>NC_090282.1:71601064-72225508 GCF_037392515.1 Haliotis asinina | reverse complement strand
CTTTCATGAAGTAAATTGCTTGAATTTTGTTTATTAGTAATGACATATATTGCTGTGTTGAATCACAACACAAATATACAGCCGTGCAATTCAATTTCTATGTTTCAGATCCTACGCCATCTGCTCCTCACGTTAATGTTATTTTTAAAAAATAATATGTTTACGATGCTTTTGTGAGATTCTTTTGTACAACCAAATTAGGAAGACCGTCGGCCAGAAAGTCTTTAGATAGTCTATAGTTGATGTTCGTTTAGTTCATAAAATGTTCTTAGTATCATGGCTTAAAATGGTATGTAACTGTGTTCTATATTTCATTACAGACCTGAAAACGTTGATATTCATAGGCTAATTATGACCACACTATTTTTGTTGGGCAAGTAAAGGTCATCAGCACTCTTAGCCGGTCTTATCTCTGCCAATCATCACCAAATGGGGCTATTAAAATGACATTTGAGTAGCTTATCTCAGCCAATTAGCACTGATAGGTACCACCAAAATACCCAGCGTCTACATGACAACAATGTCTCGCATTTCGCACACCACCAACTAACGCAACCCTATACCTTTAATTCAGCAACAACCGAAATTATTGTTTGGACACATTTACTTTTTACATTACAGATTCATTATGACTGAATCAGTGGTAGTCATTTAGAGGCAACTCTGGTTATCGTCATAGTTTAATGATGAAGATGAGGATGATGGGCATGATGTTCTAGGTAGATATGCACGTTTGAAGAATTCGTAATACAGAAGGGGTAGTCTTGGGGTCAGTTATTATCTCTCTGTTAATTTCCAAATGTGTATTCGTGCATTAGGTCATTCGTAAATATGTAAATCTCTAATTTAAACAAAATGCTTTTTGTTCATTTTCGCTGATATTGGTTAGATGTCACATCTGTCGGTGTTTCAATTCGGTTTGGTATCTTTCAACACGTAAACTCTTAAAACATTTCACTGTATAATCGGTACAGTTTTAATATGTTAAACACTGGGAAATCGAATACATGACATTGTATATCTCACGCATGATTCTTCAACAGTCGCTCGATAGGAGATCACAGTGAATCGTAGGCAACCCTATCATTGCTGCAATTTTCACTTAAAACATATAACTCATCAAATGCTAAAATAATACTGTGTGGGTGTGGTAGGACCACATTCCAGTTCATTATTCATGAATCCATGAATTAGAATGACGTGGTACATGTGGGGAAAAAATGCACATGATCATGTTTTTATATTAGTGGAGGAATTATCATCACGTTTAAAATACGCAACTGTATTAAACATATATTTATTATCCTGATATGCTAAATATAATTGTACCTTATTTTGGCAGGCAGGGTAGGATAACGGAATCGATTTAGGACGCCAGTTTTCATTCAGAATTGCTCTCGTTACTCAAATACTGGAGTCACGGCTCGTCTGCTTTAACATTTTTTTATTTTATGCTCGTGGATTTCACCAAAGCGTTCACCATGTACAACCTGGATCACTTTCTAAACTTATCAACACTGAGTGAGTGAGTTTAGTTTTACGTCACACTCAGCAATTTTCCAGCTATATGGGGGCGGTCTGTGAATGATCGAGTCTGGACCAGACAATCCAGTGACCAACAAAATGAGCATCGATCTGCGCAAATGGGAACCGATGACATGTGTCAACCAAGTCAGCGAGTCTGACCACCCGATAACGTTAGTGGCCTCTTACGACAAGCATAGTCGCCTTTTATGGAAAGCATGGGTTGCTGAAGGTCTATTCTACCTCGGGACCTTCACGGGTTATCAAAATTGAATTGGGTGTCGTAAGTACTGTTGAAAGTGACCTTAACGCTAGGTGACTCACACTGTCTATTAATTAACATCACCGATCTAATACCACACGGTACCGATTACTGTACTTACAGCTGCCATGTCGCAAGTAAGTGCGTAAGTGAATTGTTGAAAGCTTCAAACGTTTAATGGAAATTTGATTGGCACATTCTTTATTGGAACACGTGAGTGATCCCCTCTTTCACAGCTAAATTTGACCGATTGACAGTTGGTATTTTCGGACAGCCTCATCTCTGATGATTATGAGAACCAGAAGGACGCTGACCACTGACAGTCGATAGTCACACCAATTATTGACCATCAATGCTGAAAGAGACGTATACTATCCAAACCCACACTTGCTTGCGATGCGATGAACACTGCTGAATGATACGCATAATAAGGAGGGCAAGTTTATGTCTTGCCGGTGTTCACACTCACGGGGATCTTGTAAACACTTACAATTACAACACCGTTATTTTGTTAAAGGATTATACACTTTCGAGTTGTGAATAGTCCTGCAGTAAAAGTTAAATGATGTTTTACATGCACCAACTTTACATTTTACAAAATGTATTAATTGCTACAATGTGGATAGGGTACTAAACTTAACAACATGTTATTATCGAACAATGAGTCAAACTGCCTACTGCAATTACCTATAATCAGTGAGTGAGTGAGTTTAACTTATTATTTAGCGTGACAGCGACAATACCTTTAATCAGAGAACTTTCACATGACACGAAAGCTTAGTCAAACGGTATTCAGTGATGTGTAACGAACAATCATGTTTACACGTGGTTTCTCGAGGGAAGAGTAAACTGACGACTGCCAAGGACATTTGACTTTTAAATTTCAAGTCACCAGATAGAACTATTTTGAAAACTTCAGTTTGGTATCTGAGCTAGTTAGCCTTGAAAACGAATAGATTCTATGATTTTCGGCTGGCCTAACCCGTGAGAATTATAACCCGATAGGGCTATTCAGGTCATTCAAGGGGTTTGTTTTATCTGACATTATTCGTTGATTATCACCCTGTCTGTCAATTCCAAACACTTTAGTGATATAATGCTCAGTTGACCAAACAAAATTTTATGTTCATGTTTTTTTTATCATTACATCCGACTAGGATCATTCAAAGGACATTTGGTTGACCGTTTTCGTATCAATTATGAACAAAATGGACTATTTAAAGGAATTATGACAGGTCTTATTTGCGCAAGTTATCACATTACAGAATTTCCCAAAGGATATCTGGCTCGTCGTATCTGTACTCGATATCAAAGACTTCATTACACTGGCCTTATGTGAACATATGTAGAGACCACGTCACGGATTCAAATTCGGGGATGCTGTGCCCCACAGGTATGTGAGACGCCAGTGATAGTTTGCCAGTCAACACTAAGCACGTATTCGTCAGTTTCAATAAAAAAATAATAAAAGTAGGGTTCACTGTCACATCTGAAGTTGATGGTTCCTGACACGAATAACACAAAGACACAAACGACGTTTAATCAAACTCAGTCAGTCGGACATTACCACCACGTATACTATCACGCATAGAGGACGACGCAGTAGAAGTAACAGAGATCACTATCATGTTTTAATAATGCTGTTAGGATTAATTTTTCACTTCACTAATATCTGAAGTCGACTCGCGCAACTAAACTTCATTAAACAGAGTTAGCTGGGTTAAAACTCCCACTGGGAATTATATCCTAAATGGCTGACCCGAGTTATTCTCCTAAGATAAGATGTTCGCTAATGCTACAAAAAGGTTTCGTGTTGAGGTTTTACACCCTTTAATCCAGTCAACCATTTTCATGTATCTCA
Organism: Haliotis asinina; assembly: GCF_037392515.1. Lineage (NCBI taxonomy): Eukaryota > Metazoa > Mollusca > Gastropoda > Lepetellida > Haliotidae > Haliotis > Haliotis asinina. The sequence continues at coordinate 72,221,861 of NC_090282.1, read as the reverse complement.
CCTCTCAAACCAATGGAGTTAACATTTTAATGTAAAGTCTAGAAGCTTTTATCTAAATTAAAGGTGCTGAACGCATTATTGACATTATAATCCTCCCTAAAACGATTTCTCTTGTTGCAATAATTTGGCACGGGGTGACTACACGCAGTGTTCAAGCACTTGACTGATTCTTCCCCGGGGTAGAAAAGAACCGTTCACTTCTTGGAGCCCGACAAATGTATCAAGTCCATTATTCACTTTTAAACACAAATACTCATGATGTCATTGTGTTGATGATCACAGAAGTGGTGTTGTGGGGAAATCAAACCATTTTGTTTCGTGGCCTCATCGCCTTTGTCACGGTGCAGATGAAACAATTAATTCATTCACTTTTAATTCATTTAATTAAACGACATGATGGTAAAGGAAACATCAACAACTCCCTGTTAACTTCAAGTTAATCTCAGACGCATGTGAATGACTCCACACAAACAAGTAATAAAACAGATACTATTTCTGTTTTGCTTTAATACTAACATGTGTCTCATACGACATGCAAATCACATCAAGAAGGCATAGGGAAAAAAAGGTTTATAGACGATGTGATGGCAAATATTGTGTAGAAAACAGTGAGCGTAAGAGCATTGTCGTGGCAATGGAACCTACCGAGCGGAAGATAACATGCTGAAAAGTACTTGTGAGAGCTTTGAAGCCCACAATGTGTCAAGGAGATACAGTAAGATCTTGGCGACATTTTGAGAAGACGTGGTGATAAGAAACGGAATTGTGAAATGAGAATATGAGTATAACATACCGTTTCTGATAGGCATGCAGCAAATTCTATGTAAGCTGACATATGCGGCATCTGCCTTTGAACATCAGAACACCCCCCCCCCCCCCCCCCCCACAAAAAAAAAAATACAAACAAAAAACAACAAAAAAACAAAAAACACAACAAAACAGAGCAAACAAAACAACAAGAAGACCCCCTAAAAAAACAACAAAAAACGTACATGCAGATAAGACCATGGACTATGGAAGAAGATATATCCAGCTTGAGATTTGAATTATCTAACGAACAGGACACAGTTCACCAAATAATGTGCTTGTCTATTAAACAGGAAGTGGTAAAATCCCTGAAAGTGCTCTTCATATTTCCTTTGAAGAATATTCCCTGATACCTGCGTGCTCTGCGTGCAAGAGACGAGCGTTTCAAAATCACTCAGTCGTGTGTTATGCAATCTCAAAATTGCCCACGTTTCCGTTTCGTTGTGTTTCCTTGCATCTAACTCTACGGGAGTATCCTAACTCCTGCAGCTTTATCCAATTTTGAAATTACTGTCGTAACTGGAATAATCAGACACCTCACCGACATTTTAGAAATGTCATTGACAACAAGTTACCCTCTCTATTTTGCAGTGTTCGTTAGCTCACCAAGTCCGATCATACTGTGAAGTATATTTCAATTCAACAGCACCTTCTGTGTTGAGTTGCTAGTTTGGAAAAGGTTTTCCCCTTTATGAAAGAAAGGCAAGAGGGATGGATATGTACATTGGGCCGGCTGCAAGAAAAGGAGATCGTTGGGATAAGGTACGATGCCCAGACTCCAGCCGTCATGTTTCAGAACTGTTAGGAAAGGACAAGGTATGATAGGGGTGGTTTTTGGCCCACTAACAGAATTGGCAGAAAACATCTTATTTGTTTAGAGACAAGTTAGCTTTGCATAAAAATGCTATATTTTATATGTTCTGAGGTGTAATTTGTCTGCAGAGGGGCCCAAAATGGGTTTGATCAATTCCCATGAAAAATAACAAGAAGTCTGAAATATCAGTGTGCCATATTTACATACAGTGTTCCCAGAAATTATTGAGAAAATCTTTGTTTTTTTCCTAATGATGCTAAGATTGGAAAAAGGGCTTTCACTATGCACTAAGCATACTAAATAAGGGAGACAGCTCTTGAAGGCTTAGAAGGCAGCTCATTACGTCAAGAGTTATCTCCCTTGTCTGAGCAGACGGCTTCCTGTGTTGACATGGCAGAATTTACAGCAAGAGAGAAAAGAAAGCTCATTCTAGATGATTTTGAAAGGGGTGAGGCTGATGCTAAAGTGTTAGCTTGTAGACATGGTATTCCTCTGTCTACAGTATACAGAACTTTGAAGAATATTCAAACAGGAACCGGGATAGAGCACAAAGCAGGGGCAGGTCGGCCTAGGAAATTCAGTGTTGTGGATCGCCGAAGACTTGGGCAGATTGTGAGTAGGGGCAAATTGAAAAGTGTTGAGAACATCAGAAATGAAATGATTAGCAGAGGACGTCCTCAGGTATGCAATGAAACAGTTAGGCAGGAATTACAGAGACTTAATTGGGTGAAAAAACGTGGAATTCCCTCGCCGTTGATGAAAGATGCACAAAAGGAAAAACGTTTAAACTGGTGTCGGGCTCATGAAAATCAAGATTGGGATAATGTTTTCTTTTCGGATGAAAGTTCTGTTTGGCTTTTCCCTAATTGTGTGAAAATTTGGACCAAAGATACTGTCAAACCTATCTACCAGCGACCAAAACATAGCCCGAAGTTTCACATGTGGGGTGGCATATCGGCTCGCGGAGTGACGCCATTGTGTGTTTTCACGGGAAACTTGACAAAAGAAAGATACGTTGACATTCTAAATGGTCACCTTCTTCCGACAGCACAAACATTGTATGAAGATGATTGGATTTTCCAGCATGATAATGACCCAAAACACACTGCGCGCTACACAAAACAGTGGTTGTCGGGCGACAATGTTCAAGTGTTAGACTGGCCCAGTTACAGCCCAGACCTAAACCCAATTGAGAATGTGTGGGGGAGTCATGAAGGACAGAATAAACCAAAAGGGACTGAGAAATATTGAAGATATGAAGGCCGAGGTGGTCCAATATTGGGATACCCTGTCACACGATTACCTACAAACTTTGATGGGTAGTGTGCCTAGGCGTATTCAGGCATGCATTGCTAAGCGAGGAGGTCAAACAAAGTACTAAAACAAGACTGAGACTGTAAAAGGATGATGTTTTAACATGTTTATGTAAGTAAAACGCCAGAAGTTAATAAACGTAATGAGTTACATGATGGAACATGATTCTCAATAATTTCTGGGAATACTATACATATTACAGCAGTTTTACGACAGGTAGTCATGCTGAAAAACATGTCAGTGTCAGTCATAATGTTTTAACTTCAAGGGGCCCAATTAGGGTTGCAAAACATTGTTAATTCAATTACTTGCCAATTGTGTCCCCAAAACTCAGTCATTATTCACAGCAATCTTTGCAAATGTAATCCATGGGTCCATTGTACTATCATGTTGCACTAAGAATCACAGGGGCCTGTTTTGGGTGAAGCTTCATTTTGGGCACAGCTTCATTCTAACTAGTAAGTGGTACAGGTCAGCATTTACAACCAGTTTTAGCAAATATACAGTTAACATCTCAATCATCATATGTTATTACAATAGCCAACCATGTTGCACTAAAAATCACAGGTCTTGACCTCAAAGGGGCCCATTTCGGGTGAAATTTCATTGTCAGTGCAGGTTCATATCAACACCATGCACATGTTAAAGTCAGTATTCAAAAGACTTCACAGAGTAATTATTCACAACTTATCCACTTTAAAGATATAAAAAATCCATTATTACTCTTCATTCACACAGTCATCAATCTGAGTATCTGATTCACTCTCAGGAACTGCAGTATTCAAAAGTGTATAAACCTAAAGTAGATCAAAATGCATAAAATATGAATTTAAAATATTGGGTACAAACGCAACTAGACCGACTTGAAAAGGTGAATGGTCAGTGTCTTAAGAAAAGATTTACATGATGTTGATTAAAGCTTGTTTCACCAGTGTTGTAACATAGATTACCAAACTTAAGAAAAAAATTACAATATTTGGATTTGATGTGAAACAGTTTAGTTAAACATTGTAGGCTTGATAAACAAACTTTGAAAAAAAGAAAGAAAAGATACATGGATTTGAACCTGCATGTCTGATAACAAAAGTAACCTACAGTCCACTATTGCAACCATTAGGCTACATATTCCTTTGCCTCCCAGTGTGAATTTAAGCTTATATATTACACTTTACAACTATGTATGACTTGACGTCTGCTTGTGTTCATCACCTGCTAGACCTTTATACAATGTTCTTATTCTAGCTAAAACATCCCTTTCATACAGTTAAGTGTAGTCATTTTGGTTAATTGAAATCTAATATGTCATTGGAAACATCAATGTACATAAGTTCTTGGAAAATGCATATGTTTATACATGGCAATCCTGTTGAATGACAGTGTTATTTTGACAGTGACAGGTGACTCAAAGGTGTTTGATACACAGTTGATAGAAAAACTATGATCAAATTCTTACACAATAACAAAGATTTTCACCTTTACAGTACTGCTTGATCATATTTTGAAAATCTTCAGACATCTTCTTACTTTTCTAGCAGAGACCAACAACCAAACACCAATGTTTACCTCCCATAAATCTGCCTTGTGATTGCCTTATGATATTGAAAATTTTAATAACGATGTTTGATATGTGTATTTTAGAGCACAAAACCATTCAAAATATAATGTATCATGGCACAGATGTGTAAATGTGATGGATTGTTTTTAAAGATGTTAGTTTATGTCAATGTTTACTTTTTGAGATGTTGTATGGGGCAATTTCATAAACCGAAAAAATGTACTTTTTTAAAGATTTTGATGTGAGCAAAAGCGTGACCCACCACAATTTTTTAGGTGTACATTCTAATTTACTCGCTTCATATGTGGTGAAAAAATTGGGATGGGTCACGCTTTTGCTCACACTTTTCTATCACTCTGAAAATCAGAAAATGTAGGTTTCTAGAAGATATTGTAAAATATGTTAACTTTGAGGTCTTCAAAGAGGAAAACTAACAACACTAGAAACATAAAAATGCAATTGGAGGTAACTTCGACAATTAATATAGCTCCTTTTATGTTGTAAAATTTTGATAATCATGACATTTTGTGGGCCAGTAAGGGCCTCTATCATACCTTGTCCTTTGGGTTAGTATATATCCACGAATGGTGGCACAGTCAGTTAACAGGTTAACAGAATGAAGAACGCGAACCGTAGTAATCAAGACGTGTATGTAGACTGTTGGCAAACCTGTATGGAGTTGATCACCCGCAACCACCTGGTTAACATATCCTAATATCAACCCTATATCAGTACAAGTTGGTGGGGTAACCGAAGGCGTGACCCGTTGCTCATGATATCCGTCATTGGTTTGCCCGGTCAAGATTTGATGACTTAGTGGCCGATATAATAAGGATAGGCGATTGCTGAATAGACTTCCTTTGTAGAGTATTAAAGGTTTTATCGGGTACATATTTTTCATACGATGGCAAAATATCAGTTTGTCATGGTGACGTGACGTCATGAACAATGCTGTGACGTCGCGTTCTACATGGGCGACAGTGGGTAGTCAGCCAATGTTTGAAAGTAGATTTGGTTTTATTTTCCTCAGTCTAGCGACTTTGGTAATAAACAAAATATTATCTTCATGCCCATGACATACTATGTTTATGACATTCGTACCTAAATATCGGTATATCCCTCGCTCTCGCCCGGGAAATACCAACATTTAGACACTCGTATCATAAGCATAGTATCGCATGGGCACTTACAAAACATCCTCTGTATATTGTATCAGACACTGAGCGAATTGTGATTTACTCTAGCAGCATCACAAGTAATCGAGTTGGATCGGTCAAACCAGCAACAGCCATATGGTGACAGATGTGTGTTTGTTACATTCTTATTTGCTTGTTCCAGCCACATGGCGGTAGAATGTAAATAAATGCATGATGAGATCGCTCTCTCACAGAATATACCGATGGAAAAACGAGGGATCTCATGAAAGCACGGCTTTTGAAGAAACCTGGAAAAAATAAAATAACACTTATGCTTTCATGCGATACCTTAATTTTTCCCACAACATGTTAAAAAATGTAATCGTCACCATGCTTCCCCCATTGAAATCTATATTAGGGCAAAAAAGGAGACAATATCCCAATACCAATAGGAACACAATGCAAAATAACATTTAAAGACTAACACTGGTGTGAAGAATCTAAAACTTGGTTCACACACTTGCACGTTGATAGTGTCGACTGAGTGATCTGTACCATCTGTGTGTCACTGCATCTGTATCTCTAGTCTCTTTTCTTCTGACATATGTTTCTAAGTTTGAAGTTGTGGTATTCACTGTCGATCAATAGAAGGTTAACACGTGTGGCAGAAATGTAAATAGAATATGCAAACTGATGAAGACTAACAGAATCGCTGACATGTGACGGTAACCTTGTCACGTAGACGGAATCGCCGCACATGTAAACCAATCTGGAGATAATCAAATTACCATTAATACCTATTCAAACTGCCATGTCGCCAGTTACATTCTAATGTACACTTTAGATTGGTAAATTGTACAGATCAAAAATGTTCTAGTCAAACAAGACAATCACCATTTTCTCAAAACGACGATCTACGAATTTATTTAATGGTGTCAACCCGATATACCTTAGTGCAATATACAGCTGAAAGTTTGACATCATAAACTTGGTTGTCTGTACTCATGCTTAATGTCATGACAACCTGTGATACCTGAGGACAACATTCAGCAGAAATTTCTCCAGTTGAATATGTCACAGACTGCATGGCTAGAATATTGCTGAGCGGGACACAAACAAACAAACAAACGAGCAAACTGTGCAGAGTAGTGGCACAGTCAGACAGACTTTATGTGTTACGCTTGTTTATTGTTCTGCACATTAGGCATTAAAAAACTTCTCAGATATTTAAACCAAAATCCAGACTAAATGTAGTCAGTTAATTTGGTGAAAGTCTATAAACTATTACTGGACTGACATCTTCTTCAAGCCATCTGATGGCCCACATTTACGGGATCGACTACAAGAAACTACTTTGGGTCACCAAGCGCCGTGTCCATCGCGAGCTGCATGTATAGTCAACCTCTGAAGAACTGGACTATCTACAGAACTATCTGTTTACATTCTTACCGAACAGGAATGCTAAAGCAGCATTTCCTGTGGTAAAAGCTGGAGGATGAGTTATATTTTGGCACTGGCTGGGATGTACTATTTTTGTACCAAACAAGACCATAAGCTTCATTTGAAAAGGTTGTAATCTGAAAATAAACGTTCCTGCTCGAGACTCCCAAGATGATTTGGATGTCTTTTACTCTCAGATAGTGGCCACGAATGAATTTTGATGAGGATGTAAATAGAAGGTTTTTCCCGTGAGTGAACGATCTCTCGCTGAAAATATTTCTCATTGCGATAAATACATTATTACAAAAAGATAAGAAAATGAAGAATACGATTTCTTTGGCATCTCGGATTGTGATGCTGACACACGGCAAAAGTGAGACAAATTACCATTTTTTCCAAAATGAAAAAAAAAGCCAAACCCAAACAGTTAGGGGTAAGATTGTTTTGATAAGAAGATATTGTGATCTACAGACAGATGTTTCATTTCAGTCGCACCCCATTACAAAAGCGTTAGCTTAAATATACACACATGTGGAATAAGGAGCTTCACTTCTGAAATTATTTCACATATTTATAAACAAAACGAAATACAAAACGTATAGTCTCACTGTGCTGTTTTGCTGGAATATTGTAGAAAATTCAAAAACTTTTAGTCTTTATCAGACTAAAATCAAAATCACGTAGATTAAATTCTAGAGGCACACAATGGATATGCTTAATATATAATTTCGATTGAATAAACGGCAGATGTTTCAAGGCTCTGAATAATTTAATACGACACAGAGACTACACGAGAGACGAAACGAAATACCCCACGGCAGATGTTTTAAATTGCCATTTAGCAGACACGATAGACCACACTATATGGCAGACGGCATGTCACACTAAATCTTCAGACGACAGGTCATACTACATAACAGACGGAAGGTCATACAACATATGCAGACAACAGGTCATGTTACATGAGAAAGGGAAGTTCATACTACATGGCCGATGGCAGGTCATGCTGCAAGGCAGACGACGTGACATGAAATCAACAAGAGTGCACGCCACGGCTTATTAGACAACATAATGGCAAACAATGTACTCGAAGGATCTCACTACAGAGAAGAAAGCATACATAACATTGGATGGCCGCAACATGCCTGAGTACAAAGAAAAACAAGCATGTTCTACTGCAGGTGGTATAGCTTAACAATTAATGTGAGAGATCACGTGAAGTTGCTTGTCTCCGCAATGGAAAAAATACCACGCACCTGACTACATGGTGGCATATAAGCCCAACCACAGACTACATGACAGCCTTAATGCCAGGCAGTACGCCCGGGCCATAGAATAAAGCATGCTCAACACATCAGACTTCACGTCAGAAACACGAGAAGAGAGAAGAGAACTAACTGCACACGATTAATCTAAAGTTCCAAGTGGTCCTCCATCTAAACTGAAACCTTTTGCTGTGGCGAATAGGAATTATGTATCGAACACTACTAGAAACAGCATGCAGTGTGACTAATAAGAAAACAAAGGGATTGGAGATTGTTAGTAGAGTGATCCAACCTTTCCTAAAACAAGCCACCAATAATGGTATTTTTCCGATAAAATGAGTGACACGATAATACATGGAAGATGACATTACTCTCGGTATGGCAGATTACAGGACCGTTTGTCCTCAAATAAATATGGACAATAAAACGAGATTGTTAGGTCATTACATTTGATATGCCATATTTCGTTCCCTACCTGATATGTTCAGGTTGTATGTGTGAGCAGCGTTTGTCACAGAACGCAGTCTCCGCAGGCCGCCATTTTGTTATGAAAAATGTGAAGTTAACGAATGCATATCCATCAACAATGACTTATAGTCATCTCTGATAACTATATTTGACGTCCATAATCACAACAAATATTTGCTAAAAGCAGGTAATAATTGCGATAGCATCAAAAACGTTTGCATGAACCACTTTCAGTGTGCCAAATGAGGGAATTGCTTCGGACATAATCAAAAGTCCTGAATATAGAAAAGGCCTCCTACTGATTTAACATACACCCGTTTGAGGTCATTTCTGAGGCCTCGGATGTTGATGGTGACAAAATCAGGGTGGCTGGGTATAATTGTTTCACGACCTTGGGTTATCCTTTCAGTCACTTATGTATCTGTGATGTATAATGGCAAATCACGGTACTTCACTTTCAATCACTAAAGAATGTTTTCCAGTTTTTCAAGGATAAAAGAGAGCTGATCGATTTTCAGATTTGTACTTGAAACAGATGTGACATACCCCAGATTAAAGCACGCTATTTGTCCAAGTCCAATGTATGTTAATATTTTCTAAAACTCAGACATTCTCTTCTTTGCACATATTAACAATGACATTTTATTCCTTAAGACTCTGACTAGAAAACATCCTTTCTATTATATTTTTTCACTCCAGTCCCCTCTTCTCTCACGAATTCTCATCACTAGAGTTAAATTACTGTAATCCACAAACCGGAAATCGGGAGATTACACTACAGGAACTCCCCGGGACCAGTATAGATGCGTGACGGTAAAAGGTATATTTAGCAGCTGGTAACGTGTTTAAGCCAGTCAAGTCCCAGCTGTGACAAGGTCTACCCCTCGGTTGTAGACTGACTGAAAGTCACGTCAGTACTCGCAATCTATTCGAACATCCAAAGTAAAAAGCTCGGAAATTACATTAAATTACATTTAAATTGTAATCGACCTTCAAGCTTATCGGGTTCAAGAGCACAGAACTGTTAATCATTAGCATGATTTGACTTTGTACATGTATCAATAACACCAGACAATCCCCATGTCCTGCATGCCCATTATTGATCGTTCATGCTCACCAGGCACAGTAGGACATAGTGCACACAGGATCAATAGAAAAGGTCCATATCCTTTGTCAAAGAATGATCTATACAGATCTTAAAAGAAACAATATTTTCCAAAAGAATGTATGTTATAAGGTTTATCTGTGTGATTTGGGCTCATATGAACCAGTTTATGTTTTAAAAAAGCATTCATGCTGGACTTGGATATGCTGCTAGCATACACCAACACAACGAAATGTGTTTCAGAAGATATTATTTTCATAATTCATATCCTTCGTAAATCAAACGTTAAAAAGCTATCTATAATTGTCTTGCTTCATGAACGACATTACGTTGTAAAAGCAACATCATTTCGTGCTTGACGTTCATATTTTATTTTTCACGGTCATTACAATGACAGCACTAAAACATTTCTCTTGAAGCGTTAACGCAAATGGCAATGGTGATGTCGCAATTATCTGCACACAGAAAATAAATATTTCGACCTCACAAATTACTTCCTAAGACAAGAAACATTTGTTGTGGAGAGGACACCCTCATCCCATTCATTGATCGTGATACTCCCTCTGTTCTGCACACTGACACTGTGTCATAAACGGCATTACCCAAATCACCGGGAAAGTTACTGACTGTGGGTAAGTAAAGACTGTGAGTTATGCTGACCAACACTTTGCATGATCTTTGGAATACCGTTTTGTATCGACTGGCAAGATTACATATTACATATTAAATGCCTTATTCCGGACATCTTAATGGAAGTGCAACCAGAGCAGAGTCAGTGGGTTTTGTTGTTAACTGTAAGTCAGCTTTTTGTAGGAGTAAAATCTGACGTGCTCCATGGCTGTGACTTTTGTTATATTTCCACCTCTTATAGCATTATTCCAGCATTGCCACAGCATAAAACACGGAAGTGTGCATTGTACCAAAGTGGAACATCAAACCTGGGTCTTCAGCTTGGCGAGTGAATGTTTCAAACACTAGACTTCCCTAGCACTACTCGATTTAGTGAAAGCCAAGAGGACGGGTTGAATCTTCCTCCACTGTATTCCTGGAACCCATACTGGCAGCAATTGTGCACAGCGACATTCAACTCACATTGTTGGGCAGCAGTGAAAATGAGATAGATCTATTAGAAACAAAGCCCATCAATGTAAACTTCATTGCAATGAACACATTGATGTCCAGTGTATTTCACTAATCTCCCATGGCAGCATGTTAAACAGTGACCTCCGATTACGTTTCGGGTCCAAACCACGTTCACAGGTTGCCATTTTCATTCTTTTCCCAGAAGTCAAGAAGAAGATTGTAGGAAGGTCGCTGTATCTGTACACGAGCTAATGAGCAAGTTGACACTTTCTAAGCCCTGATATGCTAATTGTCTTTTCCAGTGTGGGCGGTGTAGCTAAAATAAAACATCGTTAATAAAGACATGTCAGTTTCCAAGGAGAATGGGACACGTGGCCGGTCACGTCAAAGATAGTTCAAGCCTCTGGTCCATATACATTGGAGTTACATGCATTACACAACCACACACAGCTTGATGAGCTTGAATGCACTGATGATGTTAACAGAATATCACGCTTAGACAATGCATTGTGAATGTATTGTGATAGTTGATAATCGACTATCAAAATGGGCAAATATGAAAGGTTTTATTATTCCGCGCGCAGATTTTAGGAAAAAATACTCAACATCCGATCACATATTTACACTACTTGCCCTTGTAGTAGTTATTATGTCGCTGTAGACGAAAGTTATATGTTACCTTCGTCGATTTTCGCAAAGCTTTCGAGTCGATGTTGATCGTTTGAAAGTATGGTACTGTTTACGTAATTATGGGCTTAAGGGGAAATGTACCCAGTTCTGAAAGCAAAGTATGATATAATGTGAAAGCATGCGTACATTGCGATGGTGATTAAATTGACTTTTTTGACTGCCCGATTGGCCTGAGGCAAGGTTGTGTTTTCAGCACCATCGTCTTTGCGTTTTTATCAATGAATTACACTACGAAATTATGACAAACGGAAAACATGATGTCCAGATGTTTCCAGATCGAATAGAAATCTTAACACTGTCATTTGCAGATGATGTTATTCTTCTATCAGAATCAGTTGTTGGGCTTCAGACACAATTAAATACTTTAGAACGTTACACAAAGAAATGGAACCTATCCGTGAACCTTGATGAAACACATATCGTCATTTTCAGAAAAGGTGGCCCGGCTGCGGCAAGTTTTGATAGTCAACTTGTACCTGTAAGAAATCAATACACATATCTTGGTTTTATGCTTAATACAGCCACTAATTAAAAAATGGTTGCTGAACTAGCCTTGAGAGCAAATAAAGCAGTAATTAGTTTATTGTCAGTTATGCGATTTTAAACCCAAAATATTTTTTATGCTACATGGATTTGATTCACAAATACAGTCTATCTTACTCCACAGATCCGACATATGGGGATTCCAGCGTTTTGAAAGTATCGAAAAAATACATCTATTAGCGTGTAAAAAGTTTCTGTGTGTGGGACAGTCAACTCCTACGTGTATGGCATTTGGCGAATATGGGAGATATCTTTTGTATATCAATTCATATATCAGATCCATAAAATACTGGCTGAAATTTGTATGTCTGCATAAAAATAGACGACCTAAGAAGGCTTACAATATGCTTACATGTATTTATCTGGATGAGTTGGGTAATGTAACATGGGCATCTCATATCAGAAATCTCATTTTTTCTCTCATGGATATGGTTTTCTGGGGCTCAGTCGGTTGGCAATGTGAATCTTGTTTTGTATCAGTTCCAAGAAACAGCTATTAATATATTTAATCAAGACTGGCATTTGGTTGTAGATAATAAACTCTACAAACTCTATGATTCCTATAGAATGTTTAAAACCCTACTCCAATCCGAAAAGTACCTATCGCATTTCATATCCAAAATTAAATTCATTAATACGATTTAGATTAGGACTATCAAACTTAATAATTAAAGAAGGCTTGTGTCCATGGCGAAATATGAAAGAAATTGCCCTTTATCTAAGTTATCTATTGAAAACGAAATCCATTTCTTATTTTTCTGTCCATCTAACATTGATTTACGTAATCAATTCATTCCTGAATGTTACTTCTAATGTAGGGACGCGTGGCTCACTATCGAGGTTCTACTTTTTATGGATTGGCACATTTCTGGACATTTTTTAGACTTGTGTTATCATTTGCTGCTGCCAGGTAAACCGAATTCTGGGAGTTCAATCGATTTCATGGGATAGCTATTGCGTTTAATTCTGGAAACAACTGTTACAAGATTTGGTACAAGGATTGACAGGATGGTGTCACTCAGTCACCAGTATGTCTGTCCTGCAGTTTGCATGTATCATTTTGATTTTGTACACGTACAATGCAAGAGATCCCTCTTAATCTCTAGGTACAGGAGAGTGCATGTGTACACAGGGTTATGCCTGGTGGATTGTGTGGTAGAATAGAAACCTTTACTTATCGTAAAATAGTATTCACTGATGTACAACATAATTTTGATAAATACAAATGCAGGGCAACGAACATATAGGCTTCATGACATGCTGCTTATAATATACTGCTATACATAGTAACCACAAATTCTAATCGAGATGGCGGCGTAGCCTAGTGGTTAAAGCGTTCGCCTGACACAATGAACACCCAGGTTCGATTCGTGTGAAGCCATTACTGGTGTCTCCTGCAGTGATATTGCTGGAATATTGCTAAAAGCGGCATAAAACAATACTCACTCACTCACCTTGTTCTGATCGGTCGTTATTAAAATATGAGACCTTACTAGTCCGGGAAACTAAACAGAGGCAAAGCATAATTATATTCTTTAATCCTAATATATGAATTACTCAGAACGGAAACATAATGAATGAAATAAAAACCTTGTTATGTTAATGTTATGTGCTTTGATATGTTCAACCGCTGTTTCACATTCACTATTTGCATATGACTGTGCTAACTATCACCACCATCTGATCCGAGAAGATCCGGGGTACAATAGGCCTTCAGCCTATAAAAGGCGATTACGCTTGTCGTAAGAGGTGACTAACGGGATCGGATGGTCAGGCTCGCTGACTTGGTTGACTTCCCAATTGCGCAGATCGATGCTCATGATGTTGATCACTGGATTGTCTAGTCTATATTCGATTATTTAGTGAGTGCTTGGCGCGAAGTAAAACTAAATTCACGCACTCTTCTCTGTTGGTAGGGTCCATCACACATAACCAAGTGTAAATATTTGATACCAAATCAGGAATTTCCAACATTTGCGAAGTTTTGTAGTGTAGACTAAACTTTGGCTAAGGGAGATAACATATTCGTACCTTTGCTGAAAACACAAATGTACATCCTGGCAATTTAGGTGCCATGATTCTGCTGGTGCTGCTGGTGCTGCTGGTGCTGCTGAAATACATAGTCGACTAGATAACAGTTTAAGCACAAACATCGGGCTGACACCAAGTTTCAGGTGGTGGTTCTTGTCTTGTTATCGAATTCATTATTCTTGATATCCGTCGACTTATGTATCGCAGATGAACGTAAAATATGTCGCTTTGTAACATACTGGATTACTAACGCACCCGTGTTGATGCTCCTGGACAGCTTACAACCTTTACTTTACCTCCGTTTTTCAAGGGAAGGAAATACCAATACAGCCGCACCATGTGTCTTGATGATTAATACTCTTCACGTGATTTGTGAGCTGACCCGATGAAGGTAGGAATCCTGCATGATATATGTGAAACACCAAAAAGAATATATGGATTTCTGTGTTAGTGCTGGTGAGTATCACACCAGCGTTTTGAAATTCTGAAATTGCTGGAAAGTTCATCAGACAAATTTAACTCTTAACGTGTCAGTGTTGGAAAGTGACGTTTGCTAAAATGATGACAGCTTGTATACAAGAACTGAGCTCTGTAGATTTTCCACTTGAGAGTGTATGCCATCAAGCTCAGTGACCGAATCAATTTAGTTCCTGTCTCATGTCATTACATCTTTTGAAAGGAAAATCTGCTTCAGTCACTGGGTCATTTCGCTAGAAGCTAATTTGAACCATTTGAAAAGGAACTGAATGTTGACAGTATATCATTTTCATTGATTTTCAGTCCACAGGGGCTTCTTCCTTGTGTGCATTCTGACAGGAACTGACTGAGGGATTAAGAAAATACCTCTCATTGGCGATATCAACACTGATGTTCAAATGTGGTTTCCGGTGGGAAGAGGAGACCTACTTTTGGCTCACTTTATTGGAGCAAATTATCCCCTGCTATGACTTTTTGAAGGCTATTACTGTCGAAGGTACATCTGATAGGGGTCATAATACCAATGCACTGTTGGAAGTGTTGAACCAGTCTCAGTCAGCAATATCAATCTGATGATCAGACTGAGATAACTGTTGTGTATCAGGGAACTACATAGATGATAAAGAATAAGACGCAACGTGTGCTAGCAGCATGGCCTATGCATGAAGAGAAAATGGGTGACCGTATTAACAATAGCACGTCATTATGCATCCTTGCACTTGTAAGAATATTTAGTAATGCAGATAAAAGAGGACCGCTTCAGGTTACCTTTCTGACGTCATTTAGTGAAATGTTATGTGAATACTATTACAGCAAATGTGTTGTGAACATAATCGTATCAAACCTCAAACACTATCTTTCACATTTTTATTTTAAAAAATACACAAATTGCTTTATATATTGTTTCTGAAATATGCGGAAAACGACAAAACACGTCCTAAATACAAAATCCAAAAGATTCTTTCAAATGTTTGTTTGAATAAATTCAACTGACACCGATTTTAGTATCAACAACTTCGTTTTGCCTCGAAATGGTTATTTTGACAAAAATTAAGCGTTCTTCAGTTTCCCACAGAATTTGATATTCGAATACTATTCTTGACAGTAGTCACGCATTTCTTTGAGAATACTTAAAGATCAAATTTTGTGGACAACGATGTGGAAGGTATCGCTGTCATTGTGCTCATGAAGTCGACCAGTGAAGCAGTATGTAGCTACGTAATGTGCGATCCATTCCAACCTACGAAAAGCTCTTTGCATGTTTGAAACGATACAGATTGGGTTCTGTGGTTGGTATGTCATAGAATGTTGGTTATCGGTGCTCACCTATGCGGCATCTCCAACGACGAGGGCGATGAAAGCTAAAATTGTAGTAATATTTTAACACTGACGGGGATTTGCTATTTTTGTACAAAACACGAGGATCAGGCTATTTATCAAAATCTTCGTCTATTCTAAAGATAAACGTGTATGCCTCAAACTCCCACGATGCTTCAGGTACAAATTATTCTAAGATAATGGCCACACGTATGTTTAGGGTGTTCTTTTGTTTTGAGCCAAGGATTTCATCCTGATACTATTTCACAAGTAGATAAGAACAGATTCACTTTTAGATGAAACAACGAAAAAGACTTGTGAACGGTTACTTTGAAATGTCGGAAAGCGATTTGGCAACACACTTGAGATGAAGTATCAGTTTCCGAATACTGACAAAACGAAACTATTCTAAAGCATGGTTAAATAACCAAAATCCACTTCAAAATGATAATTTTGTTTATTAGAGTGGAGATTAAGTGTAGAATGGTCTTTTGCAAAGCAGCTGCAACTGAGTTTCGTCATTTACAAAACTGCTACCGTCTCAACATGTTAACCCATCCCCAACAGCATTGTCACCATTGTAAATTCAAACCTTTGAGATAACATGGCAAACTTGGCAGAATGGAAGACATGTCACACAAACCAGCAGTCTCCGCGCCACTCTCTACAGAGTGTATAACAGACAATAATGCAAACGTAATTGTGAACGTTTCGAGGTTAGCGAGTAACAGTATGAGTAGTGAGCAACAGTATCCATAGCAGATGCCTTTATGGATGTCGTGGTATTCTTTGTGGGGCCCACATTCGAAACAAGACGCATTTGCCATCGAAAATGTGACTCATGCTAAAGAATTGGTTACTACTCCCTGTGCAGAATCAGCATAAAGAGGATTTTCTGATATTGACTTTATGAATATTCACAGTATATTGGTTTATGAAATTTCATTTCACAGAACAAGGCTTGGAAAAAGGTATGTGATTATCGGGCAAGGCTTGTCTGATCTCCTAGTTTATCTTATCTTCGTTACAGTTTTGGCTATAATTAGATTTGTTTCAGTGGAGATGTGCGTTTAAATCTTATTTGAAGCAAGTGTTTTGCTTATAGCTATTCTTGCAAAACTTTCAAAAGAACTATCTGCCACTGAGGCAACACACGTAGAACTTTTAAAGATTTTGTGTACAATATTAATACACTCTCAAAGAAAGGAAAAGGTAAGAGACGCACATGCAAAAAATACCTAATTGTATTAAACGTGTTTAAGTGTACATAAGTAGTTTATTCAACACAGTTGAAGGGAAGTCTATAAACGGATGAACATGTGTGGACAAAGGGATGTACAAGTTGTCGGATTCTGTTTGGGGGCGTAATTGTCATTCTTCCGGCAACGCGTTGGCAGTTTCTGCAAGGACGATGTTGACGTTGATAGTCGCGTCGATCAAGTTCGTCCCATTGATGGTCAGTCAGGTTCAGATCCAGCCTGGGTCGCCAGGGAAGGATATTGACATTTGCATTGGCAAGATAAGCACCTGTTAGAGATGCTGTGTGTGATAGAGCGTTCAAGCTTTGAACCAGCTCCCTCTGGCGGTTAAAACATCCCCACATCATGACGATAACTCCACCAAATCTGTCCACCTGTTGAACGCAGTAAGCGCAAAACGTTTGTATTGACGTCGACAGATACGTTGTCTCATATCCTGTCGTTGCAGGGTGAAACGCAATTCATTGTTGAAGCCAACGCGTCGCCAGTTTATTGTCTGTTTCATGTCTGTTCCCTGTTGCACCATGCGTCAATGGCGGAGACGACAAACATTGGCAACGTCATACTGGGACTCCCAAACACCCACTGGCGATATTTCGATCAGTAGCATTCAGTCTGGGCATTTTATCTTCGTTTACGTTGTACATTTAGTATTGAAATGATGAATTTGGCTTGGCTTTTTATAGTCGATGTACTATTCATACTTCCGACGCACTGCACGTGCATTATGTGGACAACATGAATTTTCTGAATGCACTTTTTATGTAACCATTTCATTTCAAAAATAAAAAAATATATATTGAAATAAACTGCTGAAAACACCAGTGTGTCTCCTTTTTTTAAAAAAAGTGTATTTTAATTTAGTTGTTCACAACAGTTAACCTAGAAAATATCTAATACTATGTATCGGAAATATTTCGATATTTAGTTCAGAAAGCAATTTTGTCAACGCTTACAAAATGAATCACAAGTGCCAAATAAACCCATGCATTTGATATATTGTATTTATCCGTGTCTGATGCTTGACCTTCACTAATGTCAATTGTCAATTGTCAGTTGTTACGGTTAAGAATTTACCGTGACAAACGATGTAAGAAATCCCCTTGTGAACCAGCGAAACAAAACAAAGACAAGTCATAAACGTTCAGATTGTATTATTATGCAACGAGAGCAAGGTATACAAAGTCACATGTCAATCTAACACTGCTGATTACAAATACAATTCAAGAGAGACAAAATCTAAGGCAATGGGTCACAAGACATACATATATATCGTAGCAAACTCACCAAAGTCTTGGTGTGAGAGAGAACAGCTATGCAGAATGTAAACACAGCGATCAGTGTGACAGCAGCTAATGTAGATTCAGGCTTTGACAGATGCAGATGATATAAACTCCAGAAATGTCCGTGTCGCAACACGGCAACTAGCCTATTTATATATATTTAGCTATTTCCTGAAAGTTCGGGCACAAACGAACATCATCAACACTGTAGAATGCCCTAGAATAAGTCTCACGGAAGTAAACACTTGCAGCAGATACATTCCGGAAAAACAGAATCCTACAAGTTTTGACCATCTATTAAAACGAGATGTGACCCACCATAACTAATATTCAAAACACTAAACAGTTTGACCCAATAATAATTATTACTGAATTAATAACGAAAGTATACAGAAAATACACACTCGTAACAAAACAAAATGTGTGAGTTTCCACAGTTCCTAAGTTTCTGAATCAACAAACGCTGGCGATAACGGTCAACTATCAACACTGAAATACATTGTCCCTAAGTCTGGCTGTGACATATTTCATATTATATATTAAACTTTTCTTCATAAATTAATGCACGGAAGGTTTTGGCAAGAATAATATTTCTGACAGGCCCTAGATTTTCGAAGCTCTCATAGGACTAAGGTAATCGTACATTAATGTTAGTGTATGGCAGTTACGATCATCTACGAGAGCTTCGAAAATCTAGGCCCAATCATAGTAAAACATAACATCCGTAGGGTTCATTCAGCAAGAGCAGAACTACGAAGAGGGTATTATGTGATCATGAAGTTCACACGCAACACTTCTGACCATGTCCCTAAACAAACCAGTCTCCACATTACAACACACTGTCACACGTTACAGAAACATATTTTATCATCTCTTGTGACACTCATTAAATTTTGGTGGCGGAGGCGGTCACAAATGCCACAAGGTAGAATTCGCAGAACTTTGTACTTTGCACGTGGCAATGATGTTCTGAAGCTTTCCTGAAAAATTCAGCTTTCTACTATTTTATTCCAATGTCATGTCTAATACTCCTGGCCTAATTGCAAGAAAAATCTAGTTTATTATCATTGCAAAAGTTACTTTCGGACACGCATTGTCACTTTCACAGTTTTAAACCGTGAGCATTGGAGAAATTATATGGTAGCCCAAAGACAAGTAAGATACCATTATCTGAATACTCGAAATGAAAACGTAGCCCCTTAATTTACGTTTGTGTTAATTATGGTGATGCAAAAGACTTATGTAAAGACTCGCATATATTATCTTCATATTTTACAAAATTCATGAACAGAGGTTCGATTAAACAGCGTTTAATCAAACGGCTCCGGCTCCGGCTCCGGCTCCGGCTACGGCTCCGGTTTCTAAAAGGATAAAATTTCAACTAAAGAAATATTTGTAGCGTTTAGCTGTATCTCCACTCATACAGTACACTCCGAATCAGACTTTTATCAGACTTTTATCCTAAATGGTCGAACACACAGCTTAGACAAGAAGTTCGTTAATGTTACAAAACCATTTCAGGTTGAGGTTTTACACCCTTTAGTTCAATCAACTATTTTTCATTAATCTTGGCTTTTAAACCAACGAAACATGTGCAAAACACGATATTTACATTAGACATCCTGACTAAAACGATTTCTGTGTTGCAATAGTCTGGCACGGTATGACTACATGCAATGTTCAAGCACTGACTGATTCTTCCCCTGGGACACAATTCAATATTATCTCCTGTCAGTTCTTACAGCAAGCAAAATACATCCAGTCGAGAATTCAAAGCTGTAAGAGCTTTTTTTTTGTTACAGAAGTGTTAGTCTCTGTGAATCATTGATGTTTGGTCAAAGAACAGATGAAACATGGTTTAACTCAATAAAGCCACCTGACTGAAGAGCCACCTACTTCCTGCAAACTGCAGGTCGATACCAGAAACTTGTAAATGGGATAAGGAGGTCGAACAGGTATGTAATGTAATAGATAATAATATTCTGTTTCACATTGTGACATAAACATATGGTGAGAAAATACGTCAAAAACCATTATAAGACGATGTTGTGACAAGAATGGAGCAGGAATACGTGAGCGTAAGAGTATTTTGTGGCTATGAATCGTGATGAGCTGAAGACAATATGCTGAAAAGATTTAGTGATAGTTGTTACGTCGACATGGTGACAAGAAGATCGGTGACATTTTGGAAAGACGTGGCGATAAGAAATGGATATGTGATGCTGTGTCGTGAATATCAGAATACCATACTGCTTCAAATAATTAACCAGCTGATTCCATATCAGCAGACATATGAGACATCTGGATTTAAATGTCATATGTCGGAAACACGATTGCGATCATGGAGTATCCGGGATATATCCAAATGGAGCTTGATTTATTCAACGCTAACAGTTCACCAAATAATGGGCCAATCTTAGTTTTTCAATCTTATTTTGAATACATGTAATCCAATCCTGTACTGCAAGTAGTAATTTCCCTAACACCGCACTTCATATTCCCTTTGAGGTGCATAACCCGTACACCTGCCTGGTGTCTTCTCGTAAGAGCTGAACGTTCAAAATCACTCAGTCGTGTTTTGTGTAATCTCAAAATTGCTCATGTTCCCTTGTATCTAAATTCAGATGCACTTTACAAACTCCAGCAAGCTTATTCAAATTACACGTACAATTGGAATAATCAGACAGCTCACCGACATTCTAGAAACGCTTCTGATAACAGGTTACCGTTCTCGTTTTTTTTGGTGTCCTTTAGCGCACTAAACTACATCATACAGTGAAGCGTATTCCACGTGAACACCATCTTCTGTGGTGAAATTACGGTCCAGGAAGGTTTTTGCTTTGTGAAAGAAAGGCGAGAGGGATGAGAGTAGATCGAGCGTGCGGCAAGACAAGGGGCTCATTGTGATTATGTACGATGCCTGGAACAGCGCTAACATCAGCAATCCTGTTTTATGATTTAGAAATGTTGAGCACCTTAAATTGGCATGTTGGGAAAGAAAACGAACATCAGAATCATTATAATATGGAATATTTTTCTGAGACTCTATTGGGATTCCTTTACAGAGTTGGCCACTTTCATCATATACATGTCAACATTGTGTACAACAGATCCAATAAAAAAAGCTTGGTAATTTGGTTGTATGCATGTCATCGTGGCTCATGAAATCGGTCACCGCTTTGAATGGATCAGATATGATTACTTACTGGCCTCCTTGAAAGTGTTTAGTATATAGTGGAAGCTGCCAAAACCGGCATTTGTCCAATCCGGCAGGTTGTCAACAATGGCGTAAAATCTCAGTCTCACTGTACCTTTATCATCAGCTCTACAATCCAGCACATTGTCTAAACCGGATTAATTCTTCAGTCCCACTGAGAACTGGCTTAGACAACTTCCACTGTACTACGTACAGTAACTATGCATTAATGATTCATTTATTGCATTATTCATACAATACATTTTGGTCAAAATATCTATTATTATCTAAGATAGATCACAACTGCACCATTGTCGAGTCGGGATTGGGTGGTCAGACTCGCTGACTTGGTTGACACATGTCATCGGTTCCCAATTGCGCAGATCGATGCTCATGTTGTTGGTCAGTGGATTGTCTGGTCCAGATTCGATTATTTACAGACCGCCGCCATATGGAATATTGCTGTGTGCGGCGTAAAACTAAACTCACTCACTCACTCCCACTGCCGAGTTGAATCGGTCAGATCAGTAACGATCTACGGTTATATACGTGTAATATGTGAATACTACAGTCGCAGATAAGACATGTCTCTCATAAAATGCTGAACATATCCTCAGCTATCTCTGACATCATGTATTTCTCCCGTTGAAATGAAATGAATTGAAATCTAAACCGACAAAACAAAAGAAGATTCAGTCACAAGTGTCAGGCAATAAGAAAGGCTTAAAATATAAAATAGCCGTGTAATTATACATATTTAATGACTTTCAGTGGTACGAATATTCAAACCTTCACACACTTGCACGTTGATAACATCAACTGAACGATGCATATTCTTTGAACACATGCTTTCTAGATAAATTGTAATTTGTCAGATCAAATATCATGCTTGTCTACATCAGACGGAAATATCATTCTGTATTTACTGGCGACTTTGCTTCTTCATATCAATTTTAATGTTAGAAGAAATCGTGTTTTCCATTAACTTGATGTTGTGGTATTTACTGTGGATCAATATAAAGTTAATGCGTCTGGCTGATATGTGAATGAAATATGCAATCTGATCAAGACACACAAAAGTCCAAAGCTAACATGTTACGATAACCCCGTCATGGAGACGAAATCGACCGACGTGCCAAATTGCTATGGACATTCCCGATTAATATACGAGAGTTTGAATATATTTATCTATCAAACTGACACGTGCCCCGTTACAGTCTGACATAGAATTTAGATGGGAGTCTTCAGCTGTGGAATATTGCCCAAATGAATAATTTTCTCGTACATCAAGACATTCATCACTTTCGCAAAACGTGAAATATTAATGACGCCTACCTTTGTCCATGCTTAATGTCATGACCACCTGAGATACCCGGGGACAACATGTTGCTGAAACTTTGAAAAGTTCAACGTTTGTCTGTTATCAAGTTGAATATGTCAGAGAAAGCATAGTTGGACTATTGCTGAGTGAGACAAGAACAAGCAAACAAACAAACTGTCCAGAGAAGTGGCACACTGAGACAGTATAGATGCGATACGCTTGATTATTAGTCTGTTCTTGAGTCGACTTTGTCACATACCGCAGAGCTGTAATACTGCTGACGTGAATACACAAACCAACAACTGATCTTAACTCACTCTCACTCATGTATGTATGTTTGCCAAATGAAAATATTCTCGAACTTTTGCTGTGTTGAGTCGCCTCCAGATCTAAGCCTGCACACACTTTGAAATTGTACTCCCAAATTACAGACATTTCTGTTTTTCATATAATAACACCCACACTTTACGCTATTCTGAAATTGATGTAAATTGCTTAATCACAAAATCTACAATGTCTTTCAAATATTTGTTTATATTAATCCAACTCATACTGATTTTAGTTGCCCTACTGTAAATTTTCAACAGAATTTGACATTCGAATGCCAGTGACTATGCTTGATAAGAGTCATTTACCTATTTCAGAATAGTCAAAGATCAAACCATCTCTTGGACATCACCTTCGTAGAAACGTCAAATGTATCGTGCTGACTGACTGTACATGTAACCGAATGAGACGGAACACATTAAAACACATTGTCCGCGGACACGTATCGCGTGTGTTCCTTTTTCCACAGGAGGTGATACACTCCAAATTGAAAACACGCCGTTTATCCCTTTTCAATTATTATCCGATCTATGTTCATGTTTGTTAAAATTCTCACATTCTTTTCTTTTGCGTGTATTTACTGTGACATTTCTTTCAACCCCCAATCATACTGACGGGAACACACCCTTTTCTTTTTTTTTCGTCACTCCACTCGTCTCTTCTCCTGAATCCTCATCGCTGAAGTTAAATTACTGTAATCTGTAAAACGGAAACCAGACGTTTACCCAAGAGGAACTCATCAGGACCAATATAGGTGTTCGGCGGGGAAAGGTATTTTTAGGAACTAGTAGCGTGTTTAGGCCAGGCAAACCAAGGCAGTGACAAGATCTTCTCATCGGTTGTACCTTGACTGAAAGGCACATCAGCACTGTCAATTGATCCGAACCTTGAACGTAAAGGTTTCGGAAATTACACCTTTAAATCGCATCAATAACTCTAGCCAGTCCTTACTGATGAATGACCATGCCCATTACACAACGGTACTGCTGACCAGGTGCAGTAGTTTCTGACGAATTCTGACATTGTGCACACACCATCAGTACGGTTTGTCATGCAGATGACTCTTGTTGACCGAATAATCCCTTTCGTTTATCAAAACATAGGAAATAATATTCCACAAAACAGTGGCCCTGGAACTAATCACCACTAATGGAGATGAAACTTTCCTTTCTTTATGTAACCTGTTGAATCAAGGATAAAGACAGAATTAAATGATGTCAGATCAATGGTGTAAGGTCAATGTGTACAAATGCGTGGATTATTGGATATGTCTTCAATGTTTGGCTCAATACTCTTAGGGACAGTCTACGCAAAGTGAATGTTCTGGTGGATTCATGATTGATTCGAATGGGCTATCTGCATACAGGAACACGACGGAAACTATTTCTACAAGATATAACTTTTGTAATTCACATCCGCTGTAAATCAAACTCTACTTGGTCATAGACATAAAATTGTCTTGTTTCATGAAATACAATACGTTGTAAAAGCCACATCATTTTGTGTTTGACGTTCATATTTCTTGTTGACTTGCGTAACAGCGACAGTACCAAAGAAAATTTCTCTTAAGTGTAAGATCAGATTTGCATTGAGAATGATTAGTTTATCTGCGCCAAGAGAATGGACACTTCAACCCCACAAATTGCTTCTAAAGACAGCAAATAAGTTATTTCGAATAGGCCGCTCTTGCCTCATGCATTAAACGTGATATTCTGACCGATGGTCTGCACACCTACACTGTGTCACAAGCTGCATTACTGTCCTAATCCCTGGAAAAGATGACGTCTTTGTGACTTAATGAGCTTTGGATTGCCATGTACCCACCTCTTATGTTACATAACAGAAAGAGTACACGTCATATTTGGGACATGTTAATGCAAGGGGAAATGTAATCATAGTTGAATATTTTATAGGAGTAAAATCCGATGTGATGATCTCTTTGTGAGTGAGTGTGTGTGTGAGTGTGTGTTGATTTTGCCACCTTGTTTACAGCATACCAGCAACCTCATGGCGTGGGACTCGTGAAATGTGTTTGTTAACTGGCTTTTGCTACTCTTTAAGTTTTATTCCAACATAGCCACAACATCGAACACAGAAAGTGTGCATTGTACGCATGTGGAGAATCGAACCTGATCGTGTGCATGACGGGTGATTGCTTCAACATCAGAGAGAACGGGCATGATGTTGACAAACTTGCAAGTATCATCAGAGCGAGTCTTGGATTTGAACTCACTTAGATTCCTGGAACCCCAAACGGAAGCTACTCTGTACAGCGACATTAGACTCGTACTGGTCAGCACTGAAAAATCCTGAAGTTAATCTTTACCATTTTCACACCCATGCACTAATTATCACCACTCTTTGCAGCATTGCTAACGACTTACACAACTGCTGATGAGGTAAACGGTATCTTGAACCTTATTTGTGATACCTTGATGCATTGTGAACACTGTGTTGCAGTCGTATGAGACAAAGCAATGAACTCCTTGTGTTGGTGTTTTGATCTGCAGATCTGTCGGTACTCGCATCGTCAGACTGTCTGGTGCCTCGGCATTTAAAGGGATTAAACAAAGACTGTGTGTCTTGGACTCACATAGATTTGCAAGGATAGGTTATAAATGCCAATACATGTCTTACAGATTAATACTCTTCATATGATTTGTGAGTTGACCAGATGAATCCTGGTGGAAATATGCGAAACACTGAAAACATATATAGTGATCAGCTATTTGTCTCTTGACGGGAATGTGAAGGTCGCTAAATTCTAAATTGATGACAGTGTGTATTGGACTTAGATCGAGCCCGAGTTTCTGTCCCATATCTTTACTTACTTTGGAACAAAAGTTATTTTACGCAACTTGAAATGGAAGCTGAGTTGAAATGTATCAGTTTCATTGGTTATAAGCCCTTAAAGACTTCCGCACCGCGTGTCTTCAGAAAAAAACAGGAACTGAATGTATTCTCTTGGGAAAAAAACCCAACCAAACAAATAATAAACAACCTACACAGCCGACATGCTCAGAACCTGACACTAATAAACAAATGTTTCTTGTTTCTGGTGGGAAGTGCAGCCCTACTTTTTTATTTTTTACTTGAGCATATTATCACCTAAGATGATGTTTTAGAGGACGTACGTTAGACTGGCCCTTTATGTACCAAGTTTAATATGTCGAACTCTCATACATTTGGAGGACACTGTGTTGACCTTACCTGCACCATTTGTCGCAGAGCATGACGTCACTGTGGGACTCCAGTCGAGAAGCGTGAGACTTGTAAATATAAAGAAAGCAATCTTAAATATGAATGAATAAAGTTTCATTGTGCAATTCAAGAGCGCGTTTCGTGGTAAAATCAAAAAGCCGTACAACTCGCTATCCATACAATTTCCAGACGTAGCTAAAATGTCCGCGTAAACGGTTCTACAATGTCCGTATTTAGAGGCAAGCCCTATCAGTAACAACTACCACCCCAATGGACGATCTAAAGGCATATGGCCTACTTCATCTGTATCAGATATCACTAAACGAGTCGGAAGGAACTTTTGCTGGATCTATCTGTATAAACTGTCACTGGACACGACTGTTTAAGGGGCTTTTGTCTGGCCTTAACTGTGCAAGTAATCGGACCATTTACAAAGTTGAAATCGCATAGCCCTTTGGTAGTTGTCGCTGCAAATGGCTGTGCAAAAGTTGTGCTCAACATTTTAACTTGATGCATTTTCATACCAATGTACTATTGTAAGTGGCGTTGAACCAGTGTCATTGAGTGAGCCGTAACCATCAAATGTTTCCACGCAATAACAATAAAGCATATTAATTATCAGTGAACAAAATACAGTCACAATAAAGAATAAGTGCGAACGTGCATATTCATAATATACTCATAGTAACACATTTATTAGTTTTGTCGACTAATAAACCAGGCACTTCTGAAATACATGTAAAGACATGAATCACATGCTGATTGTCAGTATCCTATGTCTTTAAAACATTCTTTCCACCTTATACTGATTTTAGTTTCAACAGCTTCGTTTTGGCTCGAAATGAGCTTTGTCATATTTTACAATTTCCCACATAATTTGACTTTCGAAGGTCAGAATTTTTTCCTAGAATCATTTACTTCTTCAAGAATACTCACAGATCAAACCATGTGTTGGACAAGGACGCAGAATTTTCATATGATGTAATGTCATTGTCTGCTAAGAGCATGCGCCACTGTTCATGCAGCTGACTGTGGGTCCCTGTTGAAGTGCATAACGTGGAGTTATTAATAACATTTGGGCATTTTCGTTGTATGGTGGAAACGCCACAGACTGTGCGCTATCAGTGGTCACCTAGGCTGCATCTAAAACGAAAATAGGCGGTGAATGTGCACCGACTGGGATGTGCTATTATGGTTTAAAACACGGTGATTGAATTTCCATCAAAATCTCACTTCTTTTATTCTTTTCTAAAATAAAGTGTTTATGTTTAACTCCCATGATGATTCAGACAGTAATTATTCTGAGGCCATAGCCACGAATAAATTTAGGTGTTCTTCTAATGTCAACAATTCACTGCTGAGAATTTTTCACAATTTGATAAAAAGAAATTAACTCGTAGATCAAACAATGAACAAAGATTAGTTACAGCTGGGCAGCGATGTTGACAGACGATACAAATGAGTCGAAGTATTAAGTGTCCCCCGAACACTGAAAAAAGAGCATTCTAAATCATGACTTAATAATTGGAGGTGGGTTTTAGATGCTCCATGCATCAGAATGTATTTTGTTGTTGTCAGGGGTTTTGAAAGAATGTTGTCAGCAACACAACAGCATAACTTGAGGCATCACCCAGATTGAAGGCGAGCTGTTTAATTGTGCATATTGCCAAAACGTCAAAGTCGTAATTTTGTTTAATGGAAGAGAGATTAAATGTTAAAATCGAGGTTTGTTTGGAGACAGATGAAGCTGAAGATGAATATCTATTGACACAATTGACACAAAAACGCCAAATAACTTTACTCATCCTAAGGTCACAGCCACCAACTTCAAGAGAACAGTATGGAGGGAATGGCAGAATACATAAATCACACGCGAGTGAGATATGATAACATACTACACTCTATTCATGTGACCATAACAGACTGTGCTGCAAACGTTTTAGCAGTGGGGTGTGTGGGGACTTTGAGGTTTGTAAGTAAAAGCAAAGACACGATGCCGTTATAGATTTATACTTACTTGTCAACGATTTCAGATTTATGCGAGACTAAATGAGTCGTTTCTTCGTAAAAAACGGTTTTTGAAACGGTGCTTTTAAAATGTAACAGTCAAAACTAACCTTGTGAAAAATATTGTCAGTGCAAACAAGATCTCCAGAATTGTTTGAGTTCGATTTTGAGAAAACATTTTCGAAGTTTGTGAGTAACAGTAAAAACACGATCTCGTCATGGAGGATGACGTCTTTACAAATATCGGAGGATTACGCAAGACTTAAGAGTTGTTGCCCCTGGAAATAAAAAGATAATAGAAGATCTGTTAGAAGCACCCGAAATTCGCCTGTGTGCATTGCAGTCCTTAGTTATAACCCAAGCAAAGAATGTCTTGACGTCGTTCTGAAAATAAACCTATCCCGATGTTTAGTTCACAGAACTTTTTTGTGTACAGAGAGACCTACAAGCAAGATATAAACCAGTGTAATTGTGGCCTCAGTTACTGTAGTTTTCTTTTGATGTTTTACCCTTAGTAATGTTGATTTTCGCAAATGTAGGTGTCGGAATGAGCAAATGTTGCGGTTACAAATGTAACTGTGACTGGAAATGTAGTGTCACTGAGACATCTGTGTATCATTGCTTCATGTTGTTGGCACCCGTGACGAGCCACCTCCTCGTGGTGGGTGCCGGGTAACGCTAAGAGCTCGCCGACACCCCCGTAGCGGACCCGGAGGGATATTTGGTCCACCAACCCGTTTGCCGTGGGTTGCGGCCCGTGTCGGTGGAGGAAGGGATCTTGGTGGTTGAGGGCAATAGGGGCCTGCAACTGTGTTCCTGTTGCCTAATACACCACTTTGGCCGTGACTTCACCTAGACGGGAGGTTGAATGGGACCGGTTCAACCAATCGGCTGGTCGTGCCAAGCCCTGAGCATTCTCATTGAATTTGCTCAAATTTGACTTTTTCAAATGTTTGTAAATGGGCCTTTGTCATATAGCTTGTAGACCAGTAATATCTATTGATATATTGATGCCACATTAACCAAACTGTCATTACCTAGAGTCTAATGCCCAGAAGGCGATGGCTCATGGGTCAATCTGGTGGAATCATTGATCTTGAACTGATACTTCCGCTGGAGTATATCATCCCAGTATCCTTGGTGCTGTCAGTAGGAAACCCACTGGCATATAGCATTGTCTTTATGATACTCCGTGGTGGGTGGGGAGCTGGGATGATGAAGTTCTATGACTTTACCATGATACCACCAAAACAACGTACTTTAGAGGATAGTTCATCTTCTGATGATGACACAGTCTCCAAAGGCAAATCTGACCATTGGTCTCGTTATTTAGTGATTTCTTCTTCAGATGATGGTCCGTTGAAACTGAATCCGTTTGCTCTGTCAAAATCGATTTATGGCATTGCTGGTGACGTTGTATCAATGAAAAAGATGCGATCTGGCCTTATATGACTTACATGGAAATCAGCGTTTCAGTCATCTACACTCTTAGCTATTAAGCATCTCGTGTCCGTACCTGTTACTGTGTCCCCACACAAAACTCTCAACAGTTCTAAGGGCATTGTCAGAGATAGAGAACGTTGTCTGTTAGACATGTCTGAAGATGAGATAGCGTTTGAACAAAAAGACCAGGGTGTAACAGGAGTAAAACGTTTTACAAGTCGGCAAAATGGTCATATTGTAAACTTAAACACGTATCTGCTCAACTTTTCTGTTCCTGTTCCACCGTCATCCATCAAAGCAGGGTACTGCAATATTAATGTTGATAAGTACATACCGAACCCGCTTCGGTGTTACTCATGTCAAAAGTTTGGTCATGGTGCTAAATCTTGTACCAACAGCAAGAAATGTCATCGCTGTGGAGAACTTGCTCATGACACGTTAGATTGTCCAAACAACCCTAAATGCATTAACTGCTCTGGCGATCATGCTGCCTCATCAAAATCTTGCCCTCTCTGGCAACAACAACATCAGATTGTGAAACTTAAACATGAAAGAACATTACTTTTGCAGAGGCTAACACTCCAACTGCAACTGCGTCATACTCTGCAGCTGTTACCCGTCAACGTACTAAGACTGTTAAATCAGTTGAATGCCAGACTGAAATCACTTGGGTGAATACTGAGACTTATTCTACGTGTGAAATGCAAACTGTTGCTTCCACGCAAACAGCATCACAATCCCGTCCACAATCTCGTTCACCATCACCTGTTATAGTGAATGCTAGCAAGACAGTGAACTATTCAAAAAAAGTCAGATCGGGTTCCAAAGAGTCAACGGAATCCGGTACAAATATTTAATAAATATCAACTTCTGGAAGATATGGATGTCACTCCTCACCACCGTGTGCGCCAAAAAGTCACTCGCCACGGTCCAGGAACAGATCGCCTGTGTTACCACCTAATGTAACATGAATAATACACTTATCCAGTGGAACTGCAGAGGCCTTAGGACCAACTTAAACGGAATACAATTATTAGTACAAGATTTTCAACCATCAGTTTTCTGTCTCCAGGAAGCATATCTTAAGCAGACTCATAAATTTGACTTACGTCAGTACTGCTCTCACCATTCCTTTTCTCCTCCGGGTGACAAGGCCACTGGAGGCTCCTCTATCTTGGTGAGGCAGGGTATAATACACAGCCCTGTTGATCTTACTACTAACCTTCAAGCTGTTGCAGTTCGGATTTCGTTACACATTGCATTTACTTTATGCGCTTTGTACATCCCTCCATCGTCAAACCTCCAGAAATCTGACCTTCAAGCTCTGTATGATCAGCTTCCCCATCCCTGCATACTCGTGGGGGATTTGAATGGACATAATCCTTTATGGGGAAGTAATGTTATCAATACCAAGGGGAAAATAATAGAAGATTTTATTTCTGACAACAGTCTCTGCATATTTAATGATGGTACACACACATATTTACACCCTGCTACAGGTAGCTATTCTGCCTTGGACGTTACACTCACAGATGCAGATCTCCTGAATGAATTTAGATGGTCAGTTCATGATAATTTATGTGGAAGTGACCATATCCCAACACTTCTCTCAGTCAATAACCCGTCTGATGTTCCAACCTCATCAAGGTGGAATTTTTCAAAGGCTAACTGGTCTAAATTCACATCTTTGTGTACTGAGAAACTCAAACATGAAACGTTCTAGAATATTGCTGACCCCATTCAGTTGTTTTCAGATACACTGCATACTATAGCTACCGAAACAATTTCTAAGTCCTCTGTAAATCGACACATTCGTAAGCCATGGTTTGATGGCCATTGCAAACAGGTTATGAAAAACAGGAAGAAGGCGGAAAAATATTTTCGCAAACATCCAACTGTACATAATTTGAATAATGTTAAAGTAACCAGAGCTAAAGCGTACATTCAAGCAAAATAAACGGAAGTCATGGAGAACCTATGTCTCCAAGATTAACTCCTGCACACCTATATCAAAGGTGTGGAATATGGTACAAAGAATCAAGGGCAAGGGTTCCAAAACAAGCGTTAAACACCTTAAAGACGGATATCACATTTTGGAAGATGCTTTAGATATTGCAAACAAACTTGGTGAAACATTAGCTAAACATTCGTCTTCATCCAACTATCTTCCTGAATTCCAGAGGTACCAGAAGTTAGAAGAAAAGAAACTGATTAATTTCAACTCTGACAATGGTGAAGACTACAACGACGTTTTTTCCTTACATGAACTACAAACTGCTCTCGTACAAGCTCATGATACA
Organism: Haliotis asinina; assembly: GCF_037392515.1. Taxonomy (NCBI): domain Eukaryota; kingdom Metazoa; phylum Mollusca; class Gastropoda; order Lepetellida; family Haliotidae; genus Haliotis; species Haliotis asinina. Next base: position 72,189,479 of record NC_090282.1, on the reverse strand, counting down.
GCAACAGGGGCTGATAATATTCACTATCAGCTCTTGAAGCATTTGCCTGATTCATGTCTAGAGGTACTTTTAGCCATATTTGATGAAATTTGGACTTCTTTGCAAAACTGTGGAACGAATGGTAAATAATCGTTTAGTGTGGTATTTGGAGACTAATAATCTGATTTCTAACATTCAGTGTGGTTTCCGTAAAAACAGAAGCACTATTGACCATTTGGTTCGATTGGAATCTTTCATTAAGAATTCTATTGTTAATAATCAGCATGCTATATCTATATTTTTCGACCTTGAAAAGGCTTATGATACCACATGGAAACATGGTATTTTAAAAGATTTACATGAATTTGGTTTATAAGGTCGTTTGCCTCATTTCATATCACAGTTTTTAACGGGCAGGCAGTTTCAAGTCCGAGTGGGGTCTACCCTCTCTGATCATTACCAACAGGACCAGGGTGTTCTACAAGGCAGTATTTTGTCTGTGACTTTATTTAGTATTCAGATAAATAGTCCTTCAAAGGTTTTAACAGATTCAATCTCTTTTCGTGGATGACTTTAACATTTCTTGTCGTGGCAAAAACATGCGAACCATTGAGAGACAGTTACAAATCTGTCTCAACAAAATTCATAAATGGTGCCTTGAGAACGGGTTTAAATATTCTCAATATAAAACAAACTACATTCACTTCTGCCGAAAATACAAACCTCATAAAGACCCTGACTTATTTTTAAATGGTGTACCCATCAAAGTTGTCAAGGAAGCTAAGTTCCTTGGTCTCATCTTTGACTCACACTTAAGCTTTCTGCCACATATTAAATACCTAAAAACCAAATGCCTGAAGGCGCTCGATTTGTTGAAAGTCGTTTCAAATACAAAGTGGGGAGGAGACCAAACGACCCTCCTACATTTATACAGGTCACTCATCAGATCTAAACTAGATTACGGCTCCATTGTCTATGGTGGAGCCTGTAAAAGTAACCTCAAAATACTTGATTCTATCCATCACCAAGGTCTAAGACTTTGTCTTGGATCATTCCGAACTTCTCCTGTTGACAGTATATACGTTGACGCAGACGAACCTTCTCTTGGCCACCGTCGTATTAAATTATCTTTACAGTATCTCACTAAACTGTATTCAAATAAGTCCAATCCTGCATATAACTGTGTTTTCAATCCCCCGTATGGAAATTTGTACAATAAGATGTCTTCTCTTGTTCCGCCTCTTGGACTGAGAGTTAAACCTTTTCTTTCTGCTGAGCTGGATAATATAGCTCCTTCTCGCTTGTTTTCTTCTCCTCCGTGGCAACTGGTTAGACCACAAGTTGACCTTACATTAAGTAAATATAAAAAATCAGAAACTAATGACTTACAATACAAACAGGAATATAATCAATTAAAAGATAAGTATAGTACATATAAATCCTTATTTACAGATTGGTCCAAGGATGGTGGCGCAGTTGCTTGTGCCACTGTCATTGGATCCAGAACAATATCTTCTATATTACCAAATAGCAGTTCCATTTTTTACAGCAGAAGCACATGCCATGTTAACAGCCCTAAACTGTATTAAAAAAACCACTCTAAATATAAATAATATATCATTTATTCAGACTCTCTTTCATGCCTCCAGGCTATGAAAAATGTATCTTCTCAACATCCACTTTTAGCTGACATTGTTGAATTGTATGATGAACTTGCTACTGGCCAATATGACATCGTCTTCTGTTGGTTACCCAGCCATGTTGGAATCTCTGGTAACACAATGGCCGATCATGCTGCCAAGGTAGCACTCAACAAATCTGTGACACCGCTTCTCATACTCTATTCTGAATATAAGGCTGTCATAAGATCATATATCCGTGATCTAATGCAAAAGAAGTGGGACACCCAAGTAGGTATCAATAAATTACATGGAATAAAGCCCTATATCGGTTATACCCACGTGGGTTGTCGGTCCAGATTTGAAGAGGTTGTTATACGACAATGCCGCATTGGCCATACGCGATATACTCACGAACACTTGTTAAAAGGTGAGGATCCTCCGTTTTGTATCCCTTGTGATGAGAGAATCACTGTTAAGCATGTCCTGCTTGATTGCGTTGATTTTGCCATCACAACGGATAAGTATTTCAATGAGAAAACTGTAAAGGATCTTTTTTATAACGTTAATCATCATTAAATAATTTGATTTTTTAAAGGAAATAGAATTGCTACATAAATTCTGAATATGTTTTGTACATAGATGATATATCTTTTATGCATGGTATTGTAAATTAGCAACTGCGATCGTTAGTGGCTGTGCCCTCGAGGGAGGTTGAAGTAGCGTAAAATTATTGTCCTCCCAAGAGGGTACGTAAGTCCCAAAAACATTCAAAGTCGATTTTGCTGAACCTTACTTTTTAGTCGTAGTGTGTTTGTTAAATTCTGGCTAAATCTTCCTATCATCGCCAGTGTCTGAAGCAATGGTGTACATCCAGCCAGGCTCCATGCAGGTAGCAAAGGTACTGTAAGTCCCCATGGACCCTGGCATGGTGATCTACCTTCAACTGCTGGTGATGTGTATAGCCCGTGTTTTATCTTGTTTTGTCCAAGTAGTTCTATCAGTTTTACCGTTCCACACTAGTTTCATCCGTAGCTGTGATATTCTAGTTGTTTTACTGTCCTTTGACGACAGTTCGTTTTATTGTATGCACATTTCCCATTTCAATTTGCAATCTGTTCTCGTCACGATATGGCTGAAATATTGCCGATGTGACGTTAAATATTAACTCACTCACTCATGCTTCATGTTGTTAATATCAATGTTAATGTCAAGAAAACAGCTCTTTTGAGCACGTTTGTAAACAACTTGTCTACACACTGTCACTCATTGTAAACCCACATTTATCATCTCTTGTGACAGTCATTAAATTTAGACGCACTGGAGGTAAGGAATATTTGCATTCAGACTTGGTTGAATTCAAATATAGTTAGGTCTATGCACACAAGAAAAGACGTAAAAACATAGTACCTGTTTGACATTGTGGTGAACCAAGGAGTTGGCATTTCAGTATTCTTATTGAGTGATTAAACTGTGTACATGTTAGATCTTGACATGGTGTCATTGTGGGATTATATAAGTGTATGTCCGGGTTAAACAATTTTTCATAAACCCAAGGTTACGCCCTGTTTCACTTCATCTCACCAAACACAGGTCTCCTCTCTTTGTTGAAATGGGATCCCACACCATTCCGACATAGGCTGGGTTTCCGGAGATGGTGATCATACGTTTGTGACAACCTGGCCTGTGGTCTTGTGTTCCAATGACATGATAAATATAGAACACTTTCATTACTCTAATCTTTCTTCCGACATCAAGCTGGGATGATCAGATTGTCAAAGCGGCATAATGCAGTGAGTGGGTATAGTTTTACGGACCTTTTAGCAATATTCCAGCAATATCACAATGGGGGACACCAAAAATGGATTTCACAGATTTTACCCATCTTCGGAATAGAACCTGGGTCTTTGTCGTGGCGAGCGAATGCTTTGCTGCTAGGCTACTCCATCGCCCCTAAATCAGTATGTGAGCTGTATGCATATCACACAATGCATCGTTATTGGCATCATTGAAAGGGTCTTCAAACTACAATGAAATTTGATGACAATATAGAAATTACGCTTTTACCACCATATACTGGTCACTGATAATTACACATCACTGCGTTAGATGACCACACAGTTAGACATCGGAGCAATTCAACTGCCATGTTTCGGAACCTGTGCCGTCTAACTCTGTTACTCACATGAATGTTATTTGCTTGAAATAATATGTTTTTGATACGTTTGTGATATTCGCCTGTACAACGAAATTTAGAAACACCACCAGCCAACTAGATATGTCTATGTTTGGCTAACATATTGTTAGAGCGGATGGTATTCGTTCGGTTTATAAAATATTCTTGATTATTTTGACGTAAAATGTTAACTATGTTATATACTTAATGATGGGCAATATGATGATGACAAAACAATGGATTCACACGTTTGAATAAGCTTTAGGATATTAGACACAATACATTTACTTGTAAAGTTTTACCTGTCTCTTAAATGAAAGCTGTATGTCTGAGCGCTAGGGTAAGCAAAATGTAACACGTAACTACGTACATTTGTGATTTAAAACAAAACAATTTTCCTCTTTTTCTCACTGAAATTGAAGAAATGCCACCCACAAAATCCTGAATTTCGTTAAATTATTTGGTTGGATTAATCAAGCCATGATGAATTTCTGTTTCCGCCTCTATTATTGATAGATCGGTTTAATGCCTCTAACTCTCCTGATTTGTTTTAACCACGACAAGATTCATTATCAAATCTGGCGCTGAAATCAGGTTTTAAGGACAGAAATTCCTAAAATATCATACTCAGTAAAGCTCCATTTCTTCAAACACTCTGAAGCCGGACAAATCCTCCTTCTTCCACAGAAACTGGGAAGTCTTCTGCTGGTATTTTCTGCTTAAGAAACAGTCACAAGTGTATTATAATAGCTGACATCATGACGTCACACTGAAAGGAACATGCATGCTTCAGCGAAATTAGAAAACATTGAATTTACACAAGATAATCATTTTCTCAACATGGTTTTTCAATCTTTTTGTTTCAATATATAATACATATCACATAGGATACTACCACTGCTACAATTATCATGTATGTATGTATGTATGTATGTATGTATGTGTGTGTGTGTGTGTGTGTGTGTGTGTGTGTGTGTGTGTGTGTGTGTGTGTCTGTGTGTGTCTGTGTGTGTCTGTCTGTGTGTGTGTGTGTGTGTACGTTACCAAAGTCCATTTTTTAAAATGTCATTGTGCACCAAAGGCCCGGTAGATGTACGTGTACCATAGCTGTTCATTATCCATGAACCCTACTCCAAACCAGAATTGATATGATGTGGTTACAACTACCAAACCAGCGCATATGATTGTGGTTCGCATGCTAATGGATGAATTATTATCGCGTGTATCGAAAATTATTAACATTTTATATTTCCATAAAGACACGGTAAATACACACGTGTTTCATTCCGACATGCGGGATAAGAACACCAATTCGATTTAGGCAAGGCAGCAAGTTTTCGAATCATGTTCGACTTTGCCGGTTTCACCAAAGCATTAACTATCTGAACCTTGCATCACTTCAGACATTCCAAACAATGTTGAAAGCAGCCTCAAACATAGGTCACTCGGACATTCTGTTTGCATCACCGGCCTAATACTATTTCGTTCATTTACTGTGATTAACGCTGTCGTGCCGGAGGTAAGTGTGCGGATTACAAGTGAACTGTAGTATGCTTGCAACGTTTAATGAAAATCTAACTGGCTTAGGCTTTATTGGAACACGTGGATGATCTTCACAGCTACATTTGACCAAGTGATAACTGGTATTTTCGGACTGCCTCATCATTGATGAAGCGCTGACTGACAGTCGACACTAACACGAGTTATCGACCTTCTGCCTTCAATGCAAAACCATAAAGCCAAATACTAACCCAACCCGCACCTTCTTGGTATCAGATAGAAATTGTTGGCAATGATACACAAAACAAAGAAAAGGATTTTAATGCCTCTCCAATGTTTAAATCTTGGAATTTTGTCAGCATGAACAATTAGAAAATAATTATTGTATTAGCGGATCATGCACATTTGTGTTGTTAATGATCTTGCCTCAAGAGTTATGTGATGGTTTACCTTCACCGACTTTACATTTCCCAAAATGTATGAACCGCTACAATATACAGGCTGCTAAATTAAACTATCAACGTGTCTGCGCTTTACGGTACATATATCGTATCAGTGTTACGTAGTGTAAGAAATACACATTGCTTTTCGCATCAAAAGCCTAAAACCATTTCAAAGATCGGTCAAATGGTGTTCAGAGACGTGTAGCAAACCCATCTAATACCTATATTTACACGTGGTTTTACGTTGGAAGGGCAGATGTACTTTTGACTAACTATCAGTGCAAATTATATTTCATTATAAGGCCAATTGAACCAATTACCACATTACAGAACAACTCAAATATGGCTTGTCTTATCTATACCATCATCGCAGATCTTTTAAAAAGCCTTACATAAAAAGGCGTAATGACTATATGTCAATAATTCACATTGGTGGAGGGAGTGCTGCTATTCGTAAAGGAGGGTTGTGCGCCACAGTCGTGCGAAATACCAGCGATTGTGCCTTCAATGCCAGTCTCTAGTCAGCACCATGCACGTTAGCACCGTGCATCGATTTCACTGGAATGGAATAAGTGGACTTTTCTCTCATACCAAACGCTGATGCTCCCTGACACGAAAATACTTTTCAAAACGTGTAATGAAGCCCTGTCAGTCGTCCATTACTATCACACATGTTTACACACACAGTACAATGAAGAAACCGTAACACGGGTCACTACCACGGTTAAATAATTCTGATTCTTTGGGTCCCGTTTCCAAAAGGATTAACGTAATATCTGTCGTGGACTCGTGAAGTCAGACTTATTTAAACGTGGTTTACTTGATCTCCAATCAGATACTACACTCCGAATGATTATAATAAACTAAATGGTCGAATAGAGACTTGAAACTCGTTAAAGTTCGTTAATGTTAAAAACGAATATTACGTGTTGAGGTTTTACACACTTTAGTTCAATCGACATTTCCATGGACCGTACATTTAAATGCACCGTCAAGAAGCATCAAGAGCTTTTATCAAAATTAAACACGTGCTAAATCCATTATTGACATTGCACATCTTGCCTAAAATGATTTCTCGTGTTGCAATAGTTTGGAATGGGGTGACTACATGCAATGTTCAAGCACTGACTGATTCTTCCCCTGGGATGCAAAGAACATTACAACTCTTCATTTCGTGGAACCAAACAAATATATTCAGTCAATTATTCAAAGTTGCAAGAGAATTTTACGAACAAAGAGACCCTTAATGTAATCGTGCCGATTGTCTCAGAAGTGAAAGTCCGGGTGTATCATACCGTCTTGTGTCGTGTGTCCAGAAGCAGATAAAACAAAGTTTAACTCTTGACAATAACACGACATGATAAAGTAAGACAGACCAAATCCCTGCAGGTCGATGTCAGGAAGTTACCAATGAGAAAGTGGGACAACACAGACATGTAGGGCTGTTCATCAGACAGGTCGCCAGAAGACAAATCTAGACGATGTGGGATGAATACTCATGAGACGAATTGTTGAGGAAACATGCAGCTTTTTCGCGGCAATGAAACGTGCCGTGCGGAAGACAGCGTGCAGCAAAAATAATGACAGGTGTAAAGCCAACATGGTGTCAGGAAGATAAGGTATCAGGAAGATAAGGTATGGGGACTTTTACGAAATTCTTAGAAGACGTGGCGACAACAACAGGCGACGTGATACTCAGACGACAATTTGAAAACAACATACAGTTTCTATATTTACACACCAGATTCCTTATCAATAGGTCTTTGACATGTGGTCAAATGTCGGATAAACAATCAAATCATGACACAGTTCACCAAATAATGCATAAATCGTAGATTTTAATTTAATTTGTATAATTCTCTTTTTAAACTGCATGTAGTGATACACTTCAAAATACGTGTTTTACGCAATCCCAAAATTGCTCACGTTTCCTTGCTTCTAAATCCAAATTCAGTTCACTCCCGCTAGCTTATCCAAATTGCCCTTGTAATCAGACAACTCACCGACATTCCAGAAATTGTAACGATAACAGGTTAAGCGTATTTCAAGTAAGCATCACCTTCCCTGATCGCGTGTTAGTTCAGGAAGGGTTTCCTTTTATGAGAGAAAGGCGAGAAGGATCATTGTGAGGATGATAAGAGTACACGGAACCCGCCCAAGGCAAGAAGATCATTGTGATTAAGTAAGATGCCGAGAACAGCAGAATTCTCTTTCAGGACTATTTAGAAACTAGGGTTAGCATATCCACGAATGGTGGCACTGGAAGTTAACAGGTTAAGAAACAAAACAAATATGAGAACTTCCTTAGTAAAGTGGGTATACAAGAAAATATTTAGTCACAATTATATGCCAGTACCATCTAAATACAAAATGGTCGTTATCGACGCTTGCGCCAGCGTAATCCACCATCCCTGACACATACAAAAACTGCATGCAGCAACCTTCCTGAAGACAGCATTCGGCTTCTCCTTTCCTCTTTGGACCGCAGCTGCCAAGTTGTTATCGATGTTCATGGTTCTCACATGAGCAAGTAGCTTCATGACCAAGTGACCTCTGTGGTGTTATGAAACACTTTCTGGATAATCCTGTTTATACAATTTCTAAAGTGATGATTGCATTGTAATTAAGCCAGTAATGTACTCTTTGAATCAGTTATATGCACTCAGTAAATAAATTCCAAAACTTGCCAAGATTCAATTTTTTAAAGGGTATATGTCATCCGTGTCCTCTTGTGCCATGACAAATTGTAAACTGTTGTCTTTCGCTCTGTCAAAAATATTATCTTTGTCTCTATGTTTCTTCGTATAAGTTTACAGTTTAGAAGAATTCTTACTTTCAAGGAACTTGATGTTGAGGTAATTGCTGTGGATCATTATATAGTCTATGCGTGTGTCAGACATACAAAAGAAGTATGCAATCTGATCAAGACTCACAGAAGTCACGGAGACGAAACTTGCTCTGAACATTGTCAGTTAGCACGAGAGATTGAATACCAGCACCAATCAAAACTACCATTATTTCCGTTGCTTTCGTTACGAAAACACTGCCTTACAAAAACCCAAACGGGAAAAATGCGATACATTTATCATATGAATTCACATGGCCACAAAAAATAGAACTAAAATGGTTTGGATTTAAACAAGACAAAGGGAGCATTTTTCAGACACACGCCAGAATCAGTGCAGGGATCATCTCTGGAGGATGACACTGCAGAAGTGCAGAAGACAATGTCGTACACTTTGGCAGATTCCTAGAACAACATCTAGTGCCCCATGAAAGACGACCTCCAGTTAACATCGAAACTGTAGACCACACCATGTGTCAGACGGCCATGTAGTGTTACTACATGGTAGGCGACAGGTCATACTACGTGGCAGGCTACACGTCATAGATGGCAGACGGCAGATCATATTACATGGCAGACGGCAATGTAGTGTTATTACATGGCAGACTAGAGGTCAGACTACTTGGCAGACTACCTTTCCTACTACAAGGCACACTACATGCCATACAACATGGCAGAGGGCAGATCACACTACATGGAAGACAGCATATCATACTACATGGCAGACTGTATGCCATATTACATGGCAGACGGCAGCTCATACCACATGGCAGACGGCAGGTCATACTGCATGCATGTCAGACGGCATATCATAAGTAACCAAACGGCATACGGAATGCTATTGTGCTGAATAAGCAACGCTACATGGAATAATATTCTGCACGACAGATGACATGCCATACTTTGATGGACGTCTTCCTGTTCTACGACCGCCGACACGTCAGAGTACATGACAGACAACGTTCGTGCAGACTCGGCAGTCCACACCACATGACAGACGACAGGTCATTCTAGGTACTAGACGACAGGTTAGACTTTATGGCAAACGACGTATCATACAATACCTACATACTGACCATGATAGACCACACACCATGCTACATGGCAGACGGCACGACACATTACATGAAAAAAGGCATATCAACCTGCATGACAGACGACACGACATACTATGATTCCGTCCGTCCTGAATCACACGACATGTCTTAGTGCATGACGGACGCAGTGCTGTGAAATCGCCACGATAGAGCACAAATACTTTCATGGACTGTACGACAACTTAATGTTAATATATTCTTCAGCTTGAAGGCTAAAAATTCGAGTTTTCCAATATCTTAACCAATGTTCATGTATAATATTCAAAAGACTGACACATGTCGAAATCTTCAAAGGAAATACGTTTAAATCATGAAAGAATAACAGATTACATTGTTCAATCTATTCGTCACATGATCATAACGGGTCATCATCCACCCTTCCCAGGTATTCTAGTTGCCAACAGTCATCCGAGTGAGTACGAAGAAAGAAAAACCGTTGGCTGTTACAGGTGAGATTGCTTGACAATCATTTCAGCAGATCACATTAAAATGTTTGCCTACATACCTGACTACATGGCGGAACATGTGCCTAACTACATGTCACGCTGCGACAGCTTTAACAGCTGGCGATACGTCTGAGTCTTAGAATAACATATGCCAGACAGCACGCCAGACAGACGTCAAAAAACATTGGCGAATGCAAGAAGGGAGCTAACTCTGCTTGACTAGTCAAAAGATAGGTTGGTTGGTTTCTTGCTTGACACCCCAATATGGCGAGTTTGAACCAGGAAATCAACAGTGTTCAAGAGAATGAGCATTGATATCCGGAAATGGGATATGATAACATATATCCGTTAATCGCCTTCCCAATTGTGCGAGGTAGTCCTACACTCGAAACTAAATTTCTTGCTTTGGAGAATAATAATTCTACAAATTAAACCCACTATTGATACAAACACGTTTCCCTGACATTCTTGACTGAATTGGAAGGTGTAAATGTGCAGTAACTACAACAGAACACATTTAATATCACAAACCATGGTTCTGGTTCCTGGGTCAATAATACTAACTATTTTTAACGTTCCATTCCTTTTTGGACATAATGTCCCTGTTTATGTGGCCCATGATTTCGGTTATTAGATTATATCCATGCATTATAAATGACAAAACATAGCTCTTGGCTCTCGAAATTTAATTTGATGTAATTTTCCTTGCAACTATTTTTCTAATTTTTCAGGCAATGGGAGTGATCTTCTGGTGACACTCTTCAAGATATAGATCACCTTTCCCACATTTTCCTTTGCTGAAGCATATTTTGGGCCCGCAGTAAAGAAAACAATTCACCTCGCTTTCCTTCATTCTTCATTTGCACAATTAATTGTTCGTCCGTTCCACTTTACGGACAAACATAATTCCAACATTTGACTTGAATAATGTTTGTAATTTTCTGTAAGGATTAGATGGCAAACAAGAATTTTGAACACTGACAACGTGCACCGTGACTAACACCATTGTCTGCAAATACGGAAACAATTAAGACTGGAATAGATTGTAATTCCCTTTCCTAATAGTTAATGAAAAATAATAGTTAATAATGAAAAAAAGAGTGACACGAGACAACATTGTACATGACATTACTTTCAGTATGGCAGATTCCACGGGTCGTTTAACCTTAAATAAATATGGATCATTAAAAAAAGAGAGATTGTTATGTCATTACATTTGAAATGCTATATTTCGTTTCCTACCTCAGATTCGCGAGCTGCATGCGTGAGCAGCGTTTGTCACGGAACTAACCGGAAGCAATCTCCGCAGGCTGCCATTTTGTTATGAAAAATGTGAAGTTATTAACTGTAAATCTATCGTCAATGGCTGATATTCCTCTCTAATAATTCTAATGTAGCAGTGATGTTATGTCCATAATTACACGAAACTTTTGCTAAAAGCAGATAATAATTCAGACAGTATCAGGAACGTGGGTGTGAACCGCTTTCAGTTTGTCAAACCAGGGAATTACTTCGGGCAATTGTTGGGGAATTATTTCGTCCACTGATGTGTTAAAATTTAGAAATACGTTCGACACATTTATCATGAAACTGTTTGAGGTCGGTTTTGAGGTCTTGAATGGTGATCATGACAAAACAGGGTGAAAGGGTGTCATTGTTTCACGATCTTTTCTCATAATTTCAGTCACTGGTGAGTCCGTAAAGGAGGATGACCGGCTATGGGACTATACTTTGATCACTAAAATCATTTTAAAGTTTACAAGGAAAAAAGACTGCCGATCGATTTTCTGTTTATCACATTCGAAACATTTCGGCATACTCAAAATTAAAACAGTCGATTGCCCCAAGTATCCAGTGTATGGTTAAGTTTGTCAAAAGTCACCATTCTCTTTTTGAGCATATATTAAGAGTGACATATCGTTTCAACTTCCAATTAGACTCTGGCAAGAACACATCCTTTTCGATATTGTCTCGCCCTTCTCACAAATCCGCATCACTGAAGTTAAATTACTGTAATCCCCTAAACGGAAACCAGGAGTTCACACGAGAGGAACAGCTCCGGCACAAATATAGGTGTTGGATGGTGAAAGGTATATTTAAGATCTAGTAGCGTGTTAAGGCCATGCCAAGCACGGCCGTGACAAGATCTTCCTATCGGCTGTACCATGACTGAAAGTACATCAGCACTCTCAATCCATTCGAACCTCCTTCGTAAAAGGTTCGGAAACCATCTAAAATCGCAATCGACTCCCGGCTTAGCGAGCGCGTGAGAGCAGAACCGTTCATCTTAAGTATGAGTTAAGTTTGTGCAGGTAACAAAGCCCCCAGACAATCCCCGCTGATGGAGAACATTGGCCTGTATGTGCCCATCATACAACGGTCATCGGATGCAGTAGTGACTGACGAATTCTGACATGTTGTACACTCGTCCAATACGTTTTGTCACGCAAAATTATTTTTTTCGACTGAATGATCTGTTTCTTTGTCAAAGCATAATCTATATATACCTGAAAGGAAATATTATTTCACAAAACAATGGCCCTGGAACTAAACACCTCAGACTATCTATTCTCCCATCTTCGCGTAACCTGTCGGATCTTTGAAAGCCAAGCGTTAAGGTGGAATTACAGTGATGTCAGATCAGGCTGTATAGATACGAGGATGATAGGGTTCATCCTTAGAGTTTGGGCGCATTACTCTTGGGGGACAATTGGGGATGGGTGTGGGGGATGGTGGTGGTTCTGAAAAAGCATCAATGCTTGATTTGAATATGCCATGGTTCATGAAAGACAATATATCATTTCGTGTTGCACGTTCATGTTTCGGAATGTCTTTTTACATCCACCCTTCGAGTAACATATTACGATGGATATTTAATTCCCATATTCCTGACATGTAATAATCATAGTGATTATTTCAGTTGTTAAGTGTTTGTCAGCATTATGTAGGAAGAAAATCCGACTATGACTTTTTCCGCTGTGTGAGATTTGTTTTACCCGCCACTTTTAGCAATATTCCAGCAACATCACAGTGGAAAACACGGGGCATGTGTATTGTAGCAATGTGGAGAATCTTCTACCTGATCATGACGTGCTGATTATCAGATTGTCTAGTTTGGGTAGGCAAGCTTTAAAACAACATCGACTTTTCGTTAGCTTCCGATAGGAATGGGACACGAGACTCATTGACCATATTCAATTATGACAAATTCTGGACGTTTGTGAGTTCACTGACTTACTGTTGTTGCAATGTATTTCGACCCATTGTAATTCCCTTTATGATTACAAACCTAATTCATTGATTTGACTGCAAAAAGTTATCCCTGGTCATGTTTTGATAATTTGATAATTTTAATTGTTATTTTATATATTAAACAATTTAACACTAAAGTTAAAAAGAAACTTGGCAGCCGTTTTGAAGCTCGATAGCGAAACAAACCCAAAACACAACTGATCAGCATAAGCAGTATTGAAAACATCGATATTAAGCTTTGTGCAATCAGTCATAACAATACAATGAACAATGAGTTATTTATGACTGGTCATATCCTCATTTGGTACACAAAAGGGTGTTTTGAAACATGTCCAAATGGTCATCGTGGCACAATATGACCAGTTGTGGTGTCTCCCGAGCAGCGAATGCTCCCTCCGTAGGCTTGAATGCAGGCAAGTGTCTCATTAATTCGCCAGCCGCCTGATGTGGGATGTGGTGCTCCATGTGGGAGTTAGCTCTGGAAAGTGCACTGGCCAGGGTAACAGCAGGGTAACGTTAGCAGCATGAGGCTTGCCATGTTCGTGTTGGAACAGGTTACCTTATCTTTTTGTCGATGGGATGAAATGGCGACACGGCGTAGGACCACATCTTTGTAGCGTAGGGCAATCAAATTACCATCATTGATGACCAATGGCGTTCGCTCGTCACCAAAATGGCTCTCCTTCTCCAAAGGGAACGACCTCTTGTACTCAATACAGACAACTCTCCAATTCGACGATAAACACGTTGTCTGTCATGTAGAACCTGTTCTCGGCAATATTCATTGGTCAACAGTGGGCCTCTGTTGGGTATGTAGGCTCTGATACCGGCTGCCCAGACGACCCAACGCAATCGACGCCGATAGCGTGGCAAGCAAGAATGTGTTACGCAACTGCCTGTCTTTGCATATCTGTTCTCCGACCGGTCATTCTGCAACGCTGGACCAAGTTGTTTAGTGTAACAAATGTTATATTTTGCATTGCACTTTCTTAGTATAGTACAATTTCTAGTACTTTTTTGAGTTGAGTCCCATCCGGGATTCGAGCCCACACTCTCAGTGCTTAATCGCGCAGTGGAAGTCGCGGTGGCTGATTAGGCAGCTGAATTTGTGTGCTTGCGATTAGGTGTCTGACTCTGAATGTGTGGGATCCTGGATGGGTTTCAACTAAAAAAAGTGCTAGACTTTTTACTTTTCCAAGAAAGTGTAATCGCAAATATAACATATGTTACGTTTGACAGCTTTCTAATCTAAATGGTATTGCATAATCAAGCCGTTTACTGTTTTACGGGGGCATTTCAAAGTTCGTGTAATATGGGTCTGTGGTGACCCCACTTGCATCTTTCCTTTGGTTCTCCCACGCTGTTCTTGAGTTAACGTGGGAATTTCATTTCTGTTTTTTTCTGCATACTGCATCTCCAACATACGAACTGAACAAGTTTTTATACATTTTGTGCATACGCAATTTCTAAACACGCAAATAACGAGTGTCTTGAAAAATGCTGCAGTCATTGCACGGAATCGTCGTCTATGGTACTTGGGGAATTGAAATGGCTGGGTTACGTTTGGGTGAAAGTATCATTCATGCAACGAGTTAATTGTTTTAGTTGCCAAGTTTCTTTTGGACTTTAGTGTGGTTCTGTGCATACCGAAGTCAGGGTGAACTAAACCAAGGCGTTTCACCCTTGAAGCAATTCATAAGAGCAGTTAGTACAAAGAGCAATCAATTTATATGTGTCCATTGTCTCACGCGCAGCTGAGTTGTTCATTTATCCAGGGCACGAATGTTTACAGCCATCATAGAAAGCGAACGATCCCTTACATCTATTTCAGGGCGTCGTCCAGACGAGGACTTGAGACTCTACATAATACATGGCATGACTCGTAGTACACTCGATATAAAGCCTCTCTGCGGGCGACAACCCGTGAATAATCCTCAAGAGGAAAACGGGCAAATACACATGGCACTGCATGGACACTGGGAGTCCTACTGGCCTTTACATTGGTGTTCAGACGATTTCCGGCAGTAGGAAATCTATTTGTCTGTGTCGTTAATCAACATTTCGTAAAATGTATTTTTCATGACCGTATTTTCCGTTCGTAAATGAAATAGCATAAGTTTTCAGGAAACGCTTGTTGGAGGTAAGAAAGCGTCTGGGTTGTAGCACCATGTTTCAAGCTAACTTTAATGATTCAGACACGGTCATTAAGATGAAGTAGTTAGAGACATCTGTTTCACGCCGCCTTGAACAATATTTCCTTTATATCTGTGTTTGACCGCTAAATGAGGGAAGGAAGCTGGGAGTGATGCAAATCTTGAGTGTTTACCTCTGTGGAATCCTCAAATACGAGTATAGTGCAGACAAACAGACACACAATCAGAAGAAATCCACGATTCTTCTGTTTCTAGCGACTATTGCACGGTAGTGTTAACAGCATGTAATATGTGCTCGTTAACTAATGCTCAATATAATAGACCTTGTCTGCTCAAACTGCCACTCGATATTTGACTTTCTTCGCATTTCCCCAAAGTTAATGATGTCATGCAGTTTCTTAACAGATTTATGAGGCAGCTTGGTGTTTTTCTCGTCTTGGAACGTGGCTGTTCCACTGTCGTTGTGACCTAGATGGTCATGATGGTTTCAAAGATTAACAGTGAAATCACGTTTTTCCGGAAAGACCGTCTTCATCGGCTATTGCTGTTTGGAACATGTTTGTCAACGCTCCTACCTGATCAGTCCTCCTCTAATAAGCTAAAGCGGACATCGGTTAAACTGGTAATCAGAAAAAAACGTTCGGTTTTATGGCGTTTCACTCCATAGATAACACTGCTAAAACATCACGTGCGAAATGGATTTTAATCTATGTTTTCAGACTCGGTAAAACTCAAAATATTCATTCAATGAAAACGTGATAAACTAATTCTTCACAGAACTAATGTGCTAAGTAACGTGTAAAGGTTTTCATTACAAGACATTGGCAGTTATAGATACCTCCATTTTCAATCTTAAAGTTACTGACAATCTGACAGTTAAAAAATATACAGATTCATGAAACTTTTAACCTCAGGGTCCATTCAACTTGAAGAATATATGTTAAATTAGAAAGGTCGCCTGCAGCGACATTTTGAAATACAAATACATTAACGTAGCAGAACGCTTATCAACGTTTTTATCTCAAAAATTAACTTTGTGGCTTTAAGAGCGGTGTTGAGTGCTTCACCCTGAGGGGACTAGTTAACACGAAGCACGCTATACTCCACGTAACGTAGCAGAGTAGACAGACAGGAATAGGTCAGTGAGACTGAAATCTTCTTGGACGAATGTGCCCAACTATCATTAACTTTTCCGGAACAGTTATGTTAAGTCTTTGACTTTGGAAGAGGAGGTTCGGTGAGGACATCGGATATTACGACTATGCGGTGAGTACATACATACAGCATATCTCCAACGCCTGCGTGTCATTTGCACTGACAGACAGCGCTATATGCTGATGATGTGTCTCTTTTGATTACATGGGCACACAGATAATGTTTGTCGGACGTTCTGAATATCTTACTGTTAAGATGTCAGCTTGTACGTTTTGTAACTTAGTGAATCTGATACCACGTTCACCATGACACTTGGGTTTGGGGATGGTGACTATGGTGAGGGGTGTGTTTGGTAGGGAGGGGTGGGGGTGGGGAGGCGGACTTGTAATACAGCGTCTGTACATTCAGAATATCGTGATTATAGCTCCGAATATGACTGACATACGCCTGCAAAAGCAGCAGTTTTAATGCATTCATGATCAGTTTTCATTTCCCTACACGGGATAGATGATCCATAATTCATCATTTGTTGTCGGTTAACATTCCACATTCCACAATGATTAGCGCCTTAGAGCATGTCGACACTGATCCTGTCTGGAACGAACTGGCAGCTATCTGCAACGCTATCCTGACATGTTATTTGATAGGGTTTTAGGTCCCATGAGAAATGTAGTTGATCCAGCAGCCTAAGGAAAACCACCATTTCCTGTAGTTTTGGTACATTGATGACTTGTTTGAATGTATAGAGATTTCTTCAAAATAATACTCGATGGTTTAGTTTTTATATGGTTTCGGGCAACAGAAACGTGCTTAATGCATTTTGTGTGTAAGTGGAAAGGTCGACTGTCGGTAAGGCCGCACATACGTATCATATGGTGTTATTGTTGATTGATTAAAAAAAGGTAGGGGATATTCCATTTTGCGAGAATACAAGCTAAAACCAGTGCATATGAGAAAAGGAAATATACATTCACGCATATGAAAATTTCCCAATGGAACGGAATAAATTGTCACATTTTCCCTTAATTTCTCTTCATCATCTGTTTTCTACTTGGCTTCATCATTTGCATTTTATCGTTTAAATCTAACACCACCTACTTTTTTAATGGTATAGTTTTGCTGTTGATGCAAAATTGAATTTGTTTCGACAGAGGTTCAAGGGGTTATGTATCATCCTCTGTGGTTGATGGGTGTATTTGCATCTGTTGAATGTGAATACAATAAGGGACGCTGATGTAGAATTACTTCCCTTTGACGTACAGGTATCTTGTGATATCTGATCCCAATTTTTCATTGGTTGTGTTTTTGGGTTTGTCAAGATCTTCCAACAAGGAATTTTCACTAAATTTGAATTTATGGGCACCTGCAGCGGTTCGGGTTTTGTCTCTGATACTAGAGAAAAATAAAGGTATATAAAATATCTAAACCGACAACGACTGTTTTAGTCTCCAACCAGCACCCTCACTAACTGTGTCTCTTCATGCCACCCCTAGTATCCATGGTTATAAACGGTCTTTCCCTTGCTTGTCGTCACAGAATGTAGAATTCCCCACACATCTCGTCCCATTAAAGCATTACGACTCGATGCACAGCGATGTGAAGTATATAAAAGCGTTTAATGTAATCACAGCGACTAGAGTCAGCAGTAATGCATTGCACCGGTCGACCCATTGAGGAAAACGTACAAGTGTGAAAAAGTCATCCTTTCTCATTTGAATGAAATAACTGAGACTATAAACTACTGAATTAGAGGAAAGTATGGAAATGTCCAGTTACGCCAGATATCCATGAGATAATGTCGATCTGGGCTCAGAATGGTTGAAAGGATGCCCAAAATACATGCACTCGAAAGCTTCCCTCTACGTATAGCACGACCTTTGATTTCGTTCTCTCCACTCTAGTGACCGGGGAAGGTCCCGGGGTAGAATAGGCCTTCAGCAACCCATGCTTGCCATAAAAAAGCGACTGTGCTTGTCGTAAGACGCGACTAATGGGATCGGGTGGTCAGACTCTCTGACTTGGTTGACACATGGCATCGTTCCCATTTGCGCAGATCGATGCTCATGTTGTTGATCACTGGCTTGTCTTGTCCAGACCCGATTATTTACAGACCACTGCCATATAGCTGGAATATTGCTCAGTGCGGCGTAAAACTAAACTCACTCACTCACTCCACTCTGGTATTTTAGAAATGTTAAACATCACGTGAAAAATAAAAATAAACGCCATTTGAACTAGAGCGTCATGCTTCCTTATCTGAACATTAGTTTTAAAGCTTTGTAATAATCACACATGAATGTAGATGTCATTGTCGTATAGAAATGGCCGGGACATAATTTTAAAAACATAAAATAAGATACAAGAATATTTATTTATTATAATAAGTTGACATTTAGATTTATATTATAACAACAAAGAACAGCTGAAAGAGTTAATATATATATAGCTGATATATATGTTGTTGACGCATGACGAGACATGCATATACACGTCAGGCTTGTTGCCATCACATCGGAACATATCTATCATATCTGTTTATACGTACTGTGGTTTAAATAGACAGCTGCCTTTGGGATGAAAGAACGTGTTTACTCCATGTCTGCAGCTGTGCGTATTATCATGTTGATTTATGACGCATAAAAGGTCTGGGAACAGAAAATAATGGCCACCAACTATACTTTCCACCATTTAGAATTACCTTGATTATATTCATGCGGATCGGAAACTACTGGTGAAATATCACGGATACGATATCACGCAAATCGTCAGCAATACTTGTATATTCAAAACCATTACTTTCATTAAAAGATGAATGGAGCTATTTGTTTCAAAATAACAAAACAGTTTACAAAAATATATCATTAAGGTATTCCAGTCTCATGATAGCGTCAGTATAAATGATGAATCACATGACTTGGCAGTATCAAAGAGAAATGGAAACAGCTTTTAGTAAAGGTTTTATTAAAAATAATTGCAAATCGAATTTGCAATAAAACACACATCTATTTCTATTAACACGACGTAAATATTTCCATATCATTCTAAATTTAAAAGGGCCTTGTCTTGCACTCCAAATAAACATTCGTTGGGAATTCATGACTGTGTGAATACATGCACTGATTGCGTGAACGAGTCAAACTTTTGACACATCACCTAAACAGATATACGTCACACCGTGACGTATACAGTATATATGATTGATGTGACCCTCCAGGGACGTCACCTCCTTCCCTGATGTTATTTTGCTAAAAGCATTCATTTGTGGGATGTCACATACACCCGTTATCTTGGTGAAATAGGATCCGCGGTGTTCACAGTGACACTTAAATCTTAACCCGTGGCGCGATAAATATATTTGTCATGCAACCCATGCATATAGCGTCGACGTTTGTGTATCATCATCAAGATTTATTCCCATACTTTAAACTACAATTGAATTTAAAATTATTTTCGCAAGGACGACATGTGTTGTTTAAAGCGTTCAACACATCGCGAGACTTCAAGTAACGTTTTTGCCTCTTGTACAATACAAGTAATGCATCTTGTCGAAATAAGAGGTATTTTTCTTTAGATGACTGCATATACCGGTTTGGAGATTTGTTTGAAGACCAATCTCATGTATTACACCGTACCAACGTTCCGCATATTTGCCTTACGGTAACGAGCACCAGCGATTTTAAGTGGGCGTATTGGGGTTTACAAAAGAGAGTGAACTATTTGACTGCAGGCTGATGTAGAACGAATATATCCCGTGACCTAAATTAAAGCTCAATTTATTATGAGTTGCGGCATACAGCACAACATGTTACACTTGCTCAGGTCGTGATTTCGACACAGGGTTGAACGACAAATGCATCCCTGGGCACGACTGGCCCAGTCGTCCTATTTCGTCCCACAATTTGATTTGTGTCCCCTGGGCACACATGAAACTTGATTGTGGGTTCGAGTCCCGATTCGTGCCGGTTATAATGAATATCAGCGCTGTCAGGTTCCGCCAGAGTGGTAAAGGTATCATTGCTTCATCACTTCCGTCCTTCCTTCGACACTGAACTGACAAGCTGTGGTATCTGGACTACTGCCTAACTCAGTCTTAAATGTAACCCACTCTCTCTCACTTTCGGTTTTGGCATCTTGATACGGATACTCAATGGTGACCATGCAAGGGGCATCGGAGAGGGGACAGCGGTAACTAGCCATCCATTCGTAAAACTAAGAATCCATCTCTAACAAATACGAGTGTTTACTTTGCACATCCTTCGGACAGTATGGCGCTATCATATTACGTCGTGACGTCTAATACCTCGATGCCTATGCTATTTACCATCCTTAACACATACAAGTCTTTTCCTTTCCACATCTTTCGTTATATACGGCGCATCGTAATATCTAATATTGAGAATACTAAAATATTTACCATCCCTAACATATCCTATGGTAATTTACGGTCGAATTTGTTAGTCAGATACTCAATCGTCAGTCCTCTCTCGATGGCCGATATTCGCCATAGATATTTGAAGAAGTACTCATTTTACCGTGTTTTTTACATATGTAACACAACTAACGCCGCTGTAACACCATATACGGGTCTCAACCGTCATATTCACACTGCCGTTATTGGATAAATGAAAACGCATGGTTTTTAATAAGAAATATTTGAGAACATGTTCGACTTAGACAGAATGTGAGAATAATCTTCCGAGCAGAGTTGAAATATGTCAAAACTAAATGCGCTCATGAAGGTTGAAACAACTCGGACCACGAACCATACTTTGATGAGAAACAGACACACAGCGTAGGTTATCGCGGAATTATATTTCACCCTAGATACTTTGAAATAAGAGACAGATGTCAACGTGTGCAACAGAAGTCATCAGATTTCACAGTGACAGAATGGACTGTTAATTGTGTGAATCTGAACAAGCAAATAGCCACCTCTACTCCCAATAGTCATCGACGGGCTGTAAAGACCCATTTGACGCTGTCAATCTGTCTACTAACTTAATGACACGAATATCCGGCTCGCTTCTGTGGCACTAAATCAAGTTCCGACAAAGCATGTTATTTCTGCCTGGAGTGAACCGAATTGGCTTGACCTATTAAGATAGCGACTTATATTAGCAGTAAATGAAATCCCACGGGGACAAAATGTTAGTTTTATGTCCAATTTTGGCTACAGGTTTATTGCATGCTTTCATATACTTAACCTGGGCAGGATAGTTAGTTTCTATAATGATTGTCCACGATTTGTTTTACTGTGAATGATAAATTATCAGTCTCTGTAGCATAAAGCAAATGTGGTGTAATAAAACGTACCTTAAGTCCGGATGTGTTGTCATTACCTGTATTATTGCTGAAACGCCAGTACTGAACCGTAGGTTTGCAAGATGGATGAGCCATCCAGTATTACTTAATACTGAACGTCTACTTGAATACAGTATCCCCCCATTGGCAAATACCAGTCATAGAATATTCCCTCTGATACTGACAAATAGACAGAACTTTACGAATAGCAGTCATAGAAGAAAAATATGAAAGCAACCATTAGACTATGGAATGTTTACGATTTACCAATATGTCGGTGAAAATGAACCACCCAGTATAAGTAGCAAATACCCAATCAACATTTGAATATGTAATATAAATAACTGTTGCAGAAAGGAATCGTTCAAATTTTGCGAATAGCAAATTCACTCAACAATTTTCAAATTCCAAAAGACGTTAAAGTTGTATACTATATGCGAATACTGATAGTCATCGGTTCCCAGTTGTGCAGATCGATGCCCATGCTGTTGATCACTGGGTCGTCTGGTCCACACACGATAAATGCAGACCGCCGCCATATAGCTGGAATAGTGCTGAGTGCGGCGTAAAACTAGACTCACTCATAATTACAATCTGGGGATATCAAAGTAGAAGATACTCTCAAACATTAACACATATCAAACATTGTGTCAACCACCCAAAACATATTGACCTGTATTAACCATCTCAAACTGACCATTTGCCACAACAATATACATGTCAGCAGCAACCTCATACCAGCAGTAGATCAATGTTAGAAAATATCAGTAGAACCTACCTGCCCTATATTCTTGATGAAGCCTTACCGATATGTCCTAATTTGGTGAATACCGGCAGGTTTCTGTGGCATAAATTGATTGCAAAATCTCCACCCTAAAACTTAAGATGTTTGCTGCAGCAATGTGTTGTTAATCATGAAGACCCCGGGTACAGTGTGCGAAGTCCTGGTGTCCCCTGCCATGGTATTGCTAGAATACAGATAACAGCGGAGTAAAAGTAAACTTACTCACTCACTTAATCAAGAAGATCGATACGTGCATCAGTTATACAGTCTCAGGGAATATATGCAAACGCAGTGGCAGTATTGTGGTCAGTTGTGTAGATCGAAGGACGTGGTGTCAGTTACTTCAATACTTGTCCCAGACTCGATAAATTACTGTTGTTGTCTTGTCGCTGTCGCTGAAACATTCAAACTGGAAAAAAAACTTCATCTTTCTCTCTCCAACAGTCTCTGTTAAATCCACTGCTTATGAAGAGTACCTAAAATATCTCCAAATATGTATTGACTGTATCAAGATTCCAAGCATTGGCCTCCTATAGCCATCCGTTCCTCCTGGATGTTCAACGTGGTGCAAAGAAGAATGAATCCCTGATTGACGTCCCTACCGAGTACCCACATCAACCAACTATAAACTGAGTTAGTGAGTGAGTTTGGTTGTGCCTTGCTTTTCCCAAAATTCCAACAATACCGCTTTTCCCATAATTTCAACAATACCGCTTTTCCCATAATTTCAACAATACCGCTTTTCCCATAATTTCAACAATACCGCTTTTCCCATAATTCCAACAATACCGCTTTTCCCATAATTCCAACAATACCGCTTTTCCCATAATCCCAACAATACCGCTTTTCCCATAATTTCAACAATACCGCTTTTCCCATAATTTCAACAATACCGCTTTCCCCATAATTTCAACAATACCGCTTTTCCCATAATTTCAACAGCAGGGGACACATATAATGGACTTCATACTTTGTACCCATGTACGAAATCTAAACCCCCTTTGCCGTGACGAGCGAGCACTGTAACTACGAAGCTATCCTTTGCCCCTTAAAGTTGCTAGAATGGGTGTGCTGGCACTGGATCTCGACCAAGATGGGATACCTTCTATAATTGCTTCTGCCTGGGGCGGTACCGGTCCTTCCATTGTCAGAACCTGATTTGATTACTTATCACTCTACGCCTGTGCTAAAGTTATTATTGATAGCATAGTAATGGTCAGTCCTGATAATTAATAGTAGGACAACATTTGCATAGCTTCTGGCAGGTTAACGTGGCGTTATCACTGCTTATCGGTGTTTCAGCTGAACATTGACGTGTAACACGGTCTATCAGCTTAATAAGGGAAAAGTGACTCAGGTATAAGACGTTAATCTCCTGGATAAGACCCTTGAGCACTGGTAGGACGATGGCAGAACAGGATTCACAGGCAGGAAGAACATTAATCTATTTGGATTAAAACCTATAACAATGGGGTTCTGAAAGGTTGTGGAGGTAACTGAATTGGTCACATGGATACAACATTTCAGTAAGTGACACAACAGCAAACTAGGCCATGATAGACTCAAATGGACCAGTAAGATTTATACCACAGCCCGATAGAAGCATTTAAAAAACCCAACACTATAAACTAAACTAAAACATACAGTAAATGATCGGGCAACAAACAGGTTGTTATAGTCGTCAGTTCGTTATACGCATGTGCGTTATAAACGAGGTTTACTTTATGTAATTTTGCTTAAAATAATCAAACTTTTGTGCTCGAGCAATATCAGTGTAGGTACTGTTGACGACAAGGATATTTACGTAATATATTACCTTTATAATATTTAGCAATATTTACCTGCAATATTATCCAAAGGGCAACCTCAGTCAGTAGCATGATAGACTGTGTTTGTGATACACGTTTCTTCCCTGACAAGTTAAATCATTTGCAGATAACCTCTCATCACAACGAAGGTACTTGTCCAGATCTGTATATGTGGCATTGGTCAGTCAGACTGGAAACGTGATTAAGTGTCATTTCATTTTCTCCTCCAATAAACAACACAGATGAACGTAAATACAGATTGTCTGGATCATGCACAGACAGTCTGTGTGAAATTTTTCGCTTCCTCGATTAATTTGAATTCACTGAAGTTGTATCGTGAATGCGGGTTTGTCTATGCTTCTAGGTGATAAGTCGATTTTCATTTAAAGACATTTGAGATCGATTTCCACATTGTCAAGAAACCTTTTCTCAAAATCGAAAGAAACATATTACGTCCTTTGAATAAGTTAACGTTTAGTCTTGTGTAAAATGGCGTCCCAGCTCTTGATTCCATTATTTATGGATGCCTCAGTCCTAACAAATTGGAATCGTGCTTAAGAATAACGTTCGATTTTATCGTGCCCACATACGTTAAAAACTGTTCTCCGATGAAGGAATGTGCAGTCGTGAATGTATCAAAATAGCGTTGGAAACGTCATTAGTTAACGCATAAGCCTTAAGCTGTCGTAACTAAATACGTATGATTTGATTTCTGGTAATTACATGTAATGGAGGAGAAATATTAATTGGATTCTTGGTCCGCAATAATTGCGAGATCAGAATCTGACACTGTACACAATGAATGGGTGCAATTAACTGTTTCTCTTGTGGAATCGTCTTCTTGGGACCAGCCGTTGACCAATGAACTCCTCAATTTCTTTTGTACGTGACACAGATAAGACGGAGAGAATCACGATAAAACTCGGAAGAAGATTCAATCAGCAACATTACATATTATTCGCAGTAGAGCATGAATCAAAGAGAAGAATATCATAGCGTATTGATTATTCGATGTACCTACGGCAATCTGTGTTGCAATCGTCATTCTGAGAACGATTGGTGGTAATGAAGTGGTACGGATGACACCATCTGCAGGGTGTTCTCACATTCAAATTAACCCCCATGTTTTACGATGACACGGCAGCCCTTGGGGAAGCAGGTCACTAGGTGTTAATGATAGGTTGGAAAAATGGGGTACATATATAGTGACGTACATGTACGTCTTAGCAGGTATTTCCTTCTGAAGCTCGCTTTATGTGGAGCGCCAGAACGAGATGCCATTCCGCAGTTAAACATTGACAACCATCGTGAGCTCGGACTGGCTTTAACTGAGCACATCCTAAGGATAACACTTACCATCTTTTAATGTTTCATAATCTAGGACTGATGATTGAAAACTGAGAAAATTAATTGACGCATTCGATATCAGTTACCCAATTATAGCGAATCCCTCAGCATTCAGATCACTGTATGAGGCCCTGTTTGAGCTGCAACCCCGGCAACTCGCAATACGCTTAGTTCCGAAGCTGAAATAGTTTAGTGGGCGAGCGAGTGGGGTTGGCTTGACGTCAGTTTAGACAGTGATGTAATAAAAGTACATTTAAGCGCAGAATGTGCGAAATACTTTAAGTGGGGCGGGTCTTAGATTTGATCACCTTTAGAACCAATGAGCACGGATGTGCTACGAACAAACAATGGACAATAATTTGGGCTCATACAGGATTGGTTCTAATGATCATATACGTTTCTAACACACCTCACATGTGGATTACCGAGTTCCAACATTAGATTGTGCTGATCTAAAGGCAATGTTCATGAGAGCTACAAGGTTATCAGGTACAACAATTGCCAATGCACGTCTTTCTGCTCTTGCCAATACCAAATCAAAAATCTCACCAAGCCATGCATATATTGCATGTTCATGGCCCGTTATAATGCACTAATAGAAATGAATGGGTATGGTCTTACGCAGGTTTCTGTATTATTCCAGAAACATGACGGTGGGAGACATCATAGTGGCATATATCTGTGTGAACTCGTTGACATCTGTTTTTCTCTGCTCTGATTTACTAGTTACAATGAAAGATCAAATTATGAAACAACGAGGTGGATAGCGCAATATCCGTGTAGGAATCCATATGCCAGACAAATGCATTATGCGACAAATGCATATAAATGTTTGTTTTTAATGATATTGCACAATATTCTCTGAATCATACACCTCGTCGCCTGTACTGAACTTCAGAACGTTTATGTTTTACGAACAGCTTCATGAAAAAGACACAATATATGACAGGTGTTGTATCGCCCAAATTGTCATATCTAAGACGGTCAACACGATGACATGTTGGACATGTGTTTATGAAACCATAAAGCACTTAAACACTCAATAATGGACATAAATCGTTGGCACTACCACGTAAAAGGTTTTATTTTCGGTATCCCAAGGGAAGGAGTCAGTGATGGAACATTATATGTTGTCACCTCGGATAGTGCATTGCAACACTATAACGTTTCTGTAGAAATCATTTGAGACAGCATGTGTCTCTGACACACTCAGATATATCGATAACCACAGGATAACCCGTTTAATTTAGATAGACGATTAGGAGTTTGCGCATGGAACATTTGAATGCTAATTTAATTGGTTTGAAAGGCAAAATCCATTCAAGTGATTGCTTGAACAACGTAAACAGATCAACACTTTATTTTTTGTACGCATGACGCACTTTTCTGCTGAGTTTAATTCCGCTGTTTGAGCATATAAATATGGTTCCCATTCGTGTTGGACTGTGTTAAGTGAGTGCGCAGCCTGCTAATTGTGTGTAATTAATTTTAGTTTCCACGCATGGAAAACGAATAAAACTTAAGTAGAACGTAAATCCCTATGCAAACGGAAGCTGTTAATAATCGAATTATTACCTTGTGTTTCAGTGTATTTCAATTTATTTTGAAATCATAGACGGATACGCTATGGCAGCAACGTCACGCATATAGCGATTGTCTGCCTGCTACCATTCTGCACTCAGAAAAACAGAAAAATATAAATGCAGTGTGTCAAAGCACACAATATGCCAAGGTCCAGGTAACATACGCACATTATCCCAGTAACATACGCACATTATCCAAGTAACATACTACACAGACAGTCAATGTACAACACATACGCACTCAAAGGTGACTTATTTCACCCCAAACGCGTTCATGCCAGCACAGTTTCACCACAGGCTGTTTCATCCGGGTTATGCCACCCCATTTAGAGGTTGTTTCACCCTAGCAAATAATAGCTATTGTTATCACCCACAGATTTGCTTCAATATTTCATTCATCTATATGTGGTATCGAAACAGCATATCCAGATTTGTTTGAATAATTACATCTGTTCATATTGGCTGTGTTGGATCGTATGAAGTCCATCAGTGACGATAGCATGTATAGTAGTTGCCTTTGACACGAATGAATTTGTACAGATTTGGCTGTCTGTGTGCTGTCCAGAGGTTAAGAAGCTTCTCGTGGATCCTCTTGACCATTCTGAACCAGGCGCCATAGGGTTTTCACTACGTCAGTCTCACTTCTCAAGGGCGGCACAAGAACATCAAATGACAATGCAATACCACCACACTTCTTGTTCAACACTCACCTGAATGTTGTATAATCATTGAAACAGCCCGCGTGAAACTACTTATGGTGAAAAGACACCGGAAAAGACTCCAGTCAAATATAGTTCCACCACCATAGCAATGTCTCTGCTGTTTGGCAGCTTTTTGTAATTAGTCTAGTCTATATCAGACATTTTATTGATTTACCTAATAAACATTGATAGGTACCGCGGGATCGAATAGTGCCATACATTAATGACGTCCTCGAATGTGACCACTCGATCCCGATGGTCTCCTGCAACGACCAGTATCGTTTATTAAACACCAGTTAAAAAAAAAGATCTTGATGGGAGAATCACATAGCAACACAGTCGGCACAAAAAATATTACACAGTCATATATTTCCGATGTGGCAGGAGCCGGGTTTTTACTCACAAGGCTCCATACTGTCTACTAGACATGTGAAATGTAAATCTTACTATTAATGTTTCATTACACAAAATTAGGCTTTTAGCTATGTGTTTATGACTGGTTGTTTTAGTGAAGAATCCTGCAGAGTGTGTTATGACACAACGTATGAAATAGTGAATAGAGACCATCAAATAAGACTTTGGTAAATCGTTCGTTTGGATGGGCTATTGATATTAAGACACTGTACATCATTTGACTTACACATCTCGCCACCCATTGAAATATTACGTTCACATGTTGGGAGGTTCTGTCTCTGTAAAGGGGTCATTTTGACATGTCTGCCTCCGACTTCTGTAGGTCTACATTCATATAGTCAGCGAGACGCAATAATTTTTTATCGACCCACAATAAATAGCACAACAACACATATGAAGAAAGCGTTCTGTTAATATTTGAATTGATGTGAAGAAGTAAAGACACTAAGGGTATTTGATATTTGATCCGGCGAGATACAACGTCTCCCAAAATAATCTTGAGGTTGTCTTTTATCATACATTCATCCATGGGTAAAAAACATCAAGATGTGCATTATTTATTATTCCACATTGTCAACGTGCAGGAGTGTGAACTCGTGGAAATTAGTGTTTGTCTCTACAGCTATGTATACATTTTCACAGCGTTTTGCCTGTTTCGTCGAATTTAGTTTATTACAGCAGGTAGTCAAGATGTAAAATTCGTTATCAAATTACAAGATATAGCAAGTCGAAAGGGCGCGCGCGCGCGTGTGTGCTTTGTTGTACACAATAATTAATCACTATACTACATTGAGTAACCCGTAGCATTGCTGGTAGAGGCAACCAAACTCAATTCCGCACAAGCAGCGTAAAACGACATTCTTTGCCACACTGGGATCGGACAGTCCAGTGACTAATGTCATGTGCAACGACTCATTCCCGTTTATAAAATGACAGTCAGCTAAATTATCCGACAAACTATGAGATATACAGAAAATATCTTCTGCACGTTGCAGAGAACCGGTAATCTAGACAGCAACAAGGCGTATCCGTAATGTGAAATTCCTAACGACATAAATGTTTCCAGTAGTCATTTTGTCTCTTAATATGTTGACCAAAATATCGTCATCGTCCATCATTGGGATGATGAACCGAGTTTCTAAATATGCAGGAACGAATACGTGTGTTGGTGTTTAGTGCTCACTGGCAAAGATGTACGCTTGTCAATCTTACAAAAGTCCTTAAAGCTTCCCTTTCGTTAACAGCAAAACGCCTGTGATCGTTTACGATATAACAGAAAGTGTCATGCACTTGCACTAGAAATGCACTTTACTGCGTGATCTGGTTTGGTTCACTTAACGTTACTGAAAACACGAAAGATGTAATCTTCACCAGTGACATTTCTGGATAACGTTCAGCTTTTTCATCAAGAAGTCAAGTAGGTATAAGGAGAATACTCTTCCAAGTAAATGGGCAGTCAGGTGTTGAGCATCTTACTACTGTAGCACTTATAATGAGTAGACAGAAAATAGCATTGACAATTTGCTTTTGGCACTACTTTGTGGTTAACCTGTGCGCTAGCTGGATGTCAATCTTGGTGTGTTCTGGATTGTGCATAATTCTGCGTTTGATAGTTTGACGTTTATATTCACATACCATGTGTACATCTGAAGTATCGAGGCTGCTGCTTGATCTTTTCAGAAAATCATGCTATTTCTAGTTACTGTGTCTGCACCAAAATTTCGCTATATCTTTTAGCGTATGCCATTCTTATGACTCCTTATTGTGTCTCCTTACCGTGTCTTCTAAGCATGTCTCCTTGCCACTGTTTCTGTTCATCACGACTCTCCAGTTCTTCTCAACTTTTAGTGAGTGAGTGAGTTGATATTTATCGTCGACGTCACATCGGTAATATTGCAGCCATATAGTGACGAGAACATGTTTGATCCTGAAATGTATACATTATAAAAACCTGTCGTCAATGGACAGTAAAGCAACTAGAATTTCACAATTTTTACCATCGCTAGGCCGACACGTTTCTTCGCCAGGAAAAGCATTTGATTTTCTTTGCCCCGTTCGTCACCAAATCATCGTACCCCATATGTCTTTTCTCCATTCGTCAGCACAGGCCGACTAAACATGTCATAAATTGCATGTGTCTGTGGACTCAAGATCACGACTCGTTTACTAACATCGGGTATCAACCGGTAGTTGGTGAACAGGGATTGGTACTTCTTCACCATGAAGTTCTATTCCGATGTGTGTTTGTTGTTTAAGTCCGCACTCAGCATTGTCCCAGCTATATGGCGGATGTCTGGGAATAGTTGAGACGGGATCAGATAAAAGTCGTTATAACTGAGAGGATATATCGTGGACATCCAGGAGGATAGTTCAGTCAGCAGTCAAAGTTGTCCACACAGCGTGACAAAATTACAAAGAAATTACATTGTTATGTCTCCTTATTATGTCTCCTTATAATTACCGTGTCTCCTTAGCATGTCTCCTTGCCGCTTTGGGTAGTGGGGTTGTGGATAAAGCCTAGCTCGTCACGCCGTAGACCTGGGTTCGATTCCCCACATGGATACAATGTTTGATGCCAATTTCTGATGGCCTTGGCCGTGATATTACTGCTACAAGAAATTTGGAAAATGGAAAGAAATAGTACTTTTACTGATCTGTAAAAGAGTATTGCATCTGTCACAAATCACATTTCTGAGTTCTATCAGGATCTTTCTGTTCGAAGATCATCACGTGCCGTTCGGAGCATTTTGTGTGAGATCCTTCTTATGCTGCTTAATGAAATATGCCTTTGCAAGAGTTGACAACAATTAGAACGCGAGCGGAATATATATCCTTTTGGAAATGGGAGACATTACATGAACAGAGCATCTTACACGAACTTACATTGCATATCATTGTATTCTGGAAGAACAAAACTGATATTGTAGTGCCTGGTATTTCATCATGATAGGGTTCTATGCAGTAATGAACCTAGATAACAAACCACGGAAAGCTTATCTCGTCTGGCTGAGCTAATACGCTGCACTGGAATATTAGTATTGCATTCCCCATGTGTCATATCAGGTTACAAAAGAGCTGACGTACATAGCCTATATGTCCCATAACATATGACTCAATATCGTAGGCGCGTTATTCAAGTTGCACAAGGCATGTAAATATATGTGCTACAAATGACAGTAATCCTGTCTCATATAAGGGACTCAAGCATCAAGGTGAGTGGGTGAGTGAGTTTAGCTTTACGGCACACTCAATCCAGACCAGACAATCCAGTGATCAACAACATGAGTATCGATCTGCGCAATTGGGAACCGATGACATGTTTCATCCAAGTCAGCTAGCCTGACCAGCCGATCCCGTTAGTCGCCTCTTATGGCAAGCATAAGTTGCTGAAGGCCTATTCTACCCCGGGATTGCGTCTTGCTTCTTTTGTTCAAACATTATGTAATGATCACTTCCAGTGGGATTCCGTTCTGTAGGTAGACGGATATTATTTTGTAGCTTTGTTTACCTTCATGCTAACCATGAAGGTCCCGGGGTAGACTAGGCATTCAGCAACCCATGCTTGCCATAAAAGGCGACTCAGCTTGTCGTAAGACGCGACTAATGGGATCGGGTGGTCAGAATCGCTGACTTGGTTGACTCATGTCATCGGTTCCCAATTGCGCAGACCGATGCTCATGTTGTTGATCACTGGATTGTCTTGTCCAGACTCCATTATTTACAGACCGCCGCCATATAGCTGGAATATTGCTGAGTGCGGTGTAAAACTAAACTCACTCACTCACTCCCTATTAGAAAGGGCCTATGTGCATTGTATATCAGTACCTAATTGGAGACATGGCAGTTCGGACGGGATATTAATATTCTCGTATATTATTTGACTTACAAATCTCGTCACACGATGTCCTGAGTACGTTGGCATCTTGACACAATTCGTCTTTCTCACGGAGTTATCTTTACATGATAACTTGTTCAGAAGTTCTGTCTAGATCAGATTGTATTTTCCATTCACATATCAGCCAAACGCATTGACTGAATACTCCACAATAAATAAAACACAATAGAAAGTATGAATTCTGCTAACCTTGAAACTGCTTTCAGAGGCAACGTGTTGCAGGCTGACAGTTAATGTCAACGTAACGCAAGTTGAGTGTGACAGAATATCTCAGGTTTGCGTTTG
Source organism: Haliotis asinina (assembly GCF_037392515.1). Lineage (NCBI taxonomy): Eukaryota > Metazoa > Mollusca > Gastropoda > Lepetellida > Haliotidae > Haliotis > Haliotis asinina. Next base: position 72,156,696 of record NC_090282.1, on the reverse strand, counting down.
ACATTTCAGGGTAATATATTTAGCACGAGGTCAAAATGACTACTGAATCGAAATTATGAGCAAAATCATAATGATCATGCTGTGGATCGTGGCATATTGCCAACTAGCTGGGTTTCACAAAAGTAGCCATAATAACATAGAGCAGGAGTAAACCACGTTCATTCGCTGCTTCATCTGCTCACACTATTTGTATGTAATAAACGAATGGCATATATGAAGTATCCTCTTCTGGTCACACTGTTTGTATGTAATAAACGAATGACATATATGGTGTATCCTCATGTGCTCACACTGTTTGTATGTAATAAACGAATGACATATATGGTGTATCCTCATCTGGTCACACTCTTTGTAGGTAATATATGAGTGGCATATATGAAGTATCCTCATCTGGTCACACTGTTTGTAGGTATATACGAATGGCATATATGGTGTATCCTCATCTGGTCACACACTTTGTAGGTAATATATGAGTGGCATATATGAAGTATCCTCATCTGGTCACACTGTTTGTAGGTAATATATGAGTGGCATATATGGTGTATCCTCATCTGGTCACACTGTTTGTAGGTATATACGAATGGCATATATGGTGTATCCTCATCTGGTCACACACTTTGTAGGTAATATATGAGTGGCATATATGGTGTATCCTCATCTGGTCACACTGTTTGTAGGTAATATATGAGTGGCATATATGGTGTATCCTCATCTGGTCACACTGTTTGTAGGTATATACGAATGGCATATATGGTGTATCCTCATCTGGTCACACACTTTGTAGGTAATATATGAGTGGCATATATGGTGTATCCTCATCTGGTCACACTGTTTGTAGGTAATATATGAGTGGCATATATGGTGTATCCTCATCTGGTCACACTGTTTGTAGGTATATACGAATGGCATATATGGTGTATCCTCATCTGGTCACACACTTTGTAGGTAATATATGAGTGGCATATATGGTGTATCCTCATCTGGTCACACTGTTTGTAGGTATATACGAATGGCATATATGGTGTATCCTCATCTGGTCACACACTTTGTAGGTAATATATGAGTGGCATATATGGTGTATCCTCATCTGGTCACACTGTTTGTAGGTATATACGAATGGCATATATGGTGTATCCTCATCTGGTCACACTGTTTGTAGGTATATACGAATGGCATATATGGTGTATCCTCATCTGGTCACACACTTTGTAGGTAATATATGAGTGGCATATATGGTGTATCCTCATCTGGTCACACTGTTTGTAGGTATATACGAATGGCATATATGGTGTATCCTCATCTGGTCACACTGTTTGTAGGTATATACGAATGGCATATATGGTGTATCCTCATCTGGTCACACACTTTGTAGGTAATATATGAGTGGCATATATGAAGTATCCTCATCTGGTCACACTGTTTGTAGGTAATATATGAGTGGCATATATGGTGTATCCTCATCTGGTCACACTGTTTGTAGGTAATATATGAGTGGCATATATGGTGTATCCTCATCTGGTCACACTGTTTGTAGGTAATATATGAGTGGCATATATGGTGTATCCTCATCTGGTCACACTGTTTGTAGGTATATACGAATGGCATATATGGTGTATCCTCATCTGGTCACACACTTTGTAGGTAATATATGAGTGGCATATATGGTGTATCCTCATCTGGTCACACTGTTTGTAGGTATATACGAATGGCATATATGGTGTATCCTCATCTGGTCACACTGTTTGTAGGTAATATATGAGTGGCATATATGGTGTATCCTCATCTGGTCACACTGTTTGTAGGTAATATATGAGTGGCATATATGGTGTATCCTCATCTGGTCACACTGTTTGTAGGTATATACGAATGGCATATATGGTGTATCCTCATCTGGTCACACACTTTGTAGGTAATATATGAGTGGCATATATGAAGTATCCTCATCTGGTCACACTGTTTGTAGGTATATACGAATGGCATATATGGTGTATCCTCATCTGGTCACACTGTTTGTAGGTAATATATGAGTGGCATATATGGTGTATCCTCATCTGGTCACACTGTTTGTAGGTAATATATGAGTGGCATATATGGTGTATCCTCATCTGGTCACACACTTTGTAGGTAATATATGAGTGGCATATATGGTGTATCCTCATCTGGTCACACTGTTTGTAGGTATATACGAATGGCATATATGGTGTATCCTCATCTGGTCACACTGTTTGTAGGTAATATATGAGTGGCATATATGGTGTATCCTCATCTGGTCACACTGTTTGTAGGTAATATATGAGTGGCATATATGGTGTATCCTCATCTGGTCACACTGTTTGTAGGTATATACGAATGGCATATATGGTGTATCCTCATCTGGTCACACACTTTGTAGGTAATATATGAGTGGCATATATGAAGTATCCTCATCTGGTCACACTGTTTGTAGGTAATATATGAGTGGCATATATGGTGTATCCTCATCTGGTCACACTGTTTGTAGGTAATATATGAGTGGCATATATGGTGTATCCTCATCTGGTCACACTGTTTGTAGGTAATATATGAGTGGCATATATGAAGTATCCTCATCTGGTCACACTGTTTGTAGGTATATACGAATGGCATATATGGTGTATCCTCATCTGGTCACACACTTTGTAGGTAATATATGAGTGGCATATATGAAGTATCCTCATCTGGTCACACTGTTTGTATGTAATAAACGAATGACATATATGGTGTATCCTCATCTGGTCACACACTTTGTAGGTAATATATGAGTGGCATATATGAAGTATCCTCATCTGGTCACACTGTTTGTAGATATATACGAATGGCATATATGGAGTATTCTACAAATAACTGCTCACCCAGATAATTTCAAGTAGCTGCCCGGAGGTAAATTACATTCTCTCACTGCCTCATCCGTCTACCTGTCTATATTCTCGTCTCATTCCGACTGCTACTGAACAGACGGTGTTCAAAGTCATGAGCAACGATCCATGCCATGGGGAACATGGGGTCTATTGCACACATCTAAACTATATACCGGAATCCTCACAGAGCCTCTGTAGAATTTAGTACCCTGATTAAAACTGTTCCGTTATTCTTTCTGTCTCGAAACCTGTTTACCCGATCAGTCACGATCGAGGAAACAAACACAAAAGATAAACATGAAAGAAATGACTATACCTGATGCTGATAGCATAGTGCTGAATTACCGCTACCTCGTATTGGCCTGGGCATCATGTACTCTTGTGATCCCAATTAAGATCACTCTCGCTTTCCTTTCGGCAGAGAAAACCTGTGTGATCCTACGGGGCATCACAAACATCGCCATTCGCTTGAGACGAACTTCACCGTATGATTTAGTTGAACGATAGAACGATACTGTAAGAAAGACACTGTGCAACCTGTCATCAGAGGCATTTCTGGAGTGACGGTGTGTTGTTTGATGTATCCAGTTATAAGGGTAATGTGAATGGGATAATTGTAAGTAAAGTGAAACTGGATTTTGATGCAAGAAAAGACGGGCAATTTTGTAAGTGCGTACAATGATCCTGTGATTGTGGAATGTCCAACTCTCCAAGAAGAAGGTTTTAGGAGAAGTTACGTATGAAGGGCAGAGGTATCGGTCTTACTACTAGTTTTATTCAAAACGATCAAAACAAAAATGAAAATTTCCGACTGGTTCATTAGTAGGGTAACCTTGTTCTACGTTTTCTATAACTGAAACATATATAACATGTGCGGTCTTTGGAATCAAGCCACCTAACCGTCAACACAGAAAAACTGTTAGTGCACCATTTTACTTTTGATATATGTTAGTAAATATTCTTGACTGAATGTTACATATTCATGTCTCATTACCATGTCCCTTTCTCGATTCTCCTCTTCACACGACTGCTTGTCATCTGAACTTTACCCGTGAAGATACGGGTTAGAGTCGATTTACAGCAGGCCCTGTATGTCATGTACGAGAGACAACTGACGGGTGCGGGTGGTCATGTCCTTCATATCCGTTAATAGCATGACGGTTCTCTGAGATACAATCATGTGCGCTGGCTTAACACATATTCTTTCACGCAATTGTTGCAATGACAGCAGTATACCTTTGCTGATATGTGTATAGAAACATATATTGGCTCCACACAGACAGATGGACGCTAGATGCGAAAATGATTGGTGTTGAACGTTGACAGCCTGGACAGTCGAAATGACTATGAATAGCTCTGTGCAATGTGTGAAAATGGTCTGAAGTCCTTCTGTCTTCACATTCATTACAAGACAGTTGTGAACGTGAATGGTAACACTGTGTAAACCTTTAAACAATACACATATTGTCCAGCAAACCATTCTCAACATGCGATTAATGTACACAATAATTCATTACTATATTTCATAACGTTCTGTAGTACAGGCGTTTAGCAGTTATTGACTATACAAAATGAAATAGAATAATAGAAAAATTTGTGAGATGATACAAAAAACAGCACTAAAGTTGTGATTTCTGTCTTTGGGCCATTATAACTATGAAATTAAATATTGCACTTATAAATATTAAATACACCCTCCTCAAGACGTTTAACTTAACTTTTCATGACCTGGTTCATATTTAGATCCTGGCATAATGATAAATGCGGGAAAAAGCGTTCACCATCACACATTACATGAGAGAAGACAATTTTCGAACAATAATCCATCAGCTGGAGCCTTTGATGTCTATATTAAACATCTCCTGACGTGCAACTCTTTGTCTGTTAAGAACGAAGGTTGAAGGATCTTGGATATAAAATGCAGGTCACTGGTAAAGCTTTCAAAACGCTTTATAGTAGGCATGCAGAGGACCATTTCCAATTTATTCGACTCTTATCGATATTTCTTTTAATCACGTAAGGGCCTTGTACCTTTCAAATAAGGGTCATTTCTTGCTGGTTCATGGATAGTTAGTTTCCGAAAATCGACGCTCCATTTCAGCCTCTTACAGACATGGTGTAAAGACGAGAAAACTTCTATGGTCGCTTGTTCGCTTGAATAAATCTTCCTGAAGAATACAAGCTGTTCAGTAGGAAGCGTCGAAAACCATGGCGCCATACACTGTTTAGATATTCAATACTGACTGTAGACGGGGGAACTATGTTCGCGAATGCTTTGTGGGAACTCAAACCACGCACGGCCAACACATGGTTGGATGTGGCAGTGGGTGAAAAATAGGCTGCAACTGCAGTCAGCATGGCTTCATCCAATACACCTCCTCGTCTCTCATTACCATTAACATTCCATGAACACGCTGATCAATGACTAGTCTGATTGATACTGGATAGATACAACCGTCATCACTGCATCATTCATTGACCACTGCTGCTCTGTCATAATCACAGAGTATCGAATGTGTGGACACATTGCAATATTCTGTTTAAAGGGACTTGGTGTGTATGACATTAACAAAGCTATTTCGTGGCCAAAATTCATGTGTGCTTGTGTTAAGGGGTGCTTACCGGGTGGCCTAACATCAAGTATGCCCTTCTCACCATTCTCTCAAACCACATCATCCTCATGTTATTACATGTGTACAGTTCTCATATGAGTAAGTGGTTGGAACTGACAATTTGTTTTCGGAGGAGGAATTAAACAAAACCATTGGTGTTTTGTGGTATGACATTACTCTTTTTGTTGTATAACAACTTCAGTTTAAGAAAGCAGCTTCAGACAATAGAACCAATGAATATCGAATTGTCTGTCAATGAGGTCATCCTCAGTTAGCAAAAAAATCCCGAGTGGAAAGTTGGTTCAGATCATTTCTACCGTGATTGTTCCTGTGCTATACCCCTTCTCTAATCATCATCAGAAATCTGAGCTGAAATCGGAACCTGCAATACATTTTCCGACTATAAGTACTTGTTTAGAAGTCACTGTCAGGTGAGGTGATACACTGTTTTGCTCAAAAAGTGAACCCATCTAGCTACGTCAGCGCTATCCAAACGCATCCAAGGACAGTTCTTTACCTGAAAACGGAAACATAGGTTCCAAGTCAAAATAGTAAATCGGACATGGAGAGGGATGCTGTTTAAGCGATTATATCGAATATATGTTCATGATATAGTCACACTTGTACACTTATAGCAGATATTTCTTATAAATGTGGGAAGGGTTCTATTTTCGTAACGCGTCGATCATAGAACTTAGAGCATGTACACGTACACATGATTTGTACACGCGGAACTGACCGCCAGTATATCGAGATATATATATATATATATATATATATATATATATACATAAATCGTAATGAAACAGTAATTGTAATGTTGGTAATAACCTTGTCACAGAAGCTAAATAATCAATATTGACCTTCTAGACAGACACGGAAGCAAGATGATCAATACTGACCAGTTCCACAGTGAGAGAATAGTTTAATCTTTCACTTGAGTTACCAGACGGGAATAGGCAGTCAACGGACCTTTGATTTAACAATGTAAGGGTGGCCAGAAGTAATGTGATATACTAATTAGGGATGTCTGTATCAGGCACCATGTGACGTGCAGTTTGGAAAATGTTCTTTGATCACGCAACATGCTCTGACAGCAAATGACCTGCTTTGGATGCCACGGCGACCTTCCTTTGTGCAACAGTGCAAAAGCAACTTGTGCAATCAATAGAGGATCACGTGTTGCGTTAGATGGACGTTACATACCGTTGTGTAATGCAATCACTGTGTCTCTAGCTCGATACGTTTACTAATGGTTGTATTTGTCATATAACTCTCTCAGACTCGCGCAATCACTGGCAATTAGGAACCGGAAACAAAGCCAGAAAGAGGAAAATGATCACGATTAACCTGCATTTTGAGACCGGTTTGACTTATATTATGTATTTCTATTGAACCATATCTAGTATCTACACTTTATTAATTGATAAAAAGACAGATGTTCATTTATTTGTAAATGATGTTTTCAAGAACTAATTTACGCACATGCACTGATATGATTACTGGCATAATCTTGAATCTCTTATTTGCAGGAATCTCCGACACAACTATAACTTGGCTAAACCGTCTCGTCAATATTTATTTATCACAATTACCTATACAAAAAGATGTGTGGGGTATCATTTCCTAAAGTCACATGTTGTATATCCAGCATAATTCATAATAATCTGTCAGATAACACATCTCAAGCTATGCCATTATTTCATGTTAATATATGGGCGTTTTCGTATTTACCTGGGAAACAGGTCTGTCATCTTCTTTAAAATGCCCTGGTAACCTAACAACCCCATTCAAATCCGAGTTTACATTCTCAGTCCCTTATCATAATTTGTCCCATTCAAACCAAAGCGTATTGACCTACCTATCCAGAATATTAATGGGTCCCCGTACTGGTCCAATGCAAACCCACTTGTCCTCTCATCCCTCACGGGCCCCCTTCAAATACCTGTTGGCCCTATGAAAACCCAAGCAATGTATGATCCTCTTTTACTGTGTTGACCATCTTAACGTCTGTACTGGTATTAAAAACGCACAGGCATTTCAATCTCATCGTCTCCTCCATGAATCACGTTTTGTCATCTTATGCTGTATTGGTAATCTTGAAAATTGTATTGTCCCTCTGTTCCAGATTAAACATGTATTGGATCTTCTAGAGTTCAGATTTTCCCTCTTCAAACACTTCTTGCCCTTGTATAACGCATTTGATGTCTCCAAACCCAAACGGGACCTGGTATTCTGCGCTGAAATTCTTGAAACCCATGCCGGAATTCAGCATTGGCCCTTATGAAACACGTGTTGGTCGCCTAATACCAAATTGTTCCTTAAAGACAAATGGACTCTCCACCTATTCGCACTGCACCTGTAAGAATATAATGGACCCTTTCGCCTCTTTGAACGGTGTAAGACCGTATGTGCGGATAACGGATAACTGATTGAGTTTGACAGCATGGTCAATATGCACTTTCATTGTTTTTCGCACTGCGAGAAGAATGTACCTCCATGTTGCCATGAAATCGTGCTAAACAAATTTAGTTATAGCTTCTCAAATCCGCGAAATTAATACTCGCTAAAAGGGCACTTATGTTCAATGTATATGTAACTACAAGGCGCGAACGACGACGTACATATTGTTGAAACTGATGCCGCTGTGCGTAAATGGCAAAATAGCTGTCACAAGTACTTGGAGTCATCTTCATGTCGATCATACAACCCCATATGGAACACCATTTGCAATAATATCAAATGAATGCCATAGCAAAGAAAGAAAATGCGTATATGCGAAACAATAACGAACATTGTCATTACCAGTACCAGTGTGATGAATGTTAAAGTCACCTTTGTAAAATACCGCGAAGCTGAGTCTCAGTCGTGACACTGACAGATTACCAGGATTTGGTATTTACACAAATGAAGTATTCGCTGGAATATTACAGTGAAACGAAATGAGAAAGTGATTTGAATGCAATCAACAAACACTTCATGTAGTTGCTAGAAGATATTAGTACCAGTAGCCTATAAGCCATTTAAGAAGAGTATCCGTCATAATAGTTTACGTCTTACTATCGAAACATCATGAAGAGTTTGTAACATTACGATGGTGTTGGTTTTTAATCTCCGTATAGGTACAACGTGATAGTTAAAGTTTCTGAGGCCATCCTGCTAGAAAAGTACTTTAACCTCGACATTGCTTCAGTCAATGCCGCATGCGATCTAATTAAATTTCTTTGACACGTTTGACTAACCATCGGTCTGCGTTCTACGGAAAAAGAAAGTAGTTACGATATTACGGCTGAATATGGTACTTGTTGTGCAAGCAGTGAGTTTTGGTACCGTATTATTTTACTGGGATGCTACATCACACGTGAAGACATCCTGACTGGTAGATTTAGAATCTGTTGATTAATGTGCACATGCATGCATGAATTTCTAATCCGAGACTAATACTGGGGTGTGTTTATGCATTCTCGTATGTCTTCACCATTAAATGTTATGATGAACAGTGAAGGACACTGTGTCAAGCCACATTTCGTGTCTCCATAGGAGAAGCAACGACAGATATTAAATCAGTGAGAGAATAGTTTCAACGCCTGCGGTACTACAACGACTGCTTGTAAAAATCGAGTTAAGAAACGCTACGTGTAATGGATATGTTGACATTAAATTGAAATAGGTCACAGATTAAATTCTAACGGGTTACAGATTCTTTTCTTTTACCCTGTCTCTTCATTAATCATTGCCAGGTTTAGAATCGGTTCATGTGCCTGCACATGTGTATTTGGGTGTCTGTCTGCCCGATATTGTTTTAGTCATGCACTACTATCTCAAACGTCTTCAACGTGCACTTTCTGGTCTATCCCCAGCAGATAGAATACCGACCTTCTGTGATGGTTTTATCAGACTGCATTTTTCATTCACACATCAGCCAGATGTATAACTGTTTATCGATCCAAAATATATAGCACAACAAAGCGTAAATAGAAAGAGTTTCGATGACATTTAAACAGATATGAAGAGGTAAAGAAACGAGTGATTCAGATTGATAGTCCAGTCTAAGGCAGACAAATATATGTCACTACAAATATTGTTATGGTATAATATACAAATATTATAACATGTTTGAAATAGCATCGCGATGTTCATCAGTAATCAAACTCTATCAAAGAGCACGTGTGTGTCCTTTTGACCTACTTTACTGCCATGTCTCCTTACTACATCTCGTTGTCATGTCGTCTTGTTAAGCTCCCTTACTTACTTCATTACTACCTAAAAAAGCATCAAGTTCTCCGTCTTTATCCAGACACCACCAACGTGTAAGTATGTGTCTTTTTAACATGTACACATCTTTGTGAGATATCATATCACAGATACAACTGTTGAACATCAGTATGTTCCTCGTTTATCAGATCCAAATGTGTATCTTTTTAACATATAACACTGTCATGTCTCTTTACAGTGTTCTCTTATCATGTCTTCTTGTAAGTACTTCCACGATGTCTCTCAATATCTCCTTACAATATCATAGAAACTCAGGCTGCATATTTGGGGCTATATACATATATACACATCGGACTGTAATATTGTGAGGTCGGAGCCTTCGGGCCTTGTTAATGACGTTTTGTTTGCGTGCGTAGAGTATAAATGATCAAATTAGAACGTGCATCCTCTTAGGAGTGTGAGATATTATATGGATAAATATCTTATCATATATCATTGTATTTCAAAAAAGGAATCTGATGTAGCAATGATAGTGACTTCATCATAATACAATGTTATGTAGCAGTTAACCTGAATAAGAAGTTTCCAGTCAGCTGCCCATGGATGTAAGACGCTGAAAAATCTCTCCCCTACATCCGCCAAGATCTAACTAAAATACTGACACATAAAGGACGAAATAAACACCTGAAAGACAAAGAAAGCCAAACAACTTATTCGTGACATTTAGACGTAAACGTTCAAATTAATGTATTATTATGCAACGAGAGCAAGGTATTCAAAGTCACAAGTCAATTTCACAATGCTGATTACAAATACAATTCAAGAGAGACAAAATCTAAGTCAATGTGTCACAAAATACAATATAGCAAACTCACCTAAGTCTTAGTGCGAGAGAGAATCAACTATGCAGAATGTAAATACACACAGTTCGGGCACATACGACAATCGTCAACACTGTAGAATGCCCTCGAATAAGTCTTCCGGGAGTGAACACATAGAAAACTAGGAGCAGATAAATTCCGGAAAACCAGAATCGTAAAAGTGTTGACCATCTATTAAAACGAAATGTGACCCATCATAATCATTCTTTAAAACACTAAATATTGTGACCCAATAATAATTATTACTTAATTAATAACAAAATGTATAGAAAATACACACTCGTAACAATGTTCATAAAAGAAGTCCCTAGGCTAGGTGACTCGAGAACTGTTGTAATTTCGATCACACGTACTTGTTCGGCACGATATGATTGTATTGAATTGTACGTCAAACAAAGGCATTGTGTACCTCATTATACGATCAAGTGACTATGACTTGTCCTGTGCACGCGTCACGAAGTTGTTGTGCTTCATCACTACTTTCTATTTGTTTCGAGTCTGTCACGTTACCTGTGTATTGCGTCAATGTTATTGTTGATTATATGACCCCGTCACTAACACGTGACTTGTACACGAGTCGCTATGTTGTTGTACTATAGCTCCACGGATTTTCCCTTTGTCCATGTATTTGTAGTGGTCATAAATACTATAGACTCCGTGACTATCACGGTATTCTAATAGTACCATAGATATGTATTGATCATAAAAACGATAGAAAGTCACGACGACGTAAATAACGCTATTTCCATACATATTTTTCGTTAGGATAATATTATGTCCTTGACTTTTCTCATTTGTTGCGTGAAAAGTGTCAAGTCTGCAGACATTTTTATAACTGTTCAGTTTTCACCACTAAATCACAAAGTTCAGGACTTTATTGTTTTATACGATATGATGTTTCCAACTGTAGTCTCTGTTAAGTGAATACTACTGGTTTGACTCGTGAATTGTGTGGAACTAAAACTCCTCAAACTCACATGACCACCTTTGGTACTTATTTATAGCACTCGATTAAAAGTCGACAAAGTAATTACATATTTGATTACATCTCCCCGTGGATGGGAGTGGGAACCTATGCTTCACATCTGTGTTCATTGTTTTACGTTTCGAAAACATGAACACCATTTCTGCTGTAAAGAATCCCATGAAAGTCAACAATTGCAGTATCACAACTACAATGGACCTGGATAGGATAAGAATAGTATCAGCTAATTGCAGAGGGTTAGCCGTACGAAATAAAAGTCAAGAGACAATGAGAATATGGAAGAAATATTCAATTATCTGTCTCCTAGATGCACACATTTCAGAAAAAGACAGAGACGTTAAGAAAAATGAGCGCAGCTTAAATTAAATTATTTGCTCATTTAAAACTAATTCAAGGGGTGTAGCAATTCTTTTTAATAACAACATTGAAATCATAAATCTCTAAGGGTTGAAAATGGCAATTTCATGAAAACTGATGTAACAATGGATGGACTGAATATTACCCTAACTAACCTTTATGGCCCAAATAAGGACGAACCTAATTTCTATGCAAAATTATTCGATAACATTGTGGAATTCGTAAGTCAGTTATTATCTATGGTGACTGGAATTTGAAGCCTAATACCTCAGTAGATCTTGAAAAGTACAAGAACATAAAAAACCCAATGCAAGAAAAAACTGCTATGGAAAAATGCGAGGAATTAGATCTCTTAGATATATACGGAGAGAACATACTACTCGATGAAAGAAATATACATGATGGAAAAGACACCTTAAACAGAAAGCAAAACTCGATTTTTTTCTTAGTCTCTCAAGTCCTTTTTAATATATGTTATGAAACTGATATTGTCCCTGGTTATAAATCAGACCATTCTTCAATTATATTATCACTATTGAATAAACTAAGTAATGAAAGAGGCCGTGGGTATTGGAAATTGCTACCCCTTTCTTGCACAACGAACAATACATTACATGATACCATGCTGGATTATTCAGCAAATGTAGCCAAGGAAGATGAATTGAACAACCTTATCAAAAAACGTATGCAGGAACTCTTAATTTCTTGAAACTTTCGTATTGAATTTCAATTTCATTTTCCGCAAACATCAAGAATAATAGAGAACAAAATAGAAAAGAAACAATATGAATAAATATTTTTATTCTAGTATAAAATATAAGTAGCGGCTTTTACAATCTAAGTGAGAGAATATTTAGCCGTCTTAGCTACTAAGAAAAAGACTTTTGGATCAAATCAATGAGGAATACGCAAGAGGAATTCTATATCTTAGAAGAACTAAATGGTATGAAGAAGAGGAGAAAAGCCTAAATAACAAACATGGGACAAGGTCCTCACATTTGTTGTCAGACTATGCCAGTAGAGAAATATGTCAAATATCGGAATCAGATCATAAAGGAGAAAAGGAGAAATATTTTTTATATACATGCTATATGTGCTAAAACACAACATGACTCCAGTGCAGGCTAAACAATTATTAACGTTGCACAACACATAAAGATATATGCTACCGAGAATATTCGTGTTTGTAGTACACCAAATGCAAAGTACATGTACTCTAAACGCATACCCGATCACCAAAGTAACGACAAAATAATTTACAAATGATGTCTCACTGAATGTTGCCATTGCATTACAAGGCGGTAAGACTCCGACAAATCAAACACAGGTAGATCGTTCTTAATGTGTCAGGATTTGAAGTGCTCTCCTTAACTCTCTATTCCGTAGAAACGATCTATGCAATACACCCCGGTAGAAGTGTATATCATTGCCTAATGGGGGACATTGTAAGTTGGATGGGAAATCAATTCAATCAATTCAAACCCTCGTATATTATTTGACTTACAAATGTCGCCATGCAATAACCTAAGCTTTTTTGCATCTCCTGTCAAGTCTGTCTCTCTCATGGGGTTATCTTAACATGTTTACTTGTTCAGATTTCTGTGAGTTTTGAACGGATTGCATTTTGCCTTCCCATATCATCCAGACACATTAACTTTATATTGATCCACGCTAAATACCACAACGTCAAGTTAATGGAACCGAAGAATTCCTCTAACCTTTAAACTGATATGAGAAGTAAAGAGACTAGTGATACAGACTGATAGTTCTGTCTGACAGGCAAATATGATATTTGATCTTCTGAACAACAGTTTCACGACAACTTGCCATGCGTTGTTTTGTCACACCTACATTAGCTATAATACGTAAAGCAAAGCGCTAAGATTTTCATCATTCAGTCGACACTATGAAAGTGCAACTTCTTGGTACAACTGTTTGTCACCGCTACTTTTACACTCATTTGGGTATATTGGTAACATGTCTTTCGTTTCCAGACATTAGATAGGAAACTAGATAGTAAAAATGATAAGTGGATGGTACATCATGAGCAAACTACAACAATGCAAAATCTGTGACCATCAGACCGTACATCATGATACTAAAGGTATGGATGGGAGTTACATGTCTGACTAAAGTAGCCGTAATACTGAAGCGATGTTGCTTGAATAAAGTCCATTTAATTCGCTGCTACATGTATCTACGTTTCGTAAAACGAAATTCCATTTCTAAAGTAACCTAAAAGGTAACATCCGTGCCTGCAATGTCATGTAGCTGTTGCGCTGTTAGCGTAAAACGACAGTTTCTCACAGCCTCATCCTTCTACATACACATACACATACACATCCATATACACATCCACATACACATACACATCCACATCCACATCCACATCCACATACACATACACATCCACATACACATACACATACACATACACATACACATACACATCCACATAAACATCCACATCCACATCCACATACACATCCACATCCACATCCACATCCACATTCACATACACATACACTTACACATACACATCCACATACACATACACATCCACATACACATACACATACACATACACATACACATACACATCCACATACACATACACATCCACATACACATCCACATCCACATACACATCCACATACACATCCACATCCACATCCACATCCACATCCACATCCACATCCACATCCACATCCACATCCACATACATATCCACATACACATACACATACACATACACATACACATACACATACACATCCACATACACATACACATACACATACACATACACATCCGCATCCACATCCACATCCACATACACATCCACATCCATATACACATCCACATCCACATCCACATACACATACACATCCACATCCACATCCACATACACATACACATCCACATACACATACACATCCACATACACATACACATACACATACACATACACATACACATACACATCCATATACATACGAAGGAATACTCCGCCAGGAACTATCCATGCCTGTGGCACATGGAGCCCAACAAATATACCATCGTATCTGATGCATATATTTCTACCTTTTGCCTGATCAATGCTATACTGAAATCTTCACAGAACTTTCTTGGGAGTACAACATCCTAATCATAATGGTTCCGGTATTCGTTTGACCTCTTAACCCGTTAAAGTTGTCAGCCAGCATCGCAGATACAATAAAGATATTTCCCAGATATATCTGAATAAGGGAGAATGTGGTGTGTCGCTATTGGCGATGCGATATCAGTAGCAGGTGCAGTTTTAGCATTGCGCAAACACGATTCTGTGATTGTGGAATGTTGTATTTTCTTTGCAGATGCACGCTATCAAAACAAGCCATAAATTTCCGATTGGCTGATTTCTTGAATAACTGTGTCCTACACAGATAACCGATACAGATATAACATATATATTACCTTTGGAATTACACCTACTAATGTTCAATACTCTGTATTTCGGTACGATGGCGTCGGTCATACGCCTTATGGACAACATGGTCCACACATTATTAGAAACTCATGCACGTACAGCAAGGATGAGATTGAAGACGTAAAGGATGTTTCAAGTTAATATCCTATGAAACACCTAATAACATATAAAATACAGATTCTGTAGTTTTGTTTAGTCCCACTCGGATTTGAACCCACACTCCCAGCATCAGACATCTAATTGCTAGGACAGAAACAGGTTAGTGCATCATTTTACTTTGGTTATTTCAAGATTGCCTGGCATAATTTCCTGATAAGTATTTCGATGCATAGAGGGAATATGATGCATAGAGGTGATATTCTGTCGTGTTCTTGCCTGAATGTTGCAAATATTTTTTTCAACACAATGTCCTCATCACGATTTCCCCTTCACAGGGATTCAGCTTCTCAGAGGTTCGGTGTAATCAGTAGGGTATGAATCATGGTCATATCAGGGTAGCTTGGTTAGTGGTTAAAGCAGTCGCCCCTTCTTCCAAGACCCTCACTTTGTGTCATTACCAGGTCGGCACATATTTCATCGTTTTCAGAATGACGTCTGTCTCACTGTGTTTTCATCTGTGTCAGCTTACTGTGTCTCCTCACCCGAATAGTCCATGCCGGACTTCCTTGAATGAATTTTCCTTCGCCTGAACTGTTATCAAATCAAGTCTCCTCATTATGTCCCCTCTCATTAATATTGTCTCCCTGGTAATCACGATGATTTCTCATTTCATCTCATTCTTTCATGACGTGTACATTTACAAGACATGCTTACCTACTTGTCTTTAGCTTCCCGTGTGCCCAAATTAGGTGCCATCATACCAACTCTTTCGTGGTCTTGAGTTTAACTAGGAAGTCTGAAATAATTGCAGATATATCCACACTCTAATACACAAGTCTACATTGAGACGTTATCCATTTTCCTTTTGATATATTTCAACACACAGGGCAACTTTTGCATTCAGTCCTGTTAGTTTTCAATGGCCTCTGACATATCCACTAATAGCGTGACGGTCCTCGGAGACACAGTCACGTGTTCAGCACTAACGCATATCCTTTAACGTAATTGTTGCATTGACAGCAAGATACCTTTGCTGATACACTGGTAAATAGATTTGGACTCCACGCAGATAGATAGACGGCTAGATGTGAAAATGATTGGGAACAGTTGAAATGAACGTGATGTCAAAATAGAGAGATTAGTGATACGACTGGATCAGAGTGGGCAAAGTCCAAACGCTGTCGAAATAACCAAGTCCTTCTGTTACAGTAATGTTGGTAAGACGGATGTGCATGGTGGCTGATAACAATACATGAGCCATTTTGCTACACATATTGTGTTTGGTAAACTATACTCAACAAACAGTTAAAGCATACAATCTCATGATGCAAGTGGTTTTCCTGGTTTGTGACATTGTATATGTTTGTAAGTGGGCTATTTGTCAACTGTTAGACAACTTTACATTTAATAGATAAGATACCGTAAATTACTGATACCGAAATCTTTTCAGCGGACCAGTTGATTCCAGGCAACAGGTCGTATCTGACATGATCAAGAATGTGAGAAGAGAGGAAGTAGGTGTCTGTGGCTATATCCCTAAACACAAACACAAATGTGTGACCAATTCGAAATTCGGAATAATTATTCTCCTGTTTGCTGGAGTACCACTTACAGATTACAAACTGTTAAGAATTTAGAGCGTTGGGAAACTCAACCTATGGCTCCAGATTGTGTTTACAGATTCAAAACTGACTTATGCGGATGAATTCTCAGTTTCAAGCCAAGTATGATCAACACAAGGATGGATGTGGCTGTGGGTTTGTGACGGAGTAGGGTGCAGTTGCTGCCAGTCTGGTTAAATAATGTAATACACTTATATTTTCCGTGTTGCCATTAACATTCCATGGCCATGCTAAACTGTGACTTTTCTGATTGATGCTGTATATTTAAAGAAAAAACATGTTTCGTGATTCACTGGCTAAAGCTGCCCATACATAAGTCAACATGATTAGACATATCCCTTTGTACCATTTTATGTAAACCATATACACACTTTGTATTTTGGCAAACTATTATGAAAAGCACGTTATTCCTAATTGGGCACACAGTTGTGTTTACGGGTGTAGCCAGAGAGACCTACATCCAGTATGCCATTAATACCTTTATATGTCACACCGTAAAATGATGCCCATCATTACACCACGTTCGTACATTCCACTCAAGATGCAACGACGAGAACTGCAGGGTTATCGGAAGAATGAAACATGCTGTTAACGTTTTGTGGGATGAAAATATTCTTTCTGTTGGAAATTGGGTTCAGTTCAAGATGGCAATGTCAGACAATAGATCGTATGAATATCTTGCTGTCAGTGAGTTCTTCCTCAGTCAAAAGAGAAGCTCAGTTCAAAGTTGATTGACGTCATTTCAACCCAAGTTTTAGCTGTAATTATGAGGATTATCAATATGGTACATGCTGCAAAAGACTTATCGCAATGGGAATATACCATCACCCCTTTAAAATATGGCGGTGAACCCCCAGTATGTTTTTCAAGCACAAATTGTAAATCGGGCAACTATTCGCAACTATTTGTCAGCATGTCGACCATAATATATACATGTAGGTATGACTTGTACACATAACGTAGTATGGAGCAGTAATTGTAATGCTGATCAATATTGACATCTTCTATTGTGGGAGAGAATAGACAGTCAACAGATGTAAGTGTGATCAGAGGTAATAAAAGGGTTTTGTCGCTTCTGTGTTCGAAACAAGTCGACCGTAGAACATACACGAATGTACACTTACACATGATTTGTATACGCGGAACTGACCTCCAATACATCGGTATGTACATAACTCATAATGAAACAACAGTAATTGCAATGTTGGTGATAACCTTGTCACAGAAGCCAAAGATAACCTTGTCACAGAAGCCAAATGATCAATATTGACCTTCTTGACAGACACAGTGGCACGATGATCAGTACTAACCTTCCAGAGAAAAAGACAGTCAACTGACCTTACATTTAACAATGTAGAGGTGACCAGCGGTAATGTAATATATATAATTAGCGATGTCTGTACTTGGCACCACGTGACGTGCAGTTTGGAAAATGTGGCAGGGAAAAAGCAACTTGTGGAATCAATAGAGGAACACGTGCTGCGTTAGATCAAACTCAGATACCGTTGTGCAGTGCAATCACAGGGTGTCTAGCTCGCTACGATCATTAATGAGTGTATTTGCCATAAAATTCTCTTAGTCTCAACTGAAGCATGTACAATCAAGAACGTTACGAACAAACTCTAGAAAGTGGAAAAGGATCATGATTAAGCCGAATTTTGGTGATTCACTCACTCTGCATTTTCTGACAGCAGTCAGTGGACGTCTGAGTCATTTTGTCTACTCGGTGCCCCGTTCCTTTGGATTTAACAGTTAATTGAACATTCATCACTAGCTTCACATTCACACAACGATTTGAAATAAAATCAGAACATTCCTATGTTAAGTCGATAATTTTGTTTTCATTATCGTCTGGAGCACGGGCATTATCAATGATAGATGACTATTTCTAGTATCTGCATAGTATAAATTGACAAAACCAGATGTCCATTTATTTGTAAACAATTTAACTGACTGAAGAGTTTGATATTGATGTGATCACTCACATGATCTCTAGTCAGCAAGAGTCTCCGGCACAAGTGTAACTTTGTTGAACCGTCATAACAACTAGTCCCGTGAGTACTTATACATTTCTGTGGGCTCTCATTTCCTCGATTTTTTGCCCAAATCTGTAATGTCCCTTAATGCAGTTTTAAACATTGGTTCTCCTACATCATTTTCTTCCTCTTCAAGGACTGGTTGCTCTTGTATCACGTATTGTCAAGTTTTAGTTACTCCATGCTACCTCAGGTAAACAATTATATTTATATCTTTGATAATCTGGCTGTTTTATTGTCTTCTTTGACAGATTTCTTTTATAATTTATATATTTATAACTTGAATTAATCACGATATGGCTGCAATATTGCCGATGTAACTTAAAATCATAACTCACTCACTCACTCACTCACTCACCCACTCACTCACTCACTCACTCACTCAGGCCAACAGTATGACTGGACTAATGTGCCTTTTGTGTCCTGTTGGTAGTTTATGGTATGTAATCTTGAAATTAGTAAGCTAGCTGCTGATTAAATCATGGATTACATGTATATACAATGTTACAAATTCAGAAAACCCACTTGCAGCTCCCCAAAGAGACCAAGACTAGACCAGATTTCGAAAGCAACAGAACCGTTACTTGTTTATATGGAACGTAAAACACACACACACAAAACTATGGTTGCGAATAGTTTACAAAACAATATATGTATTGTATAAAGACACATGCACTGTTATAAGTCACGTTTTTCAAAGATTGTAGAACTTAAGTGACAGATGACACTTCCACACACTACACAGAACGTTTCATAGCTATTTCGAATGTTGACCACGCTGATCGAATCGTATCACTAATTTCACTGTTATGATCTCAAGCTCATTCCCAATATTCCCATTCATTTTCACATCAAGCCGTCTGTTCATATCTGTTTCTCAGTACAAATCAGCGAAGGTGTCTTGCTGTCAATGCAACAGTTATGTTAAAGGATATGCGTTAGGTCTGGCCATGTGAATGTACCTCCCAGGACCACCATGTTAGTAATGGATAGGTCAGAGGCCATTGAAAACGGGACAAAAGTAAACGTTATCCTGTGTGTTGGAATCTATCAAAATGAAAATGGACAACTTGCGCATTAGAGTGTGAGACTAGTTGCAGCCATTTGAGACTTCTTGTTAAAAAGACAGATTACGAATGAGTTGGTATGATGAGACACAGTCTGGACACACAATAAGGGAATGACAAAAAGGCATGTATGTTATGTAAATATGGCGAGAGGTGAATACGATGAAATACGAAACGAAATACGATGTTGATACAGTGTGATGTGAGACGATGCTCAGTGGAGTATTAGATGAAGACAACTTGAAGATACTAAGTTGAGAAAGCATGGTATGTAATATCGTGACGAGACGATATCGTTACGAATTTGGTTTACAATGCAGCACTTCATGTGTAAACAAAATCTTCAAAAGGTATGGAGTATTGGGCAAAATCACGTTATGAACAGTTGACTGAAGTAAGTGGCTACAGTTACACTAATGAGTCTGGACTTTTGATATAGCTGGAGTATAGATATCGGTAAGCTATATAAGGGGACCAAAGATCGATCTTGAAATGAAATCTTGTCAGTAAAATGCCAAGATTCACCATGTTGACAATCAGGTGCATTTAGCTGCCTTACTCTGAGAGCGTAGGTTCCATCCATGGATGAGCCTGAAGCTAACCAAAACTACCAGAATCTGTACTTGTCTGGAAAAAATGTAATCACAAATATAGGAATGCGAACTTGTGTGACGCTTAGGACAAGAGTTACCCATCTGACGATCAAATCGGGATTGTTAATGTTTTCCTTAGTCACATCCTTTCGAAAATGCAGGTAGTAAAGCCTTAACTCTGCACTTTGGAAAGGTATTCTCATATTATTTCTGCGAGTAAAAATTGAACAGTCCACAATGACAGAATCAGTTTTACACTTTCATAAAAATTGCTCTTCTTTCCTTGTATCAAAATTCAAATTCATTTTACCGACTCTAGCAAGCAAATCCTAAGTGCCCTTATAACCGGACACATCAGACAGCACGCCGACACTTTGCAGAGTCACATTTGCAGTATCGTTTCGCGCTACAAACTAGATCATACCGTGAAGAGTATTTCAAGAGAATGGCAATGTCTGTGATGTTTTTATGCTCACAATGGTTTTCTCTGCCGAAAGGAAAGCGAGAAGGATCTTTGCGAGGATGATAAGCGTACATCTTGCCCGGGGCAAGACGAGATGGTAATCCATGTGATTCCGCACGATGCTAATAAGAGCGGAAAGTACAGTCATCCTGTTTCATGTTTATCTAGGAAATACGTTTATTATTTCTACAATGATGGCTTATTAGGTTAAGAGACAAAATAAATTTTGCAGTAATTATTACTAACTTGTTTTAGTTCCAAGAAGGCTCAGCAAAGATTCAACCACAGTCGCCCAACCTGTGCTGGTCAAACGTGGGGATATATACTGCATATTCGATGGTATGTAATTTGGTGGACTGCATGTGTCGAAGGCCTGGATCATTTGCTCACGACGTTATTTACCTAACTGGATTATACCGAGAATAATGACGAGTACAACTGTCAGTACAACTGTAAACAAACAGTTGTTCCAAGAATCTGTACCAGATTTCACATAGTTGCACATTGATAGTACCGTAGAAAATGTGCAAGTGTTTGCCCTTTGCCCAACATGTTATGTCTGCCAGACACTTAAACTGTATTGCTAGTCATATCTATTTAAATGGTATCGGACTTCTTACTTTCCATTAATATGCTGTTGTGGTATTCTTGTAGAGCATTGTAATGTTAATGCGTCTGGCTGGATTATGAATGAAAAACACAATCTGATCAAAGTTAAAATCTGTCATGGTACGACAAGATCGTGAGAGAGACAGAACTGATTGGAGACAATTATGCGACAAGATTTTTAAGATAAATGATATTAGCAATATTATTAGCAAGTTAGCATATTAATACCCCATGCAAACTGCCTTGTTCCACTGCAGACTGATATACACTAGAGATCCGCGTCTTCTACTGTAGAACATTGCATAAATAATCATTTCTTCGAACATAATGCAATTAAGGTAGCACTTCCTTAAAACGTGACACATTAAGAACGATACACCTGAGTTAGATGTATTGGCGTCTCGCCCTTCTTCATCCCTTATGTAATGACACTCTCCTGTGGGATGGCCTTTAGAAGAGACAGGTAATGTTTTTGGTCGTTTTACTTGCTCTGTGTTCCATTATGAGAATCCCTTTTGCAGAGCGAGGTAAAACATTTTGCCTTTTCTTTGATGTTTGACGTGTATGTATTAGACTGGATCCCTCTGCATTTGATACACTACTGACACACATTTCTGTAACATATGTGCAACTTTACTAATGTGTTTAACTTGCATTGGGTTTTATGAGTCACGTTGTGTTTTAGGAGACAGACACTATGTATTGCCCTTTTGCGATTGATAATAAATGCAGGCAATGCATTTTGAGTATGTCAGTGCATTGGCACAGTCATGCAGTAAATGTGACAAGCTTGTCATTGGTTTGCTATGTAGGTTAAATACCAAATGGAATCTTATTATGATATCCCTTTGATTACTGCTTCCGTTTCCACAATTAGAATACAATGAAATGCACTGGAACATATGATGATATTTTGTCTCTCCATGTAACGTTCTACTTGTATTGAACTAAAACAAATTAAACAAGGCTTCGCCCTTACATTTTACAATCCGAACGGTGATTACATCAGCTATAAGTATTTGTGAAAAATCATTGTAAGTATATATTATATATTATGCATAACACACACTGTGCCAAAATATGACGCCTGTATTTCAACAATGTTACCGAAAGATATTGTGAGACATCGTGGTGTTGCGAATGAAGACATGCACGACACAGCGAATTAGTGATTGAGACATCACAGTGAGCATGGAGGCATTTTCCAGGAAATTCGACGTATGCCGACTCGGATCTGAAACAATGATGACAAGACCTTGTGAGACGTGATGAGAAATAATTACAAGATGACTTGACAAGGGGATATGGAAAGGAGACATGACAGAGAAATATGTTAAACGCACACACACGTGCGCTTGCCCTTTGATAGCGTTTGATTAAAGATGAACATCGCGATGCTACTTGATACATGTTATAATATTTGTATATTATACCATACCACACACATACTGCCTGATTCATGACAAACCTCTTGATGCTGTTTCATGCATGTTATATTATTTGTATGTATAATAACACAAACGGTTATTTGTGGAAACATTGTCTTTGACGGATCAAATATATTTGTCTGCCTCAGGCTGAACTCTCAGTCTGAACACCTATTTTTTTTATCTCTTCATATCTATTTAAATGTCATCGGAACTCTCTCTATTTATGCTTTGTTGTGGTATTAACTTTCGATCGATAAGCTGCCATGCGTCTGGCTGATTAGATGAATGAAAAATGCAATCTGATAAAAGACTCACAGGAGGTCAGTGATCCCGTCTGCTATTTGAGGGACCAGATGTGACTGGATACAGTGTCTATCAACGTCCAACAGAAGATTACACGTTGAAGACCTAAGAGGTACTGCATGGGCAAACAATATAAAACGTGGAAACCCAAACACAAATGTGCACATCAACCGATTCTAAACCTAGCAATAATTAATGACAAGAACAGAATGTTTACCCACCCTACTAATTACGTACATCATCTTGGGTTTTATTCGATTTGTTACGAACATCCGTAATGCCGTTGTTGTACAAACAAGAAAACCCAAAACATACAAAACAAAACAACCAAACCCCCAAAAAAGTATAACTGACCCCCACCCCACCCCAGCCCCCGCAAAAAAACCCCAACCCCCCAAAAAACAAAACAAACTGAACAAAAAAACAAACAAACAAAAAACAAAAACAAACAAACAAACAAAAAAACAAACAACAACAACAAAAAAACAACAACAACCAAAAACGACCAGAACAAAAAACCCTTATCGTACTAATAATTGAATTTAAATTAATTTAATTAAACATGAAAGAAGATAGTTTGAGTTGCTTCATTGTTTAATGAGAAGGATCTCCACCTTGTTTTGATCCTGGGTTCATACACTCTTGTCATCCTGCAAAGATCCTTCCTCCTTCCCACTTTGTTTTTGTTAAACCAAAATCATCGTTCAAGAGATAACAGAAGGTGCTGTCGACTTTTATGTCGACATCACCATATATTTGCTCTTCTGCACACTATAAGTTTCTGTTTCGTCACCATATCACCATGTTATCTCTTCATTTCACATCACCATGGTTCCTCGCATTATCACAGAAATACTTGAGTCATGTTTAAGGACTCACTCGACCTCGTCACACCTCGTTTCCCACGAGGTCTCGTCCACCGGCATTAACTGGCGGTGGTGGGCAAGGGTTGGCCCATCTCCATCATTCCGTTTTATTCTGAAGAACTTCGAAGGTGACCATTGTTACGAGTGTGTATTTTCTGTATATTTTGTCATTAATTCAGTAATAATTATTATTGGGTCACAATGTTTAGTTTTTTGAATATTAAATATGATGGTCACATTTCGTTTTCACAGCTGGTCAACACTTTTATGATTCTGGTTTTCGGAATTTATCTGCTCCTAGTTTTCGATGTCCACTTCCGGGATACTGTTTCGAGACCATTCTACAGTGTTGACGATGTTCGTTTGTGCCCGCACTTTCGGGAAATGACTTAGTAAATATATATAAAGGCTGGTTGCCGTGCCGAGGGCGACACTCATACTCATTTGCATCTCTGCCACACTTTTAATCCCGTCATCGCCTGAATCTACATTATCTGCTGTCGCATGCAGTGTTGACATTCTGCCATAGTTGATTCTCTCTCACACCAAGACTTTGGTGAGTTTACTATATTGTATTTTTGTGACCCACTGACGTAGATTTTTGTCTCTCTTGAATTGTACCTGAAATCTGCATTGTTATATTGACTTGTGTAGATGTGACTTTGTATACCTTGCTCTCATAACAATAGAATTTGAACGTAAACAACTTGTCTTTGTTCTGTTTTGCTGGTTTACAAGGGGATGTGTTACATTGTTGTCACGGTAAATTCTTAACCGTAACACCATACAAAATGGTATGATTCAAACAGACTAAAACTTGAACGCAGCACTGGGTATTAAATGACACTAAATAATGGACGTACGTGCTCGTATCTATCAACTAATACGAATATGTTGTAGATATTCAGTGGGATGTACATCAACCCATGGTCCCGTGGGACCAGTGACCAACGTATCTATCTCACCGAACCCCTTAATTTTGAACTGTTTTAAGCACGGATGTCGGATCGAACACCTGTATGAATAAAACGATTCGAATCTTGCATCCTGCTGTTTTTCCCGCAGGTACTGTCTTAGCAAAGTCGCCGCGATGTAATTCTCTTCTTATAATTAGTATTCAAACGGACTAGATTTGAAGTTTTTGTCAAAATTTATTTATTGGAATCTTTCCGCAGCCATTGAAAGATTTTGCAGACGACACACGAAAAAACAGATTTAAAGTTATCTCCCTTCCATCGACTTGAATTTGCAAAATATCGGTTATTTCCGTACATCATACTTGAGTCAATGTTATTCGAGCTGAAGAAGTACAACCACGAAGTACGAAACGAGTTGCCATTGGTAACAGGGTGCTCTGCGATGCATCTCGTTTGTAAGCAGGGTACATTGAAAATAATAGAAGAGCGCTCAAAAAGCGACATTTATGTGTGAGGTAAGATAAAATGTTAGGTATTTATCATACGCATATTTCCATCCTATCTACCATGATAAGATTTAACGTAGCCGTTTGCTATTTTAAGAACTACATGTCTTCGGTGTGACGGGCGAACGCTTGAATATCTAGGCCACCCCACCGCCCGTCTCACAAGATCAAATACAAATATTAGTGCAGTTGCACATCACATATGCATTCTTGTAATAGAGAATATCAGTTACAGTACTCCAGTCTCTATGGAACTCTCCAGTCTCTACCTAAACATGAAGGTAATGACAAAATAATTTACCCCTCCCTGCAAAACAATAAGGCAATCGACTAGAGGTTGTATGAAGAAAGGAGCAAGACGCCATGAAATCAAACTCAAGTGCATCATTCTTAATGTGAAACGTTTTGTGGAAATGCTTACCTCAGATGCCTTCTTGTCCGTAGAAATGATTCATTTGTGAAATATTCCTCATTAGGAGACGTACATATCCAGAGTATATCAGTACGTAATGGGGGGCTTGACAGTTTGGATGGGGTATAATATTCAAACTATTATGTATTATTTGACTCACAAATCTCCCCACAATGGCCTGAACACGCTCGCAACTCGACCTTATTCTGCCCTTCTCACAATGTTATCGAAACATTTTAACTTGTTCAGACTACTGTGAGTCTTCAACAGATTTCATTTTCTTTTACACGTCAGACAGACGCATTAACTTTACATTGACCCAAAATAAATACCACAACAACAAATTAATGGAAAGTAAGAAGTCCGCTAACCTTTAAACTGATATGAGAGCTAAAGAGACAAGTGACGCATACTGATAGCTCTGTCTGACAGAGAAATGTGATATATGAACTTCGGAAGGACGATTTCTCGACAAACTGTTATTTGTATCATACACACATTAGTCAAATCACATGAAGCAAATCACCCAGATTTTCATCACTTACTCGACACTATCAAGGAGCAACTATATTATAATTTGCACTTCCGTTTTGTCTTTTACGCCCGCTAGAATATATTTGTACTGATAATTGTGACAACATATTCAGACGATGGCTTTTACAAAAAGTGACATTAGATAGAAATCATGTGGTCAGAATGATTATTGAATATATATTATGAGCAATGACCAAGAAAACAAAATCTGAGACCGAGTGATCATACGTCATAATACACATGGTGTGGATTGTAACTTGTTTCTCGACCACCTGGATTACATAAAAGTAGCCGTTCCAATACCGTACAGTTGCCTGAATCAAACACGTTTCACCTAGTGCTTCAGCTTGTGTATAATAAACAAATGGCATGTCTGAAGTAACCCCAAATCCAGTGCTTGAAATACTTTAATTTGCCAGATAGCCGTCACAGCCTGCTGCCCACCAGGCCCGACGTGATCGGGTGGTCAGACTCGCTGACTTTTGACACATGTCATCGGTTCCCATTCGCGCAGATCGATGCTCATGATGTTGATCAATGGATTGTCTGGTCCAGACTAGATTATCTACAGACTGTCGCGATATAGCTAGAATGTTGTTGCGTGCGGCGTAAAACTAAACTCACTCACTTGTTTTGTGTCCTAAACGGTTAATCTAATGGCCACCATCGTTGAAATACCATCTCAGATATACATAAAACAGGATGACTGATCTTATGACTGTTCTTACCATTGCGCAGAGTCACAAGGACCTCCACCTCTCCTAGTCCTCGCAAAGATTCTTCTCGCTTTTATCCGGCACAGGAAACCTTTGCGAGCGTTTCAGACATTACAGAAATTACTGTTCAACTGGAATACACTTAACTGTATGATTCGGAGCGCTATACGACAGTGCGAAGACGTGCGGTGTAACCTGTCATCAGTGACCTTTCTACAGTGTCGGTGTATTGTCGGATGTATCGAATTATAAGGGTAACGAGGATGACCTTGCTGGAGTGAAGGAGCCAGTAAAGTGATCCAGAATTTCAAAATAAGGACATAAAGGCAATTTTTAGTTTGCGTAAAACTGATCCAGTGACTGTGGAATGTTCAGCTCACGAAGACGGTATTAAGAGAATACCCTTCAAAGGGATAATATCAAATCTACTATTAAGCATCTTACTATTTTCAAAAGGATGTACTCAATACAAATAAATCTGAAAACTTCCGATTAACTTGTTATAATTATAAAATGGTTCTCAAAGTTCTTGAAACCAAATCTCATACAAAGAAGGCATTAGTTGAACATCTTTCAAAGGGAATGTGTGTTAATTATCTTACTGCTTGTATTTTCCAAAGGACGTGATCACAACAAAAATGAACCTTGCGATTGCCGGAGTAACTGGTTAACTGAGTGCTACACTTATAATGACCCTTCATTCCCATCACATTGTAAACCAAAAGTTACCGTGTTCTGTAATCTGATTGGTTGAAAAACATGATTAAATGGTATTAGATTCCCGGAAACTGAAAGACTATTCACCGCGTATTGACACGTAAACAATTGTTTTGTTGTGTCATCAACAGTGGTTACGTCATTCAAATCATATTGTGACGTAAAGTTAGAATGACGTCACAAATGAGCAACTCCAGATGCTACCATGGGAACCAGCTGAAACGGCCACCTGATGACACTTCACTGCTGTATCCGTATTCGATGTAAACGAGTGCACTCAGTAAAACCCTTTGGTTTACTTTTGTGTTTACAATGTCGATAAACATCATGTGTTGGCCAATTTCCGGGTATTATTGAGTATTTGAAGCACGGGAATGTTCCATTTGAAACCTCCGGCGCACGGGAATGTTCCATTTGAAACCTCAAACTTCAAATGGAACATTCCCGTGCTTCAAATACTCAATAACACCCGGAAATTGGCCAACACATGATGTTTATCTCCTAAATGTTCCCCAACCATGACACTCGAGAAGATCAGGGTTATATATGACCTTCATCAGTGCATGCTAGTCGTAAGAGGCGACGATATGGTCACGCTCGCTGACTTGGTATCCCATTGCAGTGTCCTGTCTCATTGTCTGCTGCTTAACCATGATGGTTTCTCATTTCATCGTATTCATTTCTCGTCGCACCACAGTTATTGACATAACCCACATGCCTTCCCGCCATTACCTTACTGGGTTCCCTAACTGTCAGCATGTAGTGTCAAAATGGTTGCATGTATTCTGCATGTGAATCCAGGGGTCACGGTTTGCTGGTTCATTGTTACCTTTCCCGATAACAAACTCTCACTCATCTTAGCTGCTTGCTTATGATGTAAAAGTGGTCGCGTATTCAGTGGAACTTACTGCAGATTACAAGTTGCTCAGAAGGCAGCGTCGGAAAGGCTGAGGAGATGAATAGCTTAAATCTTGGCGCCAAACTCTGTTTAGAGATTCAATACTGAATGCGAAAGGATGACTTCAATTCTCAGGTTTCGAATGCCCGGTGGGAGTTTCAAGCAAAGTAAGGTCAAGACTAGAATGGATTTGCAGTGGGTACATATGTTATCATTTGGTCAGGCTGACCTTTGACAATTCAGATTGATCAACCGGGAGCTTACGCGTAGTATTTGTGTCAGTTTTCAATCATAGCTACATTTGACTACAACCGCCAGCGGCTGAAGGGATGATGTAAAGTTAGCTGTAGTCCATGTAGGTAGCGAAGGCACTGCAAGTCCCTATGGTCCCGAGTACCTTGGTCCCATGTTCCTTATTTGTTGGCGATCTATAGCCTGGGTTTTATATAGAACTGTCTTCTTTAAGTAAATGTTTTAGTGTCAATGCTAGTTTTATATTCATGTCTGTCACACTGTAATATTTTTATTGTACATCGTTGACAAGTTTACTCTTCAGAATGATTTCATCTTCAGAATGCTTTCTTCTCTATGCTTTGTTTTCGTCACGAAATGGCTGAGGTATTACCGATGTAATGTTAAATATTAGCTCATTTACTCCCCCCTCACTCAGATTCGTCATGTATATGTACAACAACAACGTTGCATCATTCACTGACCACTGCTGATCACTACAATTGAGGCAATGTCATTAGACACATCCATGTGCAACATGTTATGTAAAACATATTCATACTCTGCATATACGTCAGAATATTATGTAATATTATTTATATTTCACTGGCCAAGATCTATGTTTGTGTTTTGGTGAGTGAGTGAGTTAAACGTTTACATCACATAGGCAATAGTACAGCCATATGGCGATGAAAACAAGGTGATCAATTTCAAATATGTGTCGACAAAGGACAGTAAAACTAAATAAACTATCACAGATATGTACAGTTTAAAACTAGTAATGAAATCTAAAATACTATAACTACAGAGAACGATACTGGCTATAAAAAACATGGCAATAGATCGCCAACGACTGGTGAATCACCACACTAGGAACCGTGAGGACATCTAGAGAGTTTTATGGAAATCATATCCACACGTATTTTCACGGAACTATTATGAAAAGCAAGTAATTCCGAATTGGTCCTACATTTGTGTTTGTGTTTAGGGGTGTAGTCAGAGAGAACGACATCCAATATACCATTCTCAGCAACATATGTCACACCACATAATCGTGCACGTCATTACACCATGCTCGTTCAATCCACTCAAAACATACTGACGGGAACTGCGATTTTATTGGAGAAACATGCTGTAAATGTTTTGTGGTATGACATGACTCTTTCTGTTGTAAATCAGCTTCAGTTTAAGATGGCAATTTCAGACAATAGATCGTATGAATATCTTGCTGTCTGACAGTGAGTTCTTGCTCACATAAGCAAAGGACGCACACACACGCACGCACGCACGCACGCACGCACGCAGAAGCTAACAAATAACAGCTGTAAATAGGGCATGGCCTTTCCCAACAATTATTTAGTGCATACAATATTATTGTGTTCCTGAGAGAGTACGTAAATCCAGAAAACATTCAAGAGAAATTTGAATCTATCAGATTCTCAAAACGTAGCATTTCTGTTATTTTACTTTTGGCTAAATTTCACCGCAATCACCAGCTCCTGAAAGGTTGATTCAAATTCAAATAGGATGCATGCACGTAGCATGCACTGTATTGTAAGTCCACAGCGTACGAGCTTTCAATTAGGAGCTGTGATAATCTAGTAGTAGCACCATTGTCCGTCTATGACAGGTTTCATATGTTATAAATGTATTGATTTTACTATAGAATTAAATTGTTCTCGTCACGATATGGCTGAAATATTGCCGATGTGACGCTAAATATTAACTCACTCACTCACTAGCTGCTATTTGGCAACCTACATGCAGGTACATGATTTGTACACATAGTATTGATCTTCAATACATCGATATGTACATAACTCAGTATGGAGCAGTACTTGTAATACTGGTAATGACCTTGTCACAGAAGCCAGATGATGAATTGTGACGTGTTCGACAGAGTGAGAACATTTTACAGAACACGGAGCTACTAACGTGGAATAGGCAGAGTGAGTGGACCCTTGATTTAACGGTAATGTAATATACTTATCGGGGATGTCTCTAGCGGGTACCATGTGACATGCAGTTTGGAAAATGTTCTTTGATCACGCAACATACTTTGACAGCAAATGACCCGTATTAGATGCCACGGCGACCTTCCTTTGTGTAACAGTGCAAAAGCAACTTGTGGAATCAATAGTGGATCACGTGTTGCGTTAGATACAAACTCAGATACCGTTGTGTAATGCAATCAGAGGGTGTCTAGCTCGCTACGATCACTAATGAGTGTACATGTATTTGCCATCTAATTCCCTCAAAGCAATCATATAATATTTGGAACCTTCCGAACAAAATCTAGAAAGTGGAATGGGATCATGATTAATCTGCATTTTGAGGACGTTTGCATTGTCAGGTACAAAACACTGCTTTCTGAAGGATACAAAATATTTCAATTCGTACTAGCACGTATTCATGCGTACTAACAAAGAAAACTGACTATTTTTAGCATATGGGTGGTATTAGGTGACAAAACCAGATGTGTATTCAATTCGTTGTTCCAAAATTGACCGATTGTTGATATGATCTTTTGTCTACAAGAATCGCCGAGAAAAACGATCGTATCTTTGCTAAACCGTCGTCCAATCCCCTTCAAATGTCCCCAAATACTCTACTGGTAATCTTAAAATTTACATTGGCTCTTTCATTCCCTACTGTCCTTAGCCAAGCTCTCATTGCCTTCATGTATTGTAATGGTAAACGGGAAACTTGTATTGACCCTTTAATCCCGTGTTTATACATGTATTGGTGCCGTAATGTCATGCTGGCCCTGGTCAAAACGTGTTGCCCTTGTACCACGTATTGGCTATATTCAGACACATACTGGAACTAAAACTTCTGTATTGGTCCTCTGGAAACCCATATTGGAACTTAGAATCTATATTGACCTTCTTCAAACACGCATTGGCGACCTTTAATCACGTGTCGGTATTCTAATAATATTATATACCATACATTGGCCCTCTTCCAACTCTTGTTGCCCTCAAATGATGTATTGGTCCTCTAGCCATACGGCCGTTTGACGCATAGCGTATTGATGTAGGCCGCATTATTAATGAGCTCTCGCCTTCGCGATGAAATACTGTTCCCCATTGTTTCTGCTGCTGGAAGAAGAACGTAGCTTTGCCTTCACATTTCTGGAGAGTAAAATCTTGTCTGACGTGTTTAGTTTCGCCGAAGTAGCCACGTTCTTGAGAGCACCGAAAATAACATCCCATGAAACTTGGTACATGTTTTATCTCATCCTTGAATGACCAGATTTCCACCACTGAAATGCAAGGTAATCGACTGATCTTTAGTTCAGATTCAAGTCAGTTCCGAGGGATTTACATGTGTGGGCTTAAACTGCATTTCATGTTTATGCCAAATGTGAATGTCAGAGTATAATCTGCTGAAGCAGATGCCACTGTGCATAAAAGGCGAAATTATGTGCAATAATGAAATCTCTGAAGGGCATTTAGAAATGGAATGTATAAGAAAGGCAAGATTTATGGATGTCCAATTCTTTATTGTGAATAACACGACGTTTCGGATCGTATGCGTGTTCTCTCAACAGGTGGCCTGATGAAGGAACATGCATACACTTCGAAACATCGTGCTTTTTACAATAAAGAAATTGACACCCATAAACCTTACTTTTTTATGCAATCATCGTCATGTTGTAAATGGATCCCAATCAACGACAGAGATTTGAAACGGGTATATGCGAAACATGCAATAATATATGGTGACATTTTATTAACTGTATTCTGTGTGATAAATGATCATGAGAAAGGCTCCTTCATGAAATACTGCAAAGTGAATTCTCAGTAGTGCATTTGATATTATTTAGAGTTCTCATTTAGACAAGTGCTCGGGACGTGAACAGTTTGATGCAATAAGTAGCAAGACAAGGCAATAATGAACAGACACTTCAGAACATTGGTCTCTGAAGCTTCTGTCATACTGCGGTATCACTACTGGTTCACATTGTCCTGTCAAGATGTTATCTTTGATAAGGCAAGTTTATGAGTATATTTACAATCAGATTTACGTTTCACAACATAACTGTGAGGCCTATTCATTGTTGATTATGTTTCGTTTCCAGAGGTGAAAGTTCAGAAAATACAGTCACGCGTAAAGATTGCCAAAGAAAGGGAAACTACTCTCATAATACCAGAGATATTGTTTTTCGTATAGGTCTGTGACGAAGCCTGCTAGTTTTGATACAAGGTATAACAGAGCAACGAAACAGGAAACTGGCATCATGATCAGCCACATCAGTTCCATCTATTCGTATATGTAACAGTACATGAGTTACATATTACTTGTGAAATTATAAATGTGTTCCATCTATTCGTATATATAACGGTACATGAGTTACTTATTACTTGTGAAATGGTAAATGCAAGGGACTGGAATTACTGTTTACATAGAGCTGGCATGCCAAATTCAACATAGCTTTGCGAAAGTTTGTGCAATGAACATGATGTGAATTATAGCGATACATCTTGAGGAAATGAAATTGACTCTTTTTCCCAAATGTAACCATTCCTGTTTAACAAATCGGTAGGGTATATTTGCTGCAGGACGCCCTTCATGATTCTTAAATCCCGGAATAGATACCTTGTTACAATTTAGCCTCCCTAAATATGCGTAATCCGTCTTGCGACACGAATGTTTAGCCTCAACATTGCCTCGGTTCATGCCGATCACGACCTGATAAACCTTCTCGAAAACATCTTTGAATAACGACCCATGTGGGTTCAGCCGAAAAAAAGACAATTACTATATTCGGACCGAAAATGGTCCCTGTAGTGATGACCATAACGTTTGCAAACAATATATTTGACTAAGCGTATGTTGTGAATATTCATCATAATTAGGTAACATTACCTAAGATGTTAAAGTGAGCTCGACAATAAGGAAAAAGAAGTCTGGACATGCACACCGAGTTTGTATTCAATTACAAATCCTTAAAGGATCAGTCTGTTAGAGCAGTTGAGGCGTTTAATATGGTCTTCTTTTCCTCATGGGCCCATACTTTGGTTGGTAAATGTTAACAAAGTGGCAGACAGCTAAGCATTAGTCGTGTCCACGTCGCATGCAATACCGACGAAGCTTGTCATGATCGTTCCAGGTGTCCTCTATCGTATCATTTCTGGAATACAACTTCAGACATGAACAAATACCGACTCCTGGATTTAGAGTCGGTTGATTTGCCTGCATATATCTGTTTGGATTTATAATCCGAGTCGTGATAATGTTTTGGTCATACATACGTCTCCACCATTTAATGGTCTGATGGACAATGATTGGCACTCTGTCCTGTCATATGTAGCATCTCAACAGTAGAATGAATTACAGACCCACACTAAGTACAAAGAGCCCTTGGAGATTTCTTTGTGTGAGAAATCAGCATAGGAATGATGTTTCTGTTTGTCCCACTAATTGACTAATATGATCCGGCAGAAGTTGTCTCGTCGTTTCTCTGGCGGCATTCTTAGCACGAAGCGTTCACAGAGGGAGTATCGAAAACTTTACAGCGATTATATGCCTATCGAAACCAAGAGAATGCAAGAAATCATGAGATCAAATTCGTGTTCAAGCTGAGCATGTTTATCCTGTTGAAGACACACAAGGCGTGTATTAGGTGCACTCTGTGATACGCAAGTATCTTGATAAGGTTGTCAGCAAATGTTTTAATCCATAGTTCGTAACACCGGATTCACCAACCCTCTGACCCATAATAAAATGTATCTCGGCCACCGTATCTAGTCACACCACATAGGTCACAAAAGCTCTTCAGTTGGAAGGTTTCTGGAAGTTCCAGCGATGACCCTTGGTGATAATGTCTTCATCCCTCCGCCAGCGTCTTTCTGTATCAAGTTAAACAGGGACGTCTTGAGTGAATGGAAATGATTTATCTATAAAGCGTTGCACTAAAAATGATACGGAATTGAAAGTCAGCAGAGAGGGAGAGTGCCCTGGACGCACTCTACTCCCATAAAGTACACGTAGTTGTACAGACTGGGTCAGAGTGACCAGTCAGCGTTAAATGTGTTTCCAGATTCTTTTGGACCTCAACACATAAAGTTAAAGGAGTCCCTTTTCCATTAGAAATTCATCGCATAAAAATCAATTTGCTGGACAGCAGTTACAGCCAGGTGGCATCTCAATACTTTTAGACTGCAGACAGTAACACGGTTACATGATGCTGAAGAGACTAGAACATAAAAGATTAATTAAAGGCGTTGTATTCAAGCTTTGTGAATTTATGTGTGTGTCCTCAAGGAACAGAACGTAAGAAATATGTTGTATTTTTCAAACATAATAGAGTTTTGAGTTCTCTTGCTCAACCGTATGGAACACTGTGTGTTTCAATATAAGAATTGGACCCCTGGGGTGCAGGTCGATGAATAGAGGCGAGTCCCTCGTGCCAAGCGCCTGGATTCTTGCACTGACGTCACCTTGAAATTCAAGAGACGAGTCTCGGTCCAACGGCGCCATTTGCGGGTCTCATCAATGTTGTAGGCGTCTTTCACCTGCATCTGTTTGTTTCTCATGGCACGTGTAAACACACACTGTGATGTAATAGAAATACTGTATCGAAATTCAATCCAGCTCACTCATGATCAAAATACAATAAATCTCATTCAGTGCATGAGCGTATAATGATTAACATTATATCCTCTAAGGTATAAATTGGGTTTACCTAAGACAATTATTTACAGTTTGTGCCGCCACTTTATGTAAAAAATTGATTAAACGGTGGCATGAAATGACACAATATTTAGTTGTCTATACGGATAGTGCTATATTCCATTTAACACAGTGTGGTAATTCTTTTTCTTTTGTTTCTAAGTCTGCAAACAAATCTCTCCATCCTTCGCTACCCGCACCTCCCCCACCCCCAAATAAAAACAAACAAACAAAAAAAAACAACAAAAAAACAACAACACATAAACAAAACACACACAGTCACACTCTACTCGTCTTCATGTTGTGTTTATTCCATTCAATACTCATATGCATTCTGTATAAGAGTGACGTAGCATTTATCAGCTCCACGTTTATGACAGCAGTGTCCACTTTCGCCATTTGTTATGTAACAAAATTCCCAGCAGAGAATCATGCTCACATTAAAACTTGTGATTTTCCACCACCATTCGAAATTAATATTTTTCATCTCCGAACAGTGGTTAGCGTTGGATTTACAGTCTAAAAAATACTTAAGACCTGTCTTCCGCATCGTTGGGTAGAATTACACGGCATTTAAGTAGGAGCAATATCCTCCAGCTATGGAAGTGGGTGAATTGGGATCTGAAACTGACGGTCACGTGACACCATCGGCTTTGGACAAATGCTACTGGGGAAAGTTGTGGCAGGCCTGTCTACGTCTGGCTGTGAAAACATTGAGCTGCGACGCACACAACTGCGCCGAACGTCCAGCTTTGTGAGGTAGGTGTTAGATACATACTTCTTAAAAGTGGATACGTTCTGACAGTTCGCTATGAGATTCAGAGTCCACGGCAAATGTAATGTATTTTCTAGTATTCATGTTTGATTCGTATTATTTTAGCCCGATCGGTATAGATGTTACTTCCGTGTATCCATGCTTGTGTCTCTGTAATGTGAATTTACCTGTAGGCGATTCACGATGTTGTATAGGCGATGTGGGTATGTTATAATAACCCATAGATTCATATTGTATCTCAGAAAGAACTGCATACACAAGTATAGACGAAATCTTGTCTTAATATCAAAGATAATAAGCGTATATAGTGTTTGAGTTGTGACCCCACGCCCTGTTTGCAGGTGCCTGTGATCACAGTTATGTACATATAAGGCTCTGAATTGGGTGTGTCAATAATTTCATGCTACATTAGTTTAAATGATGACAGGTAGTGCAGATAAGAATCAATAACGTGCGGCCCTACATATACTCCTGTAAACAAGTTCTCTGATATATGTAGGTGGTATAAAAGGGAAAGAAGGAGGCAGCACTGTTAGTTCGGTTTGATATACAGGTGATATATGCAGCACGTGTTTAATGTAGATCTGTGCGTTAGGACCTGTATACAGTGAGTGAGTGATTGCATTTTACGCTGCATTCCAGCTATATGGCGGCTGTCTGTACATAATCGAGTCTGGACCAGACAATCCAGTGATCAACGGCATGAGCAGGTGATAGATACTGCACACTATCAGTTTAGCCTTATATTTTATGGTCTGTATATAGGTGGTAATTATATGCAGCACGTGCACAACGTTACAGTATAAATTAGGGTTTATATACTTGTGACATATGCAACACGTCCTCAGTGTTACAGTATAAAGTAGGATCTATATTTATCATACAATGCATAGCGTTCTCGGCAGGATAAAGTCAACGGATGTTTTCGGTATCCGTTGGGGTCATATACGGATACCGATGCAAATTAGGCAGGTCATATGCAAATTTGGGGATTACTTT
Source organism: Haliotis asinina (assembly GCF_037392515.1). Classification (NCBI taxonomy): domain Eukaryota; kingdom Metazoa; phylum Mollusca; class Gastropoda; order Lepetellida; family Haliotidae; genus Haliotis; species Haliotis asinina. The sequence goes on along the minus strand of NC_090282.1, from coordinate 72,118,830 downwards.
CACAGTGTAAACAAACATGGCTTCAATGATCGGTGATAGTGTCAGTCCTTTGATCCCAGAAACTTCGTGCCTGGTTATGATAGGTGCAGTAGATTATGAAGCGAAGATAGAAAGCCATAGGCTTGCGAAAATACCAAAGTTTCCCGACCGACTGTCAGTGTTAACGAGAGGTTGGCATTGGAATCCAGGTACACAATGTCACGCGAACATTAAAGTGTATTTGGTGTTCAAAACGGTAATTGAAATTTTCAGAAATTCCACAAGAGGTGTTTTGTTAGTTTTCTAACGTAAACTAGGATTTGTTGACAGAAATGCGCTCCTTAACATAAAAACTTACTGGGAACTAGATGACGTAACGCACTCAAATGGGTGATCAGTACATACGTACGTCACCGAGCTTTTGACGTCACGTATTACTACGCATATATTTGTGACGTCATATATGCAGGCACATCCCACGAAGTTAAGTTTCATGATCTGCGGCAAATGAAATCGGATTTTTTAAAATTATAAAGTAAGAATGACATTGTATGATAAAAAGGTTATCGCGCTCGTGTGTTTGGGGATGGTTATTATCCTGCATTAGGAATAAACAAGGCTCGCTAAATACAATGTTTATTCCTAGTGCAGGATATTAACCATCCCCAAACTCTCTCGCGTGATAACCTATATACATGTGATGTATTTAAACGTGTTCGGTGTAACAGTATAAATTAGGATCTATATATATACAGGTGATATATGCAGCAACTGTTCAGTGTTAGCCCAGTACGTTAGTATCCATATATTGGTGATATATGCAACACGTGTTCAGTGCAATCCGATATGGTAAGATCTATATGTTAGGACCTAAATGCAGATGATATAAGCACAACGGGTTCATTGTATCTCTATGCGTGAGCATCTACATACAGGTGATATAAGCAACGCGTATCCAGAGTAAGAGTATAAATTAATTAAATATGAGTGTGTGTGTATGTATGTATGTATGTATGTATGTATGTATGTATGTATGTATGTATGTATGTATGTATGTATGTATGTATGTATGTATGTATGTATGTATGTATGTATGTATGTATGTGTGTGTGTATGTGTATGGTGTACAAACGTATTTAGTGTACAGTATAAATTAGGACCTAAATACAGTGACTTGGATCTACATGTTAGGTTTAAAACGGGAATGAGCGTGACATAACGACGTCGATGAAAAATCATTTAATGCACATTTTGTCCTGCAGGCTTGTTACATTTAGATCATGTTCTTTTGAATTCTGATAAGAACATACTATATTACTTACGTTATTAGATCTATAGAAATGTGCAGCATTGTGTCGTGAAGTCGGTTCGTTGTGTCGATGTATTTTGGGAGAACAGATCGTGTTTAAGCCTTTCATCTAACTAGCTAGTCCATTACGAAGCAGTGCAATCAATTCTTAAATTTGATAGCAAACTGAGGAGGAAGTAAAACTTGCATGAGGAAAATGTTTACCAATGAATACACAAACATACAGATTGATATAGAATTCACAACTGCCAATGTATCGTCAAATGTTGTTTGTCAAATAAGCAAGGTTGCGTCCTTCAGACCCCCATAAATGTATGACAGTGAGTTCGAATCACCTAATCGGTTGGAGTCTGTTGGTTTGTTAGCTTTATACTCATACTGAAGAGTTTTGCCAAAGCAATATCTTTTTATACCCTTTCCCCCACCACACACGCACACACGCGCGCACACCCACACTCACATGTGTGTAGTTTCATTAGGGGAAGTAGGTCAGCAGACAATCCAGGAAATGGACTGTTTTACGATATCCAAATTGATGGACCCCTGTTGACATAGTTCTCTGACCTCATGAAACATCCTGTTGGAAGTGATACTAAATTGATTAGGTGAACACGAAAGAGCATTCAGAAATATTCCTGTGGTCCATGCCAGCCCAGCCAGTTAGCCTAGTTACGAATCACTTGAGGTTTTCTCTCAGACTTAATATTTATGTTTGTAAATGTAAAACAATGAATGTTTAGACAAACAACACAGCTACAAATACGCCCCATAAGTTAGAAATGGTCGAAAGTAAATACTTACGATTGTCACACTTTAACAGGTTATCCAATCCTTATTAGGATATATAAAATGGTTTGTAATAATAAAGAAAACATCAACTTCATTGATATTTTAAGCGTCTCATTACAGAGTTCTGTGAATTTTGAATTTATTGACCGCGACAGGTTGGAACCCCACAGTGCAGATATACGTGGAACAACACAGCTGTTGTTATCATGTATACGGCTGACCATGCCCCCTGCGTCAACGTATGAAGTTATGTGAATATTGCTGGAACCAGGAACGACAATAATTGGTGGGTTTTGTTTCCTGGCTTGCCAGCCATTAAAGTCTCATCGACCATGTCAAATACACTGTTGTGGAATGGTACTTTTGTGTAAGTTCGTCAAGCGATGGAAGTTCATCAAACGTGTGGAAAAAATGATATTGGACCTTGTTATGTCCAGACTGACGGAGTCACAGATATTATACTTGGTCGATATATCTGACCATTCATTTGAAACATGTGTTCGCTTATAGTAGAATTGTATTTGCTCGTAATAATTTAAGCTAGTTTAGTTTATCGAACACTAGGACAATAATAGTGCTATTAAATTGCTCCTCAACACATCAAGGCTGCAGTGACAATTAGAATTTGTAGTTTAAACACATCAGTGTCATATAACAACACAGTGGCTATAACAGAACATTGTCTATATCTTTCCCTGTGAACATTTGTTACATTGTTCAAACGTGACATAGATTCTTCTAGGTTACTTATATCGAGGCAATACAAACCTTGTTTTCTATGTGAAGGTATCTAATTAGTAAGCCCAGAGTTCAATAGAAAACAGTGTTCGCTGGCGAAATAGGTCCAGATCGCTTATGGTTCACTCACTTCAGTATCTGTTTATAATTTTGTCCATATATGCAAACAACTGTTGTGAAATACTGACGTCATGCAATTTAAATATTTGTAAGACTGGTTCGGAAGCAAAGTTGTTACGATCTATCATTTCAAATCTGACAACATGAAATTATGTCTTCAAAGTTTTGTTCTGTTCTTGAAAGTAAACTTAAACATTAGTCATCTGGTCCGCATATTGCGTAAATTCCGAAGCCTGTGCCATAGGTTAAATATTCAACAGCATCGTTGTTATGGGAATGTGTACTGAACAACATCGGCGTGCATATCATTTTCTTCTCGGATGGCCCTATTCTTCAGGAAGAAAAAAACCCCTTCCCATTTCAAGTTATTCTCATCATGCTAGCATGAAGATCGCCGAAACATATAACGGACATTACACAAAGGACATGCAATGTATATGTGCCTGTTTAGGGATTATTGAGACATCGTGGCATCATGAATTCCCCTTTGATTGGCAATTAAGAAGTGTGTAATGAGCATGAAGAAGATTGTTTGGATAAACAACTTTAAAATTGCCGTTACGTATACGAGATGTATTCATGATATTGAGACCTATTGCGAATATTCACTTATATATTCATATAGGTTCCAGGTTACGCCCATCGGGATCTGTTTATGACAGTAACGTTTTCCTGGGTTTTTATTTATCAGACTATGGAATTGTTTAGTCCAAGGACAAATAAACGTACCTTTTCTTGTCCCGGCCATTACTTTCATCATCATGCCATATACACTTCTATTGATCTCGAGTCTTTTTTCTCAAGAACATATTATAGCCTCACAGGTGAATCTTACATATATGTCGATTTCTATATACAATTTATAAACAGATATACACAATTTCCATAATCATTTGGAACATCTTCATTGCAAAATTCAGACAAAAACCTGCAGCATTTAAAACCTAGCCACTCTCAAACTGTGTGCTGTGAACAGGTACTACAGAAAAGGGAGAACATGTTCTGCCATACCATGGTACACGTCACAAATACATTCAAATGGACATACAGTGCATTTGCTTCAGAGTAAAGATTGAAATATTAATGCAAGATAGTATCCCTTTTGTTATGATATAATCGTATCTTATCTCTTTCACAACTGGGGATAGGAAATGACTGCAACAAGCGTATTCAAAATGTAGGTTTTATAGGAAGTAATGGCTATTAGAATAATATTCGAGCTGACATTAATGTGAACAATAACAGCTGTATTATTAATATGTTAGTAGCAACGCTGCGCGATTTTCATTTTCGATAATGTGTGGGTATCGCGATATACAGTGAAAACGTGTAAAATTCATGTCCGATTGACGTAACGTTCTGTCGGGGAACATATGGTTTAGACTTTTTGAAAGAGACAGCGTCCTTAAAGCCCTAAATATTTCTATATATGTTTTAGTATATACCTGTATGACAGTAACTACTTTAACTAGCTACCTGCTTTTAAACTACATGTATTTGTACATCAATATTTTACGTAGGTGTCGATAATCTTCTGTATATAATCGTCCAGTGACAGGGCATTGAATGCGAAATAACCAACAAATACGTAAAGTATCGCTTTCTAACAGCGTTTTCACGCGAGGATTGATGTAAGCTGCAGATGTAGTGTAAGTGTAGCATGGTATTGTTGAAGGGGTGACAAGAAACTGAGCCACATTGGCTGTTAACTCATATTGGAAAACTCAGTAATATTTCGTATTCCTGTCAGCGATAAACTAAACCATATTCCCAAGAGGGTTTGGAAGCTATTTGAATTATGTAGTGCAAAACGGTTTATAAACTAAAAGATAAACATGGCTATTATTTAAAATAGTCTTTTTAGGCAGTTATCGGTAAAGTGAACATTGGGGAGAGCGTTGTGCAAACATGTATGAATAATACGACAAAAAACCCTACCAAAACATTTGCCTCTTAGACACATGGTAATTTCGGGATATGTGTGCTCACTGGTTGGTCTATTAAACGAGTTAAAATGAAACAAATATCGGAAAGCGCTGACGTCAGAATCGTAAACATCGTCAGTGGAACTGTCGGAACAGAAGAACGAAATGTAAACATGTTCAAAATATTTTCGGTAACCTATTTCAAACTTGAATCCATTACCCCTGGGTTTACATCAATAACCATTATGAAAATTACGTTGATGCATAGCCTCACAAAATTGTGATATTTTGTTTTCAACAATCCCCAAATCAAAATAAAAAAAACAACAAATCCAAGCTTTCAAAGGGAACATCGGGCTGTTGATTATGATTTGACGTTGTTGATCTAACATCAATTCCGAATACAGTTGCGATTTTTACATGAATGTTTTAAAACATTCTTTTGTTGATGAATGTGTGCGCTGGTTATGAGAGAGCAGCCATGCAAAATTTCAAATTATTGCCTGTAGCAGAAATATCCTGCCACCAATGTGATCTGCATGAAGTACGGGATTGGGATCAAGAGGCAAAGTAGGCAGTTGCTGCTGATGTTTATCGTGGGAGTCACTGTCGTGGTGGGGGAAAATGCGGATGTGAACTGAAGTAGGTGGCAGAATCAGGTCGTCTAGGGCCACGGGCTGCCTTCTCGCACACATGAAAATATGATCTGCTCGCGCCCTAACTGCTGCTAGTTGAAGGGGATCATGCAGATTTAATGCTTTTACATCGGTTTGTGTTTTCTACAGCCAAGCTTCATTGGCTGCTGTGAGTGACGTCGGTGTATATTTGCCCTCTAAATACTTTCATTTGTTTAACACTTGTTTGACTGCCATTGAATTTAGTCTTATTTTATTTCAGTTCTGCGATCGATTGGCCATGTTTTCTGTAACGCACAGACACTGATAGTGATTTCAAAAACAGTAAACATAATCTCGGCGAATTCGGGATTCGAACTCACGATAATTGACTATGACACACCCACGCGCACTTATGAAGGCCACACGGCCACCACGTGTTACAAAGGCAGTCATTTAAAGGGGATTTCGTCGAGCCAACAATGTTTCATTTCTAGATGAACGAGCAATGTCATTTGAACATTATTCAACTTAAAAAAAGTCCAGGATTCTTTGACACTGCTGCAGTCGCCTGAACGACAATTCATTGTAGTGATATGAAAGAATTCATAGAACCTGATGCTGACTCCAACCTCATTAATCCGAACAGTACGTCTGTCAGTAAGAAATCGAGAGTAATTTATGTCCGAAATAATAAGTCTCACGTCAATGTTTACATAATCCCTTAACAGTAAACGAACTAAAGATATTTAGACTAGATTAAAGGGGGGCGGAGCCAGGTGTTTGCTTCAGTTTTGCCTTTATCCTAATGTTTGATAATCGACGAAAACAAATTGCGTAGAAGAAACAGATCACATAGAAGACATCTGGTGTATATTGCCCGCGAGACCAAGGGGAATCCAGTGTGGTATGTTGCATCGAGAAGGTGCCTCATTTCCTTGTTTCCCCATGGGAACACGCAGATAACCTTTAACAGGTGTGACAAAATAATCGCCCAGCAGGTAGGTCAATAATGCCATAGGCTCGGCGTTTTTGTGATCTTTCTCAACAAAGTTCAAGAGAGTCATCTAATTACATTATCACGTTTAACGTAGGGTTTTCATTACTATGCCCCGTACAATCAAACCCGTGTATCCCATTATTGATACTTGAAAAGTGTTTATCGTTACAGGTTAACACGTTTTGTAATTGAAACTTTAGGAAGTAACCATGTCGCCACGCCCAAGCCGACTTGAATCTACAGACTGAAGAACGTTGAGAGCGAGCGTAACATGTAAAAAGCGTAACAAGCGTTAACAAGTAAACTTTCGCATAATACGCAAGTCAGTTTTTCTGAAAGGTATACGCTCATGGGATCTTTCGTCCACCGCAAAAAAAAACCCACCCAGTTATATTAACACGTAAGTCCTCGACTTTGGACTCTATCAAGTATGGGGTACAATATATATTCAGGAGTCTAATAACTTTTTTGTAATTCGAGGACATTTGTTAAACCGACATCATAAAGTAAACCAAAGGCAACTTTGGCTAAATAAATATTCCCGACGAGGAACATGCGAGTGATGAAATTCTACGCCATTAAGAAGCATTTGCACAGTAAGCACGGTTCATTTTTCTTCAGTTTACCAGATTCCTCATTACTCTTAAGATGCATAGTTATTTCCCCCGAGAATACGACAAAGTAATGAGTATAACGTTTCTGTGTACTGCTCATTCGCGGCTATTAAAAAATCATGTCGAGATTGATCTCGGTTCCCTTGGCAAGCTGCTTCTTTTACTATTTGCTTCATAATGAAATTATATGTCCACATTTGTTCAGAGAAGTAACACCAAAGTCCTCTCTATAGTTTTCAACAACTTTTACTGCAGACATAAGGAAGACAATTCGAAACACCTCGCGTTAGGGGAAAGTCATGCACGTCGATCTTTTTTACTTTGTTAAGGTGAAAATTTGACTAGCCTTTGTAAGTGTTTGTGATGGACGCTATGGTGGAACAGGGAATACATAGGCACCCTTTCGCGTAAACCTTGTTCCGTCAAAGTTTGATAGTCGTTAATAAAAATATAATTTTATTCAGCTGATGATATTTGACTTTCACTGTTATTTCACTGTTAAACTAGCGGCCAAAAGAAACGCCACCAAAATAGAAACGACTGCAAATTGTCAAAATAATTGTCAGTCTGTTTGAAAAGAGCTGAGAACACATATCTCGAACACAAGATGTCTGTTTTCACATGCCTTTCGCATATTGTGAAAAAAGACATGTATCTGGATAAAACGGAAAGTGTGCACAAAGTTACCCGTATCAAATTAAGGTATAAAAGCTAACCAGATTTATTTTCTGACACCATTGTAATCGATTGACAACCCTGAACATGCCTCGTTTAACACCAGAGCAGAGGGAGACAGCAATCAGTATGTTACAGACGGAACAGACACAAGAGCTTGTGCCTAGGGATGCTGCAAATCCACCATCGGAAGACTTGCCACACGTCTAAGACAGACAGTACTGCAGAAAGACAAGAGTGGTAGACCATGCCCAAAGGTCACTACCCAACAAGAAAACCGGTATTTAGGGGTGTCTCACTTTAGGAACCGATACGTCACTGTGACGTCATCTAGCGCCAAACGCAGTGAATATCCAGTCAGCAGACAGACTGTTGCCTGATGACTCCGCATTCATGGTCTCCATGCCAGTCGAACTTTCCAGTGCATGGCGTTGACGGGCCAATACCGACGTGCCAGACTGATATGGACCAGGACTGTGCCACACTGGCAGCAGTGAAACTGGCGAAGAGTGAACTCTGGTGACGAAAGCAAGTTCGAGCTCTTAAAGATCTGTCCCCAATTGAGCACCCTTGGGAATGACTGGGACGTCATAACGGCAAACATCAGCCATTTACGAGGAGCGCTTTGGCAGCTGCCATGCCAAAGGAATGGTGTCGGATCCAAGAAGACTCTTTTACTCAGCTGGACGTCGGGTTCGGACCTGCATCACTGCTTGGGGTAGCCCCACCCGGTATTGAACAATATGTGCTGCCCAGAAAGTTATAAACGCTCCCAATAGATTCTGCACTGGGATCTAATACTAGATAATGCACCCCAGTGTCATTCATGTAATAATAGATCACCAGCTGCATCGGTTTTCTTTTTGTTATCCATTAGATACTGATGCTGAATGATTACTTTGTGCAATCAAACTTTTAATGTTACCATATTTATCCAAGGGTTTTTTAGACCAGTAAAATAGTTGATGGCGTTTCTTTTGGACGCTAGTTTACTTTGCAATTCTTGATGATGATCTAATGTAACATATAATAAGGCATCAGAATACGTTACTTTTTTGCTCGCCTTTGCTCGCTTGTTTAGCGAATACACAAAACATTATTCAGCCAATGATTTACTTGAATCTAACTTGTGTATGTGAATCATTGCTGCCTTATTTGCAAGTACTGGATAATCGACACACATAACACACAAGACGACCAGTGTTCAACAACAACTCGAATAACATCCCAGTATCCATACTATATTCGAATACCCACATGGGTACAATGTCCATTTCTGGTGTCCCCGCCGTGATATTGTTGAAATGTTGCCCAAAACGCCGTAAAATCAAACTCGGTCAGTCAGTCAGCAGAATATATTAATTTGTATATATCACTCATATACTATAAGCGATAAGGAGCTTATAACATAACAAAAGGGAATATATCTTGCATTACAATCACACTATGTACATGGCATGGCCTGTACCAGCTGTGTTCTTACTTAAACTGACATACATCAACGTGACAACAAATATCTAGAGTCATAAAATATGACCACCTCAAGTTAGATACAAATATATATTGCTCGTTATTCGCTCCCCACCTGTCGATGATGAGTATTTCATGTACCCTTGTGACATCTGGGATGAGCATTTAGCCTAATTTTGGAGACTTCATGTGCATTTATAGTCTTGCAAATGACCACAACGTCCATTATTGTGCGTACCTTTTGTTCCAGTGTTGTTTTCAGTGAACAATTAATTGCCTTTGCATATGTGATGGACATTACTAATGTGGAATATTCTCACCTTTTCCGGGACATTTAATGTCATCGCTATACAAGTCACACATATCGTATTGACAGAGACGGAATCGTAAAATGGTCATTGATGGTATAATTATGGAAAATACCAACAGATGTGCTTTTTAGATTAATGCAGTGGCACTCATTGTAATTTGACCATTGAACTAGAGGCAAAAGTTATCATGCAGATATTGAAACGTCGTTAAATCAAAGACCAGTGGACCACCGGTCAACGTTGTGTCGACAGGGCTGGTAAAACAAATAGATGTCGTCCTGTCGACGATGTCTTAAGATAAGGGGTTTCAAAATGGCGAGTATTTATACTCTTAAAAAAGTATTGGATAATGAACGTTCAATTTGGATAGGACGTGTAAACGTTAACAAACGTTTCAAGGACAGAGATCTTATGAACGCACCACCATTTCCCTCTATTACCACCCCTAAACACAACGCGTGATATGCTCGCGCACAACGCAAAATCGTATACATGCAAATTATTACATGTCATACATCAGTCATCTTTCAAAATCGACCACATTCCCAATAACTATGGTTGTAACGAAGTGCAAATGGTGATGCACTCTCCAAACATTCAATAATATCATATCAACATTGATTGACTCCGATAAATATTCTATATATTTTAATCGTATAAAAATGAAGATCCCCCACTTTTTTTTAAAGAGTATATATTAATGCAGTGTTATGCATTTTGTGGCGATGTATTACGTCTGGGGTTGGCACGGGTCAATTTATCTACCCGGGTACCCCATTCCCTAATTCCCTGCCCAGCCCTGGCACTCGTTAAACTAATTCCTGACATTAAATTTGTGTTTATATTCTTCACCTAATAGGCTAAAATTTCGAGTTTTCTCAATCATGTATTACATTCAAAGCAGGTGACTGTAAATTATGTCTTAATCTTCAGAGAAAATATAACCTTTTTATCATGAAAGAATAATACATCACACCAGTGAATCTATCCGTCTCATGATCATGATTGGCCCAGGTATCGAGACGTGTACCCAGGTCCAACTCATTACCCTGCAGTCTCCGTATCCGAGTTACCCGCCCCAGCCCTAATTATGTGTGTATATATTTATTGGTACGTTTGCAAACCATCTAAGGATTTATCGGATGTTATGTTCATTAACGACTCTCACCTTTGTATTCGAATATTATGCATTTTCGAATGAGTGTAATGCTTTTAGCATGCAGGAAGGAATATTTGTTAAATATTTGTTTTCGATCACTGTTGGCAGATATCATTTCCGCTTCTAAACACAAACTGAAATGGTATAATGCACTATGACAAAGTGTTTAGCACTGGACACAATCAGCAAATGACATTTTTCATGACATCACCACCAGGTCCAGTACTGATAAATACTACAAATGGAGTTTATGCGTTCGTACAATCAGTGTAACAAAGAACATCTTTTTGTGTCTAAAGTCGTTATTAATTCCCTACAATCACGCTGCTTCTTCCGATTGCTCCATGTTTACATAGCAGAATTATGTTTTAACTTCAAAGATTGTCACAGTGCCCAAACCCATTCCGTGAATGCGGGTGACATTGTGATTAAGACTATGCCGTGCAATATGGCACTGCCGAAGAGGCGATCCATTAAGGTAATGTGCAGTACGATTGCTATTCCTCGCGGACAAGTTGAGAGATTGAGTTTATCAGATGTGATAATCTGATGAGCTTGCTCGAGTCATTTAACACAGTGGAAAAGATCATATCTTAATTCTAGTATCCTAATTCACTGCGGAGAGTGGGAGCTTTCCGATATTGATGCTATCATCGGTATGCGCTGTTGCTTTTCTGAACCAGTTACACTTCCTTTCGCAACGGACTAAGACGGTATCGATATTGGCTGTTATTTTTAGGAGAGTTGATTGTAGATGTGAAGTGAGTACAGATTCGTTCAATCATATTTACCCAGGTGGGTCGGAACAACTCTTAGCCTCATTTTTTATAGTGATTTAATATAAATGTTCATGATATGCTCACATCTGTACAGTGGCCTGTGCACTTCTTATTATAATGCTTTATCTGTCAAGTTTTGAATTTCATCTTCAACAAGTTTGTTAAGTTTGCTTGAATTCATTCACTGATATTCAATTCACTGATATAACGTTAACACGGGTTGCAATACGTATTACTAGTCCTTCAACATGACTACGCTCTGCAGTAATCGAGTCTGGACCAAGTAACCGAGTGAGTGATGCCATGAGTATACATTTATGCAATGAGGATGGATAACCTGCAACAACAATGTAACCGAGCTTGATGCCCGACCCATGTGGTCGCCTGTTATGACAAGCATGGAGTGCTGCGGACCTGGTCAACCTACAATCCTCAGGACAATATGTCTAGATTCATTCAGCTCAATGTCCATACCTAGGTTGCATATGTTATATTATATATACTGGTACTAAGCAATACGTGCACACATAGATGTAGGTCTGTACAGGATAATCACAAAAGTTAAATACGTGACCAAAGATACGCATACCTTTACCACGGACCAGATTTCAACACTGGGGGACAGGAAGGTGTATGGGCTCATTGTGGACTATCGCCATGTGTCTGATCACAGTAGTCAAATTTATCTGATCATGATTCGATTTATAACATGATATTTTCAATAGATGAATTTAACTATGTAGCGGTAAGTAAGTGATCTTGTGGAATCAAACACGGTCTGTGTCAAATGGAATACATATACAATCTACATTGCCATGTACAAACATTATCCACACACTTAAATTGATCTAAACATTTAATCCTAAAAGTTTTACCGTAGCAAATGGGATGAAAAGGAGTGTAGAGACATGACGCCATATCAGTGTTCTAGAAGACTTGCACGTTTGCTGCCTCAAATACACCCCTTAAAGAAGTCCCTGACGTAATCGTGAGGACTTCCTCTGGATGTTGTTTAATGCCATCTTTCATCTTGTACTATGTGGCACCTTAGATGTAACATGTTCTTCCGCAACGCGTGATTCTTTCCTTCAGTTAATATCATTTTCGTGCATCCTCGTAAACACTAATGGGATAGGTGATAACGTTCGTACCTCACACTGTAACTCGCATGTTGGAATGTGGCGAAAACATCTACATAAAGTGGAGGAAATTCAGCCAAACATGTGACGCAACCGTTAATGGAGATAGGTAATATACATTCATGGTAATTTATGATTGTAACTTGCGAATCGTGTCGACTGAAGAATTATTTAATGTTGAAACAAGAATGTCGACATGGTAGACTACTTAGTCTCGCGATCTTTATTAGCTCTTATCACAGCAAGGGCTGACGCTTGGCAAGTTGATCTGCAATACCTGATCACCGTGTCTTATCGTCATGTTCTATCTAGTAGGATAAACACAACGTCCAGCTGGGAGGGTCGGCCTAACTATAACGGTTTCTGTTAACACTTTAATGCATCTTACACACATCAATAAGATGTTTGCACGTTTGGCTGAAGTGCTTGTGTTGTAACCCCAATCACCACTTCTAACCATTTCATATTACGTTTATATAATCCGGCACATGCAAATTGATTTACGGAAATAGAAGCACAAAAATCAGTCGGCACTGACATTCTTTCTTCTTCGAACTCTTTGAATGTACGTTTCCAAGAAAAACTATGGCACGATTCTTCATTGAAGACACCATCTCTATTCGAATATGAGGCATAGTTTACCAACAAACACAACAGTTAGTTGATAATGGCACCAGGTTCTATATCGAAACGCTGTATCGAAACATAGTACAGAAGTTGTCATTGCTACAGGAAATAAAGCAATTGCCCCTATCCGAAGTACTCTATTCCCAAATCACACAAAAAGGGTGCCCCGGTTGTAACATTTCTTCATGCCAGGGATTAGGTGCATGAAAGAAGTACTCGTCAGCCATCCGTACTGTGTCTGGTTGCGGTATCCATCCTGAACGCTTGCTTGATCTTCTGTTGTAAAAAGAGCAATTATTCTATTGAAGGCGTGCACACACACACACACACACACACACACACACACACACACACACACACACACACACACACACACACACACACACACACACAAGCACACACACAAGCACACACACACAAGCACACACACACAAGCACACATACAGAGCAGTAGCCACAGCCACACAGTCAGCCAAACTCTCGCTCTCTTCTCTCTCTCTCTCTCACACACACACACACTCGTACTCGTTGGCTTGGAAGCAGTTCTAACCTGTCCGTTGGTGCAATTGGCAGCCAAAGACAAATAATCACTTTCACAGACTGTACAGGGTCTTTTCGATATTTTGAAATATCCTTTCATATTTTTTGCATCATTCTTTGCAATGTTGGTCGCGAAAATAGACTCAAAGCTTCTAGCATGGAGTCCAAACGTGTGTGGTAATCCAGGAGTCCCTGGAGAATGCGTATTCATCATGTCAGTGTATACTGAAGCCTTTTTGTCAGCGAGTGGTGATTATTAGCAGTACACCCATCCCCCAATGCAGTTGTGTAATAAATGAGATAGCGTGCGGTTTGTAACTCAGTGTGGCCTCTGACTCGCAGATCCTGCAGTTGAAACTGGGGAAACAACAACTGAAGAATAAGGTTAATACTCCTAGTTCAGGTATCAAACTGGTTCAGCTGATTACGTGAGGAATGCAGTTCAAACACTGACGGGGGAGGCTGGGATAATGCAGAGACGATTCATTCATTGCCCACATTTGATACAGTAATCGTTGCAAGTGAAATGTTACGAGAAAACACCCTGATTGCAGTACAATGCAGTTCTATTGTCTTAAGCCGTTTCATATTAATACATGGATGGCAATGAAGTATCAATTTTCAGGTAGGTACCTACGTATCAGTTTCTGCAATATGTATAACCTGTGACTACTGTCGTAAGTCAAATGATCCGAGTTCAGTTTCAAAGATAAATTCCAGAACGTCATTCTATGAGGAGTGGAGAGTTATGATCGGGAGAAAAGTTGAAACGCATGTGATGGCTTGCCAGTGCCCCTGTATCCTGCTGTCTCGGGGTGGATCATGCCGGAGTAGTGTTTCACCGGAAGTACTTTGTTACTCCGTTAACACAGCGTCATCTTCCACCTGATGAATCTACTCCTAATCCCGTGTTCTAACTGACATACACTACTCTACTACCTTTAGTATACGACCTACAATTACAGAAAACTAGTAGACTTTGCTACTGTTACAGCGAAGAACATTACGAAAATAACGCTTAGTGTGTCGTCTACAGATGGGGTCGCATTGAAATGATAATTTCTTATGTGACTAACAAAAAAGACTCCCTTTTTCTATTATACGTTTGGCGTCCAGCTGAAGAAGAGAATGGTGTCTAACTATCACATCAATATATTTATTCAACACTGTGATTTCTTAACTACATCCTTTGTGAAGACAGCTTTTATAGTTCCACAGAATTAGAATTTTGCTTGGGTGGGACACCGATGTATAGTGTCCAGACACAGCAGTTCAATGGATATCGTTAGCATTCTGGAGACAGTCAGCCAGTTAGTGAAAAGAACAAAGGAGGCGTCTATTTTGAGTGCATTCCGTGTTACCAACATCTGATTAATCGTTATAGAAATCAGCGGGGATTTCTTTAGATCATCACATGAAACGATTAGCTTTAAAGAAGAGTTTTTACAGAAATGCTAAAAGCGAAAATGGAGTATAAGAAGAGATGTGGAAATGGGATGATATCATGTGTGATGTACTTATCTATACCTTGAAAAAGGAACAAGAATTCATGCCGGCATTATTCGTAAAATGCAGATTTCTACACATATTGGAATAGGGAGATAATCCCAATGATCAGGACACTCCTGTCTTATACTCCACTCAAAGATGAAACTGTGATCGATAATAGATAATGCATTCAGACGCAGATACAATCCCATTTAACAACGTTTAACAGCCAAATGTGTTCGAACCCTTGAGTTACATCTAAAGATCGAGCTGTGGTCCCCTACTACAAATTTCAACACTAATGTGACATCTGGTCTGGGCAATAAATTTGATATCGACCTTGTGGATACCCATATTGTTGATAGCTTTTGATGCTTTGTGTTAATCAGATCTTATTAGCCCCGAACCCCTGTCATACCTTGCCTAGAACAAAATAAGCTCAGGATAAACTATTTTTATTGACTGCGTCTTGTTTTTTATCTATTAAACCCTCCAAATACGAGATTATACATTATAATACCGTCCAAATAACACGTACAGCTCACAATTACCTCCGATCAGAATGACGTATCGTTTTAAGGCGATTTGAACATGTGGGAAAGTGATTACGTTTATCGAACGATTAACAGCTTTTCTTTAAGAATCCTCCCAAAAAGCGACTTTTTACAAGTCAGCGCTTATCGCTTTTAATGAAATGCACTCAGTGCTCGGTAACTTAATCTCATTTTATTGGATTGTTACTGTGTCGTTCATTCTACTTTGTTTTCTTTACACGACTTCCATCCCAACAGATCTTCTAAGGGGTTTCAATATTGATCCGTCAAAATATGAGGTTTACAAGACTATGAACACACCAGGTAGGGAAATACGGATTCTACCATTACCTCCTGTATGTTGTCGTATACTACTCCTTTGACTACCACGTGTTGGATAGCGACATGGTGTTCTGGATATGACCTTTTTATTTCAATTTAATCATTCATTTACAGCCATTTAAGGCAGGCAGCAGTGTCACCCACAATCAAACCGTTCTTACCAGGTGTTCAGACAAGTGTTAGTACCTCGATGGTCTAAGCGGGCGCTAGTCGTACCCAAACAGCCTCTGAATTCTTGTTCAAGGGGTTCAACCGGGTTTATTCCCTGTCCGGTACCGAAGAGATTCTCATACATGGACGGACTGACAACTCCCGACGACCACATAGACTAGATACTTGTGATTGATCGTGTATTGTGACAATGAGGAAGTGGGTGTATGATCCTTTAGAGTCATCCCTGTTAATTCTTTTAATTAAAGTTATAAGGCCGTGGCATTTATTTACAACCTGCACGACGTTGCACGCACAATCTTGTAGATATTTCCATTGGTTAGCTAGATTGCTCACCGGGACATGCACTTGTATTGCTTGTGTCTGAGAGGATGGAGAAGGAATTGTGTAAGTTACATTTGCTGAGTGTGACAACGACAGAAGCGATCAGGAAAACCAGGTTCTCATTTTCACACTTTAGATCTTTAGTAACCTTTACGAAGTACTGGTTACCGTTGTACATGTATACCTCAACGGAAAACTACAGACTTATGCATCCCAAGCTGAAATAATAGTGTAGGCCAAATGGTGGGATTACTTTAAAACGAAATGTCCTTGTATTTGTGTTGATACTTTCTCCTCTAAACAAAGACCAGTGTGTCTGAATAGTGGCCTGGAAACAAACCATCATGTGTAGAATGGTGTGTTTTTCTACATTGTGACTTTAATGTGACGTTTTCCTAGCATTAGCTAGGTCAGTACATGCGCCGAGTCCTTTGAGAAACGCCCCCAATCTTTATAGTTCAACTCATATCCTCATGGAAAATTAAAAATAATGTGAATGCCCTTTCAGGCAGCAATGGGAAATTTGTAAACACTTTCAAATTCTTCCATGCAGGATACTTCTTTCCGAATGAGTGTAACAGAAAATCGGTTTCATAACAGTGGCAAAAATGTGTGACTTATTAAGCAGTACGTATGTACATACATACAACTGTGCATGTAGAAAGTACATGACGGTACGAAATTGTTGCCAACTCAAAGGGCTTCCATAACATAAGTTAAATTCCCCATGTTTCTTTTTAAACGATGGTAATTGCTTTTCAGCACGTCACGATATGACTAAGTTTTCCTCTGATGATAATGATATCTAATACGGGAACATTACAAAATTGTTTGATGAGAAATGCTTTCCTTTGAGTTGATAACAAAAATGCTTTATTCCTTCAGGCATTTGAAGACTCACTTTGCATTTAGGTTAGGCCTTCAACGCGCTGGAGTGAACTGTTCCTTTAAGGCAAAAGTGGGCTCCGTGGTGACTGAAAGGATGCAAGTTTTCTTAAGACATGTCAAGTAACAAGTCAGGCAAACGTCCCGGTGCTTTAGTTTTCGAGAAAAGTAATTGGTTATCTGGAAAAGGTGTCATCTGCAGCAACTTTACAGTCAGGTTTTCCGATCAAAGATATTCTTTTTGATGAATTCTGTGTCACACGAAAAACTGGCTAAGGGTTATAGGCAGGCCTAAAGGGCAATAAATGTGATAAGTATGGGGCCAAAGATGATAACAGGCTGACGTCGTCTTCTTCAGAGGCGCCTTATTCTCGTATTTTTCTTTCGACTGGTTTTAATGTTTTAACAATATTTCGCGGTTTCAAGTTCTTTCAACGAATATTGTTTGGATTTTGAATGAGATAGTTAATTAGGGTGACATTACTTGTATCACCTATGAAATAAAAAGCCGGAGGTACTTCATGTTATTGCGATTGACAGAATAGTGTTTGACAGTGCCACTATTCGAGCTGTAAATAGTCCAGTCTGGCTCAGGCAAACCATTGACTGATGAATGACTTCTTGGACGTATGTTGACACCTAAGCGGTCAAGGCATGACCACCTGATCCATTTCCAAACAGAGTACCAGGGACCTATTCAGACCTGTTACCCCTTCGGGAATTATTGCTTCTACGTCTAAATGCTCACACCTGAGAATAGTATTACTACTTTACAGTTATATGAACATGATGTAGCTTTCTGATTGTTTGTTTGTTGACAAACATTCAAACTAAATGTTCTGATGCGATATTTATCGTGATTTATTATTAAATCACGATGAGCCGACCACGCACGTTTCTTGCTGCATGTGTGAAAGAGTAGAAAAAATGTGAAAGATTGCAGAGCTGGTTGACGTGTGATATTTCAGGGTTACCCCGAGTACTGTAGACGTCAGCATCTGTAGCACTTACACAAAGAGACGGCAAACAATTCCAACGTGTCTAAAAACCTTCAAGAAGTGTTCAGTTAGGCAGACTAATTTCATCTATAAGGATGGTGAGAGATAGACGTTTTCAAATGGTTCTCTGTCTTTGAACGTTTCAAATGACATTTCCTGACGAAATATGAATGTGAGATGACCCGACGACAAGTTGGCTGTTATTCATTTATCAATTATGTAGATTCTTTCAGCATGCAGGTTTTAAACTGGAACGTGTCATTTCAAGTTGCGAACCGTGAAGAAAAGCAGAACTGATGACCTCCACACAATTTGTGTTATTTTAGTTCTTTTAGAACATTGCCATCCACTCGGTTCCAAGGCCAATGTAGGCAGTCATGCCATTGTTGCTTGAACACTTTAATACTCGCAGACTTACGGTAGGTTCTCCAGACATCGTCAACTCCCGTTCCCCTTTCTGGAATCTAGGAAGCAATAAATGAGCGTCTGTTCCCAATTTGTAAACGTTAGCCGGAACCGATGTGCTTGTCTCGGTGTTTGTCTTCTTTTCATAAAGAATTAGATTGACTGTCTTAACTCGAAATTTCAAAATGGTTCATGATTACGCATTGAAATAGACAAGCATTTTGTTCATGTCATTTTACGTATTTCAAGCTGCGCATGGGAATGTATTATGCAGTCTTTCGACGATTTACATGACACAAACGGTGTTTCATTCTGCATTCTAAACGAATACGTACGTTATGCATATATAAATAATTTTAAAAATTTATCAAAATAGTGATAAATATGTGTACACATATCGCTAATAATACCAATCCACACTGACTGGGTGTTATTTTGCTATCATTCCACATGCATTTTGTTTTTATAAAATATCTCAACTGTAACGAACCTTACTTTCTTACCTAGCATTTATTTTATGTCAACTTCATAACTGTAAATAACACCATCTACTGTGTGTATTTCTTAGATCAGTGTAATGCTACCCCGACTTTTTCTTTACCGCATTAACATCGGCCCCTAGACGATGTCAAAAAGATGTCGTTTTCTCACTTTTTCAAGGAACATTATATTGAGCTGATACAGTTTCGAATCGAATGGTGCTGTCGGAGTGCTTTCGTTCTTTAAAGTGATGGAACCGGCAACGCATTGCACCGAGCCACTCATCTCGTCAGGTTACAATTTGCACCGTTATCGAAGCCTGCTGCGCGGCAGGCAGTGCCGGGTCAGTGGCTGTAGAAAGATGCATGTTGTGGTGACAGACATGCCAGTATGCTGCTTCTGATATAGTCGGCTCACGTCATGTATACGGTTGTACTCTGATACGTTCGTTACATTACAGTCACAGTATCCCAGAGATTCCTGGTATCAACACGCTATCACCAACATGCACTGTGTTGTGCAAGATATAAAAGAATTTTGTTAATTGGAATTAGAGGCATTGCCATTCTATCTAGGTATCGGTTGTAATGGAAGCGAGGGTGCGAGTGAGTGAGAGAAATGACCGTTTTTTAGTTATATCATGGCATCGGGGATACCTGAATGTAATCTAACTGAGTCTAGGATTTGAACCCGAGATAGCCTGTATGACATATAGGGGAAACAGCCAGTTGTAATGTTTGAAGCCCATTTCTGGTGTCCGTCCGCCGCCGTGATATTGCTGGACCATTGCTAAAAGCAGCGTGAAGCCCAACTCACTCACTCACTCTTATTTGACAGCATACACTAAACAGGGAAAGGGTGCTTGGTATTGACATAGATATAACATATGTAAAGAACAAAGTATGATAGAAATTATTTTAATTTGAGAAAACGTTTATGCAGTTGATTTGAAAA
The DNA here is from genome assembly GCF_037392515.1 of Haliotis asinina. Classification (NCBI taxonomy): domain Eukaryota; kingdom Metazoa; phylum Mollusca; class Gastropoda; order Lepetellida; family Haliotidae; genus Haliotis; species Haliotis asinina. Next base: position 72,098,462 of record NC_090282.1, on the reverse strand, counting down.
TATAAAAAATATGGACAAACGGGTTGTTATCCTGGGAAATGATGCATAATGTTGCGTGGTTGTTTCTTAGTCATTTGTAGAGATACAAAAAAAACGGGGATAATGAAAATGTTGACTCATGAAATAGTCAGTACTCAATATTGTGTTTTATTGAACGATGTTCCTTACATGTTCGTTAACTTGTGTAGTGCACAAACGTACTCGTTCTAAACGTCAATCGTTACAAAAAGACTGCAAAAAATGTCTCTGTAAAAAGCCGAATGAACGTGCAAGATGTGAAAACTATGAGCAGTGGAATTGGCTTAAAACAGTAAAACGCCTGTGAAGGTTTTGCAATGCGTTTGGCAGCTAATTCAAATGGGCACAAATTGAGTATTGCCAATAAGAAAGATCGATGCTTAGGAGTCACAGTCAGCAGTTGCGCGTCATTTCAACGTACACCAGAACCTCTTATCGTATTTATGGTCGGGGAAGCAGCATATCCGCCTCAGTTCAACCCACAATCGTACGAGAAGTTTAAGACTAAGACTACGGGGGCACTGTGTGAACCATAATCAACCACACAGTACTGATTTTATTCGCACTATGTAGAGAATGTGCTTATATCCAAGAATGATCGACGTCCTTTACATGGTCAGAATGTTCTAATTTGACCCTAATGAAAACACGTTTATCAAGAAAACACATTATCACACCCATCCGTATCTCTGCACCTCCACGATCACACATTAATTACTTATGAATATTACGGATATGGTACCGTTAATCGTCCTCATGAAAAGTATTACATTATTCATGTTCAACAAAGAGACTTTTCACATTACGATCCATCTGAAAACCACGCTGGACTTCAAATATAGCGTTGCCATTAAATAAGTAGGCAGACAACCATTCTGTGGTACCGTGTTGCCGGTTCTCCAATTGGGACTTGTTCAAGCACCCCTAGTTTGACATCATGGTCCAGTCCAGCTTTGACGTCTTTGAAAGTTTCTGCTAGTGAAGTGGGGCAGGGACAGGAGTGTGGTGAGTGACAGGATGGGCACCCGGGTCAACCATCAGTTTCATGGGAGGTCCATCCATGAGGGGGGGGAAGCTTGTGTTCACTTGTTGAAGGTGCTGGACTTATAGAGGTCAAGGAGGTATCCTTCCAGTTTACCTCAGTTCTCTTCTGTTGCGGGGAAAGGTAGTTTGGTTGAAGTTGGCACATCAGAGGGTGGTCCACGCTTTGGAGAGTCACATTTCACGTCGTTTTTCTCTGAAGCGTCATTCAGTGCAGGGTCACTCTTGAAGCTGATATCTCTGGGGACTTCCTGGATTATGGGAAAATTTTCTGTGGTGATCCCTAGTGAGATACAAGCCTCACAACTGAGCGAAGAACTTATCAGAGTTGTCTGTGATATAGACCACCTGTCTTGTTTCAATTGTCTGGCACCTGCAAGATAACCGTGTGATGAGATCCCCAAGAATATTGATACTCCTGTTATTGGCAGCACGCATCTTATGAGTCACTGGAATGAGATTTTGTGTCTCCACTGCAAGTCTGTGTGCGACCTTAACGCCAGCAAAGCATCTCTTACAACCTCTGTCCGCCATGGCGATAATAGAGGTTCTTGTAAGTTTTGAAGATAACATCGAGCGAAGTCCTGTTCTGTCATAGTCTTCAGCATGGACGGCCATTGATAAGATGAGGAAGAGCTGGGGCCGGAAGGCTTGTTTGGTCCAGGTATCAAGGTGTAGTGCTTTTTTTTCCTTGGTGCTAGCTGATGTTTGTGAGTGAACAGAGCATGTCAGACCGCGCTTTCGTCTTCTTCAACTGTCCTTGAGGGCTTCCAAGCTTTCAGTTTAACTTTGTTCTGGCACACTGTACCAAAGTGATTGTGGCGGTTACAGGATGAACACATGCGGCCGAAGGCGGGACAATGCTTTTTCCTGATTTTCTGTGAAGCACTTTTTCCATGACCCTTTCTTCCACAATAGAAGCATGAGTCGGACATATCCAGTTTCTTTGAGGCATTAACAACTGCGTTCTTGCTGCTCCCGAAGCCGGTACTAACGGGTTCAACAGACTGGGAGTCTAGAAGTCGAGATGCCGAGCGTTTGCCTGATTCCTTGGCTTCCACAAACTGAAACAGCTGTTCAAGATTCATGTCCTGGTTCTTGTCTCCAAGGAGATTTAACTGGATTTCAGGGTCATTTAGGCCGCGAGTGAGTACATCACGAAGGATTTTCTCAGTGTACTTCACCTCCCGGTGGCATCCAGGAGATTCAATGGCAAATTTGCGGACGCCAACCTGACCTCTTAGCCTTGCACCAAAGGAGCGAACGGTTTCATCTCAATCTTGAAGGGTAACTCGAGCCACCATGGTGTTCTCCTTTCTGACAGCAAGGTGTTTAACGACCTTCTGAACATCTTCCTCGGACTTGTCTGTGACAGATCCGTTAGTCGAACGTGTGAGATCTCTGCGCAATGTCTCATCGCAGCATTCAAGTACTTGCACAACGCGGTCCATTCCTGTGACCTTGGTCGCCTGCACATAGTCCTTCCATCTGGGTTTGAAGTGTGACCAATCTTCCCTTGTTCCAGTAGAGGATATGCTATGTCCTCTGACCTTTTCTACTCTGGGAGAGATGACAAGTCCTGTAGTGTGGACTGTTGCATGGGCTGTTAACAGTGCTGCTACCACCACAGTGTCAAGGTCTTCTGTCACAAAGCCACATGACGGAACAGGGCATCCAACAACATGTCAAGGATCTATAGCTTAGTTACTCTGATGTACCAAGTTGAAGAGTTGTTCGTCAAAAAGTAATACTTTTTGTTGACGACTGTTTATTCATGATTGACCAAAATGAAGAAGATCTGTAATGAGAATAAACATATCATGTATAACATTTAATGCTCTAGCCATCTCTGTTTTTCGTAGGCGATGTAAGGCTTTCGTGAGAGAACATGACGAATTCAGAAATGAGGTTGCGAATTAGGGAATATTTTGGCGGCTGATACACAAGACATAAACTAATGACAGGCTGATACGATGATGTGCTAATGTGCGTTAACTGCACTCACATTCGCAGTCAAAAAGTCATGATGTGTTCCTTCGTTGTCACGAAAAGGCACATGGCGCTCCAAGGGAGATAACCCTTATTAAATTATATTAGCGTACCACCACACACACAAAAAGCAAACCGAAAAAACCTCCCCAAATACATGTCTCTTCACTACCTAACAAAAGCATTCACAACATATCCAACAGTAAGGTGATATGCTTACTTTAGGGAATATAGCGCCAGGTGCTATTCATTGTGCATGTTATGTTTAAGTGTTCTCAGTTCGCCAGGAAGTGACGAAACTGCGCGAATATATAAACAAAGAATGCTGAGGAGACTGCAGGTATACATGGAAATAGTTATCGGTGTCACTTTTCTTACTGTTATCACAAAATTATCTACCAACACGCGTGCTTGGTGTTCTCATATGTTAGATTATGAAGCATCCTTGGTATCCGGGTATGGAAGATGTTGAATGTTCATGTTATGACGGATGCAAATCTAAATGGGCGTTCTGAATAGAAATCCTACGGATAGTAGGGTTTCCAGTGCTACATAGTCCTGACCATTGGACTATAACAGCGCACTAAGCCTGCATATACATATATATTGCAAGAAAGGCTTACTTCTGCGCTGGGCTTCTAGGTAGTGCAGTCGGCTCGTCACCCATAGCAAGCGTGTTTGATTCTTTACATCAGCACAAGGTATGAAGCCCATTTCTGGCATACAGTCGTTTGCAAACACTCACGTATGTTCTGGTTCTGTAGTTCATGGATGCAGAGTTGTCGATATAAAAGATAAAAACTGTTTCTCTTTCTCAAGGTGCTTTAAGGTGTACGTTCAAGTATGAAAATATATTTCATTAACTGGGAATCACACGTGTAGTCTCAAGGGCTTGGGGGAATTAAAACACTCAATGTAAATGGATTAGATTTTCTTGAAGCGACAAATTATTTCTATTTATATAAAATATGAGTTCTTTTGAGTGTTTATGTTCGGAAGGTATCGGCTTAATCATAGGCATCATGAAACATGCGAAATTTCATTTGTTTATGAACTGAGGTACGGTTATCTTCCTGCCAGTTCTGATTTAATATGCTATCATACGGAGATTGTGGCAACCGATTCACAATATGACACTGAGCATAATTACCTATTAATACCTATCCTTACCTGAGATTGAAAGCCTAGTGTTATCCTAAAGTGACATGGCGTTATTACCGTTGACGTAACCAACATTATTAACATGCTTGGTACTTCGTGTTGGAGTCACGCGAAGCGGCCATTTATCACAAAACTATTCATCCTGCAAGGACACGATGTGTACTCGAGTTCGAAATTGAAATGATCGATGCGCCAATTAGTATTAGCCACCTAATATCCAGTTACCAGGTTTTTATCCATACCGTTTGATCGCTGCATTAACCACACTCTTACATCAGAATGCTCTCCTGTTCAGTTTAGTTTCAAGTCACAGAGTCCTAAGCTCTGGGGATGACTTTGTCCGGAAAGATCTATTGCCAGAGGGCTTCAAGCACGACGTATTAGATTTCAATAGTGATAATTCACTCTTCTACATTGAGGAATGTTCTGTCTTGCTTGTCCGACATGTATTTTCTGAGCTATAAGAAGACCGATATCTTGTTTGATTACTGGCGCTGAAATTATTCACTTATTCAGTGAAAGCAGTGTCTCGGACATAATCACATTTCTCAATGCGTTGATTACCAAAAGTGCCAAATTCAATCGTGAAACAAATAAAATTACAATTTCCAGAGACCAAACATTGAAACAAAAGTGGATTACTTACAGTGTCTGTCACATCGATGAGAAAGTTATTATACTCGTGACCTGTTTGGCGTCATAGCACCAAATTGATTGGTAATAGATGTAAACAGATGCATCAATAGTGTTTCCACGGTCTGTTATAAAAATATAAAGTTGTACCATTACGAAAACCGTTTGTGTTGTGTTCTGGTGGGCTGTGTCCTGTTTTGGCATGATATGCCATAGTATTTCACAGCTGTGATCATCTCCATATGATAGTCATAATTTTTCATGGGTATAGTATAGTCAGAATCGTACACTGGTTCTGCGTTAAGTATAGTTTTCATACTATCTTATCAAATTGGTTTTGCCAGTTCTACGTCATTATGAAGCAGTATCAGTTATTGATGATGCAAGGTGTGCCAAGGAAGATAACCATATGATGCAACTCAAACAACGTAAAAGGACCCAAAGTAAGAGATGTTGTTTTAAATCTCCCAAGTCGCAGATACAATTGTCTGAAGATGCTGGAACACCATTATTGGCGAACAGGGAAGCGAAAGTCATACGGTTACGCAATAGCCACTCTGAATTTTTATGTTTAGATTTAGATATGAACCAGATAAACCAATTCAGTACCGCCTATGATTCTGCTTTAAGTATAGATTTCTATAAGGGGGTGGTGTTGTCGCTTTTATTTGTAAGTATGAATCACTATCACTTAGTGATGATGTCATGTGTTCGCCAGAAGATGAAATTATGATGTAACCTAAACAGCTTGCCAGCCAGAATGCTGCTAGGTATCTTCGTAGAATGAACGAGCATAACTGTACCTCAAAAGTTGTGAACTTGATGTCTAGTTAGGAAAAGGAGAGCCAATGAGTTATGCGGCTGCTTAATTGCAACAGTGAATTCTAAAGTCTGCATCTGAATATGAAACAAATGAGTCGATTTTACTGTATACTAAACAAATTCAGTTTCTTCTTTATATACATTAGATTTCAGAGTTGTGATGAGTCGTGGGGGAGTCAATGGTAACCATTTCGCATCACGTGTCATCATTATCTTGACATAAACTGTTCATAACGGCGTAAGACTCAACGCACATTCATTCTGATTCCTCATAATGGTGAAATCTTCTGCGACAATCCTTTGAATTTATACGCACGTTTTGTCATTACTTCCTAGCAACTTCCAACTTTGAAATGTTCAAAAGCCATTCAGCTACAAAGAAATATGACAGTCGCTATTTCTGTTTATGCATTTATTTATGACAAGCGTTTAGAATGAATCCTTTCGGAGAAAATATTTGAAAGGCTTTATATTCATTTATTGCTAAGGTACCCCAACAAACGTATCACCGGACCGTATACCGTCTATTCTCTTCAACAATCTTTGTACTTCACTTTATACACTGTCCTCTTATTTAATGATGATTGACTGAAACTTTGCCTTCTGGATCAGAATGATAACCAAACTTTCAAAGCACATTAAGGATGAATCGTTCACATTAATTTCCAAAGTTTGTTTAGTTAATACTGTTCATAGGATTCATTCCACGATCTTTTTTTCCAATCCAAGTTATAGTCTTTTCACAAATTCTTACAGCAAGAAAGGGCGATAATAAGAATTAACATTTAAACCTCTAATCAAAGTATTGACGAACAGTACAGTTTCATATTTGATTTACACATTCTAAACGTGTTCATCATTTTATGATGCAATGTCAAGCTTTAACCACATACTCATGGATATGAAAGTAGTTTGGTGGCACAAATACTCTCAATATGTACATCAACAAAACCTTCTGACAAATATTTTCAAGACTGAAATAATACATCAGCTTCCTATTTGGACAAACATCAGTCAACGTGAACAGTTAGGGAGTGAGTGAGTGAGTGGGTTATTGGTCAGCGTCGCATCGGTAATACTGCAGCCATTTTGTGACGAAAACAATTTAATTTATATCAATATTAAAATCAATTAATTTAGAAGGAAGAACAGTAAAAAAACTAGACTATCACAGACATGAACATGAAACTAGCATATAAACATTAATCATTGTAAATAAAAAAGACAATACAATATAAAACAAGGGCTATAGAACACCAATGTGAACGGTAACTGGTAATGAATGATTCCAAAGAAAATCATGTGAAGAAAAACGCGTGATTGGGTATGGTTCCACACATAGGAAGTAATTAAGGAAAAGGTCTCTCAATCTTTCCAACTGTCAGTTATCTCTGACATCAGCTTCAACCATTTGCTATGGAAGACTATTAAATTTTCATAATATCTTATGCACAGGGTTCACACATCTTGAAGATTTAATCACATATCCTACAAGTGTGAGCAACCAGTTTTAAACTAACTGTAAAATAACAACAAATAACAAATCAGCAATTCACATCTGTTGAAAATGTATACTTTGGCAAACGTATGTATGCGAAATAAAGATTTAAACAGATGGCGATAGAATTTCACACCCATCTATACCAATACAAAAAATCAATATAATTCAGTGAAGGCTTTGCTTTGGTCAGAGATGACACAACTTTACGGATGATCAACGTCTCTATCTTAAAGATGGTGACGTTTCGGGATGAGTGCTTACACCGTTTTCCAACATATGCAGCGGTATAAGTACCTATACCGAGACGTCATCGTTGTTGAAATAAAGTCGTTGATCAACCAGAAAGTTGTGCCTTATCTATATCAGCAACGTTTGGAATGTCACTCAAACAAACTGTTTTGGCAAAGGGAAAGAACCTCATCAGCAGAACTCTAAAACGCTTGACTATAAGGTACATGTATCAAAACCTGTTTCAAACCCATGGAGATCACAAATAGAATTGAGTAACCCTTGTTGTAAGAGGCAACGGGTGGTGAAGCTCGCTGACTTAGCAGACAGTATCATCCTATCCCGCTTACGTAGGTCGATGAGCATGGTGTGAATCACTGAACTGTCACACACAGAGTAATACAGCAGCTACATGACACTGATATATAATAATCTGCCTCCAAAACAGTGATACGAGTCGTAGCCAAGTCTACATACCTGACTACGCGAGCGGCCCTGCCTTAAATTGGACTTTGCTAGGAATTTTTTGTGTTAAAAACTAAAACAAGACTACAGGAGGACAGTAACAAGGAAATAGTACAGATTACAGTCATGTCACCATGTTTCTTTCGAGACGTCAATACAAATGCATTTATGTCGATACGATACAAAAGTACAGTACACAAGTTACGCGCATAAAATGATACGCAGACGCGTGGATTATTCAGGCAGAAAATTATATATTTATCAAAAATAATAACTAGCATCAAAAGAAGAAAAATAAGTTGGACTATGTTGTTTCTCCAATAAATACAATCATGTATGTGTATGAAACAGGACCATGTATTGAGAGTACAATTGCCATTATCAGATGGCTGTTATCCCATCTGCTTACTGTTGTATCAACCAAACGCTAACCTTGATAGAGTTAACATGGACTGGCATAAATATATGACGCGACAGGATCCTCGCTGTATCCTTACCTCTTCACGTTGACAGTTTCATGGTCCATGAAACGATGTGTTAAAGACAGACAAGTCTATGTTCAGACATTGCCCGATGTTCTCTGTTTTGCAATTGAATATTGTTTTCAAGCAAGCATGCCATCGCAAACTTTGTGCGCTGACATGACGATCGAACTCAGGATTACCGTGTTGTGCTGATACACTAGTTAATAAGAGGCAGTAAAAACATAATCACCTATAGTCGTATCGAATATCCATTTACGTTTCGAACAATTGCCACACATCAAATTTCGATTAAGTTAACTTCTAAAACATTTGGCATGGCTTCCTGCGAACAGAACAGTTCACTGAGGTTCCCCTCTTCTGGTGATTACTTTAAGTGTCGTATAACACCCTTGATGCACACCGGCACTAAAAATAGGCCACTTTGAATGCAATAGATGTGTTTTAAGCGCATATTCACGTTTCCAAATCCACTTTGAAACGGAGCACAAGTTAATCTCTTAAGAATAACTAAATTCAGTGTCTTCATGGGCAATCTCTACTAAGCAGACACAATTTATTTGTGCATAATTTTATGTGCTAATGCATGTCGTGGAACAGGATGTACGAGGGTTGGCTGAAAAGTTCTCAGTCTGAGTGGTTTTTCCCCACCAGGTAGAGACAGGTGTTTGCCACCAATGAGGACAATCATTTAGTGAATCATAGACACAAGAACTACAAACGTACTAATAGTTTTATCTCAACTACAGCTCTTTTGGTAAACCTACCCTCTGAAATCATCAGAAATGGATACAGGGCAGTCATCAACTACTTGCAAAAGAAATAGATGTCCCCAACACAGATACATGCTGACATGGTCTCCACTCTAGGGGATGATGCTCCTTCATTTGCCACAGTAAAGAAGTGGGCTGCAGAATTTAAGCGTGGCAGACAAAGCCTTGATGACGACCCACGCTCAGGAAGGCCTTCAACAGCAACCACTCCAGAAAACATCACGCGAGTGCTCGATATGTTGATGGATGATCGACGATTGACTACTCGACATATTGGTAGTGTAGTGGGCATCTCTCATGAGAGGGTTGAGCGTATTATCACCAACGAATTAGGAATGACTAAAGTTTCTGCAAGATGGGTGCCAAAGCTCTTGACAGCAGAACAGAAACGTGTCAGGTTCCAGACGTCCCTTGACAATTTGCGTCGTTTTGAAGCAGATCCCGATGATTTTGTGGCACGATTTGTAACCATGGATGAGACCTGGATACATCACTTTCAACCAGAAACAAAACTACAGTCAAAACAGTGGAAGCATCCTGATTCACCAGCTCCGAAGAAAGCCAAGTCTGTTCCTTCAGCTGGAAAGGTGATGGCATCAGTCTTTTGGGATTCCAGGGGTATTCTGCTCATTGATTATCTTGAAAAAGGTCAAACTATCAACGGCAGATACTATGCTGATCTACTGAACCAGTTGCGAGAAGCAATCAAAGCCAAACGACGAGGGATGATGGCTAAAGGTGTCCTCTTCCACCAAGACAATGCGCCTGTTCACAAATCGGTGGTGGCCATGTCAACAATCCGCGATTGTGGCTTTGAACTCATTGACCATCCTCCTTATTCACCTGATTTGGCTCCTTCTGGCTTCCACCTGTTCCCCAAAATGAAAAAGGAACTCGCCGGTCGCCATTTTGCAAGTAATGATGACGTCATTTCCGCTGTGACTGATTTTTTAGGGTTGCTGAAGAAGATTTCTTCCTGACCGGGATTCGGGCCTTGCAGCATCTCTGGCAAAAGTGTGTGAACTTGGAAGGGGACTATGTAGAAAAATAAATTACAAACGTGGACTTTGTAACTTTTTTTCACAGTGAGGCTTAGAACTTTTCAGCCAACCCTCGTACTTACCCGTTTCACACTTTCGGTCACTTGATGTCTTCGCGGAGTTATCAGAGATCCATTCAGATCATTAGTGTTTATTTCCCTACCGCGCCTAGATCAATCTGTTTCGAGGAGAAAGTTGAGACTTTTGCGTAGAATTTCTTTTCCGGAACAGAGCAGGTCGGATCCTGATATCCGATGTTGTCCGAGCTCAATAAGGTAGCTTGTTGAGTGCCATGGATTGCAATCACTCATACACAAATACATGTTCTTTACTGACCAATAACCGATTATGTACCTTCAAGAGACTGCGTTTATAAACAAATACTAGAAAACAATGGAGGGTAATTCCTCAATCATAAAATGTGTCCAGTATTGCAAAACCTGAAAACACTATTTCTGTTCGCACGTACATTTACAAGTGGGCAAAGCTTCAAATGCATGTGTGTAACATCTTCAACACACCGAATCTGAATACCTGAGAAACTCTGCAAACTGAGTACTCTAACACTGAGTCCGTCCTTCATGACAACCAAGTACTTCTTACTTACTTAAAAACTCTCCACTGTTTTGGATCGAAGTTCACGGAATTGTTCTTCCTGTGTTCCCGTTAGACCACAGGACCATAACGGAGATCGAAGACATTACCCAATTCCGATTGATTTTTGTCGATGTGTGATTACTGTGTCATTTCGTCCTTAACAAGCTGACTGATATGCCAATAAGCGATTTTCAGGCCTACATGCTGCAGCTACAGTATATGGGTTCCACTTTGTTGCAGCATGAAAGGAAAATTTGATGCCAGTAATGGCGAACGTCTTACGGACCACGGTGACAGCAATCACGACGTGAAAATGTACTTGACTTTTACGAACATAAAGATGTTTTATTTGCAGTAAAAACGATATCAATCAAAATGTTAAACGGGACCCAATGATGAAAAAACGTTAATGGATTAAGTCACTTTTTTGGTGAAACATGCACTCATGACAAGTGTATTATGTTTTTGGGTAGTGTAAATCACTGATGTTGGTGTAGAGTAGGTATCGTGAATCACATGCTGTGGCTATCATCTTAACTACTGATACCCTTCCGCGGGCAAGCAGCTATTCTGACCATGATTCAAGAAGAGAGAGAATTATCGTGTACTTTAAACACGTTCTGAAATGGAAGTCTTAAACCCAATCATCACTGGTCGATAAATGATCGCTTGTACTCGAATTTTATGGAGTCTGGAGGTATTCCGAATTACCTTAATTTGTCGGTAATTCCGTCGACGGATGCCCGTCAACTTTTGAACAGTCGGAGACATTAATTATTCCTGATTTCCCGCGGCAAGCAATTATGGCAAATCAGATTGGTTCTTTGTGTCAGTTCAATCAAGATTTTGAATTGATATTTAATTCTTAAAATTTTAAGAATTGTATTGTAGAACCGGTATGCATTTTTTCGTTTTTTACCTGGTAAAGAGAATCTGTATCATAATGAAACTTATTTGACTGATACTATTAGGTCGACGATAATTAATTCAATGTTTTCTAATATATTTATGAAACGTTTGGAAGAGATTTGTAAAGCTGAAGTTCTCTTGAGCGATGGTGTTACATTTGAAGCAAATAATACGTTGATACTTAGGTTACATTATTAGACATCAACCTCACGCAGGCTCCAACTATACAAATCTGTGGGAAACACATGTAATTCCAGTCGCGACCAGAAATTGTCCCATCCAATAGAATGCATCCCTGAAATGAAAATTGTGCATGACAAATTGTAATCACTCGCAGTTGAATTAAGTAGAATATAAGTACAAAGACAACATTCCAGAGTGTTCGTTATTCCGTAACATCTAATCAATGTCCATCAACTTCATTTCAGACATTTAATTCAAGGTGCTTAGCCTAAATCTTTTGGGTTTTTTCCAGATTAGTAATACAATGCTTGTGATACTGATGACTGCTGGATAATTGGAATGGATAGTTGATGAAAGGTTTTAAGAAGGTGCTATTTTCCATTATTGTGAATCACCAATACAAGAGGGACTGTTGGTGAGTTGTATTGATTCAAATGTTCAGCATGCAATGCAAGTTGTCAACGAAAGTGAAATCGTGGGCTCTGTATAACCTCGTCGGCGGTATACACTACATGAGTGCTACTAGGAGATAAACTGCCTTGGCTGATACCGTCTTCAAATGAACCGAATAGTAAAACAACTAACAATTGTGAACAGTCTGTCGAATCTGGTACGGATCCAACAATGTCTTCTCTTCGTAATCTTTATACTGGAGACAGGCTTCTAAAGAACATGATGGTATGTGTACTAGTTGACTTCCCGCAGAACATGTATCGTGTATTGTCAAAGTCTAAAACGAGACACGTTTTTTATGGTTGGGAAAGGTGTTTTAAATGAGAAATGATACGTATACCTACACTACGTGCATCATGCTATTGTCGGTAGCGTTGGTATTGTTGCAATAGAGACTGCATGAATTATTGTTCATTTTAATACGCTTTGTGAGTATGAATGGTTTAGAGAGAGAGAGAGAGAGAGAGAGAGAGAGAGAGAGAGAGAGAGAGAGAGAGAGCTGAAGCGGGTGGAATAACCTTTTATGCACAGAAACAACCACACAGTCTGTTTGAATAGGTGGTATGGATGACAGAATGATAAACGTATGTCTATATTTATACACAAATGTTCGTAGGTTTAATTCTGCAAGAATATATATCCATGACAATAGCAATGATTACATAATAAATCTTTACACGATGACAGAAAATGCTTATCCCTGCAGACAGCTGCTTTTGAGATGTATACATATAAGCCATGGTCATTACTCGTCATCAAATGAAATGGCCTAACATATATGCTTCTGAAATATGCTGAGAACAAAACAAGAACGATGTTTTGTAAATTATGGATTCAACATTCTCATCCTTGAACTTTATTCAAAACAAGCACACAATCCTCATTGTTACCTTGTGGTTTCACACTGATATACAACACATGAACTGTTTATTAAAATTGTCTGAAGCTATCTGCACTAGAGAGATAGTACAAGTGTATTATTGTTTTTTTTAGAAAAGAACACTTTACAGATTAACTACATCGCCATTGGCGTATGTTTATAGATAGCAGAAAACGCAGCTCAAAGTCGCGGAATGTAGATACCAAAGGTTTTGATTTGCTGGAATATTGTTCGACGTAGAGGGAAAGCTGGCTTATAAAAACTGAAGTTGTCCCTCCTGCCATATGGCCTTGTTGATATTGTGTCTGGAATAGAGAGCGAACAGAATACATGCTTGGAGACAAGCTATGAATAAACACTTCACTCATTTCTGCGTGCGACCATTATTTATGCGATCAATCACTAGTTTTTGTCTGGCTTACATAAATTAAATAAATAATTAAATAAATTTTGAATTTAATCGATCAATGTGCATCATATGGATGAATGTTCTAAACTTAGATTGTGTTTAGGATATCTGCAAGAAATATATGTCAAAAAGGGCATAACTTAATGTTATTATGTTGAGATCGCTTTTAGCATACTTTTTATCGTGTTGTCCTAAAAATGCACAGTTGACATATTCATTGCGCGACTGATACCATTTACAGTCATTGATCGTTCTCCTGTCTGAAGAACTGACATTAAACGATGAATATTTGCAAATGACGTCAAAAGGACACAGAGAGGTTTCGATTAGACCTGATCTTTGGTTATCGGTTTGAATCTCACATTAAGCCGTGATATGGTTCTACTTGTGTCTGCACTATACTCGTTCTGATTTGTAAACTATATGAAATTCATCACAAGAGGTTGTCATCCTTCACTAAACTGATGCACCGTAATGTGCGCGCGAACGGTTGTGTGCGTGTGTGTGTATCTGCGTCTCTCCCGCTCTGTGTATGTCTGTTTATGGTTAGACATGATCCTTCTTTAAAATCAAGAATCTGTTATAGCATCTAGGATATCATTAAATGAATCATTACATGTTTGCAGTACTTTGACAAAGTGCTGAACACAGGACACAATAACCAACTGACACATTCTTTATGACTTCACCACCACTTCCAGTACTGACAAATACTACAAAGGGAACTTATACGTTCTTACCATCAGTGTAACAAAGAACATCACTGTATGGATTAAGTTCCCATCGACGTTGCTTGATACCAACCTCCATCTTGTACTATGCGGCACCTTTGATATATCATGTTCTTCCCCAACGTGATGCTTTCCTTGAGCTGATACCATGTTCACGCATGGGATAGGTGATAACGTTCGTACCTGTCACTGTAGCTCGCATGTTGGAATGTGGAGAAAACATCTACATAAACTGGAGGATATTCAGCCAAACATACGATGCACCTGTTAATGGAGACAGGTAAACATCTCATGGTGACCCGTGTCTGTAACGTGCAAAAACATCCTTGTGTTTCACAAAAGCAGGAGTTGTATGCGTGTCAGCTGAAGAATTATTTAATGTTGAAACAAGAATGTCGACATGGTAGACTACTTAGCCTCGCGATCTTTATTAGCTCTTATCTCAGCGAGGGCTGACGTTTGGCAAGTTGATCTGCAATACCTGACACTGTGTCTTATCGTCATGTTCTATCTAGTAGGATAAACACAACGTCCAGCTGGGAGGGTCGGCTTAACGATAACGGTTTCTGTTAACACTTTAATGCGTCTTACACAGATCTATGTTGTGTGTGCGTTTGGCTAGAGTGATTGTAACCCCAATCACCTCTTTTAATCATTTCCAAATACGTTCATGTAATCCGGTATCCAGGTTACTCACACAGAAGAATACAAATCAATCGGTACTTGTGCCACAGGTCTACTTCACTTTCCTCTTTGAACTCATGGATTGACAGCATTTATAATTTCTAAGAAAAGGGAAAGCAACAGTTTCTACTGATGACAACTTCGTTAGTCTATGATGACACAAGGTTTACTGAAAAGAAACCCCGGCAGCCTTGGCTAACAAGGACATCAGCTTCTACACCGAAACGTTGAATCGGAACATAATAAGGAAACTGTCATTCCTACCAGAAGGGAAGTAACTGGGCCTATCCGAAGTCCCCAAATCACAAGAAACATTTTCAAAAGATTACACCGTCCGTAACATTGCCTCGTGCCAGGGATTAGGTGCATGGAAGAGGCACTCGTCGGCAGGGAGTTATCAGCCATTCATACTATGTCTGAGTGTGGTATCCATGCTGAACGGTTTCTTGGTGTCCTCTTCTAAAAACCGCAATTAAACACCCGACTATTACAGACACTGTACAGTGTCTTTTTTCCAACATTTATAATAACCTTTCGTATCTTTTGACACAATGTTGGTAGCGAAGGAAGACTCAAGCCTTCTTGCATGGAGTCCAAACTGTGTTGTAATCCAGGTGTCCCAGGAGAACGTGTAGTCATTATGTCAGTGTGTACTGATGCTTTTTGTCGGCGACTGATAATAATTATCAGCAAAATCAGCCCCCTAATGCAGTTGTGTAAAAAACGAGATAGCATGCGGTTTGTAACTCAATGTGCCATCTGAC
This sequence comes from Haliotis asinina, assembly GCF_037392515.1. Taxonomy (NCBI): domain Eukaryota; kingdom Metazoa; phylum Mollusca; class Gastropoda; order Lepetellida; family Haliotidae; genus Haliotis; species Haliotis asinina. Next base: position 72,082,699 of record NC_090282.1, on the reverse strand, counting down.
AAGCAGATCCCACAACGGAGACTGGGGAATCAACAACAACAACAACAACAACAACAACTGTACAGTGAGGTTAATACCCCTCGCTCTGGTATCTGGTTCAACTGATTAGACGAGGGGTGCAGTTTAATCATTCACGGGAGGGGCTTGGATAATACAGGAAAGATTCATTCATTGTCCACTTTCAATACAGTAATCGTTGCTAGTAATACTTGAAAAGGGAAGGTTAAAAAGCTGTGTATGATTTTAAAGTAACAAACCATAAAGTACTCGCTTTAAGCAAGTACCGTAAGGCACTTCATACTAATACATGGATGGTACTGAAGCATCGGTTTTCTAGGAGTTCCGTGAGTAACAGTTCCTCTTAAATGTATAATGCAAGACTGCAACCATTAGTAATAACCATTTCAATTTAGGTTCAAATTTAACCCCAAGAACAATATTCTATGAACATTGCTAGCGTCCATGTATTCTTTTGACGTGGTGTAGATCATACAGGAACAGTGTTCCAACGGACGCACATTGTTACTCAGCGTCATTTTCCACCATATATATCTACCCATATTCCCCTACGTGTGTTCCACTTGGCACACACTACAAAGAATTTAATATATAAATGCATATCACCTTGCATTTAGTAGAGTTCCAACAATTAGAGAAAACTAATGGACTTCGATGCAATTACATTCCAAAAGTGCATCTTGTTTCTGCTGTGGGTGGGAGTGTATTCAAACGATAATTACCTTTGAACAAAACTTCAAGTAAGACTCAAGCCAGATTCTTATTTTGTGTAATACGATTGCAGTTCAGCTGGAGACGAGAATGGTGATTAACTGTCACACCAATATATTTATTAACCACTGTGATTTCTTCACTACATGCTTTGTGAAGTTTCACAGAAATAGGAATTCGTTTGGGAGGGACACTGATGTATAGTGTCCAGACACTGCCATTCAGTGGGGATCGTTAGTGTTGTGGATGCAGTCGGTCAGTTAATGAAAAGAACAAAGGAGACGTATATTTTCTGGGCGTTTCGTGTTATCAACTTGAGATTAATCATTATAGCAGTCGATGGGGAGTTTCATCAGCACGTGAGAAGATTAGCTTGTGATAAGTGCCTTGAAAAAACAATTTTGGGAATAGGCAAAGAGCGAAAATATTGTATAAGAGAGGAGATTTGGATATGTGACATAATTGCACATAAGCCTTGAAAAGGAAAGGAATTCATAACAGTATTCATTTCTGCGCATATGTGAGAGGGGGATGGGGAAGAGAGTCTCTCCTTATTGCACATAAAGCTGACATCAAATATGAAGCGGTCGCCGTCTACTCAGACGTAGAGACAATCCCATTTAACAACGTTTAACAAGCAGCAAATGCACTCAAACTCTTGAGTTGCATGTATAACGTCGAGTTGCCCACGGCTAAGGACATTTACAACATGAATGTACCATCTGCTCTGTAAATTTTATATTGACCTTGTGGATTTTTACCCATATTGTTGATAACTGTCATGATTTGTTTTAGCCAGATCCTGTAGGCCACAGACCACTGTGATACCTTGCCTAAAACAAAATTAGCTCATGATAAAATATTGTTGGTGAGTGCTTTTTGCTTTTTACATGTTAAACCCTCCAGATACGTGATTGTATGTTCTAATGCCGTCCAACCACCATGCACAACTCACAATTACTTCCGATCAGAATGATGTATCGTATTAAGGCGATTTGAGTTTGTGGGGAAAATGATTACGTTTATCGAACGATTAACAGTTTTTCTTTAACAATCCTCAAAAAAAGGACTTTTAACAAGTCAGCGCTTACCGCTTTTAATGAAATGCACTCAGTGCTCGGCAACTTAATCTCATTTTATTGGATTGTTACTGTGTCCTTCATTCTACTTTGTTTTCTTTACAAGACTTCCGTCCCAGCAGATCTGAGTTATACCTTCGCGGCTTACAAAGCTACAATACCACCAGAAAGAGAAATACGGGTTCTACCATTAACTCCTGCTCACGTATACTACTCTCTTGATTACCACATGTGTGGCGTAGTGAGAGTGTTTACTGGATGTTACCATTTCATTTCAATGTAATCATGCATTTACGACCATCCATTGCAGTCAGTGTCACCCAGAGTCATGCCGTTCTTACCACGTGTTCAGACAAGTGTTAGTACCTCGATGGTCTAAGCAGGCGCTAGTCGTACCCAAACAGCCTCTGAAGTTTTGTTGAAGTGGGCCCACGGGGGATATTCTATCTCCGGTACCGTGGAACGACTCATAAATGGAAGGTCTGACAGCTTCTGACGACCACACAGACTAGATACATGTGATTGGTCGTGTATTGTGACAATAAAGATGTGGGTCTATAACCATTTTGAACCATACCTTTGATTTCTTTTAATTAAAGTTATAAGCCCCGTGTCATTTATTTACACCGTGTACGATGTAGCAGATACAATCTTTTAGATATTTTCATTGGCTAGCTAGATTCATGGTCCACATTGCTCAATGGGACATGCACTTACATTACTTCTGTCTGACAGGTTGGAAAAAGAATTGTGTGGTTATAACGTTTGCTGAGTGTGACCACGGTTGGAAAGATCAGGAAAGCTACTTTCGCGTTCTCAGTAGTGACGCTACGAATTACTGATTACTGCAGTACCTTAACAGAAAAGTATAGACTCACGCATTCCAAACTGAACTAATAATGTAACCCAAAAGTTGAGGTTAAGAAAAGTCCTTTTTATTGGTGTTCAACCTTACTGCTCCTATCAGAGGGCTACTTGCCTGACTGTTAATAAGGAGCAAACCGTTAATTTTGTTTTCGCATTTGCCTAGCTATAGGAATGTCGATATATCCGAGGTCATTCGTGGTCCACATGTGCTCAGTCCTCAGAGCAAGAACCCCGAGGCTGTACATAAAATGTATTTTCAGGCGAAAATGGTGAAATTTGCTAGCTGTCATGGAGGTGATTTTTCCCAGTCGGTTGACATTCTTTCGCGGGCATGTATGTATGTAGTACAAGACGATATGAAAGTGTTGTCGATTTCAAAAGGCTTTTAATACAATAACTTTAAGTTACATTTCTCATGTTTCTGTGTAGGCAAGGGTAATAATTCCTTTGCAGCATGTGGCCACAAGACTGGGTTGTCCTATGATGATAATGATATCTAAGACGAGACCATTTCAAACATGTTTGACGAAATGTTTTCTTTCGAGCATTGATAACAGAGAAATGCTCTATTCCCTCAGGCATTTGAAGGCAACAAATTTCTCATTAGGCCTTCAACTCTCTGGAGGGAACTGCTTCTTTAAGGCAGGGGCTCCGTGCTGACTGACAGCATGCACGTTTGATAAGGCATGTTAAGAAAGAGGACAGGCAGACATCATGATGCTGTAGCTTTTGTAAAAGGTAATTGGCTCTCTGGAAAAGGTGTCATTTGTAGCAAATTTAGAGTCAGGTTTTCTGACCAAAGATCTTACGTTAGATGTTAAGAGTTTCACATAAGGGTTAAGGGCGATACATCTACCAAGTATGGGGCCAAAGATGGTGACATCGTCTTCTTTGGAGGCGCTGGACTCACACGAAAATAGTATTACTACTTTACATTAATGTCCTTTTGAAGCGTTTCACATAAGGGTTTCACATAAGGGTTAAGGGCGATACATCTACCAAGTATGGGGCCAAAGATGGTGACATCGTCTTCTTTGGAGGCGCTGGACTCACACGAAAATAGTATTACTACTTTACATTAATGTCCTTTTGAAGCCAATAACATATTGGAACGTAATGTAACTTTATGTAATCACACATGAACCTATGTAATATTCACGGACACATCATGATGGATGGACAGTGTGTGCGTGTTGTTAGAAGTACCATGTGTGAAGACGCTAACATGAGAAAATTGAGAGACTGCAGGGCTGGTTGACGTGTGATGTTTCAAAGTTACTCTGACTACTTTAGACGTCAACATCTGTGACAGTTACACAAGAGACGACAATTAATTCCAAAGTGTCTAAAAGCTTTGAAGAAGTATTCAGTTAGGATGACTATGTTTATAAGGATGGTGAGATACAGACGTATTCGAATGGTTCGCAAATTCTTTGAACTTTTCAATGGTATTTCCTGACTAAATGGGACTGTGAGATGACCAGGACATGTTGGCCGTCATTCACATAATCAGTTGTGTACATTCTTTCTGCATGCAGATTTTGAAGAGAAACATGCCATTTTAAGTTGAAACAGTAAAGTACAGCAGAACCGATGATTTACAATTACTGATAAGTTAGCTCTTTTAGAAAATCAACATCTGTTGGGAACACTTTAGTACTCGCAGACTTAAGGCTAGGTTCTTCAAGCATCGTCAACTCCCTTTGCCCTTTCCGGATTTGAGGAAGCAATAAATGAGCGTCTGTTCCCAATTTCGAAACGTTAGCCGGAACCGATGTGCTTGTTGCTGTTACTACATTTTTCATGAAGAATTATATTAACTGTATTTGTCCGTTGTGTGGTTAACTGGACATTTCGTAATGGATCATAACTTCTAAAATTATATATATGTAACAGTGGATGTTTGTTATATTGGCATACGACCATATACATGAAACACGTGTTGTCTTATTCTGTATTCTAAATGAATCCGTATGTTATGCATAGATAAATAATTGATAATATAATTCATGAACAAATGTACAAAGAGCAACAACGATACCAATCCACAATGTGTTTTATGCTTAGATTCTACATTGATTTTGTTTTATAAAATATGTCAACTGTAACGAACCTGTCACTCTCTTATATAGTATTCACTGAATTCATCGAATTCGTTACTGTAAATAACAATATCTATTGTATGCATTTGTAAGATCAATGTAACGGTTCCCTCTTTACCACAATAACATCGTACCCAAGACGATATCAAGAGGATGTCGCTGTCTCACTTTTTCTTTCGAGAGGGCCTTTGACAAGGAACATAACACTAAGCTGTCATAAATCATACCAGTAAGACTGCACGACAATATCACTGTAAGGCACTTAAAAGCAAAATGAACATGCACGATGTGACAACTACAAGCAGTAGAAAAACGTCAGTCAGTCAAGGATTTTCCTGCATTTAGTGGTTTAATGGAATTGGCACAATGCCGTGGTTGAGTGTAGCCAATAGGACATATCGATGATTGAAAGTGACAGTCTGCAGTTGCAGGTCAGTTTATATACAACCATGGAACTAGCATACCTTCCTCAGTTCAACCCACGATAATCCGAGAAGTGTCACACCGAACTATGTAAACCAAAATCACCCACGCAATAATTATTAGCACTATTAGATACTACATTATTCATGTTCAGCAAAGCGAGATGACGACTTTTTACACTACGATCCAAATGAAAGCTACGTCGGACTTCGAATATAACATTGCCATTACTGTTTCTTGTAGGCGATGCTATTTATGTAAGGTAATATGCATACCTTAGGGAATCTATCGTCAGGTGCTATCCATTGTGCATGCTGTATTTACGTGTTCTCAGCTCACCAGCTAGTGATGAAACTGTGCGAATAGGTAAACATGATGATGCTGTCGAGACTGCAGGTACACATGGCAATAGGTATTACAAAACGATCTACCCATATTTAAAGTGTTTAGTATGCCACTTGTTCTCGAGCGTAAGATTATGAAGCACCATTGAAATGATCTTGTCACCTTGAGCAGTAGGTGACGGTAACGGACTGGGAAGTGACTGAATACTCAATTGTTATATACGTTTTGACGTATACATCTATATGGGTGTTATGAACAGAAATTGAATATTAGAGTGTAACAGCGAACTAACAGATGATGACAACAGTATATATAATGCCAAACTGCTCTCACTTCTGTTACGTGCCCACGACCCTTAGCATGGTCAACATAGTTCTCTGCTTTCAAAAATACATTCTAGCTAGTTATAACTCTGTTTGTGATACTCTTTTAATTTCCGTCGATGACTGGTTATTTAACTACTTGTATTTATTTATTTCCCGTCACTGTATAGCTACAGTAGTGCCGATGTGACGTTAAATTTTAACTCACTCTTGCTTCTGTAGAGAACCATCGAGTAGCCCATTAAGCTTTTTTGACACTGAGCCGATTCCTCATATGGCTACATATAAGTACGAAGTTCGTTTCTAGTGTACTACATCATGATACTGCTGCGTACAATCGGGTGTTGTTAATCGATGCACCAATTAGTATTGGCCAGATAACATCCAGTTCCAGGTCCTTTTTGCAATACCTCTTGGTCGCTGCGTTAAACATGATCTTACATTAGAATGCTTCCGTGTTCAGTGTAGTTTCAAGTTACAGAATCCTAACGCCAAGGTACAAGGTATAAAGCGTAGAGTCGTGTGCAGTCACTTCTGTAGGTTCTGGTTCGTCTGTTGTTCGTGGATGCGGAGTGATCGCCATAAAGACAACAGTGTTTCTTTTTTTCAAGGTACTTTATGGTGTACGTTCAAGTATGAAAATGTATTTCATTAGCTATACAATTTTGCCCTAAGGGCTTCGATTAATTACATACCCTTTCGTTAAATGAATTAGATTTATCTGAAGCGGTAAATTATTTCTATTTATATAAAATTTGAGTGTTTAAGTTCAAAAGGTATCGGCTTAATCATAGGCGCCATAAACCATGAGAAGTGTTTTTTTTCATCCTACCAGTTTTGATTTAAACATATCCCATCATTCTGAGATTGTGGCTGCCTACTCACAACATCACACTGAGCGTAATTACCTGTCCATACCTGAGGTTGAAAGCCTACTGTTATTGTAAAAAGACATGGCGTTATTACCGATGATTTAACCCACATGCTGAACATGCTTCCTATTTCGTGTTAGAGTCACGCGAAGCGGCCATTTGTCACAAATCTACCATCTTATTTAGAACTTGACAATGTGAAATTCCCCAATTTAACCTACAAAGACATAATGTGTATTCGAGTTCGAAATTGAAGTGATCGATTCACCAATTAGTATTAGACACCGTTTTTTCCATACCGTTTCCATACTGCATTAACCATGATTTTACATGATATTGCCTCAAGACAGAGAATCCTAAGCCCTGGGGAAGCTTTAGCGTAGAAGAACGATTGCTGGGGGACTTCAGATACGACGTATTAGTTTCCGATGGTAAAAAATCACTCTTCTACATCCTTGTTGTCATCCTATGCATTTTCATGAACTATAAGAAGACCAATATCTTGTTTGATTACTGACGCCAAAAATAATTCACTTATTCACTGAAAGCAGTGTCTCGTATCTGATCAGATTTTTTCTCTGCGTTGATTACCAAAATTGCCGAATGCCATCGTGAAACAAATAAAATTACAATTTCCAGATACCAAACGTTGAAACAAAACTGGATTACTTACAGTGTCTGTCATATCGATGAGAAAGTTACATTACCTGTTTGGCGTCTTAGCAACAAACTGATCGGTAATAGATGTAAACAGAACTTAAAACACTTTGCCTAAAGGTACACCTTTGCACAATTCTGTGGTGTCTTGTCTTGTGTTATACTGTGTTGTGTTGTAATGTGTAATGACGTGGCACCGCATCGAATTGAACACTGATTGCCTCAAGTGTCTTCAACATTTGACACTAATTCGTTATCAAATGCCGGGGTCATTTTCTGATTCTGCTTTAAGTATCGATGTCGATACTATTGATGCTATTAATTTTACGCATCACTGTCAATGAGGATGCCAAGTGTTCGCGAAAGGATGACCGTATCATGTAACCGAAAGTACTTGCCATCCAGAGTCAAGGTATGTTTACAGGTTTCGTAGAATGAACGAGCAATAATTGTACCTCGAAACTTGAGAAATGCAAATTGTACAAATGAATTGTAATGTTAAGATCACAATATGCTTGAGATGTAATGAGTCCTACAGGAACCAATGGTCATCATTCCGCACCACATGTTATCATTAGCTTGCTGTGTCTTTCAGATGCTCCTCAAATCGTGATATGAACTGTTCACAACGTAAGAGTCAACGCACATTTACCAAAATGATTAAAGCGGCTGTTATCTTGTAGAAGCAAACGTGTAAATATTACCAAGTAAGTCAACAAATTCCCATGGTTTGTCTCTTTGATTTTTTTCGTTTTGACATCATTTTGAGACTGTGCTTTAATGTTAATGTACTTTGTATTCAAGGAATAGCTTTCAAATGACCCATTGATCCTCAAAACAGTGTGATATTTACCACAGTCTTTGATGAAATGTGCTGTTTTTTTTCTATTGACCAATAATCCTCTCTAATCAGGTTATTGGCAAACAGTAGAACATCATATTTGATTAGCACATTCTAAACGTATTGATCCCCTTAAGATGCAATGTATGTTTTATCACATACTGGTTGACACTGAGATAGTTTGATTGCACGATTTATTTCAATATTTACCATGGCAGGTAATATTTATTCATGGAATTCTTGTGACAAATAATTTCAAGCCCGTAAAAATACACCAGCTTCCCCCTTTCGCAAGGGCGAACTGTGAACAGTGAATGTTAATATATAATTCCAAAGCAAACCATGTGAAGAAAAATGGGTGATTCCTCGCACACCGGAAGTAATCAAAAGGACCTCTCTAAGTCTTTCCAAGTGTTAGTTATCTCCGATATCAGCTTTGACGATGTGCCATTCAAGAGTATTTCATACTATCGTAATGCATAGTGTTTATACATCACGTTATATGTTAACCGCATATCCTACACGCATGAGGAACAAGCTTTAATGCAACTGAAAAAATAGTCAGCTAACTTTGACAACATATATACTGGTCTGTCGTCCAGACTCTGAAGGAAACATATACAAGAAAGCCCACGCATGTCTAGAAAATGTGGGAAGTCTAGATTTCCTCAGCTTCCTTAGCTGAAAATGAAGACATCTCAAGGCTTTATTTCATTACATTATTACACTATGAACCTTTTCTCAGTAAAATATGTTCATTTCAGAGACTAATTGTTAGTCTTACATATGTACGGGAAATGAGGAATCATACAGATGACACCTATTCATAAATCATAATTCAGTGAAAACTGTTTTTTTAACCAAAAGAACCTTATAAGCGGAACTTTAAAACGCTTGAATATACTGTACATGTTACAAAACCCATTTCAAAGCCTTGACGTCTTCAGTAGTCCATGGTTGCCGTAAGACTAACAGGCTAGCTGACTTGACTGGCTCATATTATCGATCGATTCTCATATTGTTGATCACTGGATTATCTGGTCCAGATCTTAGTTTAAATCTGTGTGGTAGTCGTAGCTCTATGAAAGGGGGCGTGCTCTAAATGGAGGATCACTAGAAATTTGTATGTAAAAACTAAAGCAAAGACGACAACAAAAAAAGACAGTTATATGGAAATGGTATAGATTACAATAGTTCTACCATGCATCTTCCGAGACGTCAATACAAATGCATTTATATGGATACCACCATCAAAGAAAAACCTACAGTGCACAAATTACGCCTATAAAAAGGTTCACAGGCGCATTGATTATCCATGAAAAGAAAAAAAAACATACATGCAGAAATGACATTAAAAAAACCCTCAAACAAAACGTGTAGACTTGGTTCTTTCTTAGATAAAAACAATCATGTATGTGTGTGAAACAGGACAAAGTATTTAGGTAAAGTTGCCATTTTCAGGTTGTTGTTTCGTACATGCTTGTATCAACCAAACGCCACTGTTGATAGGGTTAACATGGGATGGCTTGAATATTGGAAGAGAAAAGATCGCCGTTGTGTCTGTTTTGCTGCACTCTGACAGTTTCATGGTCCATAAATAACGATGTGTTAAAGACAAATAACTGTATTTCCAGAGATTGTCACGATGTTCTCTGGTTCTCCATTAAACATTGTCGTCATGCAAGCATGCCATCGTAAACATCATGCGGTGACATGGCGATCGAACCCAGGATTACCGTGTTGTGCTGATACACTAGTTAATAAGAAGCAGTAAAACATAATCACATATAAGCGTATCAAATATCCATTTTAATTTTCGAACAAGGGCCTTACATCAGATTTCGATTAACTTAATGTTCTAAAAAGTCTGGTATGGCTTCGGGCGAACAGAATGGTTCAATGAGGTTCTCCTCTGCTAGTGATTATTTTAAGTGTCGTGTAATGCATTTGGTGCACACCGGACACTTCAAATAGGGAACCTTGAATGGAATAGATGCGTTTCAGGCGCACGTTCACGTTCTAAAACCACTTTGAAATGAAGCACAATGTTATCTCTTTCCAATTACTAAATGCAGTGTCGTCATGGACAATCTGAAGGTAGCTCGAACAAATTACTTATATATGGATTTACATTTGAAACAAGATTTATGTGTATATCTGTCGGTGATGACACTAGGTTCCTGTCGGTGATGACACTGGGTTCAAGTTGCTGTTAAGTCTTGTTAGAAAACGATGCTATACGTATGCTTTATTACCTGCGCAAATAACATTTTGTCAGCTATTATACACATGACATGGTTCATCTCTGCATCGCTGTCGGTACATCAGTTTGTTGGTGTGAGAATGGAGCTATGATATGTCACTGATGTGGTTAGCAGAGACATTACTAGTTGCCCACTAATCTCGAACGTGGCGTGGCGTTGTGTTCCGTGTTCGAGGAGCGTACATCATATTGCAAATAATTCTATACATCACGCCATATAGCACGCAGGAGCCGGGTGACAACAAACCTGTCTTACTGTTCGTCCGTATATCTCTTAATCGGTATCCCTAGACAACAATTAAACGAGCTTGAATTTGTCGTGATAGATAACGGATACTAAACGACCTTCCGTGTAATACCATTTTTATTAAACGAGTTAGTGATTTGGTATCAAACGAGCGAAAGCGAGTTCGATACTAAATTTTTAACGAGTTTAAGGAAAATGGTATTTCACGGAAGCGAGTTTAGTATTCTGTTTATTACTCGCCAACGTAAATTGACAGAAACTGCGGCGAAATTGCCTATAGTGTGAGGACACTCAGCTTTCAAGTCAAGCAAGGTCTAGTAAAATCGCGACATCAACATTAGCATTGTGACGTCACAACTTTGAACCATTCTGACGTCATACATCGGTATTACACTAGTGTAATATTGAAGTGAAAATGTTACACTGCAGTATCTTCAACGGGCGAGTAATAATTATATGTACGTGACGACGTATATACATCTAGATGTATCCCACTTGTATTGCCATCACATATTTGCTCGATTGTGTTCGCCGTGGAGTGACGTGTTATTCCTTGACTGCAAGGTTGAGGAACTGGTTGGTGGGTGTTATATGCACGGCTTTCAATATGTCGGACTCCATTATTCCAGTATGTAGCAGAGACGTTGTTGACTGTAGAATAAACAGAACACTCAGAATGTTCCCTTCCATCCTACATATATTAAAACAACATGCCAGGACCAGTAAACAGGATCTGAGTAAGTGAGTCAATATTTAGCGTCACACTGGCAAAGTTTCAGCCATATCATGACTAGAACATTTAACACTGAAATGGAATATTATTATGTGTATTCGGGTTCGATTCCCCACATGGACAGAACGTGTGGAGCCCTTTCCCGGTGTCTCTACCGCCATTTCTGAAATATTGCTACCAGCCCGGTAAAACCATACCCACTCACTCACCCACTCACTGAACCAGATACACGAGACAATTCACAATAGAATAGTCAAGACACATACGCATGTAGTCGTTAAGCTGGACACGCAGTGATTACATCATCTTTGTTGTAATGCTCAGTCTTTCCTTCTGGTAAGCCTCCTCGCCTATATCTTCATGCAATGATTTCCAAATTCGTGTCCGGTTTCAATGAGGGTGAAATGGTATGTCAGTGTAAGCTTTCTGTGTGCGCGATGGGTAAAATTTGAGGAGCAGGGTGTGCTTATGCATTTCACATTTCTGAACACATGGTGCCATCACGGGTTTATCAGTGATCCATTCATATCATCAGACTTTATTTTCCGTTCAGGCCAAGTTGAATGTGTTTGAGAAGAGAATAGAGACTTGTCATTACTTTACGTAGAATTTCATTATCAGTTACAGAGTAGGTGGGATCGTGATGTCCAATGTTGTCCGAGTCCGATTAGGTAGTTGTGTTGAGAGCCATGGACGAAACCCATGCCCAAATAAATGTACTTTACTGACCAAGAACCGACTATGGACCCTCAGTAAACTTCATTTTTGCTCATTCCGTCTCTCTGGACAACCAAGTACTTCTTACTGTCTTAAAACTGTTCACAATTTCGGATCGTAGTTCATGGAATTATTCTTCCCATATTCACGTTAGTCCATTTTACCCTAAAGGAGATCGAAGACATTACCCAAAACTGCTTGATTTTATTGACACGGGATTATGTTGTTATTACGTACTCAGTCATGCTGACTGATGTGCCAATAAGCTATTGCAGATCGTCATGCTACAGCGACAGTTTATGGTTTCATATCAGATTTTCGGACCCTGAAAGGAAATTTCAATGTCAGTTATGGCGATTATGTCTTGCAGGCCACGGTGACAAGAATCATGGCACATATATATACCTGCCTTTTAGGAACATCATGATGTATCATCTGCAATAACAGCGACATCAATCACTCTGCAATGGATTCAAGACATTCTAGCATCAAAATGTCAAATGGCATCCTGCGATGAAAAAAAGAGCTAATGGAGTAAGCCACTTTTCGGTAACAAAAAATCATGCAACCATGACACATGTTTAAGATGTTTTTTCTGCTTGTGTAAATCACTGGTGTGTGGACTAGGGTATCGTGTATCACACGCTGCAGCTCTTGACCACTGCTTCACTCTTGCTGTGCTGACCATGATATAGGTTTCAAGAAGACAAAATAATCACAGACTTTAAACAATTTCTGAAATGGAAATCCTAAACCCAACCATCACTGGTCGATAATTAATCACTTGTACTCGAATTTTATGTACAGAGTCTGGAGTTATTCCGAATTACCTTAATTTGTCGGTAATTCCGTCGACGGATGCCCGTCAACTTTTGAACAGTCGCGGACGTTAATTATCCCTGATTTCCCCCGGCAAGCAATTATGGCAAATCAGATTGATTTTCCGTGTCAGTTCGGTCAAGATATGAATATAAAGTTTGAAAATGTATTGCAGAATCGATGTGCTTTGTTTTTCTTCCTGTCTATTTTCTTCCGTGCTATTAAAGAGAATATCATATTGATACTATCTTGGTCTATGAAATACTGATAAAATATTTTCTGATATTAGTTTGTAAAACTTTCGACAGAGTTCCGAAAAGCTGACATTCTCTTGAGCGATGTGCTTACATAGGAAACGAATGACACTTTCATACTAAGAGATCATACATATAGTGGATGACGGGTGGGGTGTGTGTGTGTGTGGGTGTGTGTGTGTGTGTGGTAGTACGCAAGCCCCATATCACATTCAATGAGCATTGGTTTGAATGCGATAGACATAAGTGAACGATATTCATTATCAGTGGGATGTTTACAACAATGTGCTATGAGATACCTGTTTCGCAATTCGTGCACCACATTGCATTCTAGCGTAAAGTAAAAATCACTACCCCCGCCATTTTGCTCTTACATGACATACACATTCAATTTTCTTTCTCAATATTATGGAATTTAGCAGTTTCGATAGGAAGTCTATGCTTTCAGGTTCTAAGTTTTATAATATAAATACGTAGATCAGGAGGAATTTGCAAAACATTGTCCTTAAACAGATTGTCCTTAAACAGATTGTCCTTAAACAGATTGTCCTTACACATATTGTAATATGGGCCTTTCGATGATTGTTTGCAGAAACTGATCAAAGAGTAGTATAGTTTTAATATTATTTACCAGCCAGTTGGTTCTCTGCAATTCTTGTAACTGCCAAATGTAACTAAAGCCTCTTTCTAAGATAGATTTCACTTCCGCTGTTAGTGGATATTTAGCATTTGCCTGAGAAATTTGCAAAATGAACATCAATTTATACATGACGTTTGATAGTTTTCCATGTGGTAATAATAATAATTTACACCAATGTGATAACATTCTCAGTTTGATAGAAATACTAAGTGGGTACCTTCCAAGTTCACCGTAAACCAAAAAATCTGAGGTTGTTGTTTTTACCAACAATACACATATTGAAAATAATTTCAAATAAATACGTCCTAAGTGAATAGTCCATGCAGGTAGCCAATGTTAGTCCCCTTGGTCCATGTTATGGTGATCTACCTTTAGTTGTTTAGATGTTTATTTTTGTCTTTATATTTTTGTCTCTTTATATTATAAATGATATCGTTAACTTTACCTTCTCTGTCATACTGTAGCATTTTTACTGTTCTCCATCAACAAGTGATAATAACTGATTGTTCTCGTCACAGTATCGCTAACATTGCACGTGATGACTGGTCAGAGAGACGTTTAATGGTCTTACAAAAACGACCGATGCTTGTGAACAGAACACCAAGACATACGTAATGTTTTTCTACCTGTAAAACAGTATTCTGCAGAAGAAATGGAGCACCAGTTTTACTGCTTCTTTCAGAAAAAACCACAACATTAGGTTTAGAAGTATTAACTCTCCGTTTTTCGTCGTGTACAGTAAATATCATCAAAGCCTTCCACATTTTCAAATCAGAAGGAGATTGAGGTAAAACTACTGTATCATCAGCAAAAAGAATTACCAACAGCTTAATGAAAAAGGCAATTTCTTTTAGTGCCTGTGGAGCATTCCACACCAATTACGTTTTTTGACAGAAATACTGCTGTAGAATTCACATACACTTCCGGGGTAAATTTCCTTGTTTACAGGTTTGTCCAAACTTAAAATCGGGGCAAATATTGTGGAAAATGACAGCTTTATGCTTTCACAACCTACTGTCAGTTAATCTTGTCACCTTCCTTGGACCCGTGGAGATCCTTGACACAATTGGTCTTTAGCAACTCATACTTGCCACAAAAGGCGACTATGCCTGTAGTAAGAGGCGACTAACTGTTTGGTTGGCCCGGATCTCTGACTTGGTCAACACATGTCATTGGTTCCAAATTGCGCAGATGATCGATGCTCGTGCTGTTAATCACTGGACTGTCTGGTCCAGACACGATTATTTACAGACCACCGCCATATAGCTGGAATATTGCTAAGAGCGGTGGAAAACTGAATTCACTCACTCATCTTCTTTGCCTAGCTTCCGAGTTATGGCTTGTTTTCATGCATGAATCTGTGAAAAGCTCACTGATTGGACCATACGATTGGACCCAAATTCTTTCGGACATCATTCAAATGCATATGTAACTACAAGTAGGAAAATGGTTTGATTTTCTAACTTGACGAAAACAAACCTATTCAAAATAATCTAACTGATTATCGAACTGACTCTAGACAGTGAGGTCATTATCTTTTTTAAATGGCTGCGTCGGGATCATCCGGCAGTGTGTGAATAAATGCTGTTTCGGTGGTAGTAGAGTACTTGGTTGATTGACAATAGCATTTCGCGTATAACATAATAATGTCACGCTTGGAAGTGAACTGGGTTTCAATATAATACTACTTACAATATTATTGTCACTTCGACCACAATCTCGCTTCCGTGGAAGCAATCGTTATGTTACAAGTTGTGTCATGAAAAATCCTTTTGGCCATCAATCATTTACTACAAGAATTAAGTAGTTTTGAGTTTTTAACACGATGAAGAAAATGTAAATTACATTTTCTATCGAGATAGGGATCGAGCTATCCGATTTATTATATACTGCTGTCTTCCACAACGCTCGCTTCGCACTCGCAAACATAGCCCATTTAGGACAAACTGCGGGTCCGGTGGAAACCAGTGCTAGGTGCACGTACGTGACACCATCACCTAGGCCCTGAGAGCAGTTGACGGAAATCAAGGAATCAGCAAATGGCGAGCTTGTAGCACTCTTTATATACAACTAACCGAAAATCCATCCTCGCATCACGCAACTTCCGGTTCGCTGCAGTGCTGTGGCGACAGTTACGTTACCCGTCTGGCCTTGTTTGCTGGTTAGATTGAAGCCGACAACTTTTTCGGGAAACTTTCAATCGCTCGGTACCGATTAACCACAAACAAGTCCAACACGTTCTGTAAGAATGAATGTGCTGTTCTGCTTACGACTACCGACAAGTCTTTCATATATAATGGCTAAAGGAGCTATAACAGTTTACCCACAAGTCTTTCATGCATAGTGGCTAAAGGAGTATAAAAACCATCAAATGAAAACATTCGTGAAGTTTCGTTCACAGATATCAAACTCAAACAGGCCTGATTATATTTAACCGTAGAAACACATGCAATTCCCGGAATGACCAGAAACTGGCTAAAGCCAGTAGAGTGTAGACCCCGAATGAAAGCTGTGCACGACAAATTGAGCACGAAAGTCATTAAGAAGACAACATTCGCAAATATTCGAAATATTGTAGCATCTAATTAACTTCTGTAAACCTTTTTTGAGAAATTTATTTCAAACGCGTCAGCTTTAATTAGTTTTGCTCTTCTTTTCAGATTTATAATATAATGCCGTAAAATATTTTTTGAGAAATTTATTTCAAACGCGTCAGCTTTAATTAGTTTTGTTCTTCTTTTCAGATTTATAATAAAATGCATATGACACCGATGACTGCTGGACAGTTGGAATGGATAACTGATAACAGGTTTTAAGCAGGTGCTATTTGCCATCACTGTGGATCACATATACCAGTGGACCCAAGGGGTGAGTTGTATTGATTCAAATGTTCAGCACGCTACAAGGCCATGTATTTTGTTCACGAGCGTGACATCGTTATGCTTGTATATGACCTGGTCGGTGGTTTACACTGCACGAATTCTTCCAGTAGGTGAACTGCCTTGGCTGTTTCCAAATAAAACGACAGGTTAAAGAACTAAAAACTATGAATAGTCAGTCAAATCGAGTATGAACTCAATAGTAACTGATTTTCGTTATCGTCAAAGCTTTTAAATACTCTATTATTACGCGTTGTCAGCTTCAAGAAAGTGTACCATATGCTGTCAACGTGTAAAAGGAGACATATGCTTTAAGGTTAAGAAAGGTTTTTTAAGTCAGAGAACATACGCATACCTTCACGATGCTGTTGTCGGCAACCGTCAGCCCGTTTCAGGAAGCGGCAGTGTGTATTAATAAACCCAAGTCACTCAAATGTGTCTATCTGTCAAATTATGTAGAATTCTTAAATCATTGCGTTATTTCTCCGGATGTGAATACACGTGGACATAAACTTTCACACGCGAAAGAAATCGCTGCCAAAAGCAAAACCGAGTGCACGATTATATCGTGAATAATCTAAATCACTATAAAATAGTTATGACATGTGTTCTCGAATAAGTGAAAATATTTACCCGTACACAAAAAACACAAGTGAAAGCAAATGAATATGTGCCAGAAAAAATACACTTCATCATATAATGTTGTATGTTAGCCCTTATTCGTTTTCCTCTGATACTCCAAATTTAGAAGTGGACACTGCATGTCTACCATAAGTCGTTTTGAAAGCTTTGAGACTTTGATGTTTGTAAACCATTGAAAGCAGGAGCGGTAATCATAGGATGGTCGTGTCAATATCACATCATTTTAATCATACTGTCTGTCATGGGACACATACAGTCCGCGTCAGGTTGTTACGAGATGTCCCTGGGGTAATCCCTTGCAAATACACCGTCAGCTCTAGCGCAATATACGTGACTGCATCCATCATTTTACAGAATATGGCCGTTAACACTCACAATGACGCTAATTACGTAGGATTAAATAACTGTTTTGTGAGAGTTCAATAATTGCATGAAGTGCCTCGTTAGTTCGACGTGACCTTTGAAATGTTCGAATGCCAATATTGGTATACTTAGTGTGAGGACAGCATGATTCATTAAGAGAGAGAGGTGGGGGTGGGGCGGCGTTGAGGGAAGGGATGGGGGAGTCAAAACAAGGAACAGGGACGAGGTGGGTAGAAAGAAACACACTTCTGAAACGTACCGGGGACAAGACAAGAACAATCCCTTTTAAAATACGGGTTTCACATTCCCATCCCTGCATTTTATTCACTGCTAAGCACGTACAATTCCCATTCCAGTTTCGTAGTTTCTCGTTGATACACAACACATGAACCGTTATGTTGCTGTATGTCAGAGATTTACGTTCTCGTCAACTGTTGGTAGAGTCAGTAACATAGTGACATTCAAAGTCCATACATTACTCCACCTTATGATCCACCAGTCGACGAATGATACCAAAAGGATGGGAGAGCTCAAATAGGACTGCCCTAAAAATGCAGAAATGGCTTTAGCTGTCTGCCCTAGAGAGATAATACTAGTGTTTTGTAACTATCAATTTTTACATATGCATTGTACCGACATCGCCATTGGCACATGTTTATAGTTGAAGACATGCTCGATTGAACTATCAAAGTCATGAAATGTAGAAACCAAAGGCGATGATTGCTGGAATATTACTCAATGTAAGTGGAAAGCTGACTTTTGAAAACTGAAAAGTTGTTTCTACTGATATTGTGTCTGGAGGAGACAGCGAGCAGAAAAAAACGCTTGAGGACAAGCTGTGAATAAACACGTCACTCATTGCCGTATGCGGCCGTTATTCTTGCGATCAATCACTATTTAATGTCTGGCTTACATAAATTGATTAAGGGAGTTATAAAACCGCATTGCTGCATGTAATGTAAAACATTAATCGATCAATGTGCATCATATGCGTTGTAATTAATATTACAAACTGGATCCCTGTTGGGATATCTGCAGTAGATGTATGGCAAAAAGAACACAACATAATAACATATGTTCATGCTTTTATGTTATGTTTTTACTTTCATGCTGTTCTGTCGTGGTTTTACTATAGCCATGAAAACGTGCGATCATGGCAATATTCATTTGATTCGATTGAGACCAATTTCAGTCATCAGTCGTGCTCCACCGGAAGAACTGACACTAAATAGTGAATGTTTGCTGAAACAAAAACATTTCTAAAACATCTCCAAATCGACAGACAATCTGCAGAGACGTAGCTGGAAGATGGTCCTCTTTTGGTGCCATCTATGCAGAAACGGTTCCTTTGAAGCCTGTCTGTGCTCTTTGGTTAACGGTTTGAATCTCAGATTTATCCGTGTTATGGTTTTACTTGTGTCTGCGCTATACACGTTCTGATTTGTAAATTATAAGAAATTCCTCACTTGAGTTCATCCTGCAATTAGCTGACACACCGGAACGTGCGCGTTCTCTTGTGTGTGTCTGCGTCTCTCGCTCTGTATCTGTGTGTGTTTATAGTCAAACATGATCAGTCTTTAAAATCAAGATTCTTTTAGCAGGGATTGAAAACATCGTGACAGAGTGGTGAACACAGGACATATATGCAACTGACATTCTGTATGACTTCACCACCAGCTCCAGTACTGACAAATACTGCAAATGGAGTTCATACGTTCCTACACGCGTGTAACAAAGAACATCACCTATTGGCTAAAGTCGTTGAATGAAATCCCTACAATCACGCTGCTTCTTCCGGTTACTCCATGTTTACATAGCAGGGCTGTGTTTTAACTTCAAAGATGGTCACATTGCCAAAGCCGATTCAGCGAAAGCCGGTGACACTGGTATTAAGACTATGTCGTGCAATATGGTTTTGTCGCCGGGGCGATACATTAAGGTAATGTGCTATTTCCCCACGCTCAAGTAGGGAGATTGAACTTAACATACAAGATAATCTGATGAGCTTTCTCGAATCGTTTAATACAACAGAAATGTTAATATCTAATTCTAGTATCCAAATTCAATGCAGAGTGCGGAAGCCTTTCTGATATTGATGTTGTCACTATTATACAGAGTTCCTTCTATGTATCGGTTACACTTCCTACTTTATACGAGATACCGGAGTTAACAACGCTGGTTTTTATGTTTAATATAGCCGATTGTTGGCGTGAAGTAATTGCAGATTCGTATAAACATAGGTTCGGGAATACTTGTTATCTTCATTTTTTTCATGGTGATTCATGAATTCGAGATTGTTCATGAAATGACCGTACTCGTACACTGCTTTTCTTAAGTTAATGTTTTGTCTTTAAACTCCTAGATGGTGTGTTATTTGTTGCGGGCAAAGGTTACACACGCAACGGTGACACACGCAATACTCAGTACTATTCCCGCTCCATATTAATAATAATCGGGTCTAAATAAAGTAACCAAGTGACTGATATCACGAGCATCCGTGTATGCACGGGTGCAAAAATTTAGAGGCCTACAGCTTAATTAACAAAAATGAAAAAAAGAGAGAAATAAAATAAAAAAAAACAAACAGAAAAAAAACCCAACCAACTAAACAAAAACAAAACAATAGGCACACGTGGATGTGGGCTACGGATAAACGCCGGATACACTTTACCTGAATATTTGAGCAAAGACACGTATATCTTCATATACCATAGACAAGATTTCAACACTGTGGAAGGCAGGACAGCATGCGGGCATAAGACGAGCCAACAACATGTACGAGATTTATCTGACCATGATTCAATTTAGAACAGGATACTTCCAACAGACGAAAGTAGCAATGTCATATGGTCGCAATGTAAGTCATCACATGGAATCAACCAGTCCGTTTGCGTGACAGTCTGTCACCTCTGAGCTAAATAATACGGTGCGACCAATTTAAATGTAGTATAAATGCAACATGCGAAAAACATCCTTGTCTTTCTCAAGAACAGGAGTTGAGTCCGTGTCGACTGAGGAATGGTTTAATGTTGAACCAAGGATGTCGACATGGTAGACTACTTAGCTTCGAGATCTTTATTAGCTGTTATCTCAGCACGAGGCTGGCAATGGCAAGTAGATCTGCAAGACCTGACAGTCTTTAATCTTCATCGTCTATCTAGTAGCATAAATGAAACGTCCAGCTGGGAGGGTCGGCCTGACGATAAGGATTTCTTTCAACACATTAATGCATCTGACACACATTAACATGAGAGAGTTTATTTCGTACAAGGGTCACCGACCCATAATGTAATTACAATGATGACAATTTAATCCAGTGCCATACAAAAAAGAAGTTGTCTGCTAACAAATACAATGTCTCATTTAATATATATTCTGTATTGCAATGCTTCGCTCTTTTAACTTAGCAAGGTTTATTAACAGTTGCAGAGTTGCATGAAAATGATGAGCTAATAAATTTAGTTTGACGTCGGTTATTTATGTAGTATGTTGGGAGCATACTGTTTCACGAATCACAGTATAAAAATGCGCATTCAATGCTTAGGTGGTAACTCCAATCACCTCTTTTAACCATTTCGCATTACGTTTACACAATGCATGCAAATTGGCTTACTGATAAAGAAGAATAAAAATCAACCGACACTTTATGGTATGGATTTACATTACTTCTATCATTAAACTGTTTCATTGACAGTTTGTTAGAATTTAAGAAAAGATAAAGTAAGATGTTCTATTTGTGACATGTTCTCTATTTTACTATGACCCAATGTTTACCGAACGGAAACGTCGCTCTTGGTATCAGGGTCTTTACCGAAACCTTCTGTCAAAACAGAACAAAGAAGTTTCCATTCCTAGAAGAAGGCAAGCAATTGGGCATATCCAAATTTCTCCGTTACCAAAACATAAAAATAATTGTCACACAAAGAGAGCACCGGCTGTAACATTTCCTCGTGGTGGGAATTATGTCGATAAATAAAGTGATCGTCGCCGGAGAGTTGCCTGAGAGCGGTATCCTTGCTAAAACACACGAGAAAAGTCAGTGTCACACACAGTCTGTCATGCTCAGACACCGTTGCGTTGGCTTGGAACCAGTTCTAACACGAAAATCTCGCTGTTAACATGTCAACGTATTCTGACTTATTCCTTTTGAAGATTGTAGAAATTCTTTGGTATCATCATTCACAATGTTGGTCGTATAGGAAGACTCAAACCCTCTGCCGTGGAGTCCAAACGTGTGTGTTAATCCTGGGGTGCCTGGAGAACGTGTAGTCATCCTGTCAGTGTATATGGAAGCCTCTTTGACAGCGAGTGGTGATTATTACCAGTATACCCAGTGCACTTCTATTCCCATAAGCCATTTTATAATAATATATGGTACTGTGGTATCAATTTTCAGGTATTTCCTGTTATCTGTAT
Organism: Haliotis asinina; assembly: GCF_037392515.1. Classification (NCBI taxonomy): domain Eukaryota; kingdom Metazoa; phylum Mollusca; class Gastropoda; order Lepetellida; family Haliotidae; genus Haliotis; species Haliotis asinina. The sequence goes on along the minus strand of NC_090282.1, from coordinate 72,060,488 downwards.
AATCTAAGAGTACTGAAGTAAGTAATACTGATTTGAGTTCAGATTAAAAGATTCATTCCAGAAGCTTTATTCCATGAACAGCTGAGTGTGAGAGAGAAGTTGAATCTGATAGTCTGTGTCCTTGTATCCTGTTGATGTTGTGTGTAACCTACTGGAACAACGTTTCATTTGCAATTACCTCCGATCAGAATGATGTATCGTTTAAGGCGATTTGAACATGTGGGAAAGTGATGACGTTTAACAAACGATTATCAGCTTTTCTTTAAGAATACTTCGAAAGAGGGACTTTTTACAAGTCAGCGCTGACCACTTTTCAGTGCTTGGCACCTTAAGCTCATTGTATTGGGTTGTGACTGAGTACATCATTCCAGTTTGGTTTCTTTACAAGACGTCCATTCTGAGAGATCTTCTATGGGTTTTCAATATTGATCTGTCAAAATGAGTTGTTCTGTTTTTGACTGTTTACTGTTGGCTCTACCATTACCTCATGCTTTCGCATACTACGCCCTAAATGAAGGACTGACAACTTTCGATGGCCATACAGATTCATGTGATTGATCGTGTATTGTGACAATACAGACGTGGGTGTATGACCCGTTTGAACCATCCCTTTTACTTATTTTCTACTTATTTTAAGTTCTAAGCCTGATTTTTGTACATCCTGTATAACGTCGCACACACAATCGTTTAGGTGTTTCCCTCGGTTACCTATGGGCATTGCTCATTGGGACTTGCACTCACTTTGCTTGTATCTGAGAGGATGGAGATGTAAATATGTGGCTACAGTATTTTCTGAATGTGACCAGGGTTGGAAATATCAGGAAAGCTACATTAGCATTCTCAAACTTTAGATCACTGGTCACGTTCTCGAAATACATTTAATATATATAACTGCAGATTCATGCATCCCAAAATCGACAGAACAGAACAGAGCAGAACAGAACAGAACAGAACATACACTGTATTAAAACTTCAACTGCCTGGTTCCTCCTCTTGAAATTAAAAACCTATAAGTATCTACATAATAGTGTACACCAAATGGTTGGATTAATTAAGACACAAATGTCCTTTAATTTGTGTTCAACTTGACTGCTACTAAAACAAAGACATGTTTGCCTGAATAGTAGTAAAGAACAAACTGTCATATGTTAAATGTTTTCTGGTTTTATTTTGCATTTGAATAGTCACTTGCTTAGACCTTTGCCTAGCTTATGTCAACACATCCGAGGTCATTAGTTGTCATGAGCGCACTCCTCAGGAAAAGGTCACCAGACTTCATAGTTCCTTATGATGGAAAATTAAAATAGTTGCAAATGCATTTTCAGGCGCAAAAAGATGAAATTTGCAAACACTTCAAACTGCTTTGAAGAAAGTGATTTTTCAAACTGAGTAAGAAAAAAAAAACGGTTGACAATCTTTAAGATCTAGTTTCTTAACATTGGCAAAAATGGGTTAACTCTTAACTTGTATTTGTGTATAACGTACAGAACAGTCTGAAGTTGTTACCGACTCCAAAGGGCTTTTAATTCAATAACTTTAAGTTACATTTTCCATGTTTGTTTTTTAACAAGGGTTATTCCTTTTCAGCATGTCGCCACTAGTCTAGGGTTTCCTGTGATGATAATCATATCTAATACGAGGACATTATAAAATTGTTTGATGTGAAATGTTTTCCTTCGAGAATTGATAACAGAAAAAGGCTCTATTCCTTCAGGCATTTGGAGACTCACTTTGCATTTCCGTTAGTTCATCAACACTCGGGAGTGAACTGTTTCTTTAAGACAAGAGGGCTCCATTGTGACTGACAGGATGCAAGTTTAATAAGGCATGTCAAGTAACAGGACAGGAAAACGTCCCGGTGCTTTAGTTTTTGAGAATTGGTTATCTGGAAAAGATGTCATCTGTAGCAACCTTGTAGTCAGGTTTCCGATTAAAGATATCCTTTTGGATGCTTTATGTCATACAAAAGGCAGGCCCAAAGGGCAATAACTCTGACAAGTACAGGGCGAGATGATGATAGTCGGATGTCATCTTCTAATTGGATCTGGCATTTCTCTGCTAATGGTTTCATTGATCTAAGGATATTTCGTCATTTCATGATTTAATTTTCTTTTCATGAATACGGATCTAGATTTTGACTGAGATTTTGATTTAGGCTGCCACTATTCGAGGTATAAATTTACGCTGGTCTGTGAACAATTGAGTCTGGTCCTGGAAACCAGTGACTGATGAATGACTTCGTGGGAGCATGTTGTTATTATGTCACCTAATCGGCCACATCAAAACGCATGACAACCTGATCCATTTCCAAATAGATTACAAGGGTCCTATTCAGATCTGCTGCTCCGTTAGGAATTACTGTTTACGTCAAAATGTTCACATATGAGAATAGTATTACTAGCCATCTAAATGTGTGTTTATTGACAAACATTCAAACTACAGTCACCCATGTACCAAGGCGATATTCACGGACAAATCGAGATGAACCGATAATGTATGCTTGTTGTTACATGTACCATTTGTGTAAAAATCTCTTAAGTCAGAAAGGTGAAAGATTTCAGGACTGGTTGACCTGCGAATTTTTACGGTTACCACAACTATTTAAGACGTCGACATCTGTGGCGCTTATACAAGAGACGGCAAATAATTCCAAAGTGTCTAAAAGCCTTCAAGAAGTGCTCAATTAGGCAAACTAATTTCAGCTGTAAGGATGGTGAGTGAGAGACGTATTCGAATGGTTCTCAAATTCTTTGAACTTTTCAAATGGTATTTTCTGACCGTCTGGCCGTCACTCTGATATCAATTATGTAGATTCTTTCAGCATGCAGGTTTTAAAGTGAACTGTGTCATTACAAGTTGGGAACGTTTAGGTAAAGTAGAACTGATTATCTCCACACAATTAGTGTTATTTTAGCTCTTTTAGAAAACTGACATCCAGTCGATTCCAAGGCCAATGTAGGCAGTCCTGCCATTGTTAGTAGAACACTTCAGTACTCGCAGACTTACGGCAATGTTCTTCAGACATCGCCAACTCTCACAGCCGCCTTTTATGGAATCTAGGAAGCAATAAATGAGCGTCTGTTTCTAATTTGGAAACGTTAGTCGGAACCGATGTACTTGTCTCTGTTACTACATTTTTCATGATGAATTAGATTTAGTCTGCTGTTATGTGGTGTAACTCAACGTTTCCCAACGGACCATAACTTTTAAAATTAGCCGCTAAAATCGACAAGTAAATTTGTTCTTGTCATTTTATATGATGCTATGGATCATTGTTCTGTTGGCATACAACCACTTCCATGAAACAAATGCCCTTGTCTGCCCTGTGGTGTAACTCGACATTTGTAGATGGACATTAGCTTCTCATGATTAGCAGATAGTCATGTATCTGTGTTATATCGACATACGACCGAACATATGCATCGATAAATAACTTTCATGAAGAATTATATTAACTGTATTTGTCTGTTGTGTGGTTAACTGGACATTTCAAAATGGACCATAACTTCTAATATTATATGTATCTAACAGTGGATGTTTGTTATATTGGCATACGACCATATACATGAAACAAATGCTGTCTCATTTTGTATTCTAAATGAATCCGTATGTTATGCATAGATAAATAATTGATAATATAATCCATGAACAAATGTACAAAGAGCAACAATGATACCAATCCACAATGTTATTATTCGGTGGCTGTATTTGGATTATGTTTATAAAATATGTCAGCTGTTAACGGTTCCAGTACCCTCTTACCTAGTTTTCATTTCATGTGTCGATTTCATAACTGTAGACAGCACCGTCCACTGTATGTATTTGTACGATCAATGGATCGGTGCTTGGGCTAATTCTTTACCTCAACATCAGCGATCCATATGTCTAGAAGATTTTGTTTTCTGACTTTTTTCTTTTGAAAGTCTTTGAGAAGGAACATAATATTGAGCTGATTCAGTTTGCACATGACACTGTAGCAGTACTTTCTCCCTTAAACGTGATCGAACCAACAACACATTGCACTGGGCCACTCAGCCACAATTCACACTGTAATCAAAGCCTGTTAATTTCATGGCAGGTCAAACCAGGTCGGTGGCTTCAGAAAGATGCATGTTGAGGTGACAGGCATGTCAAGTTGGTACTTCTGATATGGTCGGCTCACTTCATGTATACTCTGATACCTCCGTCTCATGCAAAAGCCCAGAGATTCTTAGTATTAACATGGCACCACCAATATGTCATGCATCATATGAAAGGATATTAAGGTTACGAGTAGAATGTTAGTTATTGTCATTCTAATTAGGAAGCGGTTGTAATACACGTTAGCGTGTGGGGGAGTGAGTGAGTGGGGGAGTGAGTGAGTGAGTCAGAGTGAATGCAATGACATTTTGAACCATTTTTCAGTTATATCATGGCATCAGAGAACGTGATGCAAATATACTGTTCAACATTGACGACATTCACAAGAACGGAGGGAATACTGACAAACTCGGAACCATAATTAGAGTGAGTTGAGATAGTCTGTAGCATATGGAAAGCAAGTACGTTCCAAGAATGAAGCCTATTTCTGTTTTCTGGTAGGCAAGTGCTGTTCATAATGTTCCTCTGAGCAAAGTTACCCATTAATATCTATGCATACCTGAGACTGGAAACCCAGTGTTATCCTAAAGGCACATGGCGTTATTACCGGGGATGTAACACACATGATTAACGTGTTTAAACTTCGTGCTGGAGTCACGCGAAGCGGCCATTTATCACAAAACTACCGTCTTGTTTAGAACTTAACAATGTGAAATTCTCCAAGTCATTCTTCAAAGAGCTGTTGTGTATTCAAGTTCCAAATTGAAATGATGCGCCAATTAGTATTAACCACCGAACATACAGTTAACGTTGTTTTTTTTAAAATTTGTTTTTTTTCCATACTGTTTGGTCGCGGCCTTAACCATAATCTAAGAATGATTTCTCGTTCAGTTTGGTTTCAAGTCACAGATGCCTAAGCTCCGGGGAAGCTTTATGCGTTGAAGAACTGTTGGCATAGGCCTTCGAACAAGACATATTAGTTTTCGATGGTAATAATTTAGTCTTCTACATCCTGGAAGTCCGTCATGTACTTTCAGAGCTATAAGAAGTCCGATATCTTGTTTAAATACTGGTGCCAAAATAATTCACTTATTTCGTGAAAGCAGTGTCTCGGACCTAATCAGATTTCCCCTTGCGTTATTTAACAAAACTCCCAAATTCAATGAATTCGTGAATCAAACATAATTACAATTTCCAGATACCAAATGTCGAAACAAAACTGGATTACTTACAGTGTTTGTCACATCGATGAGGAAGTGATTTTACTTAAGTCCTGGTTGGCTTCAAACTAACGAACTGATCGGTATCAGATGTAAACAAATTCCTCAACGTTTTGTCCTTGATCTGTTATAAAAGTAAACAGTTGTACCATTACGAAAAACTGTTTAATTTGTGTTCTATTGGCTTCTGTCCATGGTATGGTATGCAATGACATATTACCACTGTGACCTTTGGTGTTATCACTATTTGACAGCAAATTTTGTAATGCTTATAGTTAAGTCTGAATCGTGCACTAATTCTGCTTAAGTACAGTTTACATAATATTGTAATGGTTTGTTATGCCGCTTCTCTATGACGAATCATTGTCAGTGTTGATGCCATGTGCTCACGGCATGATGTCAATACCATGTACACGTGTCAACCAAAGTAGGAAGATCGTGTCTGAAATCTCAAAAGTTGCAGATACAGATGTCTGAATACTGGGTAACACGGAAGCCCAAGAGTCACGTGGATACATTATTGCCACTCTGAAATGTTATGTGTTGGTTATAATATGGTACTGGAATTTATAAGGGCGTAATATATCTGCACACTAAACCAGTTAGGTCTCAGATTTGTAATGAGTACTACAGGAACCAGCGGTCATCATTTCGCATGATATGGTATCGTTATCCTTGTCTGTCAGCTGGAGTACTCCTTGAAGCAAACCGTTCTTAACGGTGTTTGGCCGCACACATGTTCATTTCACGGTCTCTTTCCCAGTGTAACTCAGAATCATGTGTCCAAATCCAAATGCAATAAAGGGAGATAACTAAGGATGTCAATGAATAACGTTCTCTCAGTGGATTTAACGGGACGCGTTCAATGTGACGGCATTTGTCTGACGTGTATACAAGATCCATGGATTATTGTGTAGAAGTAAACGTGTAAATATCGCACAGTGAGTCCACAAGTTCCCACGGCTAGTTATTTTTAGACTCTTTACTTTGGGTTGAGTGCAAAGAAATACTTTTGAAAGTATCCATTTATCCTCGGAGCCCTGTGATGTTTACCACAGGGTTTTTGAAGAAATGTGTTATGTTTCTATTAACGAATAACGCTTAAACCCCTCTAAGCAAATTACTGGCGAACATTACAGCTTCATATTTGATGAGCACATTCTAAACGCATTGATCCTTTTAAGGTGTAATGTCAGTTTTTAGTTACATACTGATCGATACTGGAATAGTTTAATGTCACGATTAATTTCAATATTTATATAAAGGAAACCTTTTCACAAATATTTTCAAGATTGAAAGAATAACCCAGCTTCCCCTTCTGACAAAGACAAATCAATGTGAACGGTAAATGCTAACGAATGATTCCAAAGGATATCATGACGTTATGCATGTACGGCTCCACACATAGGAAACAGTCAAGGAACCTCTCTCGGTCTTTCCAAATTTCCCTTATCTTCGATATCAGATTTCGGCAATGTGCTATTCAAGATTATTTCAAAATAACTTAATGCACAGGGATTACACATATGCTTAAAGATGTTAATCACATCCTACACATTTGAGCGACCAGTTTTAACCTAACTGAAAAACAAACATACAAATTGACTAGTCAGCAAGTACACGTCACAACAATATTGGAGATTAATAGCGGTGATATGTAGATTTTCCGTCGATATCTACATGTCGTAGTCAAGTCTGCAAATCTGACCTGACGGCACCTTTAATATTTACTGTTGAAGACCAGTTGTAAGTTGGACCTCACAAGAGTTTTGTATGTTAAAAACTCACACAAAACAAAAGAAACTCCGTAGGAAATTCTGTAGCTATTGCTTCTTATAGTTAAGCGCATAAAAAGATTCACAGACGCGTTGATTATTCAGGAAGAAAAATCCATATATGCTTCCCCAAGAAATACAATCATATAGTATGTATAAAATAGGACGACGTATTGAGAACAATGGCCATGTTGAGGTTGTTGCTTACTTTTGTATCAACCAAACGCTATCCTTGATAGAGTTCACATGGGTCGGCTGAATGAATATATGATACGAAAGGATCGCTGTTGTGCATGTACGACTTCACGCTGACAGTTCCATTGTCCATAAGTAACGATGAATTAAAGACAGACAAGTCTATTTCCAGAGATTGCCCAAAGTTCTCCATTAAATATTGTCGTATTGCATGCATGTCATCGTAAACTTTGTGCGCTGACATGAGGATCGATCTCATGATAACCGTGTAGTGCTGATATGCTAGTTAATAAGAATCAGTAAAAACATAATCACATATAGGGGTGTCAGATATCCACCTTAACATTCGAACAATTGCCTTACATCAGATTTCGATTAACTTAATGGTCTAAAACTTCTGACAAGGCTTCTGGCGAACAAAAAGATTTACTGAGTCTCTCATCCTTTCGTGATTAATTTTAAAATTAAGTTTCGTGTAACACATTTGACACACACCGCGCTCTTTGAATGCAATATATGCGTTTCAGACGCATATTCACTTTCCGTTGAAATAAAATCACAAGTTTATATCTTCACTATAACTAATTTCAGTGTTGTCACGGACAATCTCAGTCTAGCAGGAACAACTTTCTAGTGCATGATTTATGTGTACATCTGTCAGTAATAGCATTGAGTTGTAGTTGCAGAGTATTCTCTTCAGAAAGCGTTGCCGAACGTATGCATTATATACCCGCTCAAATAACCTTTTGTTTTTTTTATTATCCTCATTACATGGTTCATCTCTTCACTCCGTGGCATGGTGGAGTGTTGAGGGGCGTTGTGTGTCCAGTGTGCAAGGAGGATGCATCGTATTGCAAATCAGTCTGTACATCACATCATATACCACGCGGTTGACAAAAAAAACTTGTCTTACTTGTCTCCATCGTTTCCGCCAGACAAAAAACACACGGACTTGAATTCGATGAGACAGTTATATGTACCAGACGACGTATATACATTCAAAGGTATCACAACTGTATTGCCATCGCGATTATGGTCCATTATATTCTCACTGGGAGGACATGTCTCATTGTCAATATTGACTACAACGTTGATTAACTAACTCATAGGTGATATATGCATGGCTTTCCATATGTGAGATTGCCTCATACGTTGCTGAATGCACAATAAGGCAACACACACAGAATGTTCCTATCCCCACACACTATATGCCTTAAAACAACATGACCAGCAAGCAGCTGACAGGAACCAGATACTCATGCTTGTCTCTCGATTTCTTGGTTAACGGAACAACAAGCAACAGGATACATCTCTAGACACACAGACACACATCCAGCCATAAAGAGATTATACCATCCTTGTCCAAAAGGTCGGGCTTTCCATCCTAGTGACGATTTGTTACTATACTTTCATACAGGGAATGCAATTCGTGTGAACTTACCCGTTTCATATTTCTGAACACTTGGGTGAGTGAGTGAGTTAATATTTATCGTCACATCGACAATATTCTGACCAATAATCAATTATGCACCTTCAGAGGACTGAACCTGCAAACCTGAGACATAACGCCTGTGTAGTATTGCAAAGACTGTTAACAGACATTTTATTCGCCCTTACATTTACAAATGGGCTATGCGCAAACTTTAATATGTAACTTCTTCAACAAAACAAAACTGAATGCCAGGAAAGTTCTGCAAACTGAGTACCCTAACACTGTGTCCGACTTTCATGACAACCAAGTACTTCTTACTTATTTAAACACTGTCCACTGTTTTTGGATAGAAGTTCGCTGAATTGTTCTTCGTGTGTTTCCGTTAGTTCACTGGACCACAGAAGTGATCGAAGATATTCTCCAATTCAAATTGATTTTATCGACATCAGATTATCCTGTTATTACGTACCCAACATGCTGACTGATGTGTCATTAGGCAGGTCAACATGCTGCAGGTGCAGAAATGGCCTGAAGGTCACGGTGACAGGAATGACGACTTGGAAACAAGCTTGACTTTTAAGAACATAATGATGCATCATTTGCAATAAAAAAGACATCAAAATGTGACGAAAAACGTTAATGGATGAAGCCACTTTTTAAAGACAAGATGTATCCATGACACATGCCTTATGATGTGTTTGTTAAAGGAAAATACCAACGTAACACTATGATATATGGAAAAACGCATCCTAAAAAGCACTTTCTGTTATCAAAATTTCTCAAAAAGTTTGCAAAATGGCAATAAAAACGTGAAAAACGACATCGGATTTCCGCCTATTACGGAAACACCCGACAGTTAATGAGCAGAGGCAGTATCACATAACATGACGTCAATGTGACTGTTGCCGGTGGCTTCCTCCTTGGTTATATTTGACAGCTTGCCAATGACCATGGATTCTGAAGTTGTACCAGATGGTCCCGACGTAATTTTTCACCTGGTCCTTACCAATACGAGATAATTTTACATCGTGCTGGAGAAACTTGATGAAGATGAAGAAGAATCCATTGAAACCGAGGCACCCTTTTGATTAAATTCATTAATATTTTCAATTTATTTATTCGGTAGTTTGGCCATGTGACCAACAAGCGATTGTGGCAACATAGCCTGAACACGTGACAGGAAGAACAGATGTACATCTTCATGAAAACGAAAACACATGTTTCACGAAATAAGCGACAGAAGTTATGACTTGGGTACTTTTTGTACCGAGAACAGACTTTAGAAATTGATACTGTGTAATTATTTTGTTCAGAGATCCGCATACCTTTCACATACGCACAATACATGGTTCTCATCTTCGAGAACTCCTAACTTACAACATACATACATAGTGCATACAGGAATGTTTTCATTAGTACAGTGCTGCTGTTTTTTGTTCATAGATTAACTTAAAACGAATGCCATGCAATACGCAATTTACAGAATGCACGAATCAAGGCGTTATGACTTAGATCTGTTAGGTATAATGTTTGAAAGTCGAGTAATTATTTAAAAAATGTGGATGTACAAAGAGAGTCATACCAAATCTTGGGATATATATCACGGATTCTTTGTGCAAAAGTGCAGTTAAGCATTTGTATTTTCCTGCATCTTGTTCTATCCAAACATATGTAAAACCAGATGTGAAAGGTAAGTGACGGACATCTGAAACCCGTGTATGTTTACCATTTCATCTAGTTTTTGATGAATGTGGTGAGGAAGGTGGTGTGATGATTGTATGATTGAGTACAGGAGCTTGAATGATGGCTTACAATTATAATAAATGCATTTATACAAGAATAACCAATCTTACAAGATACATGCGTTAGAAATGTCTATCTAAGAGGGACATCTTTGTCTTTTCATACGTTCGTCGTATAAACAACTGTCGAATAGTCGGTTTTGTCGTTTAAATTATATTGCTATGGTGTCAAATTGTGATATGTAAACTTTATTTATGAAGTACTAATTGCTGTCTAGGAGCGGTTGTTTCACCCTACCTTTTTACGCTTTCAACGGAATTCGTTTTGTTGTACCAAATCGTCTTGTAAAATACACGCACGTGTTTTTGTTCATACTAACATTCGAAGCTATAAGCGCGTTATATGTTTGATGGGTAAAGCTGACTTATTCTCAATCTGATGAAGAAGAAATTGTTTATTACAGTAAGTCACACCCTGGTAAAGAGTCCGACCTTTCAGGCATATATGACACAATAACACAAGGATAAGAACCGTGATGATATTGAAATGGCACACCTGTAGTCAACACACATAATGTAACAACCATCACACAGTGGCACAAACAACCTTCAAGCACGCACAGTTAGGGATCTGCGCACAATACCTCAATGCATAACACCCGTCCATTCCTTCAACTGTCAGACTGCTTAAACAAAGAAAATACATAAATAATGGTATTATACACAGACGCATTCATACATAAACAGTCGGACTGTATAAACAGATGAATTGCATCGATCTGAGCTTTTGGGAACCGATGCCATGTGCCAACAAAGTCAGCGAGCTTGACCACCCGATCCCGTTAGTCGCCTCTAACGACTAGCATGGTCGACTTTTATGGCAAGCATGGGTTGCTCAAGGCTATTCTACCCCGGGACCTTCACGGGTCCAAAAACGACAGGAACAACACTACTTGTATTACTGGCGCGCTTGACTCTAGTCACATTTGACGTCACGAGCGGAAACGTCTCGTGACTTTCAGCGGAATATCCGTAATGGCCGAAGCTCATTTACAGAAACTGTTTTCGGGATTAAGACGTAAATAAGCATAATTTGTAATTGAAACTTTGGGTACATGTTTCTGACTTTATCTTTCACCCAGCAAAAATAGTCTCCTTTAAGGTAAAATCAGTGGTGTTGTTGTAGAAAAGGTGTCGTGTATCACATGATGCGGTTATCATTTTGGCCACTGACCAAGGTTATATACGAATTTTAAATGCGAATGTCTGGGGTAATTTTGTCTCAATTTGTCGGTAATTCCTTTTGAACAGTCGCAGAAATTAATTATCCCTGATTTCCCCCTGCAAGCAATTATGACAAATCAGATTGATTCTTTAATTTGTGTCCGTTCGATCAAAATCTGGATAGACTGTTTAAAATGTTATTCCAGAATTGATGTAGATGTTTCCGTTTGTTTCCCTACTTACTGGCTATAAAGGAGAATCTATCACAATGAAACTTCTTTACTTGATACTATTGGGTTGATGATAATTAATTAAATGTTTTCTAATATTTTTTTATGAAACGTTTTGAAGAGTTTCCTAAAGCTGGAATTCTCGTGATCGATAAGGTTACATTTGATATAGATAATACTTTCATACTTTCGTTCTCAGGTATCAAACTCACACAGATGCCAGCTATCCTAAACTCTGGCAAACACAAATGATTACAAAAGTTACCAGAAGCTGTTCATACTCAATAGATTGCAGACCTAAAATGAAATGTGCATGACAAATTGTAATCTCTTGTAGTTTCATTTAGCAGAAAATCAGTAAAATGACAACAGCAATGTTCATTATTCTGTAGCATCTAATTAACTTTATTTCTGACAAGCTCGTCAACTTAAATTAGGTTTGTCCTTCTTTTCAGATTAATAATATATTGCTTGTGGTGCCTATGACTGCTGAGCAGCTAGAATGGATAGCTCATGAAAGCTTTTAAGAAGGTGCGATTTGCTACTATTGCGGGTCGGGTCACAGATAGAAGAGGACCTAAATGGTGAGTTGTATTGATTCAAATGTTCATCCAGCAACACAATGTTCATGTGGGTTGTTAACATCGTGGGATTTGTATAACCTTGTCAGAGGTATACCATACATTAGTGGTACTACGAGGTGCCCTGCCTTGATACCGTCTCCCAATGAACCGAACAGTGAGCCAACTAATAGACTGAACAAATCTGGTACGGATCCAACAATATCTGCTCTTCGTTATCTATATACTGGAGGAAGGCTTCTATAGGTCATGATGGTATGTGTCCAAGCTGACATCTTGAAGAAAGTGCGCCATGTGTTGTCAAAGTCTTAAAGAAGACGAAGAAAGGTGTGCTAAATCAGAGAACATGCGCATACCTTTGTTTGTAATTGTTCGCCCTTTTCAAGAACCGACAGATGGTACATGCATTACCTAACTCGGCTGAATGTTTCTACCGGTCATATTATGTAGTATTTTGAAATCACGGAATTGCGTATTCTACTGGGTATAAATAAAAATCAAAAGCACCTCAAATACAGATAAGAAATTTATGCTAAAAGGCAATACCGATTGTACGATTAGCCCGTGAATCGCAATTAAATAGTTATGATAACATGTGTTCGGGAATAAATGCCCGTTTAAACATAATGTAAAATGAAATCAATATCGGACCAGAAAAATACTTTTCAGTATATGTCACAGGATATGGCCTAGTCCTTCATTTTTGTCACTGATACGCCAAAATTAGACGTGGACACCTCATGTATACCATAAGTCGTTTTGAACCCTTTGCTGAGACTCTGATGTTGGTAAATCATTGATAGCATGAGCGGTAATCCTATGATGGTCATGCCAATATCAGATGATTCACGTCATATTGTCTGCCATGAAACGCATACAATCCGCATCAAGTCACGGTGTATGGTGTTACGTGATGTCCCTGAGGTAATCCCCAGCAAATACGCCGTCAGCTCTAGCGCAATATACGTTACTGCATCAATCATTTTACAGACGAAAATGACTGTTTAGACATACAACAAAACTAATTACGTAGGATTAGGTCTCTGGTTTATGCAAGTTCAATGATTGCATTAAGTGTGTATTTACTTCGAAGTGACCCGTTGAAATGTTCGAATGCCAATATTGGTATACGTAATGCAAAGACGACAGGATCATTCATTTAGGTATGGTTTTTGAGTATGAAGTGTTTAGGGAGGCGAGTGAGGGAAGGAGAGAGTGTGTGTACGTGTGTGTGTATGAGAGGTGGTGCGTGCGTGCCTGCATGTGTGTGGAAACAAGAAACAGGGATGAGGTTGACAATGGAAGGTAAATAATGTGGAGAATCAAACACAAAGTTTGGTAGAAACTGTAAGTCTGGTGTGAAAGTGAGAGCTCTGTAAAGTTATACACAAAGGTTCTTAGTAATATAAGTCTTCATTAGTACGTACATCATAGTTGCAGAAATATGTATCAATGGGAATAACATCTTAAATGATTACATGGTTAATCTTTCCATGAAGACAGAACATGCATATCCTCGAGAATCGCTGCTCTTCATTTGTATGCATATGTTCATTGCTCGCCATCAAATGAAATGGCCCAATATTATGCTTCCGAAATATACTGAGTAAAACTGAACAGTGTCTTTTAAAATCATGGGTTGTGCATACTCATCCTTGCAATTTATTGAACACCAAGCACGCACAATTCCCATTCCAGTCTCGAGGCTTCGCGTTGATACACAACATTTGAACTGTTATGTCGATGCATGACAAAGATTATGTCCTCGTCAGCTGTTGGTAGAGCCAGTGGAATAATAACTACACATTCCACAAAATACTCCATATCATAATTCACTAATCGACAAATAATATCAAAATGCTGGAAGGGCTCAAATAAGACTGCCCTAAAACCCTGTCTGCACAAGAGAAATCATACTAAAGTACTGACGGGAATAGAAAAAAAAAAAAATTTCACGTTTTTCTCAACAATTTATGTAATCGGTATGCGAAAGTGTGAAATGTCTCTTTAACTAAGTTAGGCCTAACTACAGTTCCAGTGGTAAGGCGATAGGAAACGTGATAAAAATGACCTTGATGAGGAGAGATTAGAGCAGAAATGAGGAATGCTGATTTTTTTCTAAGTAAAAAGCGACTTATTTGGAACAGACCATATCATTATGCAAATTAGTGTGCGATACTATTGTATTACAAAGGGCACTTTCTAAATGTCTTTGAAATTATACTTAGCTTCGTTATAAACGATATCTGACGTAAAAAACGATAACTATCATGCTGAAACTATGAAGGATGTAACGACCAAGGAGTCTCATCACTATAAAAAGAAACATGTAGGAAGGGGTCGTCTCAAAAGCAAAACTAGGACGGATGAAGCAGAGAATGGTTGGCGTCCGACTGGGGATAGAGATATCAGGTAAGACATGATAATTCCATAGGGAATTAAAGTAGGGAAGTGCACTCCATGTCCTAACATATAGGATGATTTCAAGGTTTCAGCCAAGTCATTTGTGTAGTGATGTAACAATATCCAGTCCTGTCCATCTTTTGGTTGGTCATGCCACCTTTATATTTTGAGAGATTTAAAACGATCCTTTTCAATGGGTATAATACTCTGTTACATATCTATACATATACTTCATGGAAGGAAGACAAGTAAGATGTTAATCAATAGATGGAACATAGTCAACACACATGGAAAAAAAACACAGAATATCTTTGGGATGCCCCCTTGCCCCAGTAGGCAGCGCATACATTTAATGCCAGGTGAGTACGGTCCGTCGTCATACCTGCCAGAGCGACCTAATTGTCATCTGTAGTCTGATCTTTTGTTTTAAGCAGCTATTCGTAAGTTTTGTCCGATTTTACGAGTAGAAATGCTTTTCTGGGCATCTTCTTACGCATCACACTCAATGCCAGTTAGGCCGACGCGACTTATTTCGACATGTCCTATTTGCAGGTGTGTAAATTTGAGGGATGCAGAGTAACACCCTAAAGACAGTATTATTTCTATTTCCGACATTACTTTAGTGTGCAAGCACATTGTCCTGACATAGCCAATGGCATATGTTTATAGATAGTAGGAAAGGTGCTCGACTGCACCCGAAGTCGTGACATGTAGGAATCAAAGGTTGTGATTGCTGGAATATTGCTCGACGATTAGGGATAGCTGACTTTTAAAAACTGAAATCCCTACAGCCATACGGCCTTGTCGATATTGTCTCAGGGATAGACAGCGATTAGAAGAAACGCCCAGAAAGGTATTTTTTTCCCTCTTGCTACCATTATTCATGCGATCAAGGACTAGGTTTTTCATGGCTTCAAGAAATCAATTATGGGAGACATAAAATTGCATTGTTGCATGTAATGTAGATCATTAATGGATCGATGTGCATCACATGCATGGTAATGAATATTTCTTTACTTGAAAATTAGATCCTGTTTAGGATATCGGCAATAAATGTATGACAAAAAGAACATAACTTAATGTAATTATGTTCAGATCGTTGTCTGCAAAGACGGCGACTTCATATCATGGTCTCAGAACAATGCATACATATTATTTTGGTGACGCTGCTTCTTCTGAGTACTCCATATTTACATCGTGATAGCAGAGTTGTGTTTTAACTTCAAAGATGGTCACAGTGCCAAAACTGATTCCGCGATCCATTGCGTTAGTGTGCAGTGCAGTTGTTTTTCCTCATGGACAAGCTAAGAAATTGAATTTAACACATGGGAGAATATGATGACTTTTCTCGACAATTTATGTGAATTCATTTTGCAAGATTTGAGATATTATATCAATTTAACTTTAACAAAGTTAGTATACGCATATGTATGTCTCTTGTTGACACATGCCGGCGTTCTGTTATAATCGAGTCTGGACGAAGTAACCAAGTGACTAATATCATGGGCAACCGTTTATGCAATGGGCGAAGATAACTTGCAGTTGCCATGTAACCGAGCTTGATCGGTCGCCTCTTGTGACAAGCATGGATTGCTGTAGACCAGGGCTGACTTGTACGAAGCGATCTTACCGCTATAATGATCGTAACTACCATTCTTCAACACAGGCTTAAGATAGCCGTAGCGCTAAGATCGCTTTGTGCAAGTGGGCCCTGGTCAACCTCCAAGCATTGGGTCAGTATGTACAGTCATTCAGGTTAATGTCAACACGTAGCATTAATATGTTTTAATAATGAATATGGTTACATAATGTGCACACATAGTTGTAGGTCAGTACAGAATAAACACTTGCTACACTTGAATATGGGAACACAGATAATATTTTTAACGCGAACAAGATTTCAACACTTTGGGAGACGTCCTCTTACCACATCGACATGTTTCTGATTATGGTAATCATATTTATCTGATCATGACTCGATTTATAATCAGTTTAAATGGAGTACATATACAATCTTCAGCGTCATGTTCAAGAACACACTTACACTGATCTAAACATTTAATCTAAGTTTTACCACAGCCAAAGGGATGAAGGAGTGCGGAGACGTTAAACCATATCATTGTTCCAGAAGACTTACACGTTTGCTGCCTCAAATACATCCTTCAAAGAGGTCCCTCGACTTAAACTTGAGAACTTCCCCTGGATGCTGTTTAAAACCACCTTTCATCTTGCACTATGTGGCACGTCATGTGTAACATGTTCTTCCTCAACGTGATGCTTTCCTTCAGGTGATATTGGTTTCATGCATGCTCGTCAGCGCCAATTGAATAGGTGATACCTCTCATTTAGATTCGCACTCTGGAAAGAGGCGAAAACGTCATCATAAATTGAACGAAACATAAGGCTGCTAAGACAGGTTCATGGTAAGCCATGACCGAAACGTGCGAAAACATCCTTGTGTTTCTCAAGGGCAGAAGTTGAATTCGTGTCGACTGAAGAATTATTTAATGATGAAACAAGAATGTCGACTACTTATAGCCTCGCGATCTTTATTAGCTCTTGTCTCAGCATGCGCTGACCTCTGGCAAATTTGTCTGCAATGCCTGACACTTTGTCTTATCACCATGTTCTATCTGGTAACACAAACACAACGTCCAGCTGGCAGGGATGGTCTGACGATAAAGTTTTCCTAAACACATTTATGCACCTTATACAGATTTAATGTTGCGTGTGAGTTTGGATGGTATACTAATCACCTCTTTTAACAGTTTCCCGCTCATATAATCCGACATCTGAAAGCTGATTTGGGGCTGAAGAAGAATAACAATCAATCGGCACTTGTGCTTTACACGTACATTACAACCCTTGATTGGCAAGTTTTGGGGTTTGTAAGTAAGGATGAAGCAAAATACTTTATTGAACTACTTTATTCTATTATGAAGCAACGTCTACCAAGGAAGAGTCTGTTTTGGTTGACAACGTTTTAAAGTTCTATATCGCAAAGTTGCATCGAAATATAATATAGAAATTATCAGAAGGGACGTATTTCGGTGTGCCCGAATTATACCGTCCCCAAATCATACCAAACATTGTCAGAAGGCACAGGCTGTAACACTTCCTCGTGCCAGGGACTGGTTGATAACAGAGGTACTCGTCATTTGGGAGTTATAAGCCATTCATACTGTGTCTGAGTGTAGTATCCATGGTAAATGGTTGCTTGGTATCCTGTTATTGTAAAACACGCAATTATTCTGCCACACACAGTCAGTTACACTCACACACAAACATCACTACGTTGGCTGGGAACCAGTATTAACCCAGATTTTTAACCCAGTGCAGTTGACAGCCAAAACAACTAACATGTCAAGTTATTCTGGCTGATTCATTTCAAAAGTTGTACAGGGTGTTTTCAAATTTGTAAACATATAAACTTTTTCTTCAAATTCTTTGGCATCATCCTTCACAATGTTGGTCGCTATGGAAGACTCAAACCTTCTGGCTTGACGTCTAAACGTAATCCCAGGGTCCCTGGAGAATGCGTAGTCATCATGTCAGTGTGTACTGTAGCCTTTTTGACAGCGAGTGGTGATTATTACCAGTACAGACATCCCCCAATGCAGCTGTGTAATAAATGAGATAGAGTGCGGTTTGTGACTCAGTGATGCCCCTGACAAGCAGATCCTACAGCGGATCGAGACTGAAGAAGAGAGAATGAGGTTAATACCCCTCGCTCTGGTATCAAACTGGTTCAGCTGATTACGTAAATGATGTAGTTCAAACATAGACGGGATCGGCTGGGATAATACAGGGACGATTCATTCATTGTCCACATTTCAATACAGTGACAATAATGTTGATTCTTATATCGTCTGTGGATTAGAGCGTTTCGAAAGAGATAATTTCGTTATAACAAAAGTTATCCAGTGTGACTTAAGTCAGACTCCCTTTTTCTGTTTTACGTTGGTCGTCCAACAGTGGTGTCTAACTATTACATCAATATATTTATTCACCACTGTGCTTTCTTAACTACTTTCTTTGTGAAGATAGCATTAATAGTTCCACAGAATTAGAAATTTGCTAGCAAGGGACACTGATGTATAGTGCCCAGACACTGCAATTCAATGGATATCGTTAGCGCTCTGGAGACAGTCAGTCAGTTAGTGAAAAGAACAAAGGGGGCGTCTATTTTGAGTGCATTTCGTGTTATCAACTTCAGATTAATCGTTATAGAAATCAATGGGGAGTTTCTTTACATCAATACACGAGAAGATTAGCTTGTAAGAAGTGCCTTCACAGAACAATGTTCAGAGTATGCAATAAGCAAAAATGAAGTATTAGAGAGATCTGGATATGTGACGGTGTTATAGGAACAAATGCATTTGATATCGACCGTGTAGATCTCTACACATACAGATAATAACTCTTGATGCTTTGTATTGTCCGTTCCTGTTAACCACAAACAGCTGTAATACCTTGCCTAAAGCAAGATAAACTCAGCACAAAAATATATGGTGAGTGCTTCTTGCTTTTTATCAGTCATGTGTAATTTTAAATTACGTGATTGTAAATCGTGATACCACCCAAGCATCTTGCACAACTCACAATTACCTCCGACCAGAATGCGTATCGTTTTAAGGCGATTTGAGTTTGTTGGAAAGTATACAGTAATGTTCATCGAACGATCAACAGCTTCTCTTTAAGAAACCTCCGAAAAAGGGACTTTTTTACGAGTCCACGCTTACCACTTTTAATGAAATGCAATCAGTGCTCGGTAACTTAAGCTCATTTTATTGGATTATGACTGTGTCCTTCATTCTACTTTGTTTTCTTTACAATACGTCAATTCTAACAGATCTGTGTGTTTTTCAATATTGATCTGTCAACATGAGTTATACTATTTTCGCACCTCTGAACGCACCAGAAACAGGAATTACGCAGATTTACCATTGACGATCGGCTGTCGTATACTACTACCTTAACTACCACCTGTGTCACGTAGGGAGTGGATATTGTACTGGATATTACCTTTTCATTTCAATGCGCGACCATCTGTAGCAGTCAGTGTCAGTTTTCAGACAAGTGTTAGTACATCGATGGTCTAAGCAGGTACTCCTCGTACCAAATCGGCCTCTGAAATCTGGTTGAAGTGGACCCACGAGGGATATCCCCTGCCCAGTACCGTGGAAAGACTCATAAATGACGGCCTCTCGGCTTCCGACGATCATACACAGCAGATGCATGTGATTGATCGTTTACTGTGACAATAAATGTGTGAGTGTATGACCCCTTTGAACCATACCTTTTATTTCTTTTAATTAAAGTTATAGGTCATTTATGTTACACCCTGTGCGACGTCGCACACAATCGTTTCGATATTACCATCGACTAGCTATGCCACATTTCTCACAGGGACATGCACTTGTATTGCTTGTGTCTGAGAGGATGGAGAAGGACTTGTGTTGTTACATTTGCTGAGTGTGACCACGGTTGGAAAGATCGGAAAAGCTACTTTCGCGTTCTCGCACTTAAGATCAGTAGTGATGTTTACTAATTACATTTATACCTTAACGGAAAAGTATGGGCTCATGCATCTCAGCCGAAATAATAGTGTAGGCCAAATGATTAGATTAATTAAGAAAGAAATGTCCTGTTTTTGATATTCAACCTTCCTGCTCCCAACAAAGGCCCGTTTGCCTGAACAGTAGCGAGGAAACAAACCGTCATTTATAATACATGTTCTGAATTTTTTTAGTATTTGACTTTAAAGTGACACTTGCCTAGCTTTAGTTATGTCAACACATCAGAAGTAATTTGTTGTCATACATGAGCACATTCCTTAGAGAAAAGCCCCTGGAGTTAATAGTTTTATTCATGTCCTCATGGGAAATTGAAACTGATTTAAATGCCTTTTCAGGTGAAAACAGTGAAAGTTTCAAACATTTCAAGCTTCTTCGATGAAGCAGATTTTTCCCAATGAGTGTAACAGAAAATCGGTTGACATTCTCCATGATCTGCTCTCGTACCACTGGCAAAATGGATTAACTATGTAGTAAGTACATACATGCGCTCACGTATGCATGTAGAAAGTACACGGGGTAAAAACGTGTTGCTGACTTCAAAGGGCTTGTAATTCAATAACATTTTAGTTACATGTTTTGTTTTTAAACAGGAGTAATTCCTTACAACATGTCGCCTCTAGTCTAGGGTTTCCTCTGATGATAATGATATCTAATACGAGGACATATCAAAATTGCTTGATGTGAAATGTTTTGCTTAGAGAATTGACAACAGAAAAATGCTCTCTACCTTCAGGCATTTGAAGACAGGTTGCATTTCGGTTAGGTCATGAACAGTCCGGAGTGAACTGTATCTTTAAGGCAAGTGGGCTCCGTGGTGACTGACAGGATTCAAGTTTGATAAGCCATGCCAAAAAACAAAGGAAACTGGCGCTGTAGCTTTTGAGTAAAGTAATTGGCTATTTGAGAAAGGTGTCACTTGTAGCAAATTTAGAGTCAGGTTTTCCCATCGAAGATTTTCTTTTGGATGTTTTCTGTGACACACGGAGACGTGATTGGGGTTACAGGCAGGTTCTAAACTAAATATGACAAGTGCGGGGCCTAGATGATGACAGGCTTATGTTATCTTCTTTGGAAGCGCCTGATTCTGGTATTTCTCTTTGGATTGTGGAAGATTCTGTTCCCTATATGTAGTCATCTTGTGGTTTAAATTTCTTCCATGAATGCTGTTTTGACGTCATGGAGGTATTTTGACACCTAATCGGTCAAATCAAAAGACATTACCACCTGGTCGATTTCCAAACACATTATCATGCTTCTGTTCAGTCTTGCAGGAATTACTGCCTCGACGTCCATATACTCACATATGACAATAGTATTTCTACTTCACAGTGATATGAACGTAATGCAGCCATCTGCTTATTGACAAACATTCAAACTACAGTCACACATGTACCAAGGCGATATTCACGGACTCGTCAAGATGAACCGATAATATATACTTGTTGTTAATGTAACATTTGTGGAAAAGTAGCTTAAGTCCGAAAAGTGACAAACTGCAGGTTTGGTTGACGAGTGATGTTTCAAGATTACCCCAGCTACTTTAGCCGTCAACATCTGGGACACTTACACAAGAGAAAATAATTCCAAAGTGTCTAAACGCTTTGACGAAGTGATCAACTAGGCAGACTAATTTCATCTTCAGGGATGGTGAGAGATAAACGTATTTGAATGGTTCTCAAATTCTTTGAACTTTTAAGAGGGCAATTCCTGCCTAAATGGGTGAGATGACCCAGGCAAGTTGGTCGTCATTTAGTTACCAATTATGTAGATTCTTTTAACATGTAGGTTTCAAAGAGAAACGTGTGATATCAAGCTGGAAACTGTAAAGTAAAGCAGAACGGATTATCTCCACACAATTAGTGTAAATTTAGCTCTTTTAGAAAATCGCCATCCATTCGGTTCCAAGGCCAATGTAGGCAGTCGTGCCATTGTTGTTTGAATACTTTAGTTCTCGCAGACTTACGCTTATGTTCTTCAGACATCGTCAGCTCTCGAGACCGTTGCCCTTTCTGATGTAGGAACCAATAAATGAGCGTCTGTTCCCAATTTGGAAACGTTACTCTGAACGGATGTAATCTGTTACTACATTTTTCATGAAAATTTAGATCAACTGTATTTGTCTGTTGTGTAACTGGACATTTCAACATGGAGGTTAGCTTCTAAAATCTGATTAACAGTTTTAGTCGACAAGAAGAGTGTTAGTAGTTACTTTGTTTACGGCAAACTGCACATGAACCTTTGTTATGGTGGCACACGACCATTTACATGCAACAGATGTTGTATCATTCTTCATTTTAAGTAAATGTGTATGTTAGGCATATACAAATAATTGATAATATAACTGATAAACAAGTGTACAAAGACCGACAATAATACCAGTACACAATGTTATTATGCCATGGTTCTACATGGATTTTGTTTTATGAAATATGCCAACTGTAACAAACCTGTCACTCTCTTATCCAGAATGCATTTGTTCGTGTCGACTTTGTAACTGTAAATAACACACGCCATCTACTGTATGGGTTTGTACGGTCATTGTAACTGTGCCTGGGCTCATTCTTTACCACATTAACAGCGGTCCCTTGACGATGTCTAGAAGATGTCGTTTTCTGACTTTTTCTTTCGAAGGGGACTTTGACAGGGAACATAATATTGAGCAGAATTTGGAGGAGTACTTTCGTATTTTAACCTGATGGACACGATACACCGAGCCACTCAGCTCGTCAGGTCACAATCCGCATCTTCATGGAAGTTTGTTCCGCAGTACCGGGTCTGTGGGTTTAGCAAGATGCATGTTGTGGTGACAAGCATGTCAAGCCGCTGCTTCTGATATGGTCGCCTCACGTCATGTGTACGGTTGTACTCTGATGCCTTCGTTACATAGTGTGTTACAATATAGCCGACAGATAGTATCAATTATAGTTATGGTCGTTCTGTTTAGGTGTCAATTGTAATGCAAGTGAGTTCTATGTAAGGAAGTAACTATAATAGACATTATTTTAATTTGATAAATATTTTTGCAATTGATTAAAAAATATGAACAAATTATTTTTATCGTAGTCAAGAAAATATGCATAATAGCGATAGCACAGGGGGGAATGAGAATGTTGACTCACGAAATATTCAATACAAACGCATATCCTTTTTATGCAACGACGTTAGTTGTATGTTCGTTAACTTATGTAGAGCACAAACGTAATCGTTCTGAACTCTCGTAAATAACATGCGGCAATGTTATAACATGCGGCAATGTTTTTGTAAAGATGAAAGTGAATGAATATGTAAGGTGGGACAAATATACTGGCATCCAAAAGAAATATGTTTCTGGTCTAAATCAAAACGTAGTAACATTATCAATATACAGTTTTATTGTAAAAAGCAATAATTCAGCAGCATTATTTAACAGATAACAAGAGGACAAACGTATGTGATCTAATATCACATGAATGACACTGGGGTGCATTTGTATTTGATTACCAATGCAAATTCGATTGGGAGATTTACAATTTTCTTGGGCAGCACATATTGTTCCATGCTAGGTGGGGCCACCCCTAGCAGTGATGCAGGCCCAAATCTGACGTCGAACTGACTAGGTAAGTCTTCATGTTTCTTGATTAGGGATCCGACTCTATTCCTTTTGCATGGCAGCTGTCAAAGCGCTCCTCGTCAATGGCTGATTTTGGCGGTTCCGAACACGACGACCCAGTTATTCCCTATTATTCAGTTGGAGATAGATCTTGAAGAGGTGGAACTTGCTTTCGTCACCAAAGTTCACTCTTCACCAGTTTCGCTGCGACCAGTGTGGCACAGTGCTGTTTCATCTCAATCTGTCACGTCGGTGTTGGCACGTCAACGTCATACAATGGAAAGATTGCTTGGCACGGAAACCATGAATGCGGAGTCGTCAGGCCACAGTCTTTCTGCTGACTGGATGTCCAATGCTGTTGGCGCTTGATGACGTCACAATGACGTAGCGGTTCCTCAGTTGAGAAACTCGTAAATATCGGTCTTCCTGTTGGGTAGTGACCTTCGGTCTTCCACTCTTTGGCCAGTCTCCAGTACTGCTAGTCTGTCCTGGGCGTGTGACAAGTCTTCCGCGATTAAGTGTTGCCAACAGGACATATCTATGCCAAAGAGTCACAGTCTGAAGTTGCTCGTCATTTAAACGTAAACCAGAGCCTCACATCGTATCTATTATTGGCATGGGATCAGCATAGACGTCCGAGAAGTGTTATACTAAGACTACCGGTGCACCGTGTAAACCCCAAATCACCCATGCACTTGGAGTTAGCACTGTGAAGAATGTGTTTATCCAAGAATTGTCGTTTAGGTGATCTGAATTTTGTAATTAGACCTATTCCAGATATTGCCATGGGTTTATCAAGAAATACATTGTCACACCCATCCGTATCTTGGCATCTCCACAATCAACATGAATTACGTGGTATATGATACGGCTCATCGTCCCCATGAGACCTTCTTCAATATTCGTGTTCAACAAAGCGTGATAACGACTTGTAGCATCTGAAAATTACGCTGAACTCCCAATATAGTATTGCCATTTCGGTTTCTTGTAATCGATACTAATTATGTAAGTTGTATACTTACCTCAGGGAATATGCTATTCATTATGCATGCAATGGGTTCTCAGCTCACCAGCAGTTATGAAATTGCCCTAATGTGTAAAGAAAGATTGCTGAGGTGGCTGCAGGTATACATGGATATAATTAACGGTGCCACTTTTGTCATTGTTATTACGAAACTATCTACCCATCTTAAAGTGTTTTGGAATGCATAGTGTTTTCAAATAACACATTTTGAAGAACCCTTGGAGTCGTCCTGTCACCTTGAAAAATAGGTGACCGTAACGTGAATGGATGTGTCTGAATACTCATTTCGTATATACGTGTTTTGAGGTGTACACATCCATATGGGTGTTTTGAACAGAAATCAAACGGAAAGTACCGTTTCCATGTTTATGGGTCTTGAACATCAGCTTGTAACAGCGAACTAAGCGTTGAACAGATGACGACAACAGTACATATAATTCCATGCTGGCTCTACTTCTGTAGGGAACCACTAACACTGAAACAGTTTCTCGTAAGGATACATATAAGTACAAAGTCCAGTTCAGGTACCCCCAACTTGATGCTGTTGAAAACGGCGTAAAATAGTATGAAATTACTCCTGTAGGTTCTGGTTTGTCTGTACTTCATGACTGTAGAGTGATCGATATAAATACCAAAACCGTCTTCTATTTTCAAGGTGCCTTGGTGCGTACGTTCAAATATGAAAATAGAAATACAGATCTACATAGATGTGTTGAAGAGCAACAGAAAGCGAGCTATGCGTTGAACAGATGATGACGACAGTACACTTAATGCCAACCCCGCTTCCTTCCCCTCATCCCCTTCCCCGCCATATTGTGTACACACACTCCTTTAGGTTCCGGTTGTCTGTAGTTCATGGTTGTACTCTGAATGGATTCCAACGTGCTTCACGGTGTATTTCATTAACTGTGAAGCATAGATGTAGCTTCAAGGGCTTGGAGGAATTAAAAACGCTCCCGGTAAATGGATTAAATTTGCTTCAAGCACTAAAGCATTTCTATTTATAAACAAATTGAGTGTTGAGATTTTTTTTTGTTCGAAAGGTATCGGCTTTATCAAAAGCGTCATAAATCAGGAGAAATTGCACTTCTTTGTGAACTGGGGTACACCAGGTATCGTTCTACCAGTTCTGACTTACTGCTATCATACTGAGATTGTGGTTCCCTATTTACAATAACCCACAGAGCACAGTTACCTTTTCCTATCTGATTTTGAAAGGCAGTCTTACCCTAAGGGGACATGCGTTATTAACATACAAAATTTACATGATTGATACTTCATGTCATGAGAAGCGGTCATTTAGTACAAAACTACCGGCTTGACTGAAACTAAACAATTTGAAAATTTCCAAATCATCCTATAGAGGCAATATGTGTTGAAATTATCGATGCTCCAATTAGTATTAGAGACATAATATCCAGTTGTCGGCGGTTTTTAACATACTCTCTGTCATGCATTTTCAGGGCTATAAGACCGAGATTTTGTTTGAGTGCTGGCGCCGAAATTATTCACTTATTCAGTGAAACCAGTGTCTCGGACGTAATCACATTTCTCGATGCGTTGATTACCAAAAGTGCCAAATTTAAACGTGAATCAAATAAAATTACAATTTCCAGACACGAAACGTTGAAACAAAACTGGATTACTGACAATGTCTCTCACATCGATGAAAAATTTAATTTACCTATGTCCTGGCTAGCTATTCTCGAAACGTTCGTGGCCCTACGAACTTCTTAAGTCCATACTTAACACATTGGCTACTATCAGATTTAAGAATTCTTTGGGCTGTGAGCGTTTCGAGAATATGGACCCTGGTTGGCATCATAACAACAGTTTGATCGGTAAAATATGTAAACAGATGCGTCATTATTTTTTGCATGGTCTGTTGTAAAAATAAAGAGTTGTACCATTACGGAAAACTGATTTGTGCTGTGCTCTGGTGGGCTGTGTCCTGTTCTGGTATCACATGCGATAGTATTTCACCGCCATTATCACTTGGTACCACCCTCATTTGATAGTCATACTTGTTAATGCTTGTAGTATAGTCTGAATTGTACCTGGTTCTTTTTAAGCATAGTTTTAATGGTATTACAAGGAAATTGTTTTGCCGCTTTATGATATTATGACAGGTTTTCCCTGTAAGATAACCGTATCTTGTATCAACCAATGTGAGATGATGTTGTTTGAAATTTCAAAAGTCGCAGATATGAATGTCTGAATCTGCTGGAATGTTGGAGCGTGGGAAGTCAAAGAGTCACGTGGATACTTAATTGCCACTCTGAATTTTGATAATACGTTTTGAATATATATGAAACGGATAAGGCGATATTACTGCACACCAGGCCAATTCAGTACGTCCTATGTTCTTTCATTATATACTTTCGGTCTCAGACTTGTTATGAGTCGTACGGGAACCAGCGGTCATCGTTTCGCTTGATATAGTAATTCTATCCTGGTATGTCAGCTAAAGTATGGTAATTTTATCATGATATGTCAGCTCCTTGATGCAACCTCTTCACAAGGGCGTTGGATCCAACACATAAACATTCTGGTGAAATCCACTGCGAAATTCTGTACTCGTTATGTCATTATTCTGTGCAGTGACTTGCAAAAGCCAACCGTTTCGTTTTGCATCTATCATCGACTCTTACAAACACTTGAAATGTTCACAAAACGTCGATCTACAATGAAATATGCCAGTGACTGTTTCTGTTTATGCATTTATTAATTACAAGCATTTAGAATTAGACTTCTCGGAGGAAATATTTGAAAGTTATTTAGTTATTGGTGTTGCATGTTGTCCTGTGGACAGAGCTCAGGTCACGCATGAGATGAGTTAGCGACTGAGAGTTTCCAGTCCTGTCCACAAGGAAGCAGATATGATACGTGTGGTCTCACCTTAGGCAGCTGTGTTTGTTCAAAATTGCTCCTGTTCACGCAGCAGAAAATGGTACCCGGTTAGATAAAGTCATGTGACTATAACCTTCAGCACCTAGAAGGCAGCTTGGGTTATCCGAGATAGTAATAATCAAGTACTGATTAATCGACGGTAGCAATCACTTGGTATTTGGAGACTGTGCTTTCAAAACACATCAGTGATAGATTTTTCAAATCAACTTTAAAAACGTTTATTTAATACAATTCAGCGGATTTATTTCAAGATTTTTTTACCATTCGAACTCATAATCGTCTTTCAAATTGTTAATAGAGTAAAGGGAGATAATTACGGATGTCTAAAAATAACATTCTCACTGTGGATTTAGCAGGGCACGTTCAATGTGGTGGCGTCTGTCTGACATGTATAGAAAATCCATGAGTTATTGTGTGATAGTAAACGTGTAAATATCGCCAAGTGAATCAAGAAATCCCCGAGGCTGGTCTCATGGATTTTCCCCTGTTCAGACACCATTTTGAACCTTTACTTTTAGTTGCGCATTCAAGGAAATATTTTTGAAAGGATCCATTGATCCTTAGAGCCCTGTGATATTTACAATAGGGAGTTTGGCGAAATGTCCTATTTTTCTATTAACGAATAACCCTTAAAACCCTCTAATCAAATTATTGGCGAATAGTACAGCATCATATTTGATTAACACATTCTAAACGTATTGATCCTTTTAAGATCCAATGTCAATTTTTAATCACATACAGATCGATACTGGGGTAGTTTGGTGGCAAAATTAATCTCAATATTTACATGAAGGAAACCTTCAGACAAATGTTTTCAAGATTGGAAGAGTAAACCAGCTTCCTCCTTGGGCAAAGACAAGTCAGTGTGAACGGTAAATGCTAATGAATGATTCGAAAGCAAATCATGTGAAGAAAGATGTGTGCTTCCAAGGGAACCTCTCACAATCTTTCCAAGTGTTAGGGTGTTGTCTCTGATGTCTGATTCGATCATATGTTATGCAAGTTTGTTTCAAAATATCTTAATGCGCAGGGTTTATACATCGCCTCAAAGGCTCAATGTCACACATTATTTTGCCTGTTATGTATTTCTTCATATGTACTCGCTTGATATAACGACATATTGTCGTTTATGGCTTTGAAAATTCGAGACGAACAAATTCCAAACCGATAACGTGTCATATATGGAGTGTAATCGTTCGTACATCGAAAACTGTCGCACGCGGGGCTGTCGGTGTTAGCCGAACTGGTTTACTTACCGAACTTTAAAACGCTTGAACATAATGTACATATATCCTAAGCTGTTTTAAACCTAAGAAGATCCGGGCATATATCATGACACATACCATCATATCCAACGTGCGTATATCGATACTCAATGCTGCTAACTGGACTGTCTGGTACAGACGCTATTATTTACATACCGCTCCCATATTTTTGGAATATTGATCAGTGTGACCTTAATCAATAAACCAACCGACCATACACATATTCTTATCATTCTTTACCAACTTATATTCATGTATAAAGAAACGCCCAAGTTTATAAGTTAATATCATTTAAATGGATAAAGAAAATTAAACTTCTAAACAAAAATTACATATCAATATTATTATTATTTCTTTACTGTCGTCTTTTATGTCACACGCACAGCAATATTCCAGCTGCATGGCGGTGTCATCTGAAAGGAGGAAAACGTTGAATGGAATAGATGCGTTTCAGGCGCATATTCACGTTCTAAATCCACGTTGAAATGAAAGACAAGTTTATCGCTTCATATTAACGTTATTCAGTGTTGTCATGGACAGTCTCAAGCTGGCAAGAACGATTTGTACATTTTGAAGGACGATGTTGAAAGAAGATTTATGCGTACGCCTGTCAGTGTGTTGTAGGATTCGCTTCACAAGAAATCATCCTGTTCGTCCGTGTGCGTAAATCGGCTTCATCGGTATCGCCAGACAACAATTTCACGAACTTGAATTTGACGTGACAGTTATATGTACAAGACGACGCATATACATCCGAGGTATCACAGTTGTATTGTTATCACGTATGTGCTCCATTATGTTCACCTTGGAGGGCCACGTCTTACTAGCCAGTATTGACCATAAGGTTTGACTGGTAGGTGTTAATGCATGACGTCACATATCCGATATTGTAATACTCCATGAAGTTGAAGAAACTTTGCTGAATGTACAGTAAAGCCACGCACCCGGAATGTCGCCTGTCAGGACCAGGTCAAGAAACAGAATACATCAGAACACACACACACACCACACACACACACACACACACACCACACACACACACACACACCACACACACACACACACGTGCGCAGGCACGCAGACTACAAAGCTGGACACACAGTGACTACACCATCCTTGTTTAAAATTTCAGACTTTCTTTTCTGGTAACGATTTTTGTCCTATTTTTATGAATTCATTCTTCTATATAGGTGTGGGCAAGATTGTGCAAGTTTGCATTCGATTTCAATGAGGGTGAACTGGCAAGTCA
This sequence comes from Haliotis asinina, assembly GCF_037392515.1. Classification (NCBI taxonomy): domain Eukaryota; kingdom Metazoa; phylum Mollusca; class Gastropoda; order Lepetellida; family Haliotidae; genus Haliotis; species Haliotis asinina. The sequence goes on along the minus strand of NC_090282.1, from coordinate 72,029,990 downwards.
GGATAAACAAAACTTGCACCAAAACAACACTTAAACACAATTTTGTATCCACATTGTTGACAGGTACAAATCGTGGAGAAGGATGTGCTTATCCGTTTCAGGTGTCTGAGCACTGGGTGCCATCACGGATTTATCACAGATCCATTCAGATCATCAGACTTTGTTCTCCTTCTTCGCTAAGTTGAATCTGTTACGGGAGAGAACTGAGACTTTTGCGTAGAATTCCATTTTCCGGTACCGAATAGGTGGGATCGTGATATCCGATGTTGTCTGAGTCCGATAAGGTAGTTTTGTTGAATGTCATGGATTACAATCACATGAAGGAAAAACCCATGCACCAATCAATTTACGTTACTGACCAAGAGCTGATTAAGAATTTCCAAATAACTTCATGCCTGCTCATTCACAACATCCACTTGCACTTATAAACACATAGAACATGGAGGCGAATTCCTTAATCATGTTAAATTACCAGTATTGCAAAAACTGAAAACAACCGTTTCATCCGCTCTCATGTTTAGAAATGGACAATGCTTGTAATATGAAACTTCTTCGACACATCGACTCTGAATGCCAGTAAGGCTCTGCAAGCTCTGTCCGTCCTAAATGACAAGAGTACTTCTTACTTGCTTAATACAACTGTCCACTGTTTCGGATCGTAGTTCACGGAATTGTTCTTACTGTGCTCCCGTTAGTGCACTGGACCCTAAAGGAGATCGAAGCCATTACCCAATCCGACTGATTTTATTGACACGGGACTATGATGTAATTACATACTCAGATATGCCAATAACCGATTGTAGGCCTACATTGTTCAGCTACAGTACATGGTTTCATATATAGATTTTCGGAGCATGAAAGGAAATTTTAATGTCAGTGTGACAAGGATCACGATGTTTATAGGCACTTGACTTTTAAGGACATCAGGATGTATCTGCAAAAAAGCGATATCAATCACTCTGCAGTGGATTCAAGACATCCTTGCATCAAAATGTCAAACGGGATCCTGTGATAAATGACGTTAATGGATTAAGTCACCTTTTGGGTGACGAAATGCACGTAACCATGACATATGTCTAGGATTGTTTCTGTTTGTATAAATCTCTGTTAGAATAGGTATCGTGTATCACATGCTGTGGTTATCATTTCGACCACTGCTTCACTACTGATGATCATGCAGCTATACTGACCATGATTCAGGATTCAGGAAGAGAAAATAATCATAGACTTTAAACAATTTCCGTAATGGAAATCCAAAGCCCAGTCATCACTTGTCGATAATTGATTGCTTGAACGCGAATTTTATGTACAGAGTCTGCAGTTATTCCGAATTACCTTAATTTGTCGGTAATTCCGGCGACGGTTCCCGTCAACTTTTGAACAGTCGCGGTTATTAATTATCCCTGATTTCCCCCGGCAAGCAATTATGGCAAATCAGATTGATTCTTCATGTCAGTTCGGTCAAGATATGTATATAAAATTTGAAATTGTATAGTAGAATCGATGTGCAGTTTTCGTTTTTTCTTTCCTGTTATTGACTATTAAAGAAAATATCTATCATAATGAAACCTATTTTATTGATACTATCTCGTCGATGATAATTGATGAAAAGTTTTCGGATGTTTTTATGGAACTTTCGGAAGAGTTTTGTAAATGTGAAATTCTCATGATCGATACGATTTCATTTGAAGCGAATGACACGTTCATACTTAGGTTGTGTTCAGAGGTATCGAAGTCACACAGATTCCGATATAACTAAACTGTGGGAAACACATCTAATTCCAGCCATTACCAGAAACTGGTTACATTTAATGGAGTGCAGACAAAATGTAATCACTCGTAGTTTAATTAAGCAGAACATCAGTAAGAAGACAACATTCGAGAATGTTCGTTATTCTGCAACATCTAATTACCCCCAGTAAACTTTGAGGCACTTAATTCAATCTCACCAGGTTTAATTAGTTTGGGCCTTCTTTTCAGATCAATAATATAATGCATGTGACATCACTGACTCATGGACAGTGGGAATGGGTAACTGATGAAAGGTTTTATGCAGGTGCTATTTGCCGTTGTCGCGGATTACCCATACAACTGGACCCAAGGGGTGATTTGTATTGATTCAAACGTACGCCATGCAACAAGGCAATTTAATTTGTTCACGAACATGACATCACGTTGTCAGCTTTATACACTGCATGAATGCTTCCAGTAGGTGAACTGCCTTGGGTGGTATATACAGTTTGTTTTCAAATGAAACCAATGATAAAACAGATGAAAATTTGTGCACACTATCGAATCTGGACTAATTAATATCTGTTCTTTGTTATGATCATATCCATCCAAGGAGAGAATCTTTTAAATAAGATGAGGTTACGAGTATAAGTTGACGTCTTCTAGAAAGTGTACCCTTTGTTATCAAAGTCTGAAAGGAAAGATATGTTCTAGAGTTAAGAAAAGTGTTTTAAATGAGAGAACACACACATCTTTACGATGATAAAGTTGGTAAGAGTTCACCATTTTCAGGAAATGAAACGTTCCATCGGATATAAATTAAAGTCAAAACAACCTTTCACACACACACACACACACACACACACACACAGAGAGAGAGAGAGAGAGAGAGAGAGAGAGAGAGAGAGAGAGAGAAAGACAAGATCTCTGCTAAAAGTAAAACCGTTTGTACGATTCCAACATTGTGAAAAAGCAGAATCACTATTAGACAGTTAAGATAACTTATGTTCGCGAAAGGGAACATATTTTGACGCACTGGTGATGCCCGCCAAAACCACATGCAAAAGGAAATCAATATTGGACCTGAAAAATACACTTCCACATATTTTACAGGATATGTCCTAGCACTTCATGTCTATCATAAGTCGTTTTGAATCCTTTGCTGAGACTCTGATGTTAGTAAATCATTGAAAGCACGAGCGGTAATCCTATGATAGGCATGCCAATATCAGATGATTTACGTCATATTGTCTGCCAAGGAACACATACAATCCGCATCAAGTCATGGTGTATGTTGTTATGTGATGCCCCTGAGGTAATCCCCTGCAAATACACCGTCAGCTCTAGCGCAATATACGTTACTGCATCAATCATTTTACAGACGAAAATGACTTCACACTTACAAAGACGCTAATTACGTAGGATTAAGTCTCTGACTTGTGAAAGTTCACTAATTGCATGAAGTGCCTCGTTAGTTCGATGTGACCCTTTGAATTGCTCGGATGCCAATATTGGTATACTTAGCGTAAGGACGACAGGATCATTCATTTACGTATGTGGGTTTGTGGGTGTTAGGAGAGAGAGATAGAGAAAGAGAGAGAGAGACAGAGAGAGAAGAGTGTGTGTGTGTGTGGGGGGGGGGTATAGAGAGGAAAGACAGAGATGAAGTGGAGAGAGTGATGTTAATTTAATGTGGAGACTCATGCACGATGTTAGGTTGAAAGTTTGGTATAAAATATAGTTACACACAAATGCGTCCCCATAAATACGTACATCATACCTGTAAATATGTAAGTCTAGGGGAATAATAATGATTACATAGTTAAATTTTATGATTGTGCATATCCCTGCGCTGCTTTGCAGATGCATGCATATAAACCACCAAATCTAATCGAAAATAGTATGCTTACGAAATATATTGAGGAAAAACAGAAGAATAATCTCTTTCAAATGATGGGTTTTACATTCTAATCCCTGTGATTCATTCACCGCCAAGCACGCACAATTCCTATTCCAGTCTCATAGTTTCACGTTGATACACAACACATGAACTGTTATGCTGCTGTATGTCCGAGATTTATGTCCTCGTCAGCTGCTGGTAGAGTCAGTGGCATAATGACATCTACAGTTCATGTATTACTCCACATGATCCACATAGGGCACATTCAGCGGCAGCATGCTATATGTCAACAGCCATCCATGCCAATGGTATGGGTTTTTTATGCATTACAGTTATACAAATCTGAATGATTTGGCATAGGTTTGTTTCTAGAACTTATTTGGGTCGTCTTAAAGGAGGTCATCAGTTGACACCTAAAGGCTGGGAGAGCTGAAATAAGGCTGACCTAAAAGGTGAAAATGGTTATAACTATCTACACTACATGAATAATAGTAGCAGTGCAACTAGCAATTATCAAACAGAACACGTTACATATACATTGTAACAGCACCATCGTGTTTATGGGAGAGTGGTGAAACGTAGAAACCAAAGACTGTGATAGCTGGGATGTTACTCGACCTAAAAGGAAATCTGACTGTTGGCAACTGAAGTAGCCTCTGCTGCCACACGGTTTTGTTGATCTTGTATCTGGAATAGGCATCGATTAGAATAAGCTGTAAATAAACGCGTCACTTTATGCCTCATGTGATCAATCACTAGTTTTTGCCCGGTTACTATAATTAACCAAAGAAGTCATTGGATATTGGATTGCTGCAAGTAATGTAGATAATTTTGCGTTGAATTGTAGTAAATATTGCTTCACTCTTTAGGATGACTGCAATACACGTATGACAAAAGAAACATGATCTAATGTTATTATGTTAATTCTTATGTTAATGCTTTTACTGTGATGTCATAGACACCCATGCTTAACTTATTCATGCTCCAACTGAAGAACTGACACTAAATGGTGAATGTTTGCAAATGACGTCTAAGAGTATCTCCACGTGGACAGATAAGCTGCAAAGACTTAGCTGAAGGCTGGTCCTCTTTTTAATGTCATCTGTGCAGAGATCCGTCCTTACACTTGTCAGTAATCGAACTGTATTTAAACGTGTTTGGTTTCTAATTGTGTCGGCGCTGTGCTCGTTCTGATTTGTAAGCTAGGATCATCACCACATGCTCTCATGCATCCTACACCGAACTGGCACACCGCAATGTGCATGTATGCTTGTGCGTGTGAGCGCGCGCGTCTGTCTGGCACACTGTGTTTAAGGTCAAACATGATCCTTCTTTAAAAGCAAGATTCTGTAAGCAGAGATTTATTACGTCGAGGATATCATTAAATGAATCCGTACATTATCCTAACAATTTCAATCAAAGTTGGTCCCAGAAGACCTTCATTTTAATCTTTGTGAATAGTCAAGGTATTTTCTGTCCCATGTGCCAAAGTTATGACGCTTCCGACACAACATTCACTACCGATACGCTGAATTATGTGACAGGAAAGAACATTACTGAGTAATTAGCAAAAGAAATGGGGAGAAAAGTCGCCTAAACCTCATCACTTGTCATCATAATGTATAATATTTATAACGAACACTCCTTGTTCGACCTTGGCGCCGGTATTTTTTACAGAAAAAAAAAACGAACGATGGCGTGTGGCACCTTCTGCAATACTTCAAATCTGTTATGAATATCTTACAGTGAGATGACCATAACTTATTCATAACCATTTCTAGTCATTGTATACATTGAACTATGAAAATGTCCCCAATATTTTTTTGTGTCTTAACTGACGTCCCGCTCATCTGTCAGTGCTCGATATTTTCAGTTGAACATACTCCAGTTTGTATGATAACGGCGTAATATCGCTTTAGCAATTTAATAAATATGCTCCGAATCAATGTTTCACTTTTTCCCCACTTCGTTCATAAATAATAATTCTAGAATTGTTTTTACATGGCAGCAATCCAAGTAATAACAATGAACATGTCACGTTCCATTCAAGAAGTTCTATTCCAGTTATATTTCATTGCTTTTGGAAAATTAATAATGATGATATTTAGTTAAGGTCATACATTTGTGGGGGATAAATTGTTCATTGTTCACATAACATTGTTGTACATAATGAAGGGTGTAATGAATACAATGTCATATTACACAGTTACAGATATCGACCTTATGTATTTGCACTTGCGACAGTACCCGCGTTATTCGGTAATAGTGGCGATACCAAGCCCTATTCTCACAAACTACTGTTATCATGACCAGTGGAATGTGTGACTGAGTGCATGTTGTTCGAAACCAAACCGCATTTAACATCACAGTTTATCGATGAGTGAGTTCGATTTTACAGCAATATCACGGAGGTCACACATTAGGTGAAGCAATATTGGTCACGGACACTTCATGGATGGGTGACCGAGTTTGGCAGCTTGACTTCTGAGAGTTTCAAGGATTTCATTTATTTGGGGTAACACTTTCTCAGTAAAGTACAAAATCGAGCACCTTTTTGATTGAGTCTCATCCGGGAATCGTACCCGAATCCCCAGAGTCAGGCACCTAATCGCAAGCGCACAAACTCAGCCAGTTTATAGGATAAGTCATATCACTGTTAGTCTTCTAATGCGTCACAAGCAGTTTGAATTAACCTCGTTAATAATGTCTTGGTTCTTTGAGCATGATCGTATTATATTATTATTTTTATATGCAGAGAAGCCATTGGGGTTCCACTATCATGTACGAGCCCTGTTTGTAACTTGGTATTTTCAGTCAACAGAGAAGAAATCTGTCTATAATTAGATGAGAATATCCTCACTTAGCTGGCTTTTAACTACATACTGTAGAAGTATGATTCATTACACGCCGACTGTGAAATACTGCTTGTACTAGAATACCTGATTTCTTGGTGTATTTTTGTTGCTGTAATTCCTCTATTAATCTGGGTATTCGCGAAGCAGTGGTGACTTAATCCTCACCTTCCATACAGGGCTTATCACGATTGTCGTCATTTGGAATTCTCCGATGTCAGATTAGTCGGTTCATATATACGCCATTTCAGTATATCCGAAATGGATACTGTTGTCGGAGAGTGACTATATTCAGTGATAGATCAACTGACAAGTCTTGATAAATGGGTGCCTGAACAGAAAGCGTGAACTATACACAATCGTGCTGAAAAAAATGCCGGCAAAATGTGACACATACAGCAACTTATGCGAGCGTTGGCATCTCGTGTTAACTTCAAGGATGCGATTTAGGAACAGGGATTTTTATGAGATCTATAGATAATCTTTCTTTACGTCTTTTGAAGAACACACGCTTAGGGAATTTATGTTGAACAGCAACATAGTACAGGCATATGTGTCAGCTGTAGGTCCTTAATGACGAGTACTCATGTCGGGAGGATTCAGAAAATAGTCTCTCCTTAAGTAATGCCTTTAGTCTGGCATATTAACTGACCGTTTGTATCCGCAGGCCCTCCGACTTGGTAAAGAGCAGTTGTAAGGTTCGACAGGCGCACAGTCGAAAATTAAGTAAAAGAATGTAAACACATCTTTTATTGAATCCTATCTTGTTGGAAGGATATTCCACAACGATAAAACGTATTTAGCCTGATACACAACTAAGTATGCCAATCCACTAAACCGATTGACTGATTGGAACAGCATCTGGCATTCTCGACTTTGTCTTGAGGATCTACCGGACATGGGAACTAATGAGTAGGAATTAGTCGCCATTTGTGTGTCTGGTCGTGACACTAAGGGGATCCCTGTTACCCAATCGTGTGAAATCGGCGACAGGTAGATAAAGCTGACCTAAACAAGAGCAAGACTGACTGGGTATGTGGAAGTTCTTCCCTAACATTAGACGGAGAGATGGATGACCATGGCGAATGAAAGACGAGCAGACTTCGTTAAAGATCAGCGCTACTTACGTTAGATGAATTGTGGATTAAATTGGAGTTTCACGTTGCACTCTCTTCACCGTTTCTTGTTGCTACCCTTACAAAATACAATACAATTCGTGGGAACTTTTCATTTAGGCGATAAAGGTGCTAACACAGTGACAAAATATCTCATTACAATGGCATTACAATGAGAAGAAGACTGGCTGATGCACACAACAAAGCGACTCTAGTATTCGTATTCGACAGCATGTACCGCCTTTGAGTGGGTGTAAACGACAGATCACCCCCTCACTTGTATCACCTACAGTGACACTTAGTGTCAATCTGATAACGAATTATTCATATCATATAAATTTGAATATTCAGAGACACGATTCACAATGACATGCTAATGTCACTCTGCCCTTGGAATAGCCACACGATATTCGACTGCTTCTGATTTTTCTGGCACATGTATCAATGATAACGTTGCAAGTTGCTCTGCTCAAATGCAATCGGTTTCATCTCGAAAAGTACGTACTTAGAAACAACGAGAGAGCCGTCATTTAACCCAAGTGTTGCTGCGACCTAAGTGGTGAAGTCCTCATGTGATTGATAATTACACAGTTTAATAAATAGCCTTAGCGTTCCAAGGTGTTGAGTACACACTTTTTAACGACCGCAATCTTTTGATCAGTCTCCCTCAAGTTACACTCCTTCAAATCTTAACCCTCCCCGATAATGTGCAAGATCACAGACTAGCCGGCCCCCTTCTGATCAGTGTTCATGTGAAAACTGCACTCTGTCACAAGGGACTCAATAGCCATGTCCACACATACCATCGCCTGTTCATCAGATGTGACTGCGTGTGCTGGCATTGTCTGCAGATCGATGTCTCATTGTCCGTTCCTGTCAGACATCAGATGAAGTTGCCAAGGGAATCAACTTGCCATCATTCTAAGAAGCACCTTTGAACTGCTCACGTTTGTACCATTAAACTCTCAAAACCCAGAGCTCATCAGAATCACCTACTGTCAAATGTACAAAGTGTATCTATTACCCGACCATCAGGATTGGACGTTTGAACTGATATTTGCCAAGCATCATTTAGAGGTATCCAGGAATCTAAGAATGCGACATGACGTCCTGTAGTGAAGTCCTGTAGGGCAGAAAAATTAAAATGGTTCGTTTGTCAGTCAGAACTGCAATAAACAGGGTGTCTAAAAAGATAAAAGTCGTCATTAGGAGAGACAACGACTTATAAAACAATAATTAATCATATTTCTAGAATTATTTCCAATTCATCATGCTGAAGCATTATCACTAAAAGCATTTTTCTAATGAGATATTGTTAAAATAATTGAAATCGAACGCTTGCCATATTAATAAGAAATCTCTACTAAATGAGGAATAGTTAAGAGAAGAGCAACCTTAAACCAAACAAATATGAATGTCACCATACACAATTATTTTCCATAAATTCACAATGATAAATTGTTAATATATATTTATGTAGATTCTGTTTTCAACTTCTGTTTGGAAGCGACCCTTTTATTCATTCAATGTGAACTGAACTGAAATATTATGAAAATAACAAGTAGTTTTAGAAGCTAATTATTGTTCATTGTGTTGTAGTACACATAATATTTGTGGAACCCAGAAGGCTTGAACAAAACACAGACGCTTTATTTTCCTCCCAGAACATCGAAAGACGTCATTTCAAATCATGAAAGTTTTACAAAAGGAACTCACCGCTCTTTCTGCATGAACAGTTCGTGTACATAACGATTCTATTGAAAACTTCACAACAAATATTTATCTTCAAGGAGACGGAAAAAATTGTCAACAGAAAATTCAATAACATGATTTGGTCACATGGACGTTGCAATCGCTTTGTGTCCTCCTGCAATGGCGCCTTGGCTAATAAGGGTAGCCTGGAGGTCAGAGATTCCCCTCGCCACGCCGAGGAACGGGTGGGTAAATTGTGTGAACTGTGTTTCCGTCCGTGAACTTGCTGGTATATTACTAAAAGCGACTCAACATGTCACTCGCTCACTCACCCACTCATCGCTGCAAAGATGTGACATCTCACCTTTTAAAGTATCCCGCCCGAGGTCAGGAAGATATAAACTATACATTCTTAGACGTAATAATAAAGTACAATTCAGTTCGCTAACGTCATAGATACTAATGGGCATTGCGTAGATCTGAATGATATATCAAATCCAAATCTCACACAATTTGTGACGCCCACCAGCTGAGCTAGAACTGGACGCACTGATAAAAGACATGTGATGTTTGTTTGTGTCGTTGATGGATGACGGAATCGAAACGGAGGTTAACGTTGATATGCCATGTCGATTGCATCTGCCGCACACAACACGGTTCATTTAACGACGTGTTTCAGGAACATTCTTAGAATTCTCACTGTTTAGAATTCGGCGCCCTCCGTGCCATCAGCCTCATGGTAACACTTCACCAAAATCTCACCCAAAATAGCTCTCGTAAACATGAAATAAGGTGGCTTTCAGAAACGCCCGATGTGTTGTAATACAGCTCCTTCTTTTGAATCAGTTCATTCGGTATGATCACTATATGAAAGTGTTTGCTAAACACGTGCTTACGATATGATCGTGCTCGTAAATCGACATTGTATTATGACCCGTGAACTTCCAGAGTAGAATTGGTCCTCAGTAACCCATGCCTCTCGTAAGAGACATCTACAGAGATCTGGTGTTCAGGCTCGTTGCCTTTGTTGACAAATGACATTGTATCCGATTTGTCATCCCATCTCATGATGCTCATGCTACTGATCACTTGATTTTCTGGTCCAAACTCGTTTTTCACACACCGCCTCTATACAGCGGCTGAAAACAACACGCCAATCAAGTTTTGACCGGCAACTTCTTTTGATTAACTTGGCCAGATATGTACTTACTGGACACGTTGGTGTGTGTTATGTCTAATAGTTATTAAAGGATATGATTAATATTTCCTTACTCGAAATTATCAATTTATGATTAACAGTCCATATTTATTCAAGTGTTACTTTTATGCAAATGAGAAAACGTCCTGAAACCAGTTACACTATGTAGATGCGGACCCCTAAACACCAAGCTATCTGTGGTGATCCTCGGACATATACTTGGCATAAATGGTAAGCTAAGTTAGCCTCATATAAGTGCGCCCTCACTTTGACGGTTATAATCCACAGACGCTTCAACTGATTTAAATATAGAAATTATACAACTGTTTTATTTCAACATATTGGCCAAAAAGGCTTTAATTCATTCTTGTCGTTATTTTGAGAAAGATGACTGTGTAAATGACATTCGTATTTTCAAAGATATGTTATCGGCCATTCGTTTGGGAAAGACCTTTTCCTATCACCAGGAAAAGATCGCTAACGGAGATTCTAACGGAGATCGCTAACGGAGATGTTTATAATACTCTCGATATCTTAGATAACATCTGGACGGGAATTCTTTTCGGGAAAAGTCGAAAAATAATACACATCCTGAAAAATGTAATATTTCAGATACACTGACGCCCGTGCGAACTGTTTTCGTAATCGCGAATATTCCCGATATTATTGTTTGAAATTTTCCCGCCCCATTATTCAGCAATATTGACTCCGAGACACTGATATTTGACATGAAATCCCTATGTCCAAATGTGTCATTTTCGAAATCTTTCCCCATTCATTACTCAGCTATCAGCAATTCTTACAAAATGACACTTGCACAGCGAATGAACTGCAATAACTTTACAATCTTAAGACATGCACTTTGAATTAAGTTTATTCAATTGTGAGACAGTATGCTCCTTAAAAACGAGATTGCATTGAAAGACTGCATTCCCCTATCTTGGTTGTTCAATATTGGACCAGCTTATCTTGGGGACTTAACAATGGGAAAATGAATCGTTCGTGCCCAGAATGAGAAACGCTTGGGAAGACGGAAATCGTACACCATGTACACGTATGTGGAAGAAAAACATGACCTTTGAGATATCTGCAAAAAACTGAAGTAAAGTGATCACGTTCAGATTGAGAGGATGAGTCAAATAAAGTCTACTCCACACCCTTCAAAAGTAAGAGACAGACGGATGCAAGATAACTTCAGTGAAGGGAGCATGAACTGTCTGATCTGAGGTGGTAACTTCTTGGCCTCAGTCTTCTGTTTGGAACAGTATCCTGCAAATAGTCTGTTCTTGAAACATAGTATTAATTTGTCAGATTCATTATGAAACCCTACCGGAAATTAGGTCCATACAGGCTATGTCAAAAGGGACTATGTCAAAACGTCTTTATTAACAGAGCAATTGAAGGTATATTTGTGCAGGTTAACGCTACATCTCACTGTGTGCGCTCAAACAAAAATGTTGGAAATTATGCAATATACTTTTCAATGCCAAATATTAGAACAAAGATTTCTTGAGGCTGCTAATATCCCATGAAAACAAATCTGTTAAACATGAAATCGAAACAGATCCTTTAGGTTGTTTAGGTTGACTTTGGTGATAGTGTCACTTTGAAGGAAGGTTTGATCACAGCCTCTTGATTTGTTTTGTATGAAAAGTCGCTGTGGTACCTATACTATAATGCACGGATCGTTTACGTGTTATTGACATACTGGAATGTGGTAGAATGTCGTGTGCAGGCTAACAAGCCACGGAACACGTGTCCAAAAACCAGAAATGTTGACCATTGACCCAGGCCAAAGACAATAATACAGGTTCCACTGATCCGAAACCAAACTGTACAAAATCGAGCTGAAACCGTGGCCTAGGCAACTACAGTAAAACATACGGATCAATGTCATGATCCATAAAGAGTTTGTAACGTTACTACTAGTAACTCTATACTTCTTCACAGGCTTACGAATGACAGGGACATATCATGGGACATGACATTAACATCCCCCGAAACTAATACCTGTTATATATGTTTAATTGATTTCCTCCCTTGCACATTTCGTAAACAGTGCGCTTACACGCATCCAAATAACATATAACTGGTACCGTTTGTAACACAAAAGTCAGTGTTCTTAAGATCGGTCAATAACTGACGCAAACCCTTACGGCGTGCAAAAATATTACCTATATGTAAACAGGGAACGTTATACCAATATCAAGTTTCAGGTAAACAATGCCGATCACACATCGCAGGCTTTCTGTTTGTAACAAAATGGCAACGTTATGAAAAATAACCGTCGATGCTTTCTCACGTGTTTCAAGGAGTAATCATATTTACAAAGCCTTCAACAATTCATTCCCAATCACATATAAAGTCCTAAATCAATTCATGACATACTTCACTCAAATCTAGTTCTATAACTAAGATCTTACATTTGTTCAATTCAGTAAGTCAACTTGGTCTGTGTGTGCACATGGCCGAGGCGTTGGGGACAAGTGTTTTGTCTCAGTATTAAAGTTTACTGAGCAGAGATCGGTACACGCCTACGATTGTACTGTAAAGAATTGAAAGGGCTTTCGAGGAGACTTTCCTGAAGCTTTAATACTGGAAGCAGACTGATTGATCTGAATTAGTAAATCTGCCTCAATGAAATGTCTGTTATTGCCAATATTTACATATCTGTAAGAGCTACCGCCAACATATCCTGACCCTTTCTTCCAGCAGTGATTATCTGTCCTTGAAAATATGATGGTCGCCAACTTTTAGAGTCCTAGGGTGGTTGATGAAGACATTTTTTGTCATTGTGTAGAGTATACATTAAGTATGAAGTAAATGTTTAAATTGGCTATACCAAATAACTGCTTCATAATTTATATCCGCTCCTATCTATTTGAACCGTTCTTGTTTCAGAAGTGAGAGAGTGAGATCATATTTAACGTCACATCGGCATTATGTCAGCAGCATCGTGACGAAAACAATTTACACAATAAATATGAAATCGTTTTCAAGAATAAGCCTGTCGACAATGGATAGTAAAATACTAGGGTATCGCAGATGTGGATGTAAAACTAGCATGGAAAGCTGAAACATTGTAAAGGCAGGACACCATACTAGGGACCATGGGGGATTTACAGTATATTTGCTTCCTGCATAGGCCCCACCTGGAGTTACACCATCCCTTCAGCTGTTAGCAACGTAGACACATGTAGCCATGCCCTAAAGAACATATATACCACGACTAAAAACGTGAAAGGTTTAAATTGACTTTTACTGCTTTGAACTTACGTACCCTCTCAGGAGGAGAATAATGTTACAATATTCAACCCCCTCTGAGGGTACAGCCGCTAACGATCTCTGCTAGTAACCATTTTGTCACAGATTTGCTGAGGGTTGCCTTAGCAGCAAGATCGGCCATTGTATTCTCAGAAATGCCAACGTGATTACCGTTGTTTGGTAACCAACAAAAGACGATATCGTATTGGCAGTAGCAAGATCATTATATAATACAATGATTTTTTATTAAATGTGGATGTTCACATGATGCGTCTTTAATCGCCTGGATTCAAGAAAGAGAGTCTGAATAGATTATACACTGTCTATGTTTAGGATGTCTGTCAATATATTTGAGAGCGGTTAATATGGCGTTTGTATCAGCTGTGAAAATAAAGCTGTTATCCGGTAATGTAGAAGATATTGTTCTGGATCTAATGACAGTGGCACAAGCAACTACGCCACCGTCCTTGGACCCATCTGTAAATAACAATTTGTATGAACTATAGTTACTTTTCATTGATTATATTCTTGGTTATATTGTAATTAATTTGTTTCCGATTTCTTAAATGTTGCCAGTCTTAAGTCATCTTCAGGTCTAACTAAGGAGGTGAAAAAGTAAGAAGGAGATATATTGGCTAGCTCAGTGCCAGCAGCAGAAAGAAAGGTTTTCACTCTTAGTCCCAGAGCCGGAACAAGAGAAGACTTGTATTGTATACATTCTCATAAAGAGGATTAAAACACAACCTCATTATCATATACTATTGTTGTACACTGTACGGACAGGTTTATACGTCGGCTAAGAGACGGCGTGACGGGACTGAAGGCATGATAACAATTCCAACATTCTACAACAGTTGTTCAGTTTTATGCACATTATGAAGAATGTTCTGCAAAAGACATCTTGGAATATTCTGATGTCAAATTCTGTTTATACTTGGTATCAGTATTGGACTGTGTGGTAGAATGCCTGATGGCACGATTTCCAAATATAAGCTGACGGATAACATGACTCAAAGTATCTTTTTTCTCCATTTTTTTGTTTTTCCTCTCACTGCTTTTTGCAACGCTTTACAAGTCTTTAGAGAAAGGCGGCAAACAATTTTTTATTGCCTACAGCATTTTTTTCTGTGAACCTATTGAATTAGTTTTTTCGGAAAACTGAAACCAAAGTCTTTTTTTAACAGTATGTATACACAAAAAATAGCAAAGATGAATATGCGTCAATGCGTAATTGAGTAGCACGTCTACTTGTGATGAAATACACGTTTCTTACACACAAACAAAGACCAGGAAGTGTCTGAGCGGAAGCGGAAGTAATGTGTATGTATTAACGATTAACCTGAAGGATCTATCTTTCATTGTTATGATAACGTTACCCGTATCTTAAATGTATGCTGTTCTTATAATTACCATGTAATTGATAAGAGGCATGATGTGATATTTAATAGAACCTAATCACTTTTTATAAGCTATACTTGACAACTGGTTTGTCAAAATGATTTCAGAAAGGACACCATAGTATTTACCGACTGTCCTTGCATAAAAATACAAACAAAAGAAAACTAGATATCACTCTCAGCGTAGAGAGTTTATTTGCCGATGAACAAAATCTAAAGAGGTGCCTGATACAATAGGTCCAATTACTTTAAGAGTCTTCACATTGCAACTATTCACTTTGAAAAATATGATCGATGTTTCTATCATTGCATCATTTCACTTACGATAAAAAGTACTGTATTGTTACAGCAGTTTTAATGGTTCCGAAACGTTGTCAATTTCCAAAGTCCATTACAGATATGCCATCTTGTAAAAGTATCACAGTTTGAAGAGATAAAATCTTAAGATCACATTGAGTTTTTCATAAGGTGAGGTATTTTCCCATTATATTATCCCCTAACGTCGTGGGGTTTATTGATTTTAGTCGCAAATTTCCAGTACTGCCTCGGGGTAATTATTAATCTTATTTCATTGTGACGGTGTGGACATATGCTGTGATAATCGCCACTGAGCAAAACCTTCCAAGCTGCAGCAATTCAACACAATCACAGACACAGTAACGTAAACTTAATTAACATGCAAAGTTAGAGCTGGTTTTTGACATCACGCAGAGACACATGATTGCGTTCGGAGTCACATTCCAAGGTACTGGTATTTCTGTAGTATATCAGCTTTTCTGAAATTACCAGCTGATCATCATGCCTCTGGTTGTGCATCACTTTTCAGAAAGTATCTGAGCTAAGGTGAAATGACATGAACAACCCCAAGCTATAACGAATAGAACCATCTCCGAATAACACGACCAGTAATAATCATCGATGGATGGCTCGACTTTTAAACTTGCTTAGATTGTTCTAAAAAAAGACAGATATGGTGGTGGCATGTGCACAAAGCCCAGGTCACAAGTCAGGTGAATTTAATCACCATCGAGCTCGGACTGTCCTTGGATTGGTGGCCGTTTTTGGCAGCTTGACTCCTGGGAGTTTCTAGGACTTCAGTCCTGCCCCACAACGAAGCACATAACACATGTGGTCTCACACTAGGCCAGTGAGTTTGCTCAAAATTGCCTCTGTTCACCTAGGAGGGGACCCGATGGAATAAGTCGTGTAACCATTAACCTTCTAGCGCCTAACAGACAGCTTGGGTTAATCGGGGTAATAGTAACCAGATTGTATGGGCGCATCGAGCATGCATTGTGCATGGAGTAATGAGCATGATAAATGGACTATTAATATTATTATTATATAATGTTCTGGTGTGTTTTTTATCTTATTGAAAAAGTCACATACATTTTCACATTTGTCAGCATTATTTGCATTCAGGCTTGTTAATATAATAATTTGGTTAACACAAAAGGACATTGATAACCAATCTGAAGCTATGAAGGTACATATTGATCATGTCACAGAAATCACGTGTCAAAGCTTTTTACTTTCCTTTTTGTGGTCTGTTCTGAATCTGACGGACGCGCGCATGGTGTCACAGTTGTGATGACTTTGATTCGATATGTTTCCTTCGAGCCAGACAAAACAAATCTGTCATGTGATGATTTTTTAATATCTTTTCTAATGTTGGAAGTGATGACTTTATTCGATGTCATTTGCAATACAGTTTCCTTGAGGGACCATTGCAAAACAGGGACACATATTCGTTTATTTCTGTATTTCAATATTTTGTTGTAACTTGGGTCCTCTTAGTAATATATCCTTAAGTTTGGTGCAAAGAGCACCAAAGTTACACATCACTTACATATCCCTCCATGTGTTACAAACACTGACTGGCTCCTCTTTGCCTTTATCCCAGAATGCAAGAGAACCAATAAATGAAACCCTAGTTCGTCGAGTTTCCTAAGCGCTGGGGTTCATTTCATAACGCTCTGTACCTCATAAACACATAAGCAACCCATCCGAACTCCTGCATATTGTTGACGATATGTATAAGTTTTGATTCCATTGTCTACAAACAATGTGATAATAAACCCTGCATTGATCCCGTTTAGAGGACGGATATTTTAACCCGTTTTTCACACACCTTCAATGCTTTCTTCAGAAACATTTAATCTGAAGTTAACGTAGATAATTTGGGGGAGTAGCACGTAGAAACCAATTTTTGTACCAATAGGACCAATGGTATCATCACTAAACACATACACTCAGACATACCCACGCACACACACATTAACACAGATATGCATG
Source organism: Haliotis asinina (assembly GCF_037392515.1). Classification (NCBI taxonomy): domain Eukaryota; kingdom Metazoa; phylum Mollusca; class Gastropoda; order Lepetellida; family Haliotidae; genus Haliotis; species Haliotis asinina. The sequence continues at coordinate 72,012,546 of NC_090282.1, read as the reverse complement.
GGCACACTCTCTTACAGGGACAAAAACAAATAACTCTCTTTGAAAATACGCTAATCCAAATGAAAAACTTTTGTTATCTTCATAAATAAGATACTGCACTTCACTATTTCCAGACATGTTCACACAATGACATCATAATTATCTTAAAAAATAATAAAACGACGTCTAATTAATCCATATTTAACGGCGTTAGTCACTAGTTTAGTTCACGACGACTGCAGGGCATGTAATTTCGGCTGTGAATTTATTCATATGGCGTAACGGAAACTCGCAGACCCATCACATCAGGATTCGCCACATGTTTTCAGACGATGAAAAAATCCCCACACGTACTTCACATCAAAAGTTCACTTTCAGCTTTAAACACAAAACAATCCCAAATTTAATCAACTCGCCTTGGTAGTGGATGCCAACTGGCGATTGGATGTATTCCCTAGACAGCAACAACAGTGTTGAGATTAAAGTGATGGCGATGGACGGGAAAGATTTAACAGGTAGCACAGAGCCTCTCGATGTGTAGTACCTCGATTATAGGCCAAGCGCCACACACTCCCTGTTCCCTGTAACATTAGTCAGAATGAGTGAGTTGCGTTAACGGCATTTATCATGGTGTGTCACTTTGGCGTAGAAAGACGTAGCAAGCCTTAAACATTAACCACGTTCGTGAAGCCAACGAACACATCATTTCCAAAAGCAGTCTGCTGTCATAAAATCTGCTGATTTTCCAGTTTATGGATGATGCCCATATAATTACATCACCAATAGAGTGAGATGTGTTCGCTTCGTAATGACAAAGGCATTGACATTATATTGGATTATTGTAATTAATTTTTAGTACCCATAGATCATCTTTAATGGCGGAGCAACAGCCTCAACTGGTTGCGTGAAGGCGTATGTCTGAATGCTTAACTCCCATACATATAACCAGATGACTTAAGGGCAGCAGTATGTCTACGTAGTATACATATATATCGCGTTGTACTATCTGTTCGACCATTCTGTACTTTCTGAGTGGTTTTACGTTTCTGGAAACGTCATGACAAAAAATATGTGTGACGGAGTCTGATGCAACACACGAGTAAGCGGCAATACATGCTTATTATTGGAACAGAACAATGGATTCGAGTTGATAAAATTTAATGTGTCGTGTCACGAATCAGTTGAAGTTGTGCAACGTCGAGCTCCTGCACCATGGCAGCTTGACTCCTGAGAGTTCCGGACTTCCGTCCCGCCCCACAACGAAGCACATGTGATACACCTGGTCTCACCCTAGGCAAGTAAATGTGTTCAAAACTGCCTCTGTCCCCCCCTGTAGGAAATCGCCTGGATACCCGTTTGGATAAAGTCATGTGACTATAACATTCTGACGTCTGACAGGCAGCTTGGGCCACTCGGGGTAATCATGCTTCCTTCGTTTGGCTTTTGGAGACCGTCCGTTATGAGATGACTTTTTATTATTAATTATTTCGGGAGATACCGAACACAGAGAATACGAACTTTCGTTGAACTGAAAGTACATATTTTTTGTCATTGTGTGCTTGTTGTTCTCTTTAACAGAAAGTTTGAATAAATATATACTTATGGGCACATAGACACGATATTTAATAAACAGCGTACTTGAAATATTGCCATGCAGATACATCAATTGATTTAACATCAGTGGGAAGCAGTTCTATGTTTCTGTTCTGTTAAGTCGGGAATTCAATCCAGTTAAGAAAGATCGATTTATATAAACAAACCTTTGGTAGAAAGGGTGGACGAACATCAGCTGTTTAGCATTTAAACATGGCTTAATCAGTCAATAAGATACTAGAAGTATTCTACAGTCATTGAGCAGTGGTGACAGTTGTGTGGTGTACAACGAGTGATGAGTTACGTGAAAAACAAGGCATTCTAGCAACAGTAATGCATGTTGCTGTAACATATTATAGGACAAGGAAGTCTGCATCCTTAAAAAGATACTAGTGGATAGATGTCGGTGTTTATCAACACCGTAACATTTAGCTACCACTGTGGTTCTGAAATCGATTGATCATGGAGACAATTGTTCCTTATTGTCACCCTGTAATGGTTGTCCTATGCTTTGGGGTGTATATTCATGTTAATAGATTTCAGTCCTTCGTGACACACAGCCCATGAATACAGACACATTAGCAAAGATTGACCGATAATAGAAATATATTTGATTGGAGATGTCATCTTTACCTTCAAAAGATGACGGATAAAACATATTGACATGCTTAAATGCCGTTACTTTATTGATTGTTTGAAAAGGAAGTTATTTGTTAACATTTACATGAATTAACCCGTGCACGCTTAGGTGGGGCTTTAGCTGAATTGAATGGTCATGTTGTTGTTAGTTTGGGACAAAGACAATATCCTCTTGACTCTGCGTGTTGCATTAGAGCTGCCGTGCAACATAATACCTCGTTCCATGTAAATTGTGCTTTCGTGACCACATGCATATGAAAGTAGTTTGTATTCAATGTAGTAAAGTAATCAAATTGTATTGGGGAATGCTCAAATTAGACTATTGTTTATTGAAATAGAAGCGACAAAATCATTTCCACATCCAGAAGCAATTTCTGCTGAAAGCAAACTCAATTGTACAAACTACATAATGATTATGTATTTGTTTCAGCAGTATTACAGATGTACGATGCTTTTTGCAAACAAATCGAGTCTCGAACAGACAATCCAGTGATTGTAATAATGCAAAACAAATTCCATGTATAAAACGAACAGATGACATTAATTATAGACCTTTTAACAAAACGAATGGATATAACTCTTGTGTTGCTATGAACAGGATATTGTAAACAGTCTATCGAATTCAGATGATTCAGATGTTTTACTGACAGCACGACTTTCGGCTAATTATAAGCTCGACTATCATTAAGGAATGGAAGACTTTGCTTAAACTTTCCGGAATGAAATGTGAACATATATTCATTTCAAGCTGGTATGAACTTCTCAACAGACTTGGAACAGAACTTGGAAGGGTACTTATAGCTTAACATCAGTCATGTGTTTCAAAGCTCGATGTGGTTTCGAATCCAGGTTTGTCCATACCATACAACTTCTCTTGTGATGACTTGCTTTACTTCGGGCTCTTTAAAACCATTCATGCTATGCCACATTAAAGCGGGATAGGCCTGATGCGATTTAGGTGCTGGGCGGGTTTCCGTTTGGTGAAGCAACTAATAAACGTTCAGTATCAATATTGAAGAAACTATTTCTTATCTGTGTGAAATGTGCATACAAAGTAGCAACGTCCCAATGAAAATAGATTAGCATGAGGAAGACTGACACAACTAACCATTTTCAATACCGATATCAGCAAAAAGGTATTCTTCAACGCTAGGATGCACTGGCTCCTTGATTGGTTAACTGACTTGGCAAACAGGTGTAATGAGGTAGGTAATCTTATTAAATCTTGCCATCCCCGAAACCATCCAGCCCTGGAGGCCATGCAGTGTTTCTAAACAGCGGTTAAATGAATTTTGTGTTTTTGTCCCTGCAGGATGCATTGTTTGTTTTTTTCTTGTCGTGACATCCTCTAGTCGTACTTACGCTTGGTGTAAATATACCACCCTCTGCGTTTTCTTAAGGTTGTAACTTCTTAATACTTTGAAATGTGTTCATGTTCTACCTGCGTTGTCTCCTATTTCTAGTTCAACTAAAGTTGATATTTAAACCAAAAGTTCTTTCTATAAATGATGTAATCACTTGTCTGGTTAGCTATTCTCGACACATTCGTACTACGTACGAGCTTCTTAAGCCCATTCTTAACACGTTGGCTACGATCAAAGACAAGAATTCTAACGGTTATGAACGTTTCAAAAATATGCGCCCTGGATCTTATGAGTGGCTGCATGATTTGAATAATCGGAAGCACTAGTCATCACATTTGTGATTGTTTGGGTGGTCCTGATAAAATTGTTGCTAGCAATGGATGAAAACAGGCGTTTGACGTTTGTGTATTTCCATTGTTTTATGTTGTGCTGAAGCTACGGAGAGATGTGGATTAACAAGACGCGACATTGGTGCTTTGACATTCCCAAAGGTGAAGAAGTCAGACTATGGACATACCACACACCAGGATCTGCAGAAGGAAGATTTTTTTTACACGGGATTTTGTGGATGAATCCTAAGACTAGATGAAATCTCAACCCTATTTGATTGCTATTCATAATGCCATAGTCGAAAGGTTTCAGTCGATTCTTCTTTCACGGACTGATTATTATTTGTTGATTAGGAGGATTCATCTATACGTCTGTCAATTACTGTCCTTAATTTTGTCTTTAAAATCTCATCAGAAGTCATGCCAATGAACACTGGCAGAGAAACGTCATCTTACTGATTATCGAGCTATCCAATATTCAGTGGTTTTCAAATGACGTTCAGTCGCGTACAATTGATGGAGAGACTATAACATGACAATGCTATACCTCTGAACGTTTTGGCTCAGTCTACAAAGACTATTTCTCTTGCCCAGAGTCAATCAAGTCGATCTACACATGGAGGAAAGGACGTTGTGGGGAATGACGACGGCTAATTTACTGCTTGAATCATACGTTATTCATATAATCCACATTGACAATGCCTCCCGAAATTCAAGCCTCCCTTGAGACCAGCAACATGGTATCTACTTTGTAACTGGTCTAATAATTCCACAGACGAGTTTTAATTACTCTTTTGGCGTGTTAGATCATTAATCTGTCTTACATGGTTAGCATGTGGCAAAATTAAACCGGATTGGGCAGAGGGTAACGACTTATGTTGTCGCCGCCATTGCCTTATTAACCAATGCGCGCGCACACGCACACACACAAACACACACAAACACACACATGCACACACATGCACACACATACACACACATGCACTCTCATATTTGAAGATCCTTAGCATAGATATGATAGATATGATTTCTTCAGTTCTGAGCTGTTACGCACTGACAATATGATCATCACGCGAATGACGTTATATACATATATAAATGTTTGTGCATCTGTTTAACATTTACTTGACGGACTGGGAGAATTGAAGTGTTTTACGCCGCTGCTAGCAAGCACTAAAATGGTATACATATGTATCAACTTTGATAATTAAACAAAAGCAAACTCTTTAAACACGACACTTCTCGTTGGCTAAATCACTTTGTGTGGAAAGGAACAAACGTCATCTACAGTGAGATATCCGCAGGTCCATGTTGTACTGCTAATCCTAACGGACCAGTGTTGAACTGTCATGACATGGGTTACTATAACTGTGGCAGCACTAATGAGTGCTTATAGACCTGTACACTATTCCTCAGAGGAAGAACAACCGATGAAACATAGATTGGAAAAGGGCGCTTTAAATCTTTATAAATGGTACAGAAAGGCCTCATTGAAATCTGTTTGGGCGAGAATACATTGCGAACCAAATCCAATGGATTATATATCAGAATAGCCAAGGGAAGATGAATCTCTCTAAATCCGTTTCTAATGATTAAGAGGTCCCCTGTGATGCATGGCTGACCAATATCCCGTTTGGAGGACATGCTCTCTAAATCTCACCCATTAACTAGTTAATGTGTTCGTGAATCTGGAGCTGAATGATTCTCTTGTGGGAGCTGCACTAACGTTTCTGTAACATTCACACGCCACAGAACGTTAAGTCATCACACAGAGAGCTCTTCGGGACAGACGTATTGGCTGTATCAAACCAAATGTAGCGTACGCGCAGAGGCACTGGGAACTTTGATATTATTTGTTTAGGAAATATTGATAAATGCTGCTAATGTGCATCTGACTGGCTGTTCATCATAGAATATTCCTTAGAGGGACGGGACTGCAGACACCAAGGTCAAATGCCTTTGGGGGCAAGGAAGTCATCGTATTGTCTCCAGAAACAGAATGATTCTGTCTATTCCTTATGTAGTATTCCACCTTACTGATTCGGGATGACACTCTTACAAGATATAAGTGGTATTGCATGTGACCTTCGTTGAGGAACTTATTTTTCTGGAATAAGAATCAGATTGCCTTTCAAAGGGTCACCATATATCACTTGCTATTGCATCTTTGTTGACAGTCTCATCGGAACCGCATACAGTTTTGATATTGTAGACCACGGAATGACAAATACACACCGAATTCGTACAGACGAAACGTTGTCTTATGTCATGTGTTTTCCTTGAGCCTCAGCTTGACTCAACAGTATAGAGAGTAACATTATGAAGAAAATGGTGTCGCCGATGTAGTCATAGCGCGAGTAAGGAGTGTTATATTTAAACGTACCTGTGAGAAATGCAAACAAGTGATTTCAGCAATGATATTTTCGCCCAACGTACTGTTTCAGCAAATATATTGAAGCCCGATTATTCTGTGGCGTTCTGTACTTCACATTCTATAGTTTGTAAATGCCAAACATCAATCGACTCCCTTCTAGCTTCTCCGAATTAATGTGAAGGATCATTTGCTTAATCATTATACTCGACAGCTGCAATGACGACAATACAGAAAATATATAGAAGCTAAAATGCAGTCACCACAGTGGATATGGTTTGGCGTAAATGACTTTTCATTTCCACACAATCTAGACTCAGATATTAGTTCCGATTTTTAGGACAGTGTTCAGAGCATTAAAACTAAGTCAGTTGGTTGCCCAAATCCACACAAGGTGTGTTAGACACATCTGCAGACGCCCTCGTTTCTTAAACAATCAGTGTTGATTGCTTAAGGTGCGCTCAGGTGTCATGGATCTTTTGAGGCAATTGCATTCAGCTACGTCACCTGCCGGGCGCTATTTGTTTTAGGAAAAGATGACACACGCTTGGCTTTTTATGGACTGAATTACCGAACCTTTCTCACCAAATTAGGCAGGAATCTATTTTCGTGAAAGTAATGAGCAGTCACAAAAGAATATACTGTTGGGCAACAACTGGACGAGCGTCACACTGTTTTATATCTGGCAGACACGTACAGCTACTCTCCTGTTATCGAACGATTGTGACAAGAGCGTTGTTGAGCTAGAGGAGTTAAAATGTCATCGTGGACAGATGGGAATTGTAGCCAGACAGGCTTTGGAACCTAAACCACAAATGTATTGAATTATTTTCAATTTAAACTTACATTATTCTTGATTTTATTACTGGAGGAAATACCACGAATGGCACTGACAGGATATTGCTATTTGTTGAAAGATTTAACTTCTGAACAGCATAATAGTTGACATTTATTTCAAAGAAATTAGAGGGCACCCCTCATCTCAATCCTACATTGCGCTTTACATTTAAACGCTTTCATAAAATGCTGTCATCATTTTCTATAAAACTTCTCGACATCTCTCTACAAGTTTGGTCAATATGTGTTCATCAGAATAAGGCTTCAGCACAAACGTTTACAGTCATTGTTCAGTAATTAACACTGTGTGTCACTGGATTGTAACATCCTTAAACGTATACCTTATTCATGAAATCTGATATATTGGATGACGTATCAATTGGAAATCAAAAACAGAATAGTAGTCACGTTTACCTGATGTCACTTTTGATGCATCTCCTGTTAAAAGTTTCTCACCTGATTAATGAGTTTCTGGAACATTATTTTAAGAGATCGGGTTAGAACTGTCCTGTGAACTAGAGATCTAACACCCAGTTTACAGTTTCCATCGGTCAAGCTTTATTGGAGATGGAGAGGAAACCTCACTCCTATGATATGGACACGCAATAGTATTGTAGAGAATGACATACCTTTGGATACATTTAAAATTGTAAGTGATTATGGTTTTATGTCGCTTTTAGCAATATTCTAGCCACATTACGCCGGAGGACACATTGTACTCATGTGGTGAATCGAACTCGGGCCTTCGGCGTGAAGAGCGAACGCTTTACCTACTCGGCTACCGCACCATTCCAATTTCACGTGCATCGATGTCATCACAGTCATGTCATGAAACATGTGCAACATGTGGATGTACTTCACATAGATCTAGATGTATCTATGTGTAATGTATTGTAAGCATTGGCCTTTCGATAACATCCAATTATTTTATCATGAAATGGCCTAATATGTTCTGTTAAGATCATATGTTTAATGACGAAACTCCTGTGCTTCATTTTATACTATTGTGCATCTAAACAATTGCTTGTTTTATACATGAATACGTACTCGTTCAGTGTTAGGTCACGCCAAGTGGCGTGATAAAATGAAACTGGTTATTACACTAAATGCGGCATTGATGAGCCAAAACAAGGATGGGTTAGCTCAGAGTCAGTAAGGTGCGAGGTTCATTCGTAGGACCGTGAACAATGAATTTCTAATAAACGACTGATATGTCATGCGGACCTTCCTCTAAATCAGTCATTTTTGTTCATGCCTGTGTTTCAGATATATACAGAGCATGGTAACTAATTCAATGCTAGTTAAAAAATGGATGTTGTATTTCATACTTTGCAGGAATGTGTGCATTGCTGCACAGAACAATACAATCTTAACCAATATGCACCCACAAACGCAATGTTATATATTTAGCAAATCCGCCTTAGGAAAGACATTCTGGGTAAATCTAAATGTCAGTACACATCTCTTCCTCTGTGCTCGCATTTCAAGGTAATTCGATATGCGTTCTTAGTACAAAGTGGATTACAGACAGAGAATAATACTGTGGTGCAATTCACAAAGGAAGAACTGGTTTTAGTGCAATTGAAGAGATCACTGTCCCATGTAGATCGTATTTCAGTTATTCAAATACTATGAATGCAGAATGTATTCGAGCTCATTTGTTTTACCAGTAAATGTGTTTATATAAAGTAGTGGTATTTTTGTGGTGTAGTATCATCACCACTATATGTGCATATAAATCCTATGGCTATCATGACTATAGGATTGTTGTCAAGGGATTTGTGTCGTTATTATAGTGAAGCGGTTGCTTGGACTAAAAGTAGAAGTAAATTTCATACATATTCTGTCACATTACAAAATATGACATATAAACTATAAACAATGTGGTAGCAGTAGGGGTATTTGAAACTACCATAGAGCTACCTTGAACGCTCTATGTATCTATATGTCATGAGACCGGTTTATATGCATTGAAAAGTAAAGTCTGGCTAAAGATTGTCATCGACTGTTTTCTACTTTCTGTCGTGCAAATAACAGGTCGACACCTTGCGAATGCCTCATTTGTGAGGGGTACCTAAGTTAAACTCCAGCATGGCCGTGAACTAATCTCTGTGGAATAGCGATGGAGAGCCGGAATGAGTCCGGACAGACATGATGTTTCTCTGAACACTAATCCTTATTTATATCAATAAAGTATCACATCTGTCGCCTTCAAAGAGTGTTATTTTCGTTTAAACGCACCTTAAACACACTTTTACATAATCATCGCCTTCATAATTGATTTTAACGAGTGCATATGCGTATTGTACTATAGTTCTTATGAAACAAATTACCATTAAGGGTTTCAAATTGAAGTTTTGCATGTTGGGAATGATTAAATGTCATCTCTCCTCACGCCTAATGTCTGAAGAAGGACCAGCTGTAGGCGTCGAAACAAAACCAACTGTCATTAAACCAACAAGTATAGAATATGGTTCCTTCTGAAAAACGTATTTCTGCTTCATAGACGTAGTGGAAGTTAAGTGATACTAAAAGTACAGATTTATCGCTGCACGGCAAGAACACTTTGGTTTCCATTTCATCACGAAACCGCGCGGTGTTAGTTTTGTTTTTTTATGATTCATGTGTTCTAAAACACTGTATTTTATACTTTAACAAGAGCCACTCCAGACTATAATTACATTGGTTGAAAAACGCATTCTAGAAAGACAGTTGGCTCTCGTAAACACCAATACCACAGCTTCACTTGAGGAAAGGATATGGATATTTGATAGTTGACCATTTGTTGTTTGTATCCGTGTTTTCTTGCCCTTTTATCTTGTGAATGACATTGAGGCAAGAAGATTTACGAAATGGTCGTGAGAGACGGTGAGGAAGATGTTTTCCCTAAATGTATGTCTTCATGCTTCAGGCTGAATGAAGGTGAATTAGTCAGCATCTGTGGTTTTGCCTGGGTTTAAATAACGTCAGTCTTTAAATAACGTCACTGCAAGGAGAGGAGCATCACAAATTTTACCCATGGAGAAATCGATGCTATGGTTTCTTCGAGACAGACTAGTAGCCTACCCTGCTGCACTGGGCAATGTATACTTGGTATTGTTACTAGTTAGAACAGTTACTTGGTGGGTTCGTTTTACGCTTTTAGTAAAATGCCAGCAATATCACGACCGGGACACCAGAAATTGGGCTTCATACATTGTGAACATTTGCGAAATCGAACTCAGGTCTTTGGCCAAGGCGAGCAAACGCGTTAACACTAGCCTATCCCAACACCCCAACCTAAAACAACGTGTGTTCCTTCTGCAATGTACGGATAACTGGTGGTCAGCAAAGCTGCAACCCTGCCTTCAACTGCTTCTTCAGCAAAAACTAGTCACGTAAATGAAAAAAGTTAAATGCTTAGTGGTTGTATCAAACCAACACTCGTCCTAGACACTGAGATCAGAATTAATCCGATCCACGGCCTAATCCAGCGTAACGGTACTGTCTGTACCGTCTAATGATCTAAAATCACTATCCACGCCTCAGTGCTTTCGTAAACAGATTTATGATTAGTAGTGCAATCCGATGCCACACTACTGAAGTCCATTTCTAACGTCAAACTATTAGCACAGGTGGCATAAATGACATATACGTCATGCAAGTGACATGACAATGAATGTCAGCATCGCCGTCACTCGTCATCTATCAACGCCTGCACCAGCAATAAGCTGCAACTAACGACCACTCATTTCACAGTCTTGTCGGCCCTTTCATACACTCCTAACACGGTATTGATAGAGGTAGCCATCCCGGAGCCTATTTCCATCGGCCGCAATATGTTGCCATATTACATTCGATCTGAGCCAGGCTTCAATTCACTCATCTCACATTCATTGGCCTGTTTCAGAGTAAGAACCGGGCTATGGGGCATTGACATGTTTATTGGAATCCGGATCTACCACACTGCTGATGGTTGGAAACAGATATGCAGTCCTTCTCCGAGTCACTAAACGACACCCAGCTGCAGGTGAGTGTGCTCATTTAGTAGATTGATTATTTGACCACAGGTAGTCATTTCGGACATGGCGAAGGTGTTTGTAATTATGCTCGGTGACACTTAGAGTCAACATATATTTCATACTTCACCAGAAACATCAGCGTAATAATTATCTCCAGTATGTACTAAGTATGGACAATAATCATGCATGAAGGCCTTAATTGCTAAGTTTTCTGTGTGTGATAGTTCAGTCAGTATACATGGGCATGCAGTAGGTGCAATGGTATACTGGTCATAGAAACAGTGTGTATTGAATTAATGTGCGTGTGTCGACAAATGTTGACAATGGTGAAATTCCTATGGAGATTACTTTTGTCATGGTATGTTTATTGTAGAGTTATACTGGGGTTAGAACGAACTCCAAGGACCGCACATTTCAGTTAGTTATACCCGCAGTTTATTTTAAGCACTTTCACTGAGACATAAAGGAAGTAGCGGCGGTGGGGTAGCCTAGTGGTTAAAGCGTTCGCTCGCCACGCTGAAGACCCGGGTTCGATTCCCCACATGGGTACAATGTTTGAAGCCCATTTTCTGGTGTCCCCCTCCGTGATATTGCTGGAATATTGCTAAAAGCGGCGTAAAACTAACTCACTCACTCATAAAGGAAGTGGAATTGACCAAACAGATTCGATATATCCGTCATTTAATTATACGCGTGTTTATTATAAAGGTAATTCAGTCTAAACAGTTTACATATATAGGATTACTTCACCATCGCTTTTTTCTGCAGTGCAGTCAAATATGTGCATAGACAGGCATACATGTTTGTGTTTACACAAAAACAATACCTGCATGGTGTCTATTGACAGCAGCAGAGGCATGTCGGACTTTTATGTTAATTGTATCTTCGTGTTGACATTTACCTATTTAACAGTCAGCCCCTTCTTTGGTATCAGGGACTGCATTGCAAAATCACTGGACTGGAACTTATTACTGTAGAGTTCTAAACATTTACTAGCTTGACGTACAGGTAGGCTTTTAATGGCCAAACTATTGTTTGGTAAACCAGACTGTGCTATACAATCACTGTGTGGAAGTTGATAACTGTTGATGAAATTCTTAGCCAGACGTACTCATGGACACGGCGGCTATTCTGGAATTTGTTGTATGTAGTATTGCTGCTTCTGCTAGATTAGATTTCAAACTGAGAAAAGGCCGAGTGCTCGTTCTTCCCTCTTGTTAATGCATATGCTATGTTGATTCAACACACTTGTGGCACTGAACCGTTACAGCGCTGATAAGATGTGAAATACCGTCATATTTCACATACGAATTGCCCTACGAGTAGACTCAGAGGCTAAGTTTGGCTTGTATGAAGCTCGGAGAATAACACTGAACTTAAGTTGAACTATATCCGGACGCGGTAGTTTGTATGTAGAAACGGACCAAATATACCGGATGTAAAAATTTTTGTTAAAGTTGTGGGTGTGATGTTGACTGGAAATGGATTAAAGCTCATCGAATCTTTGATTGGAACACCCACTGTGGATTCTGTATTAGCATGCTTCTCTGGAAACTGTCAATGTGGTATTTCCTGTCTGTAATGTGTGACATTCGAATGGATTAGTTCACCATAAAGCAACTGTATCATCATCTACGCCCTTACAGAGTCGTTTAGTAAAACATCTCGTATGCAATTAAACGTTAATATTATAGTGTAACAACACTTTCAGTGAGTTTCGTCTGAAATGAAAAAGTTCAATTATTTTACATTTCATCGTTGCATGTCAGAAGGTTTATTGTATCTTACGATTCATATCACACAGCGTCATATTAATTAGTAGGCTGGTTCATATTAATTTATGCCCAGGAAGACGACTAGGGATTAAAGTGCGACTTTTGTTAATGGCTCAGTGGTCAAAATGAGTTAATCAATCAACATTAATGTTTTCTTAATTGCAAATCGATAAATATGAATGATTTGTAGGAAGAGTTGATAAAACAGCTTTTGCATTTTTGTTAATGGAAAATGATAACACTTCTCTAACGCACAATTTAATCAGGCAATTGGAAATGTACAGTTTTGCTGAAGAAATAAGATACCAACATTAACTAATAGAACCACGGTGCCCAATAGAAATGTCTGCATCAAGAGCTATCGTGGGATTTGCGGCATATGTCGCTGTATATAAATGCCATACATCAAACTACCTCGTGTTGACAGTGGCTCAACTGTTCTCTCGCCGGAGAGAAGTCCCATGATATCTCAAAGCTTTCCGTGTATACACGAAACGTTAAATGTCTTGAAAGCGACACAAGGGACAAACTGAAGTTGATTAGCATTGTACATTGTAGCGAAACCAAGATTTACTCGTCTTCTCCGTTATCGGCCGATCTGACATCAAACTGTCAATTGGATTATTTCATAGCTACTGTAATCTAATTTCAAAGGAACCCTTTGTACGAGTGCAAATTTAAATTTCAGATTCCAATGTGACATGTGCCGTTGTAATTTCTTGAGCAAATTACGATCTTAAGGTACGAGGTCGGAATTTCAATCAATCCAATCACGACCCTACGTTCTCTGTGATGCTTGTTCAGACAATTCTACTCCTGGAATGTGCTTCTTTGAAATAGCGCTGCACATCACTATTCAGATTGCGAAATTGACAGTGAGTGCTGCAGTTTGAAGTTTACTTCTTATTGGGATAGCAGTGTAATTAAATGACATCCGCTACCTAATATAGGACGTGCAATTTGTAAAATTTGATTATAAAACATGCTCTTTTGGACTGCAGTTGAAGGGTAAAAGATATCAGTAAATGTTGGATGAATTCAGAGGATCAGGGCCCCTGAAGTGCCCTTGTTCAAATTTTTGATAACACATAAAGATATTCGATCTCATAGCTGCGTTGCAGATACGTCTTCACGTAATTCGATGCGTTCCTGTGATACAAAATGTTATCAGCCCCGTCAAATTGATTTAATATCTGATGAATGAATTATGACGTCAGATATATCGAATAACTATCGATTTCACGAAAATAGAAATTAATTAAGGCTCCCAACGGGGCAGTGCCTTACTATTTGAATGAATGCGTAAATGGACATATATGGTTTGGACACATTTTGATACTATCGAAGACCACACAATTCCACGTGACACTCATCTAGCGTGATGTCAAAAATAATTAAGACTAAGAAACCCAAGGTAAGCAAACATTGTCTGCGACAACGTGATACACACGTATCATCTACCAAGCAACATCTCCAAAACATGTAACATCTGTCAACCAGGTAATGCACACGTAACATGTACCAACCACTGTTCACCCAAAACACGTAACAGTACGAAGAGCACGTAATACATACGTACAGACCATGATGATCGTAACACAATGGAACATCCACCAACCACCGTCTATAAACACGTAACAATGTGAAAACCACGTAATACACACGTAACATCCACCAACCACCGTCTAAAAACACGTAACAATGTGAAAACCACGTAATACACACGTAACATCCACCAACCACCTTCTATAAACACGTAAAAATGTGAAAACCACGTAATACACACGTAACATCCACCAACCACCTTCTATAAACACGTAACAATGTGAAAACCACGTAATACACACGTAACATCCACCAACCACCTTCTATAAACACGTAACAATGTGAAAACCACGTAATACACACGTAACATCCACCAACCACCTTCTTTAAAACACGTAACAATGTGAAAACCACGTAATACACACGTATCATCCACCAACCACCTTCTTTAAAACACGTAACAATGTGAAAACCACGTAATACACACGTAACATCCACCAACCACCTTCTATAAACACGTAACAATGTGAAAACCACGTAATACACACGTAACATCCACCAACCACTTTCTATAAACACGTAACAATGTGAAAACCACGTAATACACACGTAACATCCACCAACCACCTTCTTTAAACACGTAACAATGTGAAAACCACGTAATACACACGTAACATCCACCAACCACCTTCTATAAACACGTAACAATATGAAAACCACGTAATACACACGTAACATCCACCAACCACCTTCTATAAACACGTAACAATGTGAAAACCACGTAATACACACGTAACATCCACCAACCACCTTCTTTAAACAAGTAACAATGTGAAAACCACGTAATACACACGTAACATCCACCAACCACCTTCTTTAAAACACGTAACAATGTGAAAACCACGTAATACACACGTAACATCCACCAACCACCTTCTATACACACTTAACAATGTGAAAACCACGAAGTACACGGGTATCATCTACCAACCACATAATACACGCGTAACATCTGTCAGCCACGTAATACGCACGTAATATGCACTGACCACCATCTTTAAAACACGTAACAATGTGAAAACCACGTAATACACACGTAACATCCACCAACCACCTTCTATACACACTTAACAATGTGAAAACCACGAAGTACACGGGTATCATCTACCAACCACATAATACACGCGTAACATCTGTCAGCCACGTAATACGCACCTAATATGCACTGACCACCATCTTTAAAACACGTAACAAATGAAAACCACTAAGTGTGCACGTAACATCTGTCAAGCAGGTAATATGCACGTAACACACGGTCCCTAGTATGGTGATCTACCTTCTGTTGTTGGTGATGTATAGTTCGTATTTTATATTGTATTGTCCAAATAGTGATATTAGTTTTAACTTTTCACACTGGTTTTAATTGTAACTGTGATATGCTAGTAGTTTTACTGTCCTTTGACGACAGATTTTTAAAATATTATACACATATTTCAATATCAAACATGTTTTCGTCACGATATGGCTGAAATATTGCCTATGTGACGTTAAGTATTAACTCACTCACTCACTCACTACATCACTACATCCACAACCACCTCATAACCTCATAACTCGTAACAGTTTGAAAACCACATTGTACACACGTATCATTCACCTACCACAAAATGCACACGTAACATATGTCAGCCACGTAATACACACCTATCATCCACTAGCCGAAATCCTCAAAACACGCAACTCTATGAAGACCACGTAATAAACATGTAACATCCACGAACCACGTAATACACACGTATCATACATCAAACACGTAACCGTTTGGAAACCACGTAATACACACGTAACATCCGTCAACCACGTAATATACACGTATCATACATCAAACACCATTCCCCGAACACGTAACCGTTTGGAAACCACGTAATACATACGTAATATCCGCCAACCACGTAATATACACGTAATATCCACCAACCACGTAATACACGCAGAAGGTCTACCAACCATGCAGTGCACACATATCATGCCCCAACTATGTAATACACACATTTCATACACCAGCCACGTAATACATACATTAACAAAGACAGCCACGTCATACACACGTTTCATCCACCAGTCACCATTCCAAAAGCACATAACGGTATGGAAACCACGTAATACACACGTAACATCTGTCAGCCACGTAATACACACATGACATCCACCAGCACTGTAATACACACTATCATCCACCATCCTCTTGTAACTCACACATAGCATCCACCAACCACATATAATACCCGCGGAATATCTATCAGCCACGCAATATACACGGAATATCTGTCAGCCACGTAATACATACTCTTCATCTGCCAGCCACGGAACACACAAGCAATATCCATCAACCATGTAATACACACGTAACATCTACCAACCACGTAATACACACGTAACATCTGTCAAACACGGAATACACACGTATTATTCACAGTCCATGTATAATACACACGTATCATCCACCAACCACGCAATACACACGGAAGATCCACCAAACAGGTAATGCACACATAACATCTACCAGCCACCGTCCCCCAAAACACGTAACACAATGTAACGCTATAGAGACCACGTAATATATGTACATGAAGAACACACAAAACGTCTCAACTCGTAACATGCAAATTGCATGTAATACCCATCACACACCAAACTCTCATCACGTGAACAATTTCTGTACCTAATATTCAAAAGCAGACTCCTAATACCCACGCTATACCCACCTAACACCCGTACATATACTCGTATCATCCCCCGGATCATCATGTAACTTCACGCCTGACCAACATGATACAATTCCCACGCCAATAAACACATTCCACGTCAATGTTTCCGAGCAACATGCTGATACATCACCATTAGTGACTCATGGGTTAACATAACGAACATCCCCAACAGATCATTGGCCACTCGGTAATTGTCATCGAAGCTTAAGTCAGATGAAATTGAGTTTAACGTTGCGATCAGGATTACTGCCTTTGTACAGCCACTCGTTTATGTATTTGTTCTCACTTATCTGGAATTATACCGGTTTTGTAGTACAAACCCTCTTACATACCATGCTGTGGTTACACTTAGACAACATACTAACATACACAACACTGACGTCGAGCCAAACAGACTTTGTTAAATCCACTGACATCTTAACTAGTCAGGAGAACAACAAGTTACCCTCTTTATCAGTTTCTTTCGCACAGCACGCTGGGAAATTGAACAAAGGGCATTCCAGACAAACCGGACACATGTTCAATCACCTATCAC
The DNA here is from genome assembly GCF_037392515.1 of Haliotis asinina. Lineage (NCBI taxonomy): Eukaryota > Metazoa > Mollusca > Gastropoda > Lepetellida > Haliotidae > Haliotis > Haliotis asinina. Next base: position 71,994,810 of record NC_090282.1, on the reverse strand, counting down.
CTGGATATTGTATAAGCATTAAAACCGTTGTCGTTGTGAAGTGTGCCATGGATCTAGTCGTGATGTGTTTATTTCACAACTGGTTAAGAATCAATAGAGGCCCACAACGTCTCCTTATCGTTTATGTATATTTCATACCAACATAGCAGGACAGTCATGGACAATTATATTTCGAAAATCACATATACCACCTGACAATAATTCATATCTCACACACAGAGGTTCCTTTGAGCGGGATAAATTGATGCAGGCATGCTAAAACCTGTTTATGTCTGTTTCATACAGCCAGTTATATTCCCCTGTGTGGACTACAACAGAGCCGAGCACAGCTGGAAATCGCCATGTATGTTTATTTCTGGTGCTCACACTAGCTTGAGTTGATAGTCGATAAGTACATATGAATATTGTTGCAATAGTGATGGCCCTAACTTCAGATACGCAAGAAAGCCTATGCACTTTAAACCACAGTTTTGACGAACTCCAAGAGACAACTGAAATTCTGTAGCCATGATTGTATGTTTTAATAAGCCTTTCGACTAGAATTCACATTTATGAGTCCAGTCAGTAAAAACCTCTATCAAGTTCGCCATGTGCGTCAGCTCTGTGAAACCGAGTTCGTTATAATGATAGTTTATTGTGTATGTGTTTGCAGTCATTAATGGGCAGCTTTGCTCTTAGGTTATGGAAGTGTTGCTGTGTGTGTTGATCGTTTGTTGCGCTGTTAGTTTACAGCCGATTCTGGCCCACACATTGTCTTGCTGTGTCTCAGAGTCTTGCTGTCCCCAGTGCGATGTATATGGTGTTTATTGTTACTTGGTAAGATATCATTACTTCATTGTGGCATTACAAATTTCTCTTGTTATGGATTACATTTCCTTACAGCAGGGTTATTCATGAACACATAATCTCAAAGGATCCATGTATCGATGTGATTGTGCCGGGGAATGCATTCGTCAACCGCCCTTCTGCTTGATTAATCCTCTGACGTCCGTGGCCCAAAGTGAGTGCAAGTCACAGAGGTGGTTTACATGAAGGTGGCACTTATGTTAGTTTGTATGCTGTTTAACGTCACATTCAGCCATAGCCCTATAATATGACGATAATATGTTCTGAAATATATATTCTGGATCAGAATAAAGAGATATTCCGATATACGAAAACTTATGAATTACATCTTATTCCTCTTATACTTTTATCAAATGTGACCTATAAAATCGAAAATATCCTGTTAATCTGCGAATATTACATGCAACAAATCTTGCTCTGGCAGATGTAAAACGACCTTTTACAATTGTTCATGGTTTTGAACATACAGAAATTTATGCGCTATACAGAACAGAAAGGTAAGTATGTTCACATATCAATATATATGCAACAATGTAGAGGCTGTTAGTGGGTGTATTGTAGACTTTGGTGTGTGAAACGAACCTGGAAATGATATCACTTCACGGTTCAAATACTCATATGTCATGATTAAAGTTGTCAAGTCACCACTAAATCATAGAAAGGGTATCGATTGTTCTAGCGAGACCATAGACACCAATACTCATACACGTAAATAAAGCGAACAGCTGTTTGCGAAAAAATGTACCAACCACAGTCAATGTCTACAGAATATTGTTATTGCTGGTTTAATAACGTACGTTTATGTACACGGATATATTGTACGTTAATAATCGTTATTTCTTCAGTGCATCATATCGCGGACGTCTATATTGGAGGCAGGACACAACACGTATATTCCATTTGCAAAGACGAGTGAGCATTGTAATACCGCAACAAATATGCACTTGCTGCTGTATATGCACTGATGGGATTCGTTTGATCTGATGGATACATTGACAATTTCGATTAATCTGCCATATAGATAATAGAGGACGGTGATAGAGGCTTTGAATATCTAGTGCGTATGTGTGTTGGTAAATGTGTTTCAGTTTACCGATAAAAAATCATGGTCTCCTGAACGGCATTGTATATTTGTACCATGATTTATGTGTGTAAATTGAGGGTGACAAAATAGGTATTAGCCCACCAGACCGAAGGTGCAAGGCCCAACGTGCAATAATATAAAATGCACACATCCAGCTGGTGACAGCTCCGAAGGCACCAGGGCAAAGCCTATTACAATTGATCTGTTTTGTGGCCAAAACATAAGCCGTTAAGTTAGATAACTCAAACCTCTGTCAGGATCAACATTACTCGATCAATTTACTCGACATTATGACGTCAAGATACCCTTTCAGGCTACCCAATCGACTGGTATGGATTTTCACAACATGGCGTATGACCAGCAAGGTTGCTGGTTTCATAATGAGTAATGAGTTTCCGGATAGCCTTGATGACTGTCATGAAGGTCAACCACAACGGCAGCACGTTGACATTTCTAGTCGACCAAGGGTTCTTATCATTAACTGATTATGATGAACGCAATTAGTAACATCGATGTAAAACAACCTCTGAAGAATGTCTTGAGAAAGAAAGGTATTCGTAATCATTTGCTTCAACAGTTCCAGTAGAATTTCCGTTATGACTCCGTTGCAAGGAATAACGGATTATCTGTCTGTCAGAAACAACACGAAACAGCAGAAGACAGTTATACCACATCAATCGCTCTGGAGTGGCAGGTTATAAACAACAGATACCATGCTTTGTTTGTTCAAAATACACACATATATATACAATACGTATGGAGATATTGTCATTTTGATCAATAATTCATACAAGCATCGTGATTTTGGGTACTCATAAGTTCAAGGTCAAGAAGGTGAAGGTCACCCAATGGATCACAAGTTGATATGATGTTAACTACACAGACTGTAACATTGCCCTGCAGGGGTTAGTTAACATACCCACCGCTGCAGTACAGTGATTGTAGTATTTGGCACTGCATCAGTGGATGTGAGAATTCCATCACCATCCAGCATCAGTTGGCGCTCAAGACTCCAGGAGTTGGCCGATCGAATAGCCGAGACGAATAAAATGCTAGTTCCACGGACACAGCAGAACACAGATGATCGCTCGCGGTGACTCATTATGATGCGATGAGTGCACTCCCCTGTGTGAAGTCGTGTCGCTACGATATTTGTCAATTCGGTGCCGACTCACCAGATCTCATTGATTCAGTGGAGTAACCCTTACGGCTGTTACAGTTGGTGGTTCTCGGAATAACGCATGTAACCTACATAAACGTATGTCTAGATAAGAGATTTTCTTTGTAAATTGTGGTAAAACACAATAGTCCACTTTGAGGAACTATACGGAAAGGGAACTTCGATTTGGTGACATGGTTATCTTAGCCGTATTTGAACATCGTATATAACAAACGTATTGGGACTGCGCTGTCGTGGATGAACTGGTCCATCATTAAATTTTTTCGTATTTTTTCAGGTCGCATGTCAGTGACCGGGTGTCAGGACACAAATAATTAACACTTGCTTTTGTCGCAAATCGTGTGAATGGTAGTTGCCATCTGATAGGGTAGGCCATGGATGCTCTTTCTACATAAGTCATCAATAATGGCTAGTGATCAGTTCATATATTTTTTTGTAGTGAGTGTGAATTACAATTTGACGTCACATCGGCAATATTTCACCCGTATCGTGACCAAAACAAATGTGATTATATAGAATATGTATATGTTATGAAACACAAAGGACGGTAAAATAACTGGAGTATCACAATTCGAATTTAAAACTAGCATACAAATAATAGCACAAATTGGCCAAGACATAATATAAAAATAGGCTATAGATCACCAACAACTGAAGGTAGATCCCCACACTAGGGACCAAGGGGACTTATATTACTTTTACTACATGCATGGACCCTAGCTGGATTTACACCATGCCCTCAGCTGCTGGCGATTGTAGGAAAATGTAGCCGAAATTTAAAATGACAGGAATACTACGCTTAAAAATTGGTGAGTTTAAATTTGACTTTGAAAGTTTGGGACCTTTTTCTAGTATGAGTTGTTTCGATAACCAATGACATCTGCATCATCTGATGATTGCGACCCTGTCTTCTTTGTACGGTGACGTATTTCATGTTTTTGTATTGATGACATTTTTCACTAACCCTTCTTCTGCGACTGCGCAGTGAACAATATTTGTTTCCAAAGTAACCTCCTATGTTAGATAACTTTAAACTATGTATTATGGTTTACTTTGATAGTGTAAGTCCCGTGGTTGTGAAGAAGATTCAAAATTTAGATATTATTTTGATGATGTCTTAGACAAGGATGTCGGATGAGTCTCCAAACGTTAGTTATGAAACGTCTACCCATACTGTATTGTTCCATAAATAGCCAAAGTGGAGGTAAAATGTGTGAAAACGATGCAATTCCGGGATCGAATGCTACACAGTACAATTCTGACTACAACTCTGACTCTATCAACGTCAGCGGATAATAAGAGAGGAATATTTACACTAAGCTGCAGTTATTTGAAAATCATATATTACTGAAGTAGTTGATGCAAAAGGACATGACACTCGATAATTCAAAGTGGGGTTTTATCATGCGTTTGGAAAATACTGAATTCCGAATGGAAAAATTAAATAACTTCTCCTTGGAACAGCCGCTAAAGCAAATATCTGCAGGAAAGGGACGTCAACGTCGTCAACAAAGTTCTTTGGCAGATGTCATTGTATATAACAGGTACAACTATATGTTACAACGGAAATGTTGTGCCATTACATGGCTCGATATAAATAAGCAATCATATCTGAGTTAAATGACCCTTTAGAAGCTTATTAACAGAGTATTAGGGACAACTGAGCTGGAAATACGACCTCATTATTTGGACATTGAAGTAACCTTCTAATTCTTGCTTTATGTGTGGCATTTAAACACGGTGAGGAAATCCTTGTGAGCAATCAACACCATAAAAGAGTCAGTTAAATCAGCGTATCCTCATCGATTTCGAAAATAATGCAAAACATCGGCTAACCAGGACCACTTCATTGATGTCTTCGGTTACTCTCGTGCTGTTTGATCGTGTGTATAATGTAGATAAACGTACTTTGATGCACATACGTGCGTTAAGTTTAACATTTGAAATCTCAGTTTGTTTGGTTTCAGAATACATTTAGGGCTGTTAAAGATACAAGTAACCTATATCTACATTGAAAACGCTGGTGTCGTCCCATTAAGCTACTGTCCTCACGGTGACATGGCAATCCAGGCACTAATTCATACCTGTCCGCTCAAACCAAACACTCATTCATATGCTAACAGTTCTAGATTGATCACATGAAACAAAGATAATGACATTGTTGAAGACTAGCGGCTGAAACGTCTACGTCTGAGCTAGATCCCGGGTAGAATTAAGAGCAGCCCATGCTTGACGTAAAAGGCGACTAACGGGATCGGGCGGTCAGGCTCGAGGCTCTTTGACAATATCAAAACTGCTCAGAACGATGCTCATAATATTGATCACAGGGTCCAGACTCAAGTATTACAGACCGCCGCCATATAGCTGAAATATGACTGAGTGTGTCGTTAATCAATCAGCAAACTAGCCAACGTCTGCGCTGAAGACGATGCCAAACCTTTGGGGACATCGACCTCTTTTACACCATAGACCCCATACAGAGACATGCGAGTTGTATCCTCTAACACAAATCGAATCCGCTATATCTCTGTCCACTACTTCAAATAAACAGTGTGGCAATATTATACCATCCGCAGACGTTTGTCTCTAACACATCAATCAAGGAGTCGAACACTTGTAAATCCATTAGACGATAAGCTGACATAGCATATTTAATTAGCATTTGAATATGATCCCGGGACAGCTAACTGTATTACACCCGCCATCACAATGAAGATGTACCTAGACGGATACCGTGGAGAGTCGGTGACTGGTTGCCTCTAGGGATGCAATTAATATCATGTAAATTGAGCTGAAGTGTGTGTACATTCTAACAGATCTGTCTATCCTGCCCAACACTTGTTCTCATAAATGGATTTTTGTGCGGTACGGAACTGCCTGTTTCATCTGTGGATGAACAAAGGCAACCAGTGCATCCTCGACCACGTTTTGGAAGTCACTCCAGTGCCACTTGTTCTATGTAGTGGAAACTGAGAGGTGTTAACAGAACACCGGACGCCAATATAACCTTTAAGATTGCTATTCATTGCTTGTGGAATGTAAAGTTACTAACGTACAGGCTTGTATCTCCAGAGCAGAAGGGACTAGTGCAAGCATTAGAAAGTTGTATATCGAGAACAGCAGCCAGCATGTTTGGATAGCACCCACTATGTACAATTGTTTATTGTTGGCACATACCAATAATTTAACATTTTACATCCATGAATTTTGTGACCTTAGATTTTTGCTTGACACTGTTATCGTATTATACTATTATACAAAGTGAATGTCGCTGCAGTGTCGTTGTAACTCGATCCGCAGATTGTGGATATAATACTAAATTTAGATTCCTCCTGCTTTTAATCATTGTCATCTCTTTAGTTGAGCTCAAAGCTTGTTGAGCTCAAAGCTTGTTGAGCTCAAAGCGTTAATGTTCCACGAACTTTTTCTCTAGCATCGCTCGTGGACGTGATTGTATGTTGACAAGCATAATTGCTATGGCACGGACTGCTTTGACATCAAACTCGAGTGTAGGAAATACATCTATACAAACATATCATCCATAAAAACCAGTGGTCGACCAGAGAGGATGCTAGACACTACTCTAACGCGTAATTCTCGCCAGTTGTAGTGTGCTGCACTGGCCCCAACGAAGAATAGGGTTTTATGAATGTCAACGTCTTTAATAAGCGGAACACAACGTTTCGGGGTATAATATTATCCGTACTCCTTCAACAGGTGAATAAATGCTATAAGGCAGAGAGTAGATACATGCACATGTAAGTACAGGTCCTCATTTGACTAAGTTCGAAAGTGATCGTTAGTCACTAAGACAACCTTAGTACAACGTTAAAGAATGCGGAGTTAATGTTATCTTTAGTAAAGGTTGCTTCATGAAAGGAGTCCCGGGTCTTTAAGGGGCTTTCAGAAGTGATAAATTCAAGAAGGACCGTTTCGTCCATATCACTTCTATGCAAACACGTGTGCTACATAATATCTGTAAATTCTGGTCTGGTGATTTGACTGATTGCAGAGCATCGTTTCGCGACGGTGTTGGATGCTTCTCACCATCTCAGCCACCGGCCATGCTTATTTCTAAAGTCTGTCTTGGTTCTTGCTGACTTCGGCGCAAAGCCGAAAACACTCCGACACAAACAGACATTGTGGTCCTTCGGCTTTCATCTGATCGAGACGCAGATGCTCCACTGAAGATATGTTACAGATACAAGCAATTCATCAAAGGTTTCCTTCTGTTAATGAATATCTGAAGTTAGCTTCTTCTGCGATGACCACCTATCCTGGAAAACATTTCTATCACTTATAAATATTTACCACAGCTAATCAATTGACGGAAATGCATCAACAAAGGTCCAAGGACCACGCGTCAGTTACATCACCTCTAACACACACCACTCCTACCTGTAAATGTAGACAATAAGCAAAAACGATATACAATTTGAACTTCAAAGACGACTATGAATGGAAACAGTTAGCACGCTGGGAGGTTGTTCTTTATCTGGTTTTGTCCATCAATGTTTAACTGATCATGTTGATTCTGGACGCCTGGGTGTGGGATCCAGATATAGCGCCAATTTTGTTTGTTTTCAAGGGCAATTCTGACCGACTCCCATATGCGTTTGTGATTTTGTATAACAAACTGTGTAAATATTGTAAATTTTGTTTGAAAGAGAAAATGACATCGCAGACAAAGTCTGCCAATTACCAGAACGAAAGTACTAAGGTACCTTGATACTCGGATACCGTGGGCAGCCGAATAATACTGTATCGAAACATCTTCCTGAACATTTGCGGTTCCTGCCAATGCAGTAACTCCTCCTCCTTTGCCCCGCCTACGAAAAGACCAGTTACTTCTTCTACTACAACTGCTGCTGCTCTTACTACTACTACTACTACTACTACTACTACTACTACTACTACTACTACTACTACTACTACTACTACTACATGAAGATCCGGGATAGTACTGGTCGTCAGCAAATCATGTCTGTTGGACGGACGGACAGTAGTGCTACTATCACTATTGTTCATAGTATATTACCACCACCACCACCGTTATACTACTACTACAACCACTACTTCTACTACTACTACTACCGTCACTACTACTACTATCACTGCTACTGTTAGTACTAACACTACTTCTACTACTCTTACTACAACTACTTCTACATTAAATGTCGTGTGTCTCAGAGGGAGGTCGGGAGGCCCTGGCACAATGTAGATGGTAAGGCTCGCTTGTCTATTCTACAGCGAAGACGGCGAATGGGACTTCCCACAGGAATTTGCAGCCTTCTGCATTACCCAGAGCGTCAGAAGGGTTGTGCTGTGGGTTCACGCAAGCCCTCAGTCAAGATCATGGGGGCACAAAATCAAGGTGACCGAGAGCAATGTGGAACCTGACAACGGTGCACTTGTGATATTTGCATATTTGCCACGTTTTTCCTGTATCTTGTCAATCACGATAGTGGCAAAAGGAGCTGAAGTTCCAATGCTGTTAGTAATGTCAAAATGAACAGAAACAAAACATGTTGCCTTGGGTATTTCCTAGGCTGTTTCTCCCAAACACTGTAATTGCCATTTTCCATGACACACTCTACATGTCATACCATGTATGGACCTCGAGGTTAAAGTTATAAATATGTCAAAGACCGAGCAAAGCCGTCGTGGCGGTTAAAATACTCTGTCCGAATTGGTATCATCAATAAAGTGAGAATATTAATAATATGATGTTTTCTTTTAGTACCATAATGTTATCATATACATTTACGATCAAAGGAGTGACCTTTTCACAAATGCCAATTACATCGGCATATTCTGCACTTAAACAAGTCATTGTCTTTTGATAGAAACATAATGATTGAATTTTGTTCAAGTATAAAGTTTTAGTTGCATGTTACCTTTAATTACAAAGTTATATGTACTTTAGTCCTCCTTTCATTCCGAGCACGAGTTGCGTGTGCATTTGCAAGCAGAATATTGTATTCCCGTGCAGTTCAGTGTATACACATATGAGACAGCGGAAATTAATTTCGATCATTCTGTAGAATGCATTGTTCACGGTTTCAGTTTCGTGTGCAGTCATATGTGTACACAGTAAATAAGGCGCATTTACTTGTTAGATGTTCAATTATGCGCATGTTTTCCTATTTCAGTCTGCTGTGTTAACATCCTTTTACGGACCTGTCGTCAAATACAAGCCATGCATGCATCAGAATGTACATAATGTTTTGCTTTTAATCTTCTTCCGAAAAGGTACTGCACTTCGACGTATGTGGTCGTTTTTTGTCAATTGAAAAGTCGAATGTTTGATTTAAAACGTTGCTGTTTATCGACGACCTTTATATAATGTTGCTAATACAGAACCACCTACGCCAGGCAGGATGCGTTTTGAATTCTGATCTTCGAACATCCTTAGTCACCAATACCGTTTCTTCTGTCATTAAAAGAAAAACAATTTTCGAAGATATGAAGAACATGCGTTTAGTTGGGTTGATATCGGGGTATGAGTTGCATTGGTCACGAACACATCGACAGACAAGTCATTTGTTCATCTTAAAACTAGGCAAATTAAAGTAGGCCATTGCATAATTTTGTTTTTTTACGCTTTCGTAAGTGGCATCTGCTTATCGAACCACTTCACCGAGTCCATTTTGTGAAGTCCTGGTATATCGAACCACTTCACCGAGTCCATTTTGTGAAGTCCTGGTATATCGAACCACTTCACTGAGTCCATTTTGTGAAGTCCTGGCATATCGAACCACTTCACCGAGTCCATCTTGTGAAGTCCTGGCATATCAAACCACTTCACCGAGTCCATTTTGTGAAGTCCTTGTATATCGAACCACATCACCGAGTCCATTTTGTGAAGTCCTTGTATATCGAACCACTTCACCGAGTCCATTTTGTGAAGTCCTTGTATATCGAACCACTTCACCGAGTCCATTTTGTGAAGTCCTGGTATATCGACGAGTCCATTTGTGAAGTCCTGGCATATCGAACCACTTCACCGAGTCCATTTTGTGAAGTCCTTGTATATCGAACCACTTCACCGAGTCCATTTTGTAAAGTCCTTGTATATCGAACCACATCACCGAGTCCATTTTGTGAAGTCCTGGTATATCGAACCACATCACCGAGTCCATTTTGTGAAGTCCTGTTATATCGACGAGTCCATTTTATGAAGTCCTGGTATATCGAACCACTTCACCGAGTCCATTTTGTGAAGTCCTGGTATATCGAACCACTTCACCGAGTCCATTTTGTGAAGTCCTTGTATAGGAAGCATTCTGTGTGGGCAGTATAAGGAAAGTTGGGGCTATACCATAAAACAACGAATTACAAAATTCACGAGTAAAAAAGTCTTAAATGTAACATCTTTCCATGAATCACAAAGCAGCTTGCAATAACTGCACAAATGTATCTGGATGACGCCCTAAGACATAGATTCTGCAGTAATTGGCAAAACGACAACATTGCACGACTATTTGTTGCAGATCTTTTGGGTCCATGATCTGATCACAACAGATTTTATTACGATTAAAAATTCACAAAAAGATGCTGACCTTCAAATATCAAAGTGACGTTTAATATTCCATTTAGTTCAAGAAAGGTGTTAAGCAAATAAATTGCTTCAGCCAACTTTAGCTGCTTATTGAAAACGTTCAGTTTCATAGCACGTTATTTTACCACTTAAGTATAAATGGAAATTTACATTAATTTGTGAATTGTGTACACGTGCAAGATTTGGGAATATGTCTAAATCAATTTAAAAGCTGGCAAGATTTCAACTACACATGCCTACATGAGATCATTGTCAACAGTTGTGGGATTTTTAGAATGCAATTTGTCCACATTTTAATTCAGGCAGGCGGTTACAGCAGATTGTTTTATGGTACATGTTTTACCGTAGATCGAATATTTTATGAGATCCGTTTGGATATCACACGACAGCGTGGAATGCCTTTGCGTATACTTTCATGGTTTTACTCAGAGTGTTCAGCTTTTTTAGAATGCACTCTTTTGACCAAAACAATTTTAATATGAAACCAGGCTCGTGATTGCAAACGCGAAAAGTATGTGTTGTTTTTGAGCAATTAAACTTATGTCAGTCACAACTGACAAGAAGAGAAATTGCTCTATCTGAACTGAATGATAATAGTGACAGCTACGAGAATAGACCATTTCCCTGTTCATCCTATGGTAGCTGCAATAATACCCAATGCTGTACACGCATAGGCGTTGCCATGCCTTGTGTTATTTGAAGATTATGCAATGCTTTCAATTACGATCGTCGTTCTGAATGGCACTAACCATATGACCAGCACATTATCCATGCGAACACTCATTAGTGTTGGAAACATTGTTATAACACTGTGTTCCCTGGTGTGCAGTGTGTGTTATCTTTCTCGCGATTCCCAGGTAACTAACGTCATGCAGTCTCTGAATGGGGACCATTCACTCTAATTTAGGAGCATTCTGTTGTTCGAAAAATATCAACGTGCATCAGGAGATACTCATTAGCCTGTCCCAAGATTTCTTCGAGGAATTTTAATAGGATAGGTGAGCATCGGTTTGAACGGTATAGTGTCATGGTTCTTCAACTAACTGATTCCAGAATGGTCAACATTATATATACGTGCATTTATTGCCTAAATACCTTACGAAATCGCCTGTTCATATATAAAAAAGAGAACAGAAGAGTCCTAAGAATTATTTCCTTGATCAAGAGCCGATTCCACATGCATCGTGTATTTACGAAATATGAATAATACTTTAAGTAGGTTGTTAGTTAAGTGTTACGGAAGCTTCATGGGGTTTGCCAACAGGTTAGCGTATACTGTTGACAAAGACATGAAAAGTCTGTCAAAACTATCTTGGGGAAAATATGGCCATGAACAAACAGAAGGAACTGAATCAGACATTAATTGCGTCATTTCAAATAACTTTCCCCGTCATGTCCACCTTGAAGTCTTCAGAAAATAGGTCTTCAATGATATAACCAGGAACAGACAACGTTTGGACTATTTGTCTATAACGCTCATGTTTCCGAGTCTGTTGTCAGTAATCCGAAAAAAGGTCTTGTATGCGGTAACCATGATCAAACATATATGAATCTATTTGCATTCGGCCTTCAAGGGTACATTTTCCATTTTCTGATCTTACTGTGCGTCAAACATTCGTCCACTCGCTATTCCTTTGTAAAGTACATATTCTAAACAAGACACACTTTCTCGTCAAACGAAAGAACTGTTACAGTCAACATTTATTATATGTTCCACCACACCTACGAGTGCACCGTCACCATGGTTATTTCATCTTTTTATGTGCAGAAGGACGTCGAAATACATCGACTCATGAAACGTTAAACACTTGTAATTATTCTATCTTGAAGTGTAATTCAGAGCACACGCAATATGTGGGAAACGAGGAACGTTATTGTTTGTATCATTTTCGAGTAATGTGTAATACAAAAAGCTAAAGCGCCGAAAGAGCCATTACGTTACAGTATATTCAAGTGGACGACAAGACCCACAGGTATATGTATGTTTGCGGTCTGCGGTCTGCGGTCTGCGGTCTGCGGTGTAATCACTGTTCATGAAGTCGACTCATGCTGCCAGCAGCAGTATATTCGGTTACATTCATCACGAATAGTCGTTTGCTCCGCAACCATGTCGTTGTCTCACCAGTAAAACATACTCTTTGAGTGTCATTCTAACAGTTGAAGAGATGAAGAATGAGGACAGTTTTTATGAATATAGAACGTCTTTATTCTGTAAAGCGATATTTCGATATAGATTGTAATGTTGTCAAGTGCTTGACAGAGACACAAGAATCTATGTCGAGACGTCACCTAGACAGAGTAAAGAAGTTGTTTATCCATGAAAATTTTCCTCATTCTTCGTCTTGCATATAGAATCCCTGCATAAGATCTGTTTTGATTTGCTACAAAAGTGGGTTTAACACTTAACCTTTGTTAAATCCTGAAGGAATGTACATACATGTAATACATTGTCGATGGTTATATAAATTTACATCCAACGACATATAAAAAAAAGAAAGATGCCAAACATTTTTTTCCTTTTTCTTGAAGTTTATTTTAAAAAAACCCATTGGGTCCTGCGTTTTGTTTTGTGTTGCTGCTGATGCTGTCATACAGCTCACCGTGTATTCTATTAGTCTTCTGGACCAGTGATTTCAATTTAAGTTAGATGTAAACAGGACGGTACATAATCCAGTACTATGTTGGACGCAAATCCTAGATCACGACCACTATAACACGAAATGCTACTGAAGATCATTTGAACAGATTCGGCACGTAATGTTTCACGAGTTTAAACATTAGTGATAAAATGTTAAGACAGAGAGAGATAGTCCACACACGTTAATGTAGAGATTATGGATATTATAGCGGGAGCGGTGACATAAGATATGTTCTCATCTATATCCATCAGATCAAGAGATATTTCGATTTCACAAAACACCTCGATCCAAAGTTTCAGCGTTTGTTTGACAACACACAAAATCAGATAATGGCCTTTTCTACTTTCGAAAATGTCGTGACGAACAAAAAGAGATTTTCGGGACGCATTGATCATTTTAGTTATCGAGGTGAAAGGAAGACTGATCGCCATTTATGTGTTATAGGTGTGACATGTGATCGGTCATACAGATAAACGTTCCTACTAACATATCTCATAAAGTCTTCGTCGAAGCTGTTACAAACAGAACACATTTCAAATCACGACCTCGACACATTCATCAACTTTTTAATTTCACATTTGCCTTGTCTTGAATATTCGAAAATGACCAGGAAATGACAGGAAATTTGCATCGTTGCGAAATATCATCAAATTAGTGATGTAGAATATAAGACTTAGTATTTTCGTGTGAAACTTTCATTAAATGTCGTTTAAATCAAGAAGGAATCAGTTTCAGATAATGAATCAATACATACACTGAGGACTTTGGAGGAGTTCTGTAAAATAAGCTGTTTGATATCAGTCCACTGTGTATAACTCCCTGTTTCTATTCATAAATAATTTCCTTCGATTAGTACAGTAATATAATTACGCATGACATCAAGAAGGAATTCGCTCGTGACGCCAAAGGACCGAGTTCGATTCTCCACATGGTTAAGAGTGTGAAACCCATATCTGGTGTCTATTAATATTGCTAGATATCTGACCCTCAGAGTCAAGAACCATATTGCCAGCACAGGTTAGGCGGCTGACTTGTGTGCGGGCGATTTGGTGCCTAACTCTGAGGGTGCGGGTTCGAATCCCGTATGGGACACAAAGAAAACGTACTAGAATTTGTGAGTCACTAAGAAAGCTTAATCCCAAATATGACATAAGTTACGTCTGACCACCTTCTAAATGGCACTGTATAATCTTACAAATTGCAGAATAGGTAGAAATATTTATCCTTACTGAACTCCCTGACGAAAGCAGAGTTGCTGGAATGATTCCGAATGTTTCGTGTCAGACAGGATCCACTCACGGTATATTTGATGACATCACAGGCAGGATCCGCTCACGGCCTCTTTGACGACATCATCCCTGTATAATCGTGTGCATAACATACTAGTAGTAGGAATGGGACATCCTTTACGTCTGCCGTCTTCTAACTAGCAAACATTCGAAAATAAGCAGGATTTGACATAAAAGAACTTATATGGATATGCATGCGTGCACATGAATAATTATTCAAAACAGACTTAATCCTCTGTCACTCAATCACTCGTTCACTCACATAGCGTTCGTTCCACCGCGGTTCTGCAAGACAACTTCTCATTATGTGGAAACATTGTATATTAAAAAGGGTTTCTGACATTGTTCGGGAATGCATACAAGTATGAATGCATAACTAAAACAGAATAGGCATTCAAATATTGCTATTTCAGTTCAAGGATTTATTCCACATCATGTTCTCTTGAGTGGTCATCACCTCTGAGTAGAGTCAGCACTTCGATACACGGATTTTTAGATTTTAGAGTGGCCATATTTCTTCTTCAGGCTGAGGTAAAATGGAAGTAGAAATTGTAAAAAGAGGCTAAAGCACAAGAAATATTCCCGAAATAGCTAAAATTAAAATCGATTTCGAGAACTGATGTTTATATCCGGTTTGTCTGAGGGATTTCATTACTAATTGTGTCTGTGTCATTATCAAAGTTACAACAGAATTAATATCTCCGACACTTAAGGGTATTATTGGTGTGAGTCAACCAAGATCTTTCATGAGTAAACTTCAAGGTTCCTGCAATGAAAGCAATATAAGCACCTCAAGTAAAACTTATCTTCAAGCTGCACAACCACGTCACAATATGTGTTATCTCAGCGAACCTTGAAGGCCTTCAGCAACCCATGCTTGCCATAAAAGCGAGCTATGTTTGTCGTAAAAGGCGACTAACGGGATCTGGTGGCCAGCTGCAGGGTCGCTGACTTGGTGGCACATGTCATCGGTTCCCAGTTGCGCAGATCGATGCCCATGCTGTTAATCACTGGATGGTCTGGTCCAGACTCGATTATTTACAGACCGGCGCCATATAGCTGAAATCTGCAGCGTAAACCTAAACTCACTCACTCACTCACGTTATCTCATCGTTCTGTTGTCTCGAACAATCCATAACTCGATACAGCTGAATGACCGTCCCATATTACAGATGTTCAGATGTTGCACGTGATCTGAAGGTCCAAATATTATTAATTTTATATATAAGCATTTAATATATTGTATACACACGGGTGTAAGACTTATGAATTATTCCTGTTGTGTGGAATGTATGCTATCTTTATCTTGAAATACATTAATTTCAACGATGAGGTCTGGTGATAACAGACAATTAGGCTCCCTGGAGAGGCTTTATACCGTTTTGATTAATAATTATCATAGTATCTGATACTGTAGTTGATATGTCCTTGTGCATAATCCTCTTAGAATAGATATGTCTGATTATTATCAAATCATTTTTGTCGCTTTTACGGAGAATAATATGTCATATATATTCATGTTCACAACAACTTTTAACTATACAGCATACCCATATTCAATCTCATCATGCTTCCCGCAGCGATGAAATATGATAAGTCTGAATTCAGTAAATATGCCTATCAGTATTGAAAGTTCGTGGAGCAATTGCCTCATTATTTTTGTCCGACCTCCTCCCTTCTAACCAATAAGCTACGGGTCTCGTATAACGTACGGTATGGACTGGCTGCTAACCCTTTTGTAACTGCTTGAACGCTGTATTGATTCTCCCAGTCCGACTGGCGGTGGACGATGGTAAGCTGGACAGTCGGTTCCTCTCTGCCGTTGCTTGAGGACTCAGATGGTCTCTTGTGATGTATTTATTCCAGTGCCTCGCATTTACTCGCACTACTGATTTAGCATGATCAACTTGCTTTAGTGTGCTATATTGGGAACGATCTGAAGCAATTGCGTTGGTGATGCACGATACTTGTGATTGGCTGTTTTGACAAGTTGTAAGGTATGTACACTTCACAGGCTGCTGTGATACCTCAACTGCCTACATTTTATATTTGTTCTGATATGCTTGAAGTGAATTATATTGACCATTTCCTTGTAACCCAAGCTCATTAGTTTTGCTACAATGACGCTTGTCTGAATTCATTCTCCAGAGTACAAAACGCGATGACGATAATGATTTGAAACTTTTCACGCGCCATTCTCCTTCTTGCATGTTGAACAAGGTTAAATTCAACTTTAAAATGTACTGAAATCATTTCAATCAAACCGTGAAGATAGGTATTCTCTTACCTATTCATCATTTGCTGAATAAGTGAAATAAATGGATTTTGTCAGATCAGCTGTCCTCTGATTGCAATCCGATATGATGTATTCAATTCAAAATATCATATATCGATATTAATTTTGAGTGTTGGGATATTACAAATTCGATCGTGAGATGGATTCATCCTCCTTTAATGCTTTCATGCATCAAAATGTCTTGAATGTGCTTTTTTGTCTTGAAAATACAATCAATGAAGTATCCTAAAGTCAAATATAAAGTGATTTTGTCTTTTCATACTTTATATCATGCCATGCCGGCTGAAAAATCGGGAATAAGATTATTAAAGACGACCGATCCTTCACTCGTTAGTTTCATGTTTGAAAGTTTTCGTTTCCATTTTGATGCTGGATGGTGATAAGAAAGTATTTCATTAACAGCCACCACTACAATAAAGCATCATTTTCAAAACTAAGTCCCATACTTAACATGTTTGTTTAATCAGACCCGCCTTCAGTTAATTCCATCTTTATAGTTAATACTTTTATTTCTACTAACAAGGACAAAAAATATTCTAGATTTTAAATTGCCTTGTCTGAAAATATCTGAACTTTAGGAACATCAACAGCTCATCTCAAGCACTAACAAACCTTGGAGCAATTTCATCAGTGGTTTCAAAAGAAATAAGATAGAACTGTCCTGGCCGATTAAACTCAATTGCCTCCCACCACAAGAAGAGACGAATAACAAGAACCCGGCATTAATCAGCGAGGCACGTGTACTCTCGTTGAACAGCATAGAACTTCAGATTTCCTTTTTCGTCACGATTCCACCTGAAAAATTCCCAACTCAAAACATGTTGTTATACGCTGAGCCTTTCGCCTACACACTTGAAACAAGCATTTAGATATTCAGTGTTATACACCTAGGGAGAGACAGAATCAGTTTGTAGATTGAAATGATCAGCTTCTTTATTCTTTCTACGTGATGTTCTAGGGTAGATGCTAATACATTATTGAGCACGCCATTGAAGCTTCAGCTTCTAAAGATGTTGGCGGACATGACGAACGATTTTGTAATGGGCAGACATAATGTTCACTTTAAATATGTGCATATTCCTAGATTAATTATGCTTCCAACATCAACATAAATCAGTCTCATGTCCAGCAATGTGAACTGCTCCAGTGAAACATCATTAGACACGTGAACCAGTGACAGTAGCATATGACAATGGACGTTCCTCTACTACTTGGAGTCAAATTGCAAACTTCGTCTAGACATTGTAATTAGGTCTTTGTGTGAAATTCTGTACTTGGGTAATGATGAAGTTATAGGTCGATCTATATACCAAATTGTCTGAGTTGAGATGGAGGTAGATTCAGCTGGAGGTAGCTTTTCAGCTCAATTCCAGGGTACACCAGAAACGGCCATCACACCTCGTACAGAAGAGGTGAATCGAAATCAGGGTTTTGATGTGACAAGAAAATGGTTTAACCACATGGCTGACTCACTGTCCCGGTCTGATTTCCAAGACAAGCTAAAGGGTCCTTTTAAATGACTAAGCTGAAACACTGATAAATACGACTGGTCTGTCTCCAGTGTGCTGATAACTCAATAATGATTAGTAAAATGAAGCTATGTGAACTGCTTCATCACTCAAACCGCTGACGATATGGTGGCGTAACGAGCAGACCATTGACATTATGTCATTTTAATAATATGTTCACTTCTCTGTAAGGTTGATAGAGTTAAACATTTGTCTTCACTTTTTATGTAGATGAGAAAAAAACTAATGTATCACACAACACTCATAGTCCGCCACCTGATTGTTTGGTCAATGATTATTTAGAGACGTCACGCAAGAAAATGTTGTGTTCACATTGTAATGATGGGTGATAAAGTTGACCAGCACATAGCTTACCACTGTCACAGACGCTTGGTGTCTTTATTAATTTGTAGTCTTCTGTTCATTGCTATTTTGTGTTTTACCCGAAGTTGAATAAGTTTCGGCAGATAATATACACTCTTCAAAAAGAAACGTACAGGGCAGAAATAAAGACTTGTAACAAATGTATTTAAGAGGGCACAAGTCGACTGAGCTTGAACACAGGTGATGGAAATTCAAACAGGTGAGCATACGTATATTTGTCAGTGTCAGAATTAATTAAGTGTGGACACGGCAGACCGTTCCGTTCCGCACTTGGGGACACCATCCCTTGCGCAGCCAGATGAAGTCGCAAGATTTGGTCGATGAAGCGATTTGCTGCAAAATTGCCGTGCACCACCACTAGCTCTGACCTCCTCGTGCTGGACATGGGTACCCACGTGACTCCATCTAAACATATCTGTCCACTAAACGCACTTCAGCTAAAACGTTTGTTATGACATCGATAGACACGTTGTCTCCCACATCGTCGTTGCGGAGGGAAACGCGGTTCATCGCTGAACCAAAAGCGTTCCATGGCTTCAGGAGGTTCCATGAACCATCCAGATTAGTCTGTTTAAAGAAGGAGTGGTCACTCTTGGTGATCCTATTTTGGGACGACCTGAAGCGGTTTTTGTTGATGTCATAATCGAGATATAGTGATGTGGTGGAGGTTGAAGTGTCTTGTAGAGACAAACTGGGACTGTTTCCAAACGTCCAATGGTGAAATTTCGGTCTGCAGCATTTGATCTTAGCATTGTGTTTTCTTCGTTTACGTCGTGAATTTCGTATTGAAACGATGGATTTTATTCGTCCTCTTATAGTCGAGGTCTCCAGTATATGTCCCACATTGCACCTGCATTATGTGGGAAAACCTTTTCTACGGGCACCTTTCATGTAAAATCGGTTACAATTTTTTATGATAACCTTTTACAGACACATGTTATTATGTCTTTGCGCGTACTACACAACCGCGACACGATTCAAACATAGGAAGTGCGTTTCGAAATGAACTGATGGAAACGTCTATGCGTCATTTTTATTTTTTGTTTACTTTTTGAAAGTGTAGTTAATATCTGACGTAGACGTTTTGATATTCCACTGTAAGTTAGATGGTTTCACGTATCACTTTACGGGATATATGCAGATGCGTATCTGCATTCAGTAACTTGTTAATAAACCAAAATAAGATGCATGCAATTATACATTTTGTTTGAAACACAGACGTATTTAACAATAAGGAGCAAACTTCGATATGATGCAAATCCACCACGTTTAATGGGACGAAGGATGTTTCCTTCCAAGATCAACTCTACCACTGCATGTGCAAGCTCTTCTGGGCTGTAACGTGGCTTTGTATTAATCTAAAGATAGCATCTACTTTGCCAGAAGTCTATCTGTCACGGTCTTATTCACTTAGAACATCGGCCCGTTAATAGATTCAACAAATACGAATTAAGGTCACTTCAGGTGGCGCGTATTCACTGAGTTTCAATCTGCACTTGTACCACACAATGCTTTGCGGGAGGTCAACTCTTTCAACAAGCAAGTACACATGTGTATTCAGGTTTTAAAATTCATTTAATCAAATTAAGACTCTTTGAGATGAAAAAAACCATTCATGCACCGTAGACCACGGTACCACTTTATGTACATAGCGAATAACAGAATTGGAGCCCCTATGAAGAGGAGTGAGAGAGGAAGCCATGTTTACCGATGGTGCCCTTCGTCGACTTCCGACTGAATGTCAACACACACAAATGGGAGTCATAATTGTAGACAGTGTTGGCTAAACGATTCCATTACCCATATACTAGGAGGCTGTATTTACTGGTCTCTAGAAATCACATATCATAAATCAAAGTGTTGTTATCATAACGTCTGCAATGTAAATATCCTTTACTTGTATATACAAGGAATATTATTTGAACCAGTGGATGAATTTAAGCAGCCATTAACTTTCACTTCCAAAATAAAATAAATACTTACTCTGAATTGTTTGGATTTTTAGGGGCTATTACGTTAGACGTAATGTTTAGAATTGTAGGAACCCTAAGTTAACATAGGATATGACCGAGTTAGTGAGTGAGTTTAGTTTTACGCACCATTTAGAAATGCTCTAGCAACATTGCAGCAGGGAACCGCGCAATTTGGCTTCCCACATTGTAGCCATGTGGGGAATCTAACCCGGGTCTTCACTGTGACGAGTGAACGCCTTAACCACTAGACTACCCAACCGCCCGTCATATGTACAGGGCATATTGCTGCCTAAGCTTGAAGGATTATGTTCTCTCTTAGATTAGCACCATTTGTGTTGATCTTACGTAACTATACAGGAAGATGTCAAACCTTACATACATACATACATACACACACACACACACACACACACACACACACACACACACACACACACATACCTACATACCTACATACATACATACATACATACATACATACATACATACATACATACATACATACATACAAAATCACCATGTAATTTTATACATAACCCACAAGTTAATTGCTGCAGACTATACACCCGAACACCCGAAAATTGGATTTGACCATAAATTTGTTACTAGGATGAAAACAGTCGGTTGTTACAAGTATTCATTGCCAGGATGCATGTCACATCACCTTGGGAACCATATCAAATACGTCACCATCGATTAATTATATACTGAGAGAAAAAATAAAGGAACAAGTAAGATGCACGTATTCCTTTAATATTTTACAGTTTTCATCACCAGCTTTGAACAGTGCTGGCGGAGGAAATCTGAGTAAAAATACATGCCAGGAAGTAGTGTTCCCTTATATTTTTGTCCATTTTAGCCCTCATCAAAACAAACACAGATGTATACTTTCTTTCTTCCAATAGTGTATGTTACGCTTAACAAAGGTGCAGTTTATATTATTGTAGAGTCGTAAATCCGTACTTATACCATTTCAATTAAGCTCAATAAGAGCGTGGTGAACGGTATTCATGTTAAGCCTTAAGCCAGGGTATGCTAACAATAGGTCTCTCCTCGTCCTCCGATCAACACTGTTTGCAGTCGCTATGGATCGACTACTTGTAACCCATCTGTCTAGGAAGTAATATGGGTGTACATCGTCCTCGGTCGCAGTCTTCTGAATCCTTTTTACACTGACAGGTGTCACAGCCCTTTTTAAGGTATGGCAACATTCTGTCAATGCCAAGTATTTACACCGTCGATTGAGAACACAACACTTACCGTCGTAGGCGATGTAATGACAATCGGCTCATGTGATAGTGTTCGAGCTGATGTATATGGATAGTCTAGCCTATATCCATTACTTTTATTGACCCAGGGATTGGTCGACAATATTGGATAAGACTCCAGTCCATTATGATGGCAATATTTGTAAAGCTCGAGTCGCGAATTTTCTACAGTTCCAAGATCAGGCATTTCATTTTGAGACATAGACATGAAGGACTATGTATTGTACGTTCACTTCTCAGAAGTGGTTTGGATAATTTAAACATAACCGAACTACTTTCATTTCGTATTGAACGCGAAATGGCTGACTCACTCACCCGCATTTCCATCCTACGAACATTTTGAGTATCATGATTATTGAGATACGCTGTATTGTGTGAGAACATTATTCGGCATATAACGGCGACCTCTACACATTGTTAATCGCTTCATGACCAGGCAATTCAGTGACTGACACCACCATCTCCGTTCCACACAGGGTGGGTAACTCAATTTGACCAAAGCCACTAAGTCATCCACATCCACCCCATCGACTAGGTCGCAAGCACTGGTCGATAGCACGTATTCTGAGCAGGATGTCTTTGGGATCAATTATCAAAGAGCTTCTTATATTGATAGTCTTTGTTTTTCATATGCAGTGATGTTTCGACATAAAATGTTGCTATTTTCGCCATGCGTTGTTTTACTAAAATGCAGTTCAATGGAGAATAAAGATAATTTTGTTTTTGTCGACCTGACACATCTAGCACTATCCCATTACACCTAATGCGGGCAATTATTCACCAGTCATAATTATTGAACTACTCCCTGATGTAGGTCAGCGGTCACGCAGCTGTCCACAACCATATTTGCATAAATGCGAGGTCAGTGCACTTTAGTGTTATCACCAATTGAACAGGTTACATACACATGTGAGATGTGGTTTTGTTGCAGTGTCTGGACAAAATATACGCAACAGCTTGACAATCAAATCCCCGTGTTTGTAGAGAGGCGATCTGGTATTAAAACAAGGTAACCTACATGTAGCTACTTGCCTGTGGATATACCCTAGTGGATAGCTTCACAGGAACGTCTGGTCCAGATTCGACTACAGACATGTTGCATGACTGACATATTGTATACCTACTCGACACTCATTTATTTGCACAATGAACATACTTGCCATTATTGAACATGAAAGTAAGTTGAACTGTCAAGAGGTAATTTGTCAAAAAAGTTCAGAGTTTGACAAGAAGGATCACAAAAAATGTTTATTCAATGAATGGTTTGTTTTGCAAGGTAAGTGTAATCGAAATATGCTACTCAAGTACTCAGACAAACGGAGTTTAAGGGGTTTCCTTTTGGCTTCCAGCATATTACTCAATTAATATACAACCTGCACAAAACCCCATGATATACCAATAATCCTATACCGGTCCTATCAAATGTTCTTTTGATGCATTATGGTCAGATGTTAGTTTTAGTTTCCACCAAATTCCTCAATTCCGAAGCAAAACTGCGCAAATTCCCATCGTGTAGTGATAATCTTATACGGACCATGCGAAATGTCATGTTCTATTATTGTTTTAGTAGTTTCTATGTTTATGTGGATTTGTAAAACAGACCAGTTACTTTTTCGAGATATTACGCTCGGACATCTGATAATGCGGCCATCAGATGTTGATTAGAAAGGTTAGTCTATGCTCATGGTGTATGTCCGAAACGGTAAACCATCACAAAGTGTTGTTCCTTCCGGCAAGGTTTCAGTGTGATCCGCCCCATCGTCGGAGAAGCAAATAATATTTATTTTACCACGAGCGAGATCCGTCACGAAACCACATATAGTACAAAAACAGGACAGAAAGGCTCCAGCGGGTATTTTTTCTATCCAGGGAGATACTAATTGATATCCTAAAAGTTTCTTTTTTCGTCTGTGCCTTCTAAGATATATTTCTAATGGTGTGTGCATTTGGGTCTACCATTGTACACATTCCTTTGATGTTCGTGGGCGTCACAATCGCAATGGCTTCTTGCTCTCTGAACCAATCATTAAATTCCAATTTGTTATTGTTTCATCGCTGCAAACAACATTGCTGATTCTTGCATAGAATGGTTCCCACAACTTCCCATGTGTCCATTTATGCTTTAATTCTGTTTCTGTGTCATATATACCTTCAAAAGATTTCCAGTTTGGCTGACGAAATATTTATATCGTCACATAAATACAACACACGCCGCACAATCAAGCAAAATAACGTTATCCAAACCCTTATACATAAAACAGAACAAATCAGATGCATTCTTTATTTCTGTACAAAATTTTGCTTATAAATAAAGTTCCGTTGTTTCTACCTAGGTAAATGACAATCCAGTTTAACATCTTTGTAACAAACTAATTTCCCAATGAAGATCATATTTGTAACAATACGCGATCTGGTTGATGGTATTTATGCCGTAATGCTCAAATAAACAGGTTTCGCTGGTATAGACTAATATGTAATTTTATAAAAGAGGATACGACAACGCAAATGACTATCTAATTTTAAATATCCCTGCAAACCGAAGACGTTTGGTGTAAAGGGCAAAGCAGATTGCCCACGAATGTGAACCGGCAATATTTGAGTCACATCAATTAGTTTTGACATGATCCACTGATTGTGCGATTGATCCGGAATTTGCCCTCATTATGATCTTGTGATATATATAATCGCTGTATCTGTGTTGGCACATTTCACCAACTAATGTTTGAAATGACCTTTCCTGTGGCAAGAACACATGCAGC
This sequence comes from Haliotis asinina, assembly GCF_037392515.1. Lineage (NCBI taxonomy): Eukaryota > Metazoa > Mollusca > Gastropoda > Lepetellida > Haliotidae > Haliotis > Haliotis asinina. The sequence goes on along the minus strand of NC_090282.1, from coordinate 71,970,023 downwards.
TTCAGGTGATGCCGGAACACTGGCCAAATGTCCAGAATCTGTCAGATATTATGGTCTGTTTTGCCGCTGTTCTCCTTGTGTGACGAAATCAAAGAACTCATACACCAGCTTGCACCAGAAATGAGACGACAGTTGGTCTGTGTTGCGTAATCTGTTTGTCAGTCATCCGTCCCCTGTAGACTCTATAGGCTCCTGTACAATGGCATTTCATCTCGAGGGACTAACAAGTGTCACATAACGGATGGTGTTCAAATGTTTTTATTTAAAAAATGCAAATGTAAGACGTTATGGCAAAAAACGACCCGAAAAAGGTTTCACCTATGCATGAATTAACAATGAATTACAACAGGCGATTGTTTGACATTAGGGAAACTGGGTAACGTTCAAACACATACATGAATTTCTGTTCCAGTATTATTCGGTTGAAATCTGTGTTAGCGGTCCCCGTCAAATGCCCTCACGTATTTTAAGACAATGAATATATACTCGGTCAAGTGGAGACCAGACAAGCCAGTGATTCGTATAATGTGCACTCATAGAGGATAATCGCCTCCTACGGTCAGAGCACATGATAGTTAACTGACACCAAACGGTATTCCAATTAAACACCGCATAATTAGAGATCTGAGATACACATGCAAGCGTGGCACACTTATATTAGCAATATAACGAAATAGAATTCATATTTCATTATTCAAGGTTCTCTTGGATGAAGTATACCCTGCGTCACATTGTGATATCATCCCAGATTTAGTTATCTGACACATCGTTGTAGTACAAAAGTTTTGTTCAAAGACGAGTTAAACCCATATACATTTTCACCGACGGTGTAATGCAGCACTTCGGACAAGAAATCTCTCTGCTAAACGTGCACTTCAAACAATAGTTCCCTTCTCTAAACACAAAAGGTTGACTCTACAGGCTTTAATTGAATGCCAGCGTTTCAACGGCAACTCATCCATATATCCTTGATTGAATTAACACATCGATAACGCAGGGATGCAAGTAAGTGGATTTAGACACCCTATCATCATTTATACATTACATCAGCAGATATCGTACATTTAATAGTTACACATTACCCATGAGTAATGGTGTAGTGAACTTTACATTCGACTACAAGAAAAGCAAGATAACCCAGACGCAAGATTACATTATCACATTGGCCAACATCTAGGATCTATGCGAGCGTTTGCTTTCTGTATTATTTAATAAGGGGAAAGGACGTCATCATATTCACTGAAATATTTGACGAGAACGAACCGTAGGGAGAAGCGAATCTAGAATAGACTTCACGTCACAACTTCCGACCTCAGGGTCCTTCATACGACCTTTCCTTTGACACCTTGTAGGCAGCTGTATGTCCGGCAGGGCCACACGTCACATGTCCTCTATCTGAAAGCATTGTCTGTCTGACCGCTGGTCACCTTGTTGGACGAAATCACGCAAATATCTGGCTTCGTCCTTTGGGAGAGATAACAGCATAATGACATTGTAAGCTTAAACCCTGCCCACCAGTAATTGTATAAGAAATTCTCTTGATACATATTTTGTTTACAAATGATGTCTTCTATGGTACGCTGCTAAGGTTTTGATTTCATGTTCCAATGTTCCAAATATAATGTTTAAAGAAATGGAAGTGGTCAGACTTAGATAGAGCCAATGCTAATTGCGAAATTTGAATGTATGACCTTATACGGGAAGTACCAACAATACAAGCTATACATAAGCCAGAATGAATGAAATAACCTTTTGATAACTTCTTAATATAGCTGAAAGTCAGCTACATTGTATGTTGCATGGTGAATGTTGCACTTTGCTGTTAATGATCAAACATATTCTATACTTCATCAAATTAAAACTTATCACATTACACATGGGGAGCGGCGCTGTGTGATTCTGGAAGTACTGGGTTCATGGTTAGAATTGGTCTAGCAGTCTATCCTTCTCGTAAAAGGAGCGGTGTGGTGGCCTAGTGGGTGTCACGCCGAAGATCCGCGCTCGATTCTTCACATGTGTGGAGTCCATTTCTGGTGTTCCCCGCAGTGATGTTGCCGGAATATTGCTAACAAGCAAACTTAAATAAAACCATACTCTAACACAATTACGCTTTGTTCGTGAATCTTTGCTCACAATATATGTCATTAGTGTGTTAGCAATATCTGGTACCTAACATAATGTATCCTCGACAGGATAACACACCGTACAATGGATTTCCTCCATCAGAATTAATAATCACCTACTCTTCCACACTATCATCAAAAACAATTTTCCACTTTTCTCAACAGATCTTTCAGAAGAGATTGACATTTCGTAGCCTTGACTTATCCTAAACTCCACTTATACACCTCAGTTGGTAAATTTATCAGAGTCGTCCAATTAGTTTTCTTGTCCGTACGAGCTTTGTTGTCTGGAGAAGACTAGTGTCAAATCCTGTCTGTGTCATACCAGTGTAGACAGATATATCCTACCGACATATGGACGGCCTGTTTCATCCGACAGCCATCACCAACGTCTCGATCGAACGTCTGTAGACTATATGTTGTCACGAGTGAAGTATGTATGTATGAGACGAATACAGATCGTTTTCATTTTGTAAAGAGCAAAATGGTATTCACAAATAACACTTCAAAGAGCGAATTAAGGGTGTTGTCTGCTTGTGAAAACGGAAAATTTCTTATTACCGCGAACAAAATTAATATATTACACCTAAAGAATAGTAACGTAAAACACATCAAGTATTGTAGCCAGGACAAATATCCACAAGAAGCATCGTTGATTTGTTTAAAATACCAAGAACTTCTTGAAAATAACTTATAGGGTTTATGCAAATGTGTCTATATGATGTAATGTGAAAAATACACGTGTCTGGATGTTGAACATACAATTTTATATTATACTCGTAGATTTTTCTAGTTTCAATCTTTTTCTGTGAATAGTGCATTCACATACTTCCTTTATTTTATTCACTTTTTGTCGCCATGGCACTTCTGCCAACCGCCATGTACTGACTCGCCGGCATATCGGACTCAGCTCTGATGGTCCGATCAAAATACAGGATTCTATAATTCTATAACAGTTTTGTTATATACTCTTTAAAATAAGTAGGGAAAATGGTCTACACTGATTTATCGACCTGCCTGAAAAACATCAAGATTCATAATGACACCCCATGCACGTGTAGGAGGCTCCCACGTGTTTCCCATGCATTGTGTTTGCGTGTGGTGATAACGTGAAATGATGCTGCACACACAAAATGAATGTCATTGTAACGTTCCTCAATGGGTTTTCTTTCTACCAGACATCAAAGTTCAGATTTTCCTACTTTTTTGGAGAGTATACTTAGGAATGCTAGTTATCGGTCACTGGCATTTCGACTCTACAGTGCTTCACCTGGCATGAGATGCCCCATAACTACCACAGACGTGGCATTTCAGATGGTATTTTATAGGTAGGAACGTAATTATGATCTGGACAAATGATGTTGAGATACCAAAAGATAAATAAAATAATAATAGATCCTTAATTGTTTCAGGAGATGACTAACAACACAACAGATTCCCCGGCAGAGTTCGGAAGCATAGTGTTCCAGAGATATAGCACTGCTGAACTCCTTGAAACCTTCGCCCCGCTTGGGCCATTGTCAGAAAAGTTTATCCCCCCTTTGTGGTATGCTATTGGTTTTGTGTGTAATCCAGCGTCTGCGGTGATATGGCTTGGGCGTCGTATGAGGCGAAACAACTCTTCAGCCATCTACCTTGGAGCACTATCTATTTCGGACTTAATATTCTTGTTTCTGCATCTACTGTACACTCTCCACGTAGCGTGGGGCTATCGGACGTATAACACCTCCGCGGCCTCATGCGGGATCTTCATGTTCCTTTACTATACACCACAGTACCTGAGCACCCTATTGGTTCTTGGATTTACAGTCGAGAGGTATGTAGCTGTGTGTCATCCTTTTCAAAAGGAGAAGTGGTGCACTGTCAGACGTGCTTGTGCCATAGTTTGTGTTTTGTTATTTTTCTCTGCGGCTGTAGCGTCGGCTCAGATATATATTTGGACATATGCTCCCGAACATGGCGCTTGCAACTACCGGGAAGCTGCTATAGAAGGTCAAGACTCCAGCTTCGTGAACATATGGAGTTGGGTTTCCGAACTGCTGATATTTGGAGCAATTCCACTCATTGTGTTGTGCTTTAACGCCCTTGTGTTAAAAGAAATTTGTAAATTAGCCAAAAATGGTGTGGTTTCTCGCCAAAGTGGAAGTGCAAGCACAACAGCTTCAACGGTGACTTTGCTCTCTGTGTCATTCTTCTTAATCATTACCCAGCTGACTGCGACCATAGTGGTCTGCTTGCAGACGCTCTTCCCGCACGGCCATATCGTCATGACTGACGACGAAATTCGAGAAGACCCAACGTGGAGTAAAACGTTCAGCTATCTGGAAAGTAGGAAAATTATTGAGTGTCTGTGTCTGTCGCATTACGCTCTGTATTTCGCCATATACTGTCTCACTGGAAAACACTTCAGAAAAGAGGTGTTATATATGTTAACGTGTTGCGGGCGTTTTCGTGCCTTTCAGGACTCAATTTCGAGAAAGCACAATGGCGAGAAATATTCCATGGTATCCAGTAATGGCCACCTCATGTCCGAGACGTGTACAACCACGTTCACAACTAACTTTTGAGCGGCCATGGCTCACTGACAATGTCGATGACACGTATTTCAAAGGTTTTGAGATGGTCAGTTTAGACCCTGAACGCCCCAGAGATTAGATCGAAGCAACTACACAGAATGTGTGTATTCGTTTGCGGTTGGATAATTAGACCGAACGTGGATTTCTGGACGCAACAGATGCACTTCGTTAACGCCATGTCCTCGTTACATTGGAGAACTACGAAATGCTGATATTAGAAAATTTGATTCGGCAAGAACCGACGGTTTGCATGATATTTTGAAGTAGAGACGTCCGAGTTAACGAGGACAGGTGCACCTGTGTATTATTATACGCTATAAACATTTAAGTACTACTAGGTATTTATTTACTGACCACTACTCAAACATGATTATAAACTGCCATATAGGATAAAGGTGCATTGTTACCATGGCTAAACTGAAACACAAATGTCTTATGGAAGAATGGTCATGATGAACCGGACACAGGTATCACAGTTGTGTCATGAACTGTTAGCTTGAAATATGTCAAGGTGTAAGATGTAAAGATGCGGGTTTGGTCTTCAGTAAGCCATGCTTGTCGTAAGTGACGGCTAACGGAATCGAGTGGTCAGGATGACTGGGTTGACACATGTCATCGTATCCCAATTGCGTAGATTGATGTTCATGCTGTTGATCCCTGTACTTTTCATGTCGTAATGTCCGTGACAAATTGTAACACGCAATGAAACCGAGTAGCACTTCAGTGTACAGTGCTCTTGAAATGCCATAGAGGTCCAAAAGAGAAGGTATACGTTAGTTCAACAACGAAACAGATGACTTTATGGGGTCATGTGTGCAGACAGTGCACTGTAAAGCAGTCAAAAACTATTAACACTGGAATATTCTTACATGATACTGAAATGATGCAGGATATTTATATAGCGCACATATCCACGCACTTGTGCATGCACAAGACGCTGACTACTACTCAATTACTCAATAGCTTTTTACCGCTGGTCGGAGCTCTCATAATGTATATGTCGGATAAGCCATAAGGCTTATCTGACATTCATTTCGACACTCGTCACCCATTTGATTTTGTAACTATTCCAAGCAAAGTAATTATCAGATTCTGTTGCTTTGCAAAAATGTAATTCATCACAGTCAATGTCTTGGTTGATCTCAATATGTACGTACTTGGCAATTGAAAAAATATTGCCAATGCTATTACTATATACATTAGAACACATGAAGATACGTAACATTTCCTTATGTAGAAGGAGGTTAAAGAACAATACCGGTAATGAGTGCAATGCCGTAACTTTCTATTACAAGTGCCGGTTTTATGTTGGTCTTCCGTGATTACATTATGTCACAGAGTTACTATTACGTTCCCATTGTAATGTCGATTGTCCGTTAATCCTTAGCACACATCCATCAATGTCTGACAGAAAATGTAAAGCAAGAGGACAAATATAATAACTCATACGTTTCACAATTTCATTTGCTATATTAACGTGAAGGGTGTCCATATAAAATCATGTACCTCTGTATGTATATTAGACAGATTCTACCTGTGGTGTATGATGGTCAAATGACCGACATGAAGAAAGTATTTATTTCGATATTCAAAACTAGTAGAGTAATAGGTTATGGGTGTACTCCATATGAAATATGCTTCTCATGACTTGTGATTTCTTTCCACTGATGTTTTAACTTCAGCATATACCAGGGAATATGGATTACCTGTGAAGTAAGTTCTGAGCCTTAGGGGACATGTTCGCTATCGCTTTACAAGGGTCGGATGATCTGTAGGTCTTTAATTTGTAGATCTTATTTGTTTCCGTGTATCACCCATTTTATACTGTTTGTGAAATGTAGAAACACATGGGTTTCCTGTGTCTCAATTAGAGGCTTCGTAAACAAAGAAAGCAATCGAAGAAGAGGAACAAAACTACGAAGTTGTAAGGAGATTAATTGGTATTCTGCAATGCGATCATTGGACGTGATGATAAGTCATATGCTCATCGAAATACAGAATGCTCAGAGAGAATGTCTACAAAAAAATCAATATTTTCATTGGTATCGGTGAACCTAGTGGTACTGTTTAACAATAGTAAATATGAGTTCTGAGTGGACATGTTGCACAACTTTAATATATAACGAGGTGTTGTAAAAGCATTGTTCATTTTTTACATCAGGAAACTATATTTGCAATTATTACTGGTATGTTATTACTATACCACACTGTCAAAACTGTAACTGTTTCTAGAAGGACGATTCGTAATAGATAGAAATAGAACGTCAAAATTTAAATCTTGAGTCATAAAGGTCCAGAAACTTTCCGTACTGTGGTCACTTCCTGACAAGGAATTTGACAAAAATACACATGCATTTCTTATGAATATATGCTGAGGATGAAAAAAAATGATCTTTATTTCTCAAAAACTGAAAATTAAAAACTCGCTTGGGCCGGCCTATAAGCGAGAATGGTTTGTTTCGGTCAAAATTCATGTTGTTGAGGTTGTAAAATATCGAAAATGTTTTAATAACTATTGTGACACAACATTCAACCCGTTTTGACTAAATTTGGCTCACTAAGGGGGAAGTACATTTGTCCCATGGGCGAGAATATTTCCCTTTACTCAAAATATATGTTTTTTCCCATGTTTTGGGGTTGTAGACGAATGAACATTTAATGTTAAGTCAGGAAGACAGTAGTGTCCATATGTGTCAAACCTTTTGGCATGGTGTTCTACCGGGACCATACAACAAAAATGAAGCATATTCTGTCAACCTGCTGCACCATACCCCAAGTTCACTGTAAGATCAGAGTGGTACATTTACACAAATTTCATCAATGCTTTTATTATATCTTCTTTTGTATTTTCACCTTCCCATTGTATAAACTGAAAACTACCTGATACCTGTGATAAACTGTATGTATTGTAAAGATTTTCTGATCATGTAACTGTCTTATGTTGATCTGTATTCATTTTGACACAAGCATCTCGGTGTTCCAAATATCATGAACATATACTCACGCAATATGTATAAGCATGTACCATGTGCTGCTGTTCACATGTACATGTCACATCTCTACAATATTCACAACTGCTTACCACATGTACCATGTCATGTTATTTAATATGTAGATTTCAGTGTTATACCATGTATATGCTATGATTATTTTCATACCTTTATGACGCCGTATTAATGAGTAAGACACTATATTTTGCTATGCTATATGACACATATCGGAACCCGTCATACTGTAACCGTCGTGCTCAACCTGTACATACAACATATTTCCTGTAAAATATTTCTATCGTCTTTGTGATGATTACGAAATGAAATTTAGACTGTAATGCAGACGTACATTGTTACGATGTTACAATGCTAGATTAATATTTATCAATTGTTTATCCATTGACTCTTGCCCATGTGTAAACGTCGTGTATGGTGCCATCCCTCCACCCCGACCTCCCCCACGTCCACTTGTCTTGATTTTAATTCATCCAATTACTAAACGGTTACCTACGATGAACTTTCCTCCGCTACGGCGTTAATATGCCTGTAGTTCACTGACATGATGGCTTTAAGAACACACGCACGTCCTAGCCACTTCCTGTAGTACTTAGACTGTGTAATTCCTATTGGAATCCATTTCTCGCAGCTGACCAGAAACAAACACACCATAACGTTCACCTCCAACAAAAAGAGTGAAGTATACAGGTGAATGAACACGGATACCAGATTTCCATCAAGACCACACATAGCGAATACACCTGCTATTGCCGTGTGCACGTTACATACGTTTTGTGTATCTGTGATGTAGACACACGTTAATGTAGATACATACTTTGACACGAATACCCTGACGTGAACGTCAGAATATTCACATCTTCTACCCATTCATCATAGACAGACACAAGAATATGATATAACATAAACTACTAGATACAAACCTAAGTGGCAAGATTGCTGCTTGCAATTCGGTTTGGCACTGCAACACACATGCGTATCGTCTTTCACTGCTCACAGAATGTGTGAAGGCAAAGTGATCATAACGATATTGCAGTCTGGAGGTACGTGTGCTTAATTTTAGTAAGCATGCTCCTACACTAAACATCGAGGATAACGTTGAGAACGTGGGGCTCCTTTCACAAAGCAACCTTTACTAAGGTTAGCCTTAACTCCCATTCTTTAACACTGCACTAAGGTTACCTGAGTCAAAGGTAACCTTAGTGCAATGTTAACAAATGGGAAAGAATATTAAAGGATGCTTTGTGAAAGGAGCCCAAGGTTGGGAAGTGTTACACTGTAAATAACGTCATCTGCTGAAACACTACAATAATAGTTGATGTATATATCAGAGTGATATTAATACCCACTGCGACAGTAGTGTAATTGTATCACCAGAATCGTAATAATGATTTTGCAGCTGTGTACGACATATAAATGAAAGTGGCAATAGCGGATACACTTTTTCACAGCGTATGCCCATACCAATTATCGACTTATCCTCCAGTCTGTTATCACTGTTAGAGTTATTAATCCAAATTGTGTTGACAGTGACGCTTGTGGTAACTGGTGGGTCTGTGAACGGTTTGTTAATTTTAAATCTTATTACTGGTTTACCTGTCACATTTAAGCTTACTTGAATCGTGTATTGTTTTTGTTGTCTGTTCTGAGGAAGGAACGTTGTCGAATTGGAATAAAACATGAACACTGAACTGGATATTGTGTTGTCTTTCCGATCAACTGGAAAGGTGTTAAACCGTCCGTACAGCTTCATCAACTTCAACTGAACATACAGGAGGGAAAATGCGTGACGTTCGGAAGCCTCACTGATACATCTCTTGTCGTGCTTTCCTTTTAGTTAATATTGGTGGACCGAGTTAGAATTTCGACAAAAAAATTCAAAAGGCGACATAAGAGATCGGGTGAGCAGGCTCAGTGACGGTTGATGAATTATGTTCCAGGTGCATAGATCGGTGCTCAGATATCAGTCACTGGATTTGTTGGTCCAGTCTCGACTAGTTACAGTCAGTTGATAACGCTGGGATATTCCTGTCTGCGGCGACAGTAACACAGACCAAGAAAATGCTTTTAAAATATTCTTTGATAAACCCTTCAATAATATGACTTGGTGTGAAGTTTTGAAGAATATGAATTTTGAACAAAAACTTTAGATTCTCCTTTCACTTCGAAAACTACCGTACTACCTTTTCAGTGAAATCTGAATGTAGATTTGATGTAATCTCTCATAACCATATATGAAAATGTTAATGTAATGAAGACAGATGTTAAAATGTGCACCAGTCTACATTTGCTGAGCGCCAAAGGTACCGGTTACACACAGAAGCAATACAAGCCCGTTACTGGTGTCCCCCAGCCTTGCTCGAGTACTGATGAAAGCTCACCCTCCCTCATTTAGAAAATCAATGCCGGCAAGATGCTTCAAGAAGATACACCCATAACACAATCAGACAGATATATAGTACAGTCGCCAGACACACGTTATCTGTATATACTTTTCTATCCCTTTTTGTCGGACAACTGAACATTTAGGAAAGTTAAATCGCTGTTTCAGAAACCAGAATGGGCGGATCAGATTTACATCACATCGTGACTACAGGCTAAATGAGGGATTAAATTTCTTGACACACATGTGTTTACCCAATGATCTGAAGTATCACTGATTATTAAACAGAAAAAAAAATATATCATTGATGTTTGTTGACGGTGTCGAGACTAAACGCAAAATCATGTCCATGATTATACCACTCGAGAAAGATGTCGTTAAACTCCAACATTCCATTCGTTTGAGAGTTGTATATCAATATCAAATTTGCATCTCCTCTTTGATGCTACTGCACTTCAATTGCAATCCCTGTTAAGTATGTGAGATGATGAAACAACATGCTACAGCTTTGTCTGGGATGAAGAGTCAACAATTTGACACGGGTTAAAAGGTTACTCCCCATCTCCAGACCTCTCTGAATTCGATTACACTTTTCATTATTAGTTAAGAATTTCGTCAGGTCCTTTAATATTGTTATAAACTGGAGGGGCATTCCGGTACACATATGACAGTACTGAACTTAAAAAATAAAGCATGTTTGATTGTCCTCTGTCATATCCCATTGGACGTGCTCTGTGGGCTTAATGCATACCAGCCATTTAAACTCCATTACGTTCTAGTTGTTTTAGCGTCGCGGTGATTAAGAGTTCTTCAACTTCATTTACCCTTTCATTCAACTGAGATCAAATGTTATGAAGACATGGATTCCGTTCATATATGTTGTTTGACATTCATTAGCTATTCCCTGTGGGAGGGATATATAAATATTGCTTCCAATGTTGCCAACTCTACATTCACAATAGCTGCAAACGTTATTTATATAAACCTACTCAGACATAATTACCAGTAATGTCAAATTTCGCTTCATGCTTGTGAAGTTCAATGCCTAATACCGTAAAAGAATACGTCTGTAAAGGTCAGTCTCGTTTTAATAATGTATGCAGGGAATAAATACAACCTATTCATGACAGATATAAAGGTCACCTGGCACATACATGAAAATGTGTAGTCGGAAACACTTTAAAACAAGACATCAGTATTTTTCACAAGATGTTGATGGTAGAGATTTGCTCAACATATAGTTTCATATCGTTAATTAACGTTTTATGTAAATCTTAATCTTTGATTCAGTGCATCACCTAGGATCAGTCTGGCTGGGAGGCCATGCACCTAGATGTTTACCCGTCACAAGGTTTCCGGAAAGATTAAACCCACTAATACGATGCTGAGATCATTTGTAAATAATACGTGGGTGGACGAGCAAGCATACAAACACCTTGCGTTGGAATCATATGAGGAAAAATGGATGTATGAAGTTATACATGACACCAACAACGTCTCCAATGTCGGTATGCAGACAGTTGATGTGAGAACAATCACTTTAAATGGATAGATTAGTCAGTGGTTAAACTCCCCGACACATGCGATAAAGAAAGTATTATCCCAAAGGTAAACTTGCAGTGTTTCAACAGAACCAAGGCCAATTCTGCTACGACCAAGGCAAGCACGCGTATGTGTATGCAAATGAATTCATTATAGGAAGCTGATATATTCAATGTTCGTTTTATTATGAAGTAAGAAAATTAGTATTTATGTGGATAAATATTCGTTGAAGTCAGAATAATAATTCTTAATAATACTGTATACCGCCCTAAATGTATCTGCTTAACTTACCTGTGAAGATCCAGCTTAGAATTGACCACCAGCAACCCATTCCTGTAGTAAAAGGCGACTAACGGATCTGGTTGCCAGGCTCGCTGACGTGATGGACACATGCAATCGCATTCCATTTGTGATGATCGGTCCTCATGATGTTCATCACTGGATTGTCTGGGACAGGCACAGTTATTCACAGTCACATAGCTGGTATATTGTGGCGTTAAACAACAAACCGGCTAACCAAATAACTACTATTTCACAGAAGACTTTTTCGAAATGAAGAACGATGCACATTAATTGCTGCTAGCATCTTTCAAGTTTTGTACAAATGGAGAAAAAAAACTTTGCTTATGATGTCTCATCTAAGCGGTGTCATATGAATCCCCGACGGATTTGACAGCTAATGTCCGTTTATACAAAGAATGACAGTTCGTGTCACCATGTATCAACAGGAAGATGCAGAATGATCGAAGCCTTTGTTGAATATGGAGATGTGATTATACAAACGCTTCAAGTCAAAAGTAAGCAGATATTTGGATGAGTTGTGCAGATTCAGAATATAAAGCAAAATACAACTCTTTAGTTGAGAGAACGTCTTTCTAAATATGCCTTGTTAATAAACACGCCATCGTTCAAATAACCAGGTGCAAGGGGACATTGTTTCTCAAAAGATATTTTCTGCCTTTTCTCTGCATTTTCTACTTCAGTGGAACAGTGTTCAGTAACACATATTTATCAGAGACGACTTACGGCTAACAGGGTTGGATGGTCAGGCTTGGTTGACACACCGTATTCAAACTGCGCAAATCGATGCGGGACCTGCTAGTCACTGGATGGTCTGGTCCAGATTCGATGTTTTACAGACCGCTGCCACATATCTAGAATATTGCCGAATGTGGCGTTAAACAACAGACCTGCAAACAAAAATGTTTGCGTTTTCTTGAATATATCTATTATGCGTTGAGATATATTTCGTGATGAAAAAACAGGTATGAAAAAATATGTTTGCATGTGCAATTTAGCAATGGCAGGGTCAGTTGTGTCAACAAGCGTCAATACCCTAGAAGGGACTCTTCTGGTCAATATGTATTGTTAATATATCATTGTTCCACGAAACGTGCAAAACACAAACTGGAAGACCAATCAACCAGGTCAAAACAATTTTGCAAAATAGTAACAAAAAATGTCGAATCAGTCGTGGACGTAACGTTGTGTAACGTGAGCTCGTTTTCAATATGGAGTTAATTACAAATTGAAATATATGTCCCAGTCAAGATAGAATCGATCACAGAAGTCCACAAGGACTAAACGCATTCTTTGTGTGTCACTGATCGCAGCAATTCTGACTAAATGCTTATAAGCCCATATCAAAGCACCGCGGTGGTTACGGCCCAAGCTACAGCTTAATCAAATAAGCTCAACACGTGGGCCCACTGGAACATTCAAAGAACATTTTTAGAGCTGTTACTTAGACAAATTGGCTTGTACGTGTATTTCTTTTCAAAATCGAGTAAGACTTTGCACGCGTTATTCACTTGTGAAACCACGGTAATTCGATTGCAAGTATAAATATTTTCATTGTGAACAATCTCATCATATAAAAGCCAAATTTCTGTCAATATTATTTTCGAAGAAAGATTTTTTTGATGAAGTAACAACTTACATACTTGTAATAAAATCAATAATATTTGAAAGTAAATAGCGTGATTAGAGCAAACTTGTTATCTTAACTATCTTAACTGTTAATACAATTCCAAAACCAAACGTGCAGTCCTAATGTAAAGCACCCCAGATCATCCAATGACGGCGTGTTCCACTGGATAGGGCGTCTGCAGTGAGTGAGTTTGTTTAGCCACATTTTTGTAATGTCTTGGTAAGGGACAACAGAAATGAGCTCCACACATTTTATCTAAACTGTGAATCGACCCATATTTTCGGCGTAACCATTACGCTACCCCAATGCCCTGTCATTCCGGCGTGCATACAGATACCTTTCTCCGTTTATGCACTTGGCTTCACAGCAACGATAAACGTCAATACACTCCAACACAACTCTCCACCATCATCAATATAGACGGATATTATATGCCTCAAGTCTAAATAGGTATTGCTTTATTTTAACGATAATTAGTGCCTACAAATATACACCGTCAATGGTTACATGTACGTGGAATTTAGAACTTACCAGCAACATTTCAGGATATACGCCATACTGAACCGAAACGCAAATCTGTGACGTTCTTTTGTCGACGCGATCAACTGTTATTCACAAATGGCTGTCTCTATTTCATGATAGTTACGGTATCAATTGATATTCACTTTGGATTAATGAAATTGTTCATTTTTTACAACAAAGTGAGCAGCTTTATGGTCTTGTTCGACGCGACTAGAACGGGCATCATATGATTTGTGGAATAGTCGGTTTCAGCTGAGGCAACACGCCACAGAATGGCGTTACATTATAGCATTTAACAGCTAAATGTTTGTATACGATTGTTCATTATTTACGGTTCAGGCGATATTCCAAAAACAATGTGCTTCACGGTAAAACATAAACTAGCGGAGAAACACAAAACTGCTGTAACATATCCCATAATTCCCGCCATCGTGAACTCAGACCGTCATTGTATTGATACATGATACAGGTCGCACTTAAGGGACGTGCTTTTTAAGGATATGTTTACTCTCGTCGCACCTAAGCACAAGGATCCAACAGAAATATATTTTTCCACAATACAACATTTTCTTACAGTCCAGAATAAAGGATGTTTTTATAATTTAAAAATGTGTTTTGAAGTAACGAACATGCTCGTAGTCCAGTTTTCCTGTGTGGGTTCCGGTGATACTAAGTGAACAGGTGAAGAACGTAAACAGAAACTTACATTTCGTCATGGAATCGTATCAACGACGATCGGACATATATAGGCGTAATTTCTTAAGAAATACTCACTTCGAAACCCAGGGCTAATATCGCTTGATCATTGTAAGAAAATCTTGAACGCATTTGGAAAAAGACACTGAAAATTTGTACCGAACCGCCGTTGAAGTACATCTGTAAGTAACTCTAAATGATATGCTATTCTGTCACTACCCGTCTCTCAATGATACAACAAAACGGACATCGAAAATATCAAAATAAACAGCAAAGGACTTGCAAGCTTGAATTCACAGTGATTCCCTCAAGTAAAAACACATCAGACAGTAAACCACTGTCCAACTGAAATCCTGGCACTCAATCAAAGAGGTTAAAGAAATGTTTTGAAAAAAATGACCTATAAAAAGATATGGACTCGAGATGCATGGTAATTGAGATGGCAGTTGGGGCATCTTCAGAAAGGGATTTGATGGCCACTGTGTACTGCTCCCACGAAGAAAATGTGTCCAGCTACGCTTGATTACTGAGTTGAGGAAACACTTCACACAGAGCGTAATAGGATGATCAATCAAGACGGTCCTTTTAAAATTCTATCAAATCAATCCCAGCCCATTCTCGTTGCCAGAAAGTGTAGGTTTGCACAAGATGATTGCCTGACATTACTGTCAAACCAAAGTCAATAGAAGGATGACGGTTGTTGATTTATACCTCCTCTCATTAGTGATTGTCATCCCAATGACAAGTCAAGTTTCTTTTCCCCTTTGAGCGCTATGCGGTTTCTGTGACTTATCGAGTAGTCAAGTTGTTTGTTTGTATGAATTACCTTGGTCCGTATACATATAGTACGTTTACATCGAACATGAATTACATGCAATGTCCCTGAAGGTTTTATGTATATTTCAGCTTTCAGTATAGAATATATTGTTCTCTTAAGATTAAGCTTTGACAAGCATCTACATAGATTATGTAATACACATACACTCTGAGTCCTCCTGAGAGGGTACGTCCAAAACATTCTATGTAAATTTAGTACGACCAAACGTTTAATCGTACTAGTATATTTGTTGTTTTTAATGATGGCTAAATTTCAATATAATCGCCAATGGCTGAGGGGATGCTGTAAATCCATCAGGGGTCCATGCAGTTAGCAACTGTACTGTAAGTCCCCATGGTCCCTAGTATGGTGATCGACCTTCAGTTGCTTCAGTTGCAACCCGTTTTTTATATTGTATTGTCCAAATAGTGGTATTTGTTTTAACTCTCCACACTAGTTTTAATTGTAACTTGTTGCACTGTCCTTTGACGACAGGTTTCTATAATGGGTACATATTTCGTTTCAGTATCAACATGTTCTCGTCACGATATGGCTGATATATTGCCGATGTGACGTTATATTTTAACTCACTCATACACTCATAGACTGTCAAAATTAGTGCATATCAACACTGTGGTATTACATAATGGTGTCTATAATTCTTTTAATATTTACACAAAAGGACAGAATTACACTCAACTTTAATTCTATTGTTACACATGTGACATAATCGCTGACCTCATTCAATTTCAAACCATCTTCCTTTGCTAGTTATTGATTTTAAAATGCATAAATTATAAATCAACATCTTATAATTACTTTTCTTTTTCTTTTATGTTCAAATACTTTAGAGAGAGATAGGTTACTGGTTCTAGTGAGCTTTTATACACACTGTATACATAACTGCATTATACATTATACATTGACTGCAATTAATTGCAACGTCCTTAAACATTTCAAGAAAAAATGAAACATCACCAACACATGGAGACAATCAAACATTCCCAAAACTATGAGTGAAAACATGCCATCGACCTAGACAACAGTTTTAGAATTTAAAAAGGTAGCCTGCGACCTCGTTGTATCGCGGTACTTAGCATATCCGTAATCATCAACAGAATTTGGAACACACGTGGCCTACTTCATCATGAAATCCGATTAACATGACATTTAATCAGTACATCTGTGAAGAAAATATTATTTCAACTTTTGATAGTGTTTCAGCGAGAGACATTAGACGAACGAAGACGGTTAGTATTTACCAAAGGAGATGACTCCATCGCATCGCGGTACACACTAAAACTCGGATTGCAAAGTGAAATAGGGAAAGAAAGTGAAATTTCTTTACTCACCTCAGTGTGAAAACGGTTGAGAAATTTTTTGGCTATCCAAGTTGCACAAAACTGTGTCAAATTAGTTTCACAGTCATTCAGAGAATTTATTCACAATGTGGACAGAGAAATTCACTGTGGCGCCTCACACAAGTGATGTCAGTGCAAAATGACAAATGGGTCCAGTGCTGACACTTGTCACACTGAGCCCACTTCACTATGACAAGATAGGGGAGGGACCTCATGGCTGGAGGACTGTTCTTGCCACAAACACAACAATTTTCATAGTCATCATCAGATGCATGGGAACAATTGCTGTTGTCTGAATCATCTACATGGTATGCCGATGGACCAGGCTGTGGACTGGAAGCAGAAGTGTTTGGTACTGCTGTTGAAGGTTTGTTTTTCTTTACCGGAGGAACAAATTCTTTCTTTTGAGTGTTGTCTTTTGTTGATTTCATGATGTTTACATTGTTCTGTTTAAGCAAGTTTCCTCCAAGATATGGTGGTACGAATCTCTCGGTTTGGCGGTCACTGAAGTGATTTTCCTCTCCTCAAAGAACTTTTGTGCTCTCTGTGAAAATGATGATGGACTACTAGCTGATGCCTGTGATGAGGATGGTGGAATGCTAGCTGATGCCTGCACTTCATTTTCCTTATTCTGATTCTGATCTTGTACAGCAGTATAGATATTAGCCGGTGAGACCAACATCTCAGGATATGCATGATTGCAAAGGGGGAAGATGCCAGATTTTCTGAATGCTGAAGTTGAGGGCTGGAGAGAGGGCTTTCAAGTATGGTTTAGGTGTGAGCTTGGCAACTTCATACTTTGTGATCTTCATTCCTGGATTCTGTTGAAGAAAGAGCTGGCATTCTCTGTTGTTCATACATGTAAAGGGTCCAAATACAGCAGCATCCAGTGGTTGTGTGATGTGGCTTGTGTGAGGTGGCAGCACGAATAAAATTATGTTGTGCATTTTAGCCCATTCCACAAGCGTCAAAGAAACATGTGATCTATGGCCGTCAAAGAGAAGAAGAGTCTTGGGTCCTGACGGATCTGTCGGAATACCAGCATACTTAATGAAGTGTTTGGTCAGATAGTCCTGAAATACATTTGTGCTGGACCAGCCACTTACTGACATGGAACCAGAGGAACCCGATGGAGCACCTTTCAGCAAGTCATCATTCCATCTCTTCCCAGGAAATACATAATAGGGGGGATGTAATTTCCTACAGCATTACCTCCTCCAATGATGGTTACTGTAGAGGACCTTGGTGACGTTACAGCCTGTGGTTGACATGTAGCATCACATACAATCTTGGGTGGTGCATGTTCAGTTGTCACACCCGTTTCATCCAAGTTAAAGACACGTTCAGGCTTGTCATGTAAACCATGAAGCGTCATGAGGGTGGCCAGTTCTCTGAAGTATGCAGAGAGGACTTCTTTAGATGCATATTGCGCTCGCAACATTGAGAGTTTCTGAGGTTTCGCCAATTTCAAGTCAGGTCAGCGTCTCAGGAAACCATAAAACCAGTTGTCACTCAAAGGTTTGTCAGTTGGTGTTTTTTCACCTTGAGTGACTGCGAAGTCTGCAGCAAGATATTGTACATTGAGTTTGGTGTACCCATAGCGTATAGAAGACATGTATTTAACATGTTCAACCAACTATTTCTCCTCTTCATGGGAGAGAAGGGTATCGCCACCCGGCTGTTCACCAACTGCAATATTACCCCTTGTCCTGTCCCGGAGAGTTGACTCTGGAACACCATACTGGCGCGCAGCACGATAAACTGACATCCCAGTCTGGGTGGCAGCAAATGCTTGGTGCAGACTAACAGGATCATACTGTCGTCTTGCCTTAGCAGGAAAATTGAGTTTTCTCTTAGCTTTGCGAAAATCCTGAAAAAGTATTATTTTTAAAATTGAAATCATTATTTCAAAAATGATTTCTTTTTAAAAATATTTGAATAAAAAAGAGAAAAGAATATTTCAGAAAATTTAATATCTTAAAATTATTTCATTTTCATTGTAATGTTCTTTTATATTTCATATAGATCTATTGTTTTATTATATACATGATTTCAACTATATTTCAGTGCAAAATATGATGTTAAATAATGAGATAATATGAATAAATAATTATGTGTACAAGAGTACTATAAAATTCTCTCTTAAAGTCTATTTTGTTTGAGTGTGCAAATTCGTTGTCATTGATCAGGGATCATTTTACATTTTCTTTCCTTATTTATATTACAACTTTTGGCATCCACCGGTAGATTAATATAGCTCCTAACGTCACTTCCGTTACCTTATATGGCACCAATAAGATGCAGGCGACCTAGTTCAGATCAAGTGGGAAGGGTCATAAACGACACGTAAATATTATTGTAAGTATGTCATGGATGGGGTTGAAACACATTCCAAAAGATTCCAGACTTTAATGTTAACATTTCTCCTGGATAATACTTACGAAGATTTGATACATCGTGCTCGTTTTCCAAAATGTAAACAAGCGACTGACGTCTGACTGCCGATTTACATATGCAAATGACCGCTAGGAGGCGTGTCTCGAGCGGAAAACCGGAAATACCGTTTGCCGCGATACCATGAATGCCGCGATACAACGAGGTCCGAGAAAGTATTACCAAAGAAATACAACTTGTATTCACATAATATATATGAATGTACTGAGAGCAGAATGACTGCAGAAGACGAACTGGATGATTCATACTAATTGTTCCAGACGTGTAACAGATTCCCGATACCTCAGTGGCATTGTTAATGGTGCTTTGTTGGAATTGAACACTGATATAGTCAGTCTGTGATTACCTGGTGATGATCAAAGACAACGGGAAAGAAGATTCGTGATGTGTAATTTGATTACTGCCAAAGAGGTGTCACTTTTCGAATTCATTTAGCATCAGGCTCTACAGCTCCAAATCCAGTAGAATGTCTAAAACAAGGACCAAAATAAACATGGGTACTCTTTGATCTCATTCTCGTAAGATGAACGTCAAAGGTGAAGAAACACAAATCAAATTTCTACTTAAAGATTTCTGTACAGATGTGAACTGATGAAAAGGAACATATTTGATTATGAATGTATTATGAATAATACTTCAGCATGTGGTAACTACGGACATGAAATTTGCTGCATGAAATGTCCACGGGCAGAGACAAGGTGCCATACGGAACGCACATAAGCAAACTATGTCTCTCTTTGTCTCATAATAATATTACTAGTACTATGCTTGTGAATAATTGATGTCATATTTGAGTTAGTTGATATTTAACGTAACAACGAAACTATTGCAGCCATATATTGATGATAACAATTTAAGTTATGTCAGTATTAAAATCAATAAATTGAAAACGTAAAAGAATGTCATCGAAGGACAGTAAAAAGAATAGGCCATCGCAATTAAAGTGGAAAATACGATATGAAAAACGGGCTATAGACCGCCAACAACTGAAGGTAAATAACCATACTAGGGTGCATGGATATCATATTTGAAGTGACAGATAATGTGAATATGACCTGAGTAGTTTGTTTTCATATCAACTGTTTACAACATCGGATAGAAATATCTTGACTGAGAGAAAATATGCCAAATGAAACTCATAACATTTCATAGTGATTATACACCCATTTCCTGATTAGTCTAGGTGTGTAACAAAGATAACTAGTCACGCATCACAAGTATTCCTCAAAATCACACAACCAGGAAGATGTCATGATGGAAATCAAGATTAAATTTGCAACATTTGGTGTAAACAGGTAAATCGGCAATGTTGTGAGTGAACAGGTACAACAGCAGCATTTGAAGTGAATAGGCACGGCAATGGAAGCCATGATGTTGCTCTTCAAAAGCGTTATTTCGTATAGCCAATTCCAGATGGTCAAAAGAAAGGTGTGAAAACATCATATTTCCATTACGCTCATACGGCTCATGGATTTGCAGGAACCCTGAACTGTGTCAGCCAATAATAACATGACTAATAGCATTACTTGTGGTTATTCTGAGGGACCTTTTCATTTGTTATACGATACTCATACAAATCAACACCTCACCTTAGCACATGGTGGTTTATACTTAATAGGAGAGCATAACATCCCTTTTTCATTTCCAGTACACGTAGCGTAAAAGTGGCCAAATTACCAACCTTCTCTTTTTAGATGAATATTTCTTCATATAATATTTTTCTTCATATTTCTCTAAGTGCTTCGATCTGCCTTCAATGCAAACAAACCGCGCATAATCCGCGATCATATAGGCACTCTCTCTCTACAGAAACTGCTTAATCCAAATAAATGCCATGCAAGGAAAACACGTAGCACTCATCTTGCAGACAGGTCCCTGAGTCTAGAACGATGTTATATGGCTGTAGATGTCATACAGTTACTCAAGCATCAAGATCAAAGCATTTATGTGTGAGATTTCATTGTGAGATTCATGAACCAACAAATAAAGCGTAGGGACACAAATATTCGTCTAACGATAAATGTGGGGAAAACTTTCGTTGAGTTATTAGTCTGAAGGTTCAGATGTACAGCGGTTTTGAAAGGAGGTCATTAAAAGGCATCTGTTTGATGAATGCTTCCGAGATGGGATTTTATGCAACCTGAAAATAGACATACTCCGATATCTTGTGTGAGAGGCATTGTGCGAACATAAGGGGAAGGATGTTTCACCTCAGGGTTTATCATCAATGCATTCATAATGCATTCAATTTGGCATATGAATAGTGAATGCAAAGTGGTACTGAATTTCGGAGCACATGCTTTGATAACGGAAATCATCCCATGCTTTATGGTGGTACTCCTTGACCAAAATTGAACACACTCTATGACGCAAGATCATCGGTGGTGATCGCTGATTCAATAATATCGTTGCTCGTGTGCATATTTGCTTACATGTTGAGTGTAAGTAGAATACTTTTGCAGTAGTCTGAACTACAGAGAACATACGGTTGAATGCTCGGGAAAGGAGACATACTCTCATGCAACTGATTCTGGTTTGATGCTAAATGCAAGCAGTTAAGGCTAACATGTTGTAAAGTAATATTATCCAAAGGACAACTAACACCAAATTAGATCATAGTTCTGAAGGACAAATAATCCCCAGGGTAGGGCCTAAATCAGTCCGTGTTCTCAGATCAGTCAAATCGACGCTGTCGCGAAACACGACTTACTTTTCTTTCATGTAACAAGTTTGCATGTAATCGCCATGGATCAATAGAAACAGATACTCCGATATTATTATTCAGTCCTTTGGAGAGACTTTCACTTCGTCACTAACTTGTCAGCTCTAAACGGAAACCTGTGTTGTAGATTCCTCAGCTTCAGAATGTACAATTAAACTTAATAAGATGAAGAGAATGGTGGCGCTGTCAATATCGAGATCAAATTTGTATCATTGCTTTAATGTTTAGGAAATTTGTAAGTTGATGACGGCCATGTTTCATGTGTCATGTGTCCACAGGATGCCAATTGCTAATTCTGAGATACCCTGGATTAGTGAGAGTCTGGTAATTCAACTGTGGATCTCAAAACATATTGACTGATGTGTAAGGAAGATATTATCTGAATATGAAAGTCATTATTTAACAGTTGAGACTGGTTTCAGCTGTTTATCATGCAAGTTCATTCTCCATCTGCTGTACCCTATATTTTCAAATTTTAAAACGATTAATGTCACAGAAATGCTGACAAATATATGGCAGCTTTGTGGAAATTGTTATCGAGGTGCTAGTTTTCTTTTTATATACAAAGTATTGGCAATTTAGATTAACATAACTAGAAGTACAAGGATGGTACTCAACCCCCCAAAAGTACTAGAATTTGTACTTTTCTAAGAAAGCGAAATCCCAAATATGACATATGTTGAAGTACAATGAAACAAACACTGACAGTTCTACATTTGTTGTTCCAACTATTTTTTTGAAGCACTGATTCTACATGTAGCTAAAAGATTATATTACGACTACCATGGTGCATGGATGCGTTTCACGCCTTGTTTCAAAGACGCCGTTTCAAATAGTGTTTCACCTTTAACAGCATGAACATTATTTATATAATGAGAAGAACATTGGGGTGGAGGCACTCAAAATATTTAAAATGGACGAGAAAACTAGGAAGAACAGAAATCATTTCAGTTTGTCGCTGTTGAAACATGTACGAAATGAATTAGGATGTTTATTTAAGTTAGTCTGTTACATATTACAGCCTATAAGAATATACGTTTAATGTCTGGTGGTATCTACTCTGTATGCATGTGGCACTTAAACAATAACACAACTGTCTAACACATAGGTCAGTCAATGAATATCAAATACCCACTCAGAGACTGAATGACTTTACGAAGTTTATTCATGCAATCTGTTTACTCAGTGGTCTGAAGTATCATGAATGTGTTGACGTGGTGTCGAGGCTAAACGCTAAATCGTGAGAAGGATGTCTTTACGGTCCAAGCTTCGACCCGTTTGAGTACTGCACATCGATATCAAACTTGTGTCTCCTCTTTTATGCGACAGCAGTTCAACTGCAATGCCTTGAAGTAAGCATTCGCAACGACTGGCTCAGCGTGTAGGTAATATGCCCTGGTAAGGTTCGCGCCTTGCCTTCAGACAGCAGAGAGGCACTTCTAAACATTTACTAAACACAGACAAACACAATATCGTATCAGGCAACGTCATGTTTATTCCAAGAAAGACTTTTCAATACATCAGCGGAAAGATATTCCGAGATTAATTGAATGCAAGAGTATCATAGCCAGTCTAAGACAAAGAAGACATCCGTGTCCAGAAGGCACGCTTTGAACACAATTCACTCCCTGGATCCTTAATTCTAATCAGGTTTCTCACGGAGACTATAAATAAGGGATGCGTTTGTGTACATCGTCTTGGCGTCTGTTTGGTCTGTTAAGAAACAGTTAGTCCAATACATTTGACTTTTGATGCTCTAACCATCTAATACAGAAAACAATTTCATTGACAACTTTTTGTTTCGTGTAGAATTTACATTCAAGCTATAATTTAACTCAGTATAAGAAAGGATTAACAGGTGTATGCACGGTTTGACAGTGATCGTATCAGTTATCAGAAGAGATGCCATTACCATAGAAACAATAATGGCAGGCAATGTATATCAGTATACATCGCGGTTCTAGACCGACAAAGTGGCAGTCAAATCAATATGGTCAAAACAAGCAGTAACCCTTAAACAAAATGATTATGATCTTGATTCAATTCTGTGCGTAATGTTGCGTGGCGATAGCTCTTGCTATGATAAAATATATAATTGATGGGAAAAAAATGTTCCACGACCGAAAAGACCAAAACCGATTGAACACATTTTCCATGTGTCATTGATCACAGCACTATATCGTCAATCGGCTTCCTGTTCTGACTAAATACTTCCTAATCTCAGATTAAATCTCTAAAGTGATTGTGGGTAATCATAAGAGCTCAACACATGGGGCCCCGAGAACATTAAATTTTACAGAACATTTACAGAGTTCTAGCTCGTTTTTTTATTACGTTTTTCGAAGAAGTGGACCAAAACGTCGTTGGACGTGTTTGCAAGCAATACTTGGACTTTTCAGTTTAAAGAAGTATGTTATCTCATGGACAACACATTAGAACATGTTATTGTAGAATATCAGATGATGTCATTTGTCGCAAATTACTCTATTTGATCATGTGAAGACTTCAAGACTGTAATAAAAGAATCTGTATTGTAATGTGTGGCGTCACTCTGTAGAACACAGCGGTTCTCGTAGCCATCTGACAGAAAATAGGACGATTAATTACATCTGCTTTACTGTTGCTCTACATCATAAATATTTATATTGGTACCATCGTAACTTCACAAATGTGGAGATGCGAATCCTTCAGCTTATATGGCTTGGGAATTAAGAATTGCAGCTATATAATACAAGCAAAAAGTATGGGAAATCCCTAAGATGTCATATGCATATACTTAAACGTGGCGAAGTCATTTATATAGCAAATGTAAATTCAGCTTTTTGTGTGCTGAATGGGCACTTTAAACGACATGCTAGAACATGCAGTAAATCAACTGATTCAATATTCGTTGAGTTTGAGTGAAATGAAGCATTGTCAAAAACAACGAAAAACAAGGGTACAGAAACACACGACCACTATGTTTGATTCCATCGCCCAAACACAACAGACTAGTGCAGGTGGAAGACGGACGTCCCATGCAGCTTGTGGCAACAGGGCACTGGCAGTTGTGGATCGGTTCCAACGTCCTTGGAGGACAACACATCGGCAATCTGCCCTTGATGATTTTCTGGGTCCTCCAGAGAGAAAGCCAGTTCTGTACTCTACCAGTGACCTGTAACCTGTCCCGCTGTCTGTGAATGACAGTAGGAGACACCAAATGATAAGGGCGTTGAGCAACACTTCTTATGTAACCAAGCAATGGCCCTGCTTCTCTTGTGGACACATAAACGTTTGCGTTGGTCTGGCTATTGCACAGTGAAGGCGTTGTAAGGCTTCAATGCTGCTAGTAGTTTCTTATGAAGGAAACGTTGCCACAAGCTACATTGGACGTCTGTCTTCCACATGCAATAGGCTGTTGTATTTTGGTGTTGGAATCAAGCATAGTACTCGAGTGTTCCATCACCGTTGTTTATCGCTGTTTTGACAATGTTTTATTTCACTCAAACTGAACGAATATTGGTGTTACGGTTAAGAACTGTGACAAACAATGTAAGAAATCCCTGTGAACCAGCAAAACAGAACAAGTTTATAACATTCAGATATTATATCATTTAGAAACGAGAGAGCACGTTATACAAAGTCAAAAGTCAATTTCACAATATCGATTGCAAATACAATACAAGTGACAAAATTTAAGGCAATGGGTCACAAAATATATAGTATAGCAAACTCATCAAAGTCTTAGTGTGAATGAGAAACAGCCATGCACAATGCAACACAGTGAGCAGTCTGACAGCAGTAGATGAGGCGTTGACGGATAAACCGTTGGCAGCGATTTGATGTTGATATACGCCAGTGAATGAATGTGAAAGTGTCCCTCACAACACGGCAACTAGCCTTTATAATTATATGTTCAGTCATTTCCCTAAGGTACGAGCACCTACGGCTATCGCCAACACCGTAGAATGCCCCAGAATAACCTCCCGGAAGTAAACAAACAGGAAGTGAAGGGCAGATAATTCCCGGAAAACCTGAATCCTAAAAATGCGGATCATCTATTATGCGAAATGTGACCCATCATAATTATTATTCAAAACACTAAACGCTGTGACCCAATAATAATTGTTACTTAATTAATAACAAAAACATACAGAAAATACACACTCATAACATTTGGATAAGTTGCTTCTCTACGTGTTCTAACTTGTCGTTAAAAGCACCAAGAGTTGCTTTTGACTTATGGTATAAATGGAATCACCACGTTGAAGCTTATATATATGTGGGTGTTCTCAAACGTTTAGGAGTACTACACATGTGCTATGGCTGCACAGATTTTACCATCATAACCTCTGAATGTTGCCAGTCACACACACACACACACACACACACACACACACACACACACACACACACAAACCCCCAAAACACACACACACACACAAACCCCCAAAACACACACACACACACACACTCACTCACTCACACTCACACACACACACACATGCACACACACATATTTTAGCGTTTGTGTTATAATGTTATCCTCGAGAACATCACTAGTATAGTAAGCATTATTCAGAGATTGTTTAAATCCAGCTGGGGTACGATGCAGGCAGCATAGTTAAGTCCCAAGGTCCCGAGTGGATTGACAAAAAGCGCTGGTTGCTGGCGATCTATAGCCTATTACATATTATAACGTTATCAGTGGTCATATTGTAATGGTTGCAAATTAGTTTCATCTCTCTATCTGGACATTGTAATTCTATTGTAGTCCCCTCTTAAATACTCTAATACTTAGTCACGACATCAAATAAAGTCGAAATAACTTGATATATTACAACAAAGAATACACTACCTTAGGGATGAATAGAATAGCATGTGCACATAGAGAAAGGAAGGTTTGATCTTTCCAGCCGATGTTATGGAGCCAACTGTTAACCCCGATACCTGTAACATTAGGGGTATGAAACAGGGACTGGCCAGTAGGGAGCAGTGTGCTCTCTCTGAAAAGGCTGTTCATGTAAATTTTCATTTGCCTAGCCCCATAATAGAGCCTCAGTACGGACGAGTTCACGATATTGTATTTAGATTTACATCATCCCTTCAGCTTCCAGCAATTTAGTCACACCTAGTCATACACAATCCACATATGCTACGATTAAAACAATTGAAAGTTGTAATTTTCTTCGAATGTTTGGGGGTTACGCACCCTCTCGGGACGAAATTAAGTTTACAATATTTTAACCCCTCTCGACGATACAACAAATAACAATCTTAGTTGCCAATTCAAACTTCCAATCATAAAATGTTTATCTATTTACAAATCAGATAACACATCTAATACTATAATCAAATGAGAACTGCTATTAGTCAAAAGATACTTCATAGTTAGTGATTTGAAATATTCATCCCTTGTTATGGACTATTCTACACTGTCAAGCAAGATATGATTGACAGCGATTCTTTCATCACAAGCGGTGCAGAACGGAGCTCAGTAGATCACAATGTGTCACTTAATGTACATTTATTTTGAACAAATTGTTATTTTTGCCAGCGAAGAGAACAACTTCTAATCATATCGGGAAACGGATCACCAACCTGAACAGATCATACGTCATGGGATGGCAACAGTCGACACGTAATGTGAAGATGTTTTTTGTTATTGCTGTGGCGTTGACATGACACTGCATACTGTTATGTTTTTTTCAGCGTCACGCCATCGTGTCCCCAAGAAAGTCTTGAGATTGATAATATTGTCTTTAAAGACAACACATAAATGAAACGGGCATCATCAACACGAATCTCAAAATACCCTTGCGATGGAGTTTTGCACGGGGGACCAATAGCAGAGGCCATATTTCACGTACATCACGCAAGGGCTACTCACACCGCATAAAAAGATTTTAAGACTTTTTAAAAACTCATCAAATTCTACAAATAGGGATGGGTTATAAACCTGAGGAAGTAAGGCAGTTGGAATGTGTAAGATCAGTGAAACATTAGAAGAAATATGGCAAAATATACACCAAAAACAATACCCTCGTACATTTGTAATAAAACACAAAATGATATACCGATCCGTTAATCTAGGATTTAGCATCGCACATATTGAAAATATCAAAGAAACAGCGAAGGATTCAATTCAGAGAGTGATTGTTCTGCAACAAAGCACGTGTGAAAGTGCATCACTGTCCAAACTGATATCGTGCCACTTGCTCATACGATGAAAATGTGTCCAGCTATGCTTGATTACTCATGGGAGGAAACATTTTACACAAGGTGCAATATTATAATAGGCCATAGAAACCCTGCAACGAGAATGTCAAAACAGATTCAACAAAACAACGATAAAAACATGAGAGGATGTGGTGATTAACATTAAAAAGTCGCAGTATGCGGATGAAGTGTAGTCTTTGCTGGCATTTCTTAATGATAAAATCTGCATTTGCTTTCCACGATAATTTATTGGCAATGATAGTGCAAAGTTATTTATACTCTGTTACGATATCAACAGCGGTATTGTCAATTTCAGCAGGTTCAACCTTATCCTTTTTGGTCCTGAAATCTACAATAAGTTCCTTTGTCTTCTTCACTTTAAACAAGAGGAAACTGTCCTTACACCAAGATACAAAGTTCCGGATTTCGTCTCTGTAATGCAGTTCATGGTCAGTGATCAGACCTACAAGAGCCGCATCATCGGCAAATTTGACAGTGAGGTAATCGGAATGGTGGCTTGTGCAATCATTTGTGTATAAAATGAAAAGCACGGGCGAGATGACGCAACCCTGGGGAGCTCCAGTATTATTGACAAGTGTAGATGAGATAACAGAATTAAAATTAACGAATTGTGATCTTTGGGCTAACAAGCTTTCAATCCATAATAAAAGATTACCATGTTATTGCCAGTCATAGTTTTAACGCTTTGCCATGCTTGACGACTGTTGTTCTCACGAAACTAGGATTCGACCTTCTCCTTGTATTTCACTTTACACTTCCGAGTTTGAATCACGATATCTTTCTGAACTGATCTCATCAGATTTGAGTCTTTGGCACAGAATGATCTCTTTTTGTCATTCAGCAGGCGTGTCATTTCCTTTGTTACCCAAGGCATGTTGTTGGGGAAGATCTTGATATCTCTCCGGGGAATGACGTTATCAACACAGAAGTTTATGTGGCCATTACTACGTCCGTTAGTTCATTGATGCCATCATGGTTTTCGAGAAAAAGATCCCAGTCTGTGCAGTCTAGGCATCCCTGAAGACACTCTAGAGATTCCTGGTTCCGAACTCGAACTGACTTTGTCTATACGGGCTCTCTCGAAAGTCCTCGACTTCTCGTTGTGCCAAGGTTTATAAGTACCAACAAAACATGCAAAACAAAAAGGTAAACGTGCTGGAGAAAGTCCTCGTTGTGCCATGGTCCGTTCCCATTTCCTCGTTCGCCTAACTGAGAGACATTCGTAACCAACCACGTTTCACAAAGAGTCATATTAAAATACCATGATTATGTACATTTTACAGTCAAACCTTGATTTCGTTTTGGTATATTTCCGGTATTTCATATCCGATTAAACAACGATCAACCACAATTCCAGAATTAATAGTACCGCCATGGAATGCTTTGGCAGCAGATTTGTAACATTTGGTGCGAAGAGGAGCATTAGCAACATCTGGAGTAAACATGCACGGGGATTTCTGCCATGAAGTTCTTTAAAACCATGATTTGGTAGAGCCAGTTAAAGTTGGTGAAACAGACCATAAAACTAACAGTGGAAAAACATATTATCTCCACGCTTCCCGTTTCATCTGGTCATGAAAGAGCCAGAGCAAGATGATTAAAACGCCCACACAGATGCAGTACTTAGGGTTATCCTGAAACAAATTATGAAATTATACCCAAACCCTCCACCCAAGGACATGCTGCCTTAAGATTAATACATGTACCACTATGAATCCGATCGTAATAGTATAAGCGAGACCCTTTGCAATTCGTTTTACACTAAATGTCAGCGTTACTTCTGATAATCATTATGATTACTTATTTATAGTTCTAAACATTCTGTGAGAACTCTATTAGTCAAACAAACAAAAGGTGACAGTAGTTTCCAAATCAAACACAATGTGGTTAATCCGTTTCCATATAGACACTATCCTGGTTAGCGATACAGAAGTCGCCTAATGCCACAATCCGTACTCCAGGGAAACACGTAATATCCATCTCGCAGACAAAGCCGATACAGAGCGGTGTCGTACGGCTGTTAGATGTCATATATTTACGCAAGCACCAAGATCAAAGATACTATTTGCCAGAACCGTTCTGTGAGATTCATGAACACTTGAGGCAAAGGAAAACCAATATTCTTCAAACGATAAAAATGTGGGAACGCTTCGTTGTAATGCCTGAAGGATCAAATGTACAGTTGTTTTGAAAGCGTTTTTTTTAAAAGGGATAGCTGCAAAAAGCGATTCTGACAACATGAGTCGAGACTGTGACAGATCGATGTCCTGTATGGGAGCGAATGTGTGAAAATAAGGGACCTTAAGTTTCAAACTCAGGGGCTGTCATCAAAGATCGGTAGTCCTGATGCATTGGTGTTTGAATAGTCAATGTTGAATGGCAGTGAATCCTCCACTACGTCGGCTTTATTTTGTTGAAAGGACAATTAATGATCCCTGGTTTTATGGTGGTGTTCCCTTGCTAAGAATGAGCACAAGTGATATGATGCAAGATCATTTCGGAATTTTTCTTGATGCAGGCAACAGTTTCCCAAAATTCTGAATCATGTGTGAACCAAGATGAATAGCAGAGAACATCCATCCCACAGTTTGCCAGATCATTTGCCAATTGGAACGCTGATTGCAGGTATTGCTACGAGTATCATTATTTTATGGGCAAAGGGTCCATAGAAAACAAGGATGCCCTTCCAGTTCTGTCTTAATTTTATTGACATAAACTAGTTTCCAAAAGAAACGATACCATTTGTTTCAAATTAGTTTATTACTAAGTGATTGTTTTTTACAAAAACGTGCCAATCCATATTGAGACGTTTCTCGCTCTAGCATGTTCTGCATAAAAACTGTATAAAACGGAGGGTCTCCCCGTTGATATCACAGCAACAAAAAGAACACAAGACATGCCACGTTTGACAGCCAGAGAGAGAGAGAGCAGTTGAATTATCCAGCAAGGAGCGACACACGTCGACGTCGCCAGAAGGATGGGCTACGCACGCATCACCATCACCAGATTGATGCAGCGGCTACGACAGAGAGGTCACACGTCAAACAGGCCCAGGAGTGGAAGACCACGAGTAACCACACGCGGTGAAGGTCGTTACATCCTGGTAATTCACCCGAGGAACCGCACCGCAACAGCGACGTCCACGGTGGCTACATCACTGGGTCACCGGATCAGTCGACAGACTGTCTACAGCAGACTACGACAGTATGGTATTCGGCCCCGTCATCCCAACTGCGGGCCGCTCCTTACGCCTCGATATCGGCACGACAGACTGATGTGGGCCAGGCGAGTCCGATTGCTCATCTTCAGAAACAATCGACGGCAGCTTATTTTCCGAAGAGTTGTAATTCGTAATTCGTGTAAATCTGAATGCGCAAGTTATCGTGATGACATCTTACGACCTGTTGTGGCGCCTTTTCTTCAGCAACAACCTCGTGGAATTATTTTCCAACAGGACAATGCAAGGCCACTTCACAGCAAGATTGACACAGTGCTTCCAGTCAACGTTCAGGACTTGGAACGATGTCTTCTCGAGGAATGGCAACGCATCACTCCCAACGTCATCAGTCCGCAGGCGTGCTCTGGCGTGTATTGAGGCTGACGGTGGACATACCCGCTACTGACTTGACTTTGAGGCGTTTCAATTGATATTTCATATAGTTTCTCTGATTAGTGCTCTAAGGAAATGTTCATTTTTCGATCTCACCCATCTTTAAAGTCTTGTCAAAGTCAGTGATCAAATGTGACTGAAATGAATTCTTTTACAGATATTTATCAAAAGAATAACACCAATCTTAACCGTGTCTATTGTTCTCTTTTTTTACTTTTTGTCGTTGCAAACAAGGGGCATCGTTTCTTTTGGACACTAGTTTAGAATTAAACCATAAGCATGTTTGAATTAATCACCTGCCAACCCTTGTTCAGCAAGATCGTGCTTGATTGTATTCTGAACGCTGGGGATAGGACCAAATTGGAAATGCATTCATTCAAACTAGACATACCGGTATGACAAGAGCTATGCGAGGACTAAGAACTCTTCGTAAGACGTTTATCCGGTTATTCCCGTTTTTTTATATTCGAGTTTCAGAACTATGACCTTGTGGGAAATGTCGGTTGTCTAACAGGGATATGAGACACACTCTCCTGCAGATCATATAACTGTTGTTGATAGATGCTAGAAATTAAGGCCAACACATTCTCCAGAGCACAACCAATGACCAAATAAAATCAAACGCTTGAGAAAAACATCCAAAATGATCTCAACACAAAGGCCTAAGACAGTCCCTATTCTCAGATCGGTCAACTTGACGCGGACAATCACGATGCCCTTCTTCAGTTTTATGTAACAAGTGTCTGCCTAATTGCGAGCTATGAAAAGAATCGGATACTCTTATATGATTCAGTCGGACGGAAAGAACTACATTTTGTCACTGACGCCAGCCTTAACGAACTGAAATGTCAATATCAAATTTTTGTCGCTGCTTTAGTTCCAGAAATCTGTAACTCAAAGTCGTTCATAGGTGTGGAGTTCACCAACTGTTAATTCTGCGTTTCCCGAGAGCTTGAGAAATCTGAACGTTTAGACTGATGTTCCAGGAAGGAAGTTATTTGTAAATGAAAAAAAATTCTTATGAACTGTCGCTTCATACTTCACGATCAATATCAGTCTATTAATCAAAGATAAAACAAGCTTTCAGACGACTGTAATTATCAAACATGAGATGTGTTAGTATAATTGGGGAATTCACATTTTTTTTCACAAATCTATTTCATTAACTAGCACGTATGTAATGCATCATTGAATGACTGTACACTATAATGAGGCAGAAGGATGTAAGTGTCAGGGCGAGTAAGACGAACGTACAGAGCGCTTAGAGAATGTAATAATGACAGACAGACTTATACTTTGTGTGAGTATGTGGTCAAAGTGCTTTTGTTTCAGAATGTATGTAGTCACTGCCTCTCTTGTTCCTTCTTGTGATTCTTGAAGAAGAGCTGTTCGTGATTAGACTGAATGAAAACACTTCTTAAACGGTGAAATTTGACACTAAAATAGGGAACGAAGGTGACTAATGCATGCTTTGCAAGGTAAAGCTTATTTGGAGTGTGTGTGGAGTGTCATTACGTAAAGTAAGAATGTGAACAGTGCATAGTGGATGTATTTCACGCTGGGACATTAATTATACTATGACCAATCATAGCATAAGAAAACAACACAATCCGCATTTGCACATAGAGCGACGACACACCAATGGTATCACGATATGAGCATGATTTACTCAATCTATCAATTCTAATCAGTCTTTATCAATCGGTACACAACAAATAGAAACCCCGAGCAAAGTGATAACGCATCTTCATTCAGTTGTCAATCTAATGCAGTGTGACGTTAACTCGTTTCCATGATGTAGTTAATTATTAATGAGAAATATTTGTTCCAGTCAAGACAGAATCGACCGCTGTAGACCACAAAGAACTGAACACTTTCTCCACACGTCATTGATCACAGCAACACGTCATCGTTCGGCTTCCAGTGTTAACCTAATTGCTCCTAATCCCAGAATCATCTGCAGTGATTGTGGTTAACGATACACCTTAATCAAATAACATTCAAAGGATATGTAAAGAGTTGTACCTCTGACAAATTAGCTTGCAGACTATTTTCCGAAATCGAATAAAAAGACCAAAACGTCTTTGACGTGCCCACAGTATGACACGGCGGTAATATGATTGTTGGCAAAACGTTAACTTGTTTAGTATGAAGAAACCTATAATTTAATAGCCTGGATAGTAGACGATTATATTCAAATAATGAATCTATTTGATTAGGCAATGACTTCAAGACCTGTAACATAGCATTAATATTGTAACTTGTGTGGAACGAAGATGTTCTCTTAACTATGTAATAGCAGAAAGGCTGTAAATTCCCTATGATTCCAGTCACCCTTCCCTTAGAACGTCAAAGCGACTGGTAGCATAGCCTGGCGCCACGTATATACAATAAACATTGCAAACACTCATTTTCAAATGATCCTGTGATGGAGATGGGCATAAAGGACACACAGAAAATGTCATAGTTCAGTTGTATAAGCCAAGGGTGAAACAATATGTAATTTCCCAAACATCCATATTTACAGATGGGTCCAAGGATTGTGGCGCAAACATATCTTGCTTGACTGTGTTGAATATTCCAGCACAAGAGATACATATTTCAAATCCCGAACTACGAGTATGAAGGATAGTTTTTGATAATATTAGTTCTCATTTAATCATTGCATTTTTAAATGAATCAGAGTTGTTAAATGACTTGTAAATAGATAAATATTTTAGTATTGGAAGCTTAAATTCATACACAAGCACAAGAGATACATATTTCAAATCCCGAACTACGAGTATGAAGGATAGTTTTTGATAATATTAGTTCTCATTTAATCATTGCATTTTTAAAGGAATTAGAGTTGTTAAATGACTTGTAAATAGATAAATATTTTAGTATTGGAAGCTTAAATTCATAACTGTGCTTGTTAGTGGCTGTATCCTCAAAGGAGGTTAAAGTACTGTAAACTTATTATCCTCCGGAGAAATTGCGTAAGTCCACAAACATTCAAAGTAAATTAAAACTTTCCAGACTTTTAATGGCAGAATATATGTCTTTTAATGTATGTCTAGATTTCCCAAATTACTACCAGCGGAAGGGATGATGTAAATCCAGCTAGGGTCCATGCAGGGAGCAAATGCACTGTAAATCCCCGTGGTCCCGTATTTTATATTGTATTGTCCACATAGTGACATTAGTTTTAACTTTACACACTAGTTTTAAATTGAACCTGTGACATTCTAGTTTTTTTTCTGTCCTTTTTACAGATGTTTATGGTGTATGCACATTTCATTTCAAAATCAAACATATTCTTGTCAAGATATGGCTGAAATATTGCCGATGTGACGTCAAATATTAACTCACTCACTCACTCATTGCCCAAACAAAGAGGAAAGTGAGGAAAACAATGTTTTGTAAAAGGTGATCTGTTATAAGAAATTATATTGTTAATATCAATAAATACGGAAGTACTTACTACGTCTATTCAGAGACTGATCTGTCTTAAATTAAGTAAAACGTATCAGAAAAGGCATCACTGTCCAAACTGAAATCGCTGTACTCAATCAATAAGGTGAAGTACTGTATTGTGAAAAACGTCCTGTAAAAAGATATGGACATGGGATGGCTACTGAGATGACAGTTGGGATATCTGCAGAGTGGCATTTGACTGCCTCAGCTCATGTCCAAAAAGAAACAGAAGATAATGATGAATACTGAAGATCACAGATGTAACTTGACAAAACACGTACACATTTGTTATTATCAATAATGCGTGAAAATGTTTCATAATCTCTCTATAAAATGGTGCATTATGATAATAAATGTATCGTGAATAATTGATCATAACAATTCACAACACCACGAGTAACTTTCTGAAATTGAACGTTAACAAAACCGAGATTCTCATCATCAGCTCCAGAGACAATCAAAGTCCCTGGTCCCTATAGTTCAAACTGGAAATGTTTGCTCAGCCAGAAAGCCAAGCTCAAAATTTAGGTGTCATCTCCAACTCAACATTAAGCATGGAACATGACGTCAGTAACATCTGTGAATCTGCATATTTCGATCTATGGAGCATCAGACGGATAAGCACTTACATGGACACAACATCGGTAAAATGCTTAACCATGTAGTTGTCACTTCACGTGTAGACTACTGGAACAGTCTACTCTATGGACTACAGCAACATTACACAGACAAGTTACAACGTGTTCAGAACGCAGCCGCCAGACTCAAAATACGCACACATAACACCAGACCTGAAGGACTTACTGCTGCTCCCTGTACGGGCACAGAACATTTAGCAGACCGTAACTGTACTCTGGAATTGATTACCTGAAACCATCAGAAGAATGGAAAATATGAAGTTTCCTATCTTGTCTTAAAACCATTCTCTTCAAACGAAGAACAAGGTTCAAGATATGTCGAATGTCGAATTTGTCTAATTGAATTTGATATGATGGTTGAAACAAGATTTGTTCTTCACTAACATTTCATGACAATTGTATAACATATTAGGTAGCTGCGATTACACACGTATCGTACAACAAAAGGTAAACAAGCAAACGAATGTTCTTTACATCTCGTTGTCACAAGCTATGTTACATTGTCATTACTGATTAGTCTGTTCGAGCGGCGTGGTTGGTCAACCATGTACTCGAACACGTATACTAGTCACATCCAGAAAGAACATGCACAGGTAACATCTGGAATGACAGGTGCACCCGAAACATTCGAATCATACGGGTACATCTGCAACGTCTATAGTGAACAGGCAGAAAGGCAACACCTGGAGTGAACTGGCAAACTAGCAACATCTGGAGTGAAATGGTACATGGGAAACATTCAGAGTGAAGAGATGCAACCGCAACCTCTTCAGAGAACAGATATTAGCATCATCTAGAGTTCGTGTAGTCAACTTGAGTTGGTCAAACAGGCCAGGCCTACTAACAGTGGGGAAGTAGTCAACATATTCCAATTACAATAGCATTCATTGAGCTCATGTAAAACCACTGACTTTTACAAACCCTGAACTGTGTACCTCGATAAGATACAGTTAAACAGATGAACCATTTAGAGCTATCCTGAAGGATCTATCCATTTATAACTTTGTACCCATACAAAACAACACCTCCTTCTGTGGAAGTGGTGGTCTTGAAGTCAAAATACGAAATATGTAATAATACATGTATTGTTCAAGCAACCAAAAACCATTTTCAGGGTGTTTTTACATGAAATGTCACTCAGCGTCAATTTAGACAGTCTTTGTAATACCTTAATGATAGTTCAAAACGTAAGTACTCTATCGGTCAAATATACGAGAAGTGTAGCAGTAAGAAATCCATTTCCTTTTGGTACACTGATTAGTTCCCATTACATACTGAACGCCCTTAATCTGCGACCTCAGACACTATACAGCTTATCAATACAGACGTTTCTAATCCATTAAGCTGCCCTCATGGGGAACACACATTGTCGATCGTGCAAACCAGGTTGAGCCAGGCCAGTGTTGCATGACTGTTAAAATGTCCTCTATTTACTCAAGCATCACGATCAAAGGTGCTGTTTGCCAGAGCTGTTCTGTAAGATTCATGAACCATCACTTCAAGCGAAGGACAAAGGATATCCTCCGAACGATGAAAATGGGAGAAAGTTTCATTGTATTGCATGAAGACTCAGACGTACAGCGGTTTTGAAAATGTTTTTGATGGCATCTTTCTGCCGAATGTTTACAAATGGAGATTCTGAGAATATGCAGCACACGTCGATGTCTTGTGTGGGACGGAGTGTGTGATCATGAGCTCAGGGGACAATATGTTTCAAACGCTGGCGTCCTGTCATCACGGAGCGGCATTCGTAATGCATTACTATTTGAATAGTGAACGCTAAGTGGTAATGAATCTCCCACAACATCACCTTCATTTTTTTAAACGCAAAAAGGGGTATTGTCAAATTTGAACACACG
The DNA here is from genome assembly GCF_037392515.1 of Haliotis asinina. Classification (NCBI taxonomy): domain Eukaryota; kingdom Metazoa; phylum Mollusca; class Gastropoda; order Lepetellida; family Haliotidae; genus Haliotis; species Haliotis asinina. Next base: position 71,932,110 of record NC_090282.1, on the reverse strand, counting down.
CTATATGACGCAGATTCATTGCCAAAGGAGATGCATGAACACATTAAACAATACCACAGTTTGTGTACTCGTTGAATGTAAGTCATAGAGAACGAACCTCTGTTTTCGTGATGTAGGAAGTCCTTTCCCAAACACCAAGACTCGTGATTACACGAGATGAATAGCAAAGAACATCATCCTGCAGCCTGCCAATACATTTGTGTAGTAGCTTGGATCAGAATCCCTAGACCTGGGAGTGAGTGGTTGTCTAGGAAGAAGCCATGTTGATACCATCCCGTCATACTCCACTTCCTGGGAGTAATCATTATTTTATCTCACATTACAACAGTCTGTCAACGTGAATGCTAATATACACTGTTAATCTGATGTGTAATGAGTTGATAAAAGCGAGAGAACCCTTTTCTAATCTCTGTTCATTTTGCTTACAAAAGCTGGTAAAAAACATGTTTTAAATAGGCACCTTCGTCTAAAAAATTCATGGATGTTGAGAATACGACCAAAGTACGAAATAGTCATACACCGTGAATAGCTCAGCCGTTCGTAAGCTCGAAGAACAACTAACGACTACAACTTCTCGTTTGGTATCATAAGATAAATAATGAGCTTACAGAAATCTAACCTAATGAAAATTCTACCATGGCTGCCTGAAGTGCTTTAATTTAATTTGTCAGTCAACAAAATCAGACGGTATTAATTTGGATTGGTCTGATTTCACGGCGATTCAATGCACACGTATACAGCACTACTTCAGCTTGACCACCAGCGGCTAATATCAACACAACAGACGTGATGTAAATGCTGAAAATCATTTGTTAAAATTCGAAAAATTGCAATTATGAGCTTTGTCTTCCGCAAACATTAGGGAAACTCACTATCATATTACCGTCTATTATGAAAATATTCCAACTCAATTACGCTACGCGTTTGGTTCCAAAGGAAATTTCGGGACTATAATTCTGCATAACATTCACCTAATTTCCCAACACAGTACGTTTAACTCCTAAATGTTCGTTGACTATTCGGCGCATGAGACGCATTCTGATGGAACGGATAGCCTCTTGTTTAATGCGACTAACACAATCACCAAAAGTCAACCAATGGCTAAATTTGTTCAAACGTTTGTGACAGATACAAAAATAGTAAGGCCGGATGCCCTATTCTCAGATCGCTCACGGGCGGTGAGGTAGCCTCGTTGTTAGAGCGCTTGCTCGTCATGTGGAAGACCCGACAGAACGCTGTTCTACCATCAGTTGTCAGGATTGGCCATGGTGCTGTGACTCTGGTCTCGATAATAACATTAGTGCAGCTGGACATGACGTAGAACGATGGGTAATTAAATCAGTTTCTGACAATGAAAGACTGTTCCGAGAAGAAGCGGTACCAACAGCAGCAGCAGATATCCATTCTTGGTCGAGATCCAGTTTCTGGCAAACCCTTTCCAGCAGCTGCACGGGCCGGTCGAGTGGCCCAGGGGTTAAACATCATGTCAAAGACACGGGTGGGTGATTCCCACTTCTGGTGTCCCCGTCGTGATATTGTTGGAATGTTGATAAAAACGGCGTTAATCGCAACTCACCCACTCTCTCAGGTCGGCACCTTAACGCTAAACACGAGTCAATGTCATTAGACATTAGGGATTACGCTATCACGGAGCACATTGATGTAGTGGTTAGCACGCTTGCGTCTCACGCCTAATGCCTGTGTTCGAATCCCTTTGGAGACACCACAATTTGTGACCTGGGTTTCATACTGTGTTGTGTCCCTAGGCATGGCACTTCGTCCACATTGCACTCAGTACACCGAGCTGTTTGAAATGGTCACCTGCAAAAGCCGATGTACGGACCAATACGGTCGCGCTTAGCGCTTAGTAGCAGCTTTGAAAGTACAATTTCGTCAGGGTAATAATGTGCAGCGCGTAGAGCATACTTGATGTATGGACTGTTGCGCACTATGCATAAGTATCCACATTATTATTATCATGAGAAGCGGATAGTGTCATATGTATGACTCCTTTGGGGAGAACGTCAGTTCGTCTATGGCATGTCAGTTTTAACGAAACCAAACGTAAATATCAGACTTGCATCGCTCTTTTTAAGTTCCAGCAATCTGTAACTTGTGGGCGTTTTTGTGTCCAAAGGTCGCCAACTTTTAATGCTGCGTTTCCCCCAGACTACCTTGAGCTTGTTAATTCCGTAAATTTACACTGGTGTTTAAGGAAGCAAATAATTTGATAATGAAAAAATCCCAGCCGTCACTCAGTCCAGGATCAAGTTCAATTATATTAACTGGTGCCGTCAAACTGCATGTATGTAATTCACCATCTTTCAAACTGCAATAGATAATATTATCTGCTTACAGGACTGCGATGAAACAAGCTCTAAGACCAGTTCAATTTAGATATGAGTGAATTCTTATTCTTTGGAAATCTTAGATTTAAAGTCAATGCATTTCATTTACCATGGTGAAGCTCAGAACCGGGGGAGATGGACATGATGACAGACACTGAGAAATACGGTGTGTGTGTGGTGTGTGTGTGGTGTGTGTGGTGTGTGTGTGTGTGGTGTGTGTGTGGTGTGTGTGTGTGTGTTGGGGGAGATGGACATGATGACAGACACTGAGAAATACGGTGTGTGTGTGTGGTGTGTGTGTGTGTTGGGGGAGGGGGGGGGGGGTGGCAAGGAGAGGGTTTTGCCGCATTCAGAACATGTTATATATTCTGCAAAGAGAAACCAGAAGTGACCTTAATGGATCTTTTAAAATGTAGTTGATGAATCACCTTCGCTGCACAGCAAAAATCTCTGAGGATGTAGTTCTGGTGTTCCGTCAAGAAACTGCGAATACTGGTTGTGTGGTAACCGATATAGCTTTTCAAACCAGTTCAAGGAGGTAATTATTGCCTCTCTTGTTCATTTCTTCTGGAGACATGGTAGCAGCTGTGATTGATTAAAATGGACGAAAGCACGTATTAAATGTTGATAATTGACACTGAAATAGGAAACGAGGGTGTCCATTGCACACTTTGCAAGGCAAAGCCTCAGACCCAGCAACTAATTCTGGTGGTAAACGTATATTAATCATCTATGACTGTTAAAATACTTCAGTAAAACGAAAGTAGTTGTAAGTTATTATAATATTAAGTTACAATTACCACGGTCCGCTTACAATATATTGTATTGTGATATGCCTTTGATGGAAAACTGCTGCTACAGTATTCAAATTAATCACAAATACTTCACGAAATTCTCCATAAACAACAGCAGCAGAAAGTTCTATGTTAGAATTACGAACACGATGTACCAAATGAGTTCGGCATTCCCATGGGGGTAGATCGAAAATAATGAAGAGCGCTGAGTCAATCAGAAAACGAACTTTTTGTGTGAGATAAAATAAATATCGATATAGACAACTATACTGGGCATTGTGTATTAGTATAATATCGCGGTTGTACAGCGCGCAGGCTCAAGTCAAATGAATCCGTCAAAACAAATAGTAACCCCAAACGGTAATAATGCATCTTGATTCAAATCTGGACGTAATGCAGTGTGACAGCCCTTGACCCTGATAGAGTTACTTATTAATGAAAAATGTATGTTCCTGTCAAGACAGAATCGACCATAAAGGACTGTATACATTCTCCGTGAGTCATTAATCACAGCACTATGTGATCGATCGGATTTCAGTTTTGCCAAATGATTTTTATCCCTTAGTAAAGCACCACAGTGTTTGTGTTTAGGAATACACCTTAATCAAATAAGCTGGACACGTGGAAACACCAGAACATCCAAAGAACATTTACAGAGTTGTAACAAGACAAATTGGCTTGAAGATTATTTTTCCAAATCGAATAAGACGCCCGAAACGTCTTGGACGTGCTCACACGTTGCGACAGTGCAGCAATTAGATTCCAGATTAAGCATGAACTCTTTACGTGTGGCAAAACACAGAACATATTATCCAGAACTGTGTTCCTGAGACGAAATTGCTTGTGTGAGGTCATACGGTATCTTTAAGGAGGGGTCATTTGGACTCATGTTGGACAACATTGACTCTCAATGGACTGACAATGCTAATGTCAGTCCAACGGGAGTACTGTTGTCAGGGAGGTACAATTTTCAAACTAATGAAAAGTGATTTTGAGGATAAATAGAATATCGCGTTTTCTGATGTCAAATATCAACACTCGTTGATATTTGTTACTTTATTAACTAGTGATGATATATTTGACATCAAAGGACACTCGGGTGAGATTCTCCATAGCTTAGATGATATTGTTTCACGACATTCCTTCCTCACACACCAACGCAAAGATTAAAGATTGTGGGTTTTCAAGTCAGTTTAGTGCCGATATGGCGACTGTTCTTTTTACGAACCATTGAGCACCTTTAGACACATTGAGAGTGTAGCATGAGAGCCACCTTTGTACATTAATCCTAGATCAGAAGTCATTGTCATGGGCAGTTTAGAGCTTGTTCATGGTAGTGTTACCGTTTTATCTCATAGCACGATATCTCTATACTATACAACAAACACCCAGTGTACTTGTTTAACGGACACGGTCTTTAAATTAGCGAAGCTCTCATATGAGTTACTGCGTTCATGAAAACGACCCATGCAGCTCCAAAGGAGTGTAGTCCATGTATCCCATACCGTTCTTATCTGCCACCCAGCTCAAGCATCCCGTCGTAATCTCAACTCTGGCACCCCAATTCCGTCACAGTCTCAGTTCAGGCACTCTAGTCACCGTCTGAGATCTTGCATCCTAGTGCCATCACCGTCTCAGCTCTAGCATCCCACTGTGGTCACCATTAAACATCTTATATCCCAAACCTGACACCTTGCTCTAGCATCCCAACGCTATTCAATTCTGGCATCCCATTGCCATCACCATTTTGGCTTAATATTACATACTAATATTTGTTGGTTTATTGCTGGTACTCTTGTGATCTACCTTTTTTCCCTTTGAGGGCATAGCCACTAACAATCGAACTACAGTAACAATCTAACTACAACTCATTTTCAAAACGTATAAATCAGAGGTATTTTCTTTCAGAAAAAATGATTAAATGAGAATTAACAGTAGTAAAAAGATCCTTCATTCTTCTAACATTGAGATATGATGGAGAATTCAGCACGGTGTTAGCGCTTTCTGTGTTCACTTTGAAAATGGAGCTTAACACATTACTGCACATTATTTAATGCTCCCACAATCATCCAAAGTCATTTCTCTTGCACGCTCGATGATTTAACAAAATGTATCAAAGCACATAAGAGCAGACATATACTATATATAGTTACATGTATTCACGTGTTACGTAAATTTATATCTACATGTATTTCTATTTTGTCCTAAATTGTTGCTGTAGAAACGTGAGTCCTGCTCCCTCTGACTGCAGACCAAACAAATTAAATGACTTGACGTCCATTCATGCAGTCTGTTCACTCAGTGGTCTGAAGTATCATGGATGTCCTCACATGGCATCGAGGCTAACCGCCAAATCGTGTCCATGATTATTGAAAATAAGAAATATGTCGTTTGAAAGTTGTTTGTCAATACGAAATTTGCATCCCCTCTTTGATGCGACATCACTTCAGTTGTCATCACGGTTACGTAAGCATTACGCAATTTGATAATACAACGAAGTTACTACTTTGCAAAAGAGAACTCTTTGACGCGGGTTAAAGGTATATTCTTTATCTTCAGACTCCACTGAATACATATCATCATCATTATCAGAATTTAGCTCTAGTTATAGACTGACATGGCCTTTAATGTTATGCACTTTGGACAATTTGTAACATCTGAATTTAACGTAAATTTGATAATACCGAGTCGGATTGTATTGACTTTATATTGGATTAATATGTACCTGTCGTACATGCTCTAGCTATCTCTATTCTAGTATTTACATTGTTTGTGTGATTAACAGTTCTCTAACTTCAATCAACCTTTTATTCAACAGAGATCAAATGTAACGTACACTGGGATTCCGTTCTTCTACGTTGTTTGACATTCATTTGCTATTCCCTATTGGAGGGATGCATGCATAATGCATCACCTTTGGCAATTCTACCTTCGGAATAGCTGCAACTATTATTTATATATACCTACTCAGACATAATTAACAATAATGCCATTTTCCCGTTCCGTTTGTTAAGTCCAGTACCTACAACCATGTAAGAAGACAGTTTTAAAGGTCACTCTTATCTTATTCATGAGCGTTTGGAACACATACAAGACATTCATGACAGACATAAACATCGCTTGGCGCATGCATATAGATGTACTGTCGGACACTCTTCATAACAATACATTGGTAATCATTGCTCCAGTGCGTTACCAATATGTAATATCTGCCTTTGAAGTGCGACAAGCAAACTGACGTACAAAAGAAACTTTACATCCGTATTTTTTAAACATTTTGAAAACCAATAAAGTAAACTTGAAATCTCTCGTACCGTTAGTGCATAAATTGCACGTGTAGTCACTGATAAACATCAATTTCGACAAACATCCATCAAAAGCAAATCAAAACAAAAAGAAAGCCCCCCAAAAAACCAAAAAACAAAAACAAAAGCTGGTGCGTTTGGGCTAATGATTCCCATTGTATGCGTTTGATATATCGCACTGACAACAGGTTTCCGTTAGTTCGTGAATTGCGCACAGTCACTAATAAACATGAATTTCGAGAAACACCCAAGAAAAACAAAACAAAAAGTACAAAAGTTGGTGTGTTTGGGCTAATGATTCACATGTTATGCGTTTGGTAGATCATACTGACAACAGATTTCAAGTTTACTTTATGGGTTTTCAAATTATTTTTGAGATTACGGGTGTAAAGTGTCTTTTGTACGTCTGTTTAGATGGTAACCAATCACAATAAATTCCAATACGTATGACTACAAAAACTTTGTTGCCATGACCTTGTGGTTAACAAGAAACATGCACCTAATTTATGCAAGACAGATTCCTCAAGGCAGGACGGAGACACCGGAAAACAGAGCTGTTGTTACAATATACAGACTGTGAGTTTAGTTTTACGCCGCTTTACCTGGGGCTTTCACTTGAGGGGTGAACGCCTTAACCTCTTGGCTACCCCACCACCCTCCAACGGACGGTGTATGGTGCATCTGTCCTGCACCATGTGTTAGCGTGGATTTAACCGTAAACGTAAAGGACATTTCATCTGCAAGTATCACAGAACGAAGCAGATTTATTTGCGCCTAAAGACAAGACAGACACACAGAGTTTGCCCATCTCAAGATGGCACTCATAGATTACTATCCTCATTCTAATCAGGTCACAGATAATTTACAGGACGTCAGAACGATAATAGGGTACGTGATAGTATGTGCCTTCACTTCATTAGTATATTACGTAATAGTTTATCCAATATATTCAAATTTGGAATGTTTATAGTAACATCTTTTGTTCATTTAAACGCTGTGGTCAAGTTCTGCTTTTACTCAGTATAAACACTGGCTCATAAATGTATGTGCGTATTCAGGGCGACAATGAGTCAAATTGTCATTGGTTACAATAGACGTCGTTGCTCTCTAGGCAACTTCTCTATGCTATGTGTGATAGTAATGCATCATGGTCTAAGACAGAGTACAAAGCGCGAAAGGGCCGGAATGCCAAATACGTCAGTTCAAAACAAACAGTAACCAAAGCACAGAGTGATTATAATCAGGATTCAAATAAGGATGTAATGTTATTGATTCTTAATGAGAAATATATGTTACAGCCAAGACAGAATCCACCGACAAAGAACAAACCCAACTGAACACTATGTCATCGATAGTCTTTCATTTCTGACAAACTGCCTTTAAATCCGGATTAAAGAACCAGGCTACAGGTTCATGACAGACCTTACTCAAATAGTCGAACACGTGGGAAAACATTCAAAGATCATTCACAGACTATTACTGGCCTGTAGAATATATACTAGACAATTACTGGCCTGTAGAATATTTTTGCTAAATCGAGTAAGAAGACCAAATTCTCTTTGGGCGTGATCTCACACTGTGACAGTTGGTGAAACAGTGGTGCAAGTAGCACGTCAGCTGTTCAAAAGAAATACATAATTCAACAGACAAAATATCAGATGATGCTACTGTCAGAACAGGATTATATTTGTTTTGGTGATGACTTCAGGCCGGTATTACAGACATTGATAGTGTAAGTCTTGGCCTTCATGTCATGGCCATGATGTCGAATGCCCTCTCATAATTTATATTGGCACCTCTGTATTTTCATGATGGACTGCCTCCTAGGTGTTGGGAATTTACCTGTCTACACTGAGAGGAAGTTCTTTGGCATGTTCACACATCACAAAGAGAGCCTTGACATTAGCAGGCTGAAGTCCAGTGTCACGGTCTGTAGTTAGCTAGAGCTCATGAAAGTCATGTTTTCAGTCAAATTACCGTCAGCATCATGTCACTTTGTCGATCCCGTGTAAAGTAAAAATGCTCTGGGGCTGTTCACAAGAGGAAAAAGAAAATTAATATGAATTAAATCGGATCACATCCCGTGAGATGAAGAGGAAAGGCGAATACAATCAAATCAGGTGGTGATAATGTTTTATTTGGTACTTACGCTCTACAATATTTCATCATCAAATCATAATCAAACCTGTTTCCCAGTTCAATATCTTTTTGAGTTAACAGGTCGTTTGTTAAGAATTGACAATAAAAGACAAGCATGAGTGAATGCCTTTAAAACAGTTTTTTCCTTAAAGAATTTGCCTATAGTAACATGCAGATTTTGGAAGAACCATATCCATCAACTGGAAAAGGCTACCGGACACTCCTCACAATGCCCTCCAAATAACTGCAGCCAGTCCCAAATGCAAACAAAACACGCTTAATCCATGATCACAAAGGCGTTATCGGGATTAGCGTTACAACAACACTTGAGGCGTCGGATAATACATATTTTGCTGCAGATAAAAGTGAAAAGGTTTCTCCGTAATGCGTTAGTGAACACATGTACGGTGATGTCGGACTTAAAGGGCATTTAAAGCTAAATGCTTCTCAAAGGAGATTCTTTCAACCGACAAAAAGACACACATTAACGTCTTGTGTGGGAGGGATGGGCGATGTCTTGTGTGGGAGGGAGTCTGTAAACATACGTCGCAAGATGTTCCAAACACGACTGTTCTCAGCAAGGATCGCCATTAGTAATGCACTTGAAAACTGTAATCAGAGGGACGGTGAATCTCGCAATATTATATATTGTGCCTTACTGAGGAAATGATGCAAGATGCATGTGTTATTCCATCGCAATAACTGAACACACGCTTCTTTGTTCCTTCTGAAATATGACTGATGCACATACCATGCACCTTTTCACGTCTGCGCTTACCTGTTGAGTTTCAGTGGACGTCCATTGACAGAGCCAACCGTTCACCAAAATGGTGAATCAAGGGTGAAACCAGACTGGCAATGTACATAAATGAAAGATACTGTGTGGCGTTAGATGTTCCATGAGTAAAGGGAGAACACAAAAGCACAAAATCCTTCCCTAACCACATGTCAGACCTGCTGCGCTATCTCCATTACATCGTAAACATGCGTATATTGCTTTATAGTGGTGAAACGAGGTGTTGGCGGCAATGGTGGTCGGATCATATCCTACAAACACCGGCTGTTCAGAATTGGCGACAGGAGAAACATACTCATACAACTCATATTGTGATTGTGTTGCTCACTCTAGTTTAGTCGAAAACGTCCCGGATATTATTAACCTCCAGCCAGATCAAACGCTCACGCAGGATAAACGATCTCTACGCTCTACACTGCGGTCGAAAACAGTTCCTGTTCACCGATCGGGCAACATTACGCTGACGTTTAACACGACATCATTTTTTAGGTAACAGGAGTACGTCTCATCACATGCTATCAATAAAAAGAGGACGTTTCAATGTTAGTCAATCCATTGCAGAGATTTTCAGTTCGTTAGTGATAAACGTAAACCTGTGTTGCAGGTTACTCAGCTTCGAGGAAACATGATTAAAGTTAGATTAAACGGATAGTGGTGTAGGAAATGTCAATATCAAATCTATATCCCACCTTTTATGTTTAAGAATTATGTAACTCGATAACTTTCACGTGTTCACAGGTTGCTAACATGTATTGCTGATTCGTAGTGAATTGAGTGAACCTTGATTTCTTTACTTGGGTATCGACACTATTTTGACAGATCTTCTAAAGGTGGTATTTTTCTAAATCATTTAGTTCATTCTTCAGATCAATATAACGTTCTGGAATGGTATAGTTTATCAAATGGAGTTCTTTCAGAAAGTGTTATGAAAGAGAGTTATTGAATGAAATCAATATTGTGAATTGAGTGGGTCAGTTAATATGTGACGTCACATCGGCACTATTTCAGCCATATCGTGACGAGAACATATTTGACATTGAAATGGAAGATTTGAATAATAAAATAGATATTAAATATGCTACAAAACCCTGTCGTCAAAGGGCGGAAAGACAACTAGGATATCACGATTACAACTAAAACTTGCATGGTGCATGAGAGTTAAAACTACTAGTATAGTTTTAACAGTACAATATAAAGAAAAAATCTTCGCCAACAACTGAAGGCAGATCACCATACTTGGGGCCATGAGTCAAATGTGTGGAAAATGATGAGTAGGTATATTGAGAGAAATGTAAAAAGAAGTTATACGCAGCTTTGAGAGCCTGTTCATACCAATTCAGTGAGATACTTGTTGCCTTTCGGTTTCCTCACCATGAGGACGTGGTGCAACAGCTGTGTGTGCTTGATTAAGGTACTACTACTAATAATAATAATACCAATGTACTTATAATGCGCATTTTTCCATGTGTTATACATGCTCAAAGTGCCGACACTAACGGAGGAAAAGAAAGCTACAGGGAAAAGTCAGTTTTGAAGAGAAAGGTTTTTTAGTTGGGCGAGTTCATTACAGTCCCGCAGATGTTGAGGCAGTTGTTTCCAGACTGTTCATGCTGCGTATGCAAAGGATCTTTTATCGTAGGTGTCTGTACAGACTGAAGGGGCACGAGAAGATTCTTGCCCAGGGAGCGGAGTGTTCGAGAAGGTTGATGAACGGTCAATGAAGCAGCAAGATATGAAGGAGCAGATCGAGAGAGGCATTGAAACGTTAGGCACAGAAGTTTATACTATATCCTGTATTGGATCGGCAACCAGTGGTGGGATTGTAGGAGAGGCTTAACTTCAGAGTGTTTTCGTGACAATACGAGCAGCTGCAGTTTGAACGCGCAAAGTGGAGCAAACGGTGTGATTACACACTGAAATGGGAAACGAAAGGTTAAAGGCTTAAAGACCTCAGCATACTACGACCGATTTTTGCGTTTTTCACATAGGTCCTTATGAACGACAATTCTGGTGCAAATATGGCTCATTTTGGAGTGAAAATGAAGGAACTGGCACCAGGGCGATATGTTCAGCGCCATGTCATCTGTATCTGCGTATAGGTAAAGGAACTCCAATATGAATAGAATCGGGCATGCAAATTCAACACAGCATTCAGTAGTTGTTGTGATAGAAAATCATTCTCGAGCTGATATATTTTCTCTTTTCAGCTATGAGTTTTTTCACTTACAACACATTATATCATACTCTGATCATACTATGGAGAATATCTGTGATGCCAACGTCCCTTTGCAGCCCGTTGAGAATAGTATGTGAACTTGAGACGACATGAAAATTATACTCAGCTACTTCAAGAACAGTAACCCAAGTATTTTCGACCATATCTTGTCACACTCAGTAACTCCCAACGGACCTATCCAGGGTGAAAATATTCTAAGCCAAACTTAAGCGAACAAAATCAATACATGTTTTAGATCATTTATTACATACAACTCATTTTGGTTTGCATTCTATATACCCATGATCATGAGCAGAACAAGACATTCTATTTTAAGTAAACAATTCGTGGAGGAGATGCAGACAAGTGCGAAAGAAAACTACTCATCCGTTAGCTAATAGAATCCTGGGTCGTTTCTTGGTATTATTTCTGCATTCCTTGCGTGGAGGGGGCACGCTAAAATATATGAGTGAGCTAACCGGAGAAAAAGAACTTACGTCATGTAATTTGTCTATGCTGAAGACAGAAAACAATAAATTACCTCTAAAATAGAAAAAAAACATTCTGAAGCATGTCCTCCATAAACTAAATTGTCAGTTTTAACATGAGGCTTGAGGTTTGTTTGATAACATTGTATATTGAAACTGAACACACTGCTGTGTACACGTAGGCCACCATGGAAAGTAAAAGGAATTTGCAAAGATTCAATTATAAATGACGTGTTTCGGTTTGGCTATGGCATCTATGTGCAGGGGCTTTTGCGTATTGTGAATGCACTCGTGTAACAGTGTACACGTATGTGACACTTACATACAAATACAACCATTTGCCCAACATTGATACCGGATCATTACACACTGTGTTGTCATGTTAGAGCTACTTAGTAGTAGCATTACAGCTGTACGGTTGTTAAAGCTGTTGCGAGAGTGTAAAACCCACACTGGGTAAAGATCAAAGAATGTACAGTTGATCATACTGTTCTAACACTGTTTGTTGACATATTACCGTGTCCTACGCAGCTCTCACATTTCATAACATCGACCTCAACCATGTGATCTTGCATGTGATACGTAACTGATATTTTAGTGATTTTCAACATCACGTTTTATCATTTTCCAAGTGTTGTACAACGAGAGACTTTTTCTCGCCGTGAATAGCTGCAATATTGCTGATGCGGCGTTAAACAACATTCATTCATTCATTCAACCATGTGGTCATCTTTAGTGTCCATCAGTACTTACTGGCATCGCCTATACAGGTCTGCTGTCCCATTGCCATGACACTTTAGCGTTGTCCATCATTCCTGTGACATTCAGTTTCAATCCGGACCTCATCTTTACTATTCCATTACCATCACTATCAGATCATGCATCTTATTTCATTCTCCGCTCTGCGGTAGTCCCTGGTACTAACTAGACACTGATAATGCCTTGTTAATGAGTACTAGACAGATTGAATTTGAATATCGTCGGGATATGGCTTTGCCATTTGATAATCTGCTAGCTGATGCAAATTAAATGCAAGTCACTTGGTCTACGCTTGAGGTCAGTCTTACTGAAGGACTATCCACCTCTTTGGTCGCTGTAGGTTGACATAACATGTGTACATACACATGTTCTACCTGTTGAACGATGTGTGTGGATAGGCATCAAGTAACATGCGTGTGAACACACAACTGGTCCAAGCAAGAATCATGCATGCAACAACATGACAAGCCAGGCCATATTTAACCTTGAACAGAGAACAAATCATATCGAACCATGTGCGTAATCAGAAACCAAGTGCCAGCATATAGAATCCTGTGTGTACACAACTAGTTCATGAGCACTGAACCGTGCTTGAGAACACAACTAGCCGGACCACACCGAATCATTCGTGTAGCCAGACAACTAGTCCCACTGTATAGAACCCTGAAAGTAAACATACTATATTTACAGGGAAAAGGAAATAAGAACACGCGTGTAAAGACGCATGTTGTTAGACGATCTTGAACCTTGACAACAGCACGTAAAACTATGTGTGTAAACAGATAGCAATTCTTACTTTACACGATTAGTGTGTTGTGTTTTGAGCACCTGGTTATAGTTACTCAGTGTCAGTGTGTTATCAAAAGATAATGACAATGAAAGCCCTCCATGTGCGGATTCCAAACGCATTCAAATGGTGGCCAAATATAAAATCTACGTGGGATGACAAAATATACGAAACAGAAAGTAAACAAGCACCCAGAAACAAATTTGAGTATGGAATACAATCATTCAATTAGCTTAAATGGTTTTCGAAAAAATCTTCAGTTTCCCGTGGGTTTAATTGATGCACCAGAACGGCGCACCTACATTTGTCTGTCTCAGTGAGACCAATGTAACACTATTTTCTAAGTGGTATTTTCGTCGTCAAAAGCATACAATTTCATAAGTCCATTTCATCCCAAAATACCCACTTTGTGCATCAGCATCAACACTTACCACCACTTAATTCATTGTTAAATTTCGCAAACATATGTCGATATGTGACTTTAGTTACGAGGACCATGGAGCAAATAGGTGAAATCAATTACGGTCAATGGTCCTGATTTACACTGATTCCGACTGTACATCACCGAGCAAGGAGACGGTCGTCACTGTGTTGACGTTTACAGTAATCGGAATGTGTGCAAACATTTGTGCTTCCACTGCAATCTAATTGCCTCCTTGTGTGACCGGGCAAATAATGAATGGCCCTATAATTGAGCCCTTAGCCGATCGATGAGAGTTACGTTCCTCTTATCAAAGATGAAATGAGTTACTTTACTCTCAGAGAACGTAGAAGATGAGATGAGGTAATGGTCTATGTCAATGTCTGATGTCTTGTGGCTAGAGTTACACAGTGGGCTGAGAATGCTTCTTATCTGTGTACAGAGAGTGCGCTTTAAGGTCCTTCAGGTAGCAATCGCTCGTCAATATTATTTAATCGTTGGTGAAACCTGACTAACATGTTACTTATTCCAATTTCTTAACCCAGCTTGTTATTTCTGGGACACATCTGACCCAGGCAAACCAAGGGTACCAGAAACAGTATTATTGATACGTTGAAGTTATAAGAATATGTTTGTTTCTATTCATATATGAACCCATGATTATTTCGCCTGTCTCCCTCCATAAATGAAGCAGTATTTGCATTTTAACATCTGTGTTAATGCTTTTTTTATATAATTTACCATCAAAATGTAATATCTCCATAAGCCTGGCTTGCATCATCATCTGTATCATGTTCCCGGTATACTTCACAAATGAATGTATTAGGATTATTGCTTCATCTATTCCCATGTGTATTACCACTAGCACATTTTCTTTAATCAACTGTATCAGTTTGCCTGTCAGTAATTTGTCAGTATCAGTTGTGTTCCCACTGTCACGTTGTCTATCACCATCTATTTTATCACTGTCATTTTATCCTTCAGGATCAACAGTATCTTGCCACTTTATCAATCATCAGTTTTACATTTTTAATGAAAATGTTATGACTATTAGTTTAGCTGTCACAACATGTGTTTTGGCTGTCAATGCATCATCATCATATATTATTATGTTTTACAAATTAAAAATTCAAAATGCAGCAGAGAGGGTTCGGGTGATCCTGGCACAGTCAGGCTGGTCAAGCTCATCATCAGCTCAGGGCCCTCGCCCCCTCTACACGCAGCCCAGACAGCGAATGGGACTTCTCCCAGGAAACACTGCCTAGTCGAACCCACCAAGAACTTTCCGGAGAATATGGAGGCTCCCCAACACTGCAGCCTTCTGCATTACCCAGATTGTCAGAAGGGCTGTGCTCCCGGTGGAGAACCCGGGCACTCTCCTCATCTGCGCCAAGAGATCAGGAGGTACCAAACCAAGGGCACCGAGAACAATAGGGAGCCTGACGACAGTGTACTTGGGATGCAAGCGAGACATTTCAAAGGCGAGGTCCGCATATTTATCATGTTTTTCCTGAATCTTGCCAATCACATTGCTGTCAAAAGGGACAGAAAATTCAATGATACAAATAATTTCATTGGCTTTATCAAAAAGGACAAGATCAGGTTTGTTTGCTGGAATTCGTCTCAGGCTGTATATTGACCTATTCCAGAGAAGCTTGTAGCTGTCATTTTCCAGGACGCCCTGGACATGCTCAGGGTCGTACCATGGATGGACCTCGGAGTCAAAGCCACAGGCATGGCGGAGATGATAATAAAAGCAGCGAGCCATGCCATCATGTCTTTTAAGATATGCTGTTTGTGCCAAGGAAGGGCATCCACTGACAAGGTGTTGGACTGTCTCTGTAAATTGATTGCAAAGACGACATTTCATATTGATGTTTTCTTTAAGAATCACATTCTGGCGATTGCGAGTGGGAAGTGACTGGTCCTGAGCAGCAAAAAGGAAGCCCTCAGTTTCACATTTGAGACCAGCCGACTTCATCCAGGCGAAGGAGTCGCTTGGATTGCTGTTCTGTTCCACACACTGCATATACACACGATGCAGTGGCTTCTCAGACAGCTTCTCCACAAAGGACCGACTCTGGGCAGACTTGGTGAAAGACTTCACCTGGTTTACTCCCATCACTGTACCGTCCAGCAGTACATCGCCATCAAGAAAATCAACTTCAAATTTCAAATTGTGTCCAACAACCTTGGCACACTTAAAGTAGCTGTGGAATTCCTTGCTTTCATCATGAATCTTGACGTGCATCACCAGAGGATCTTCTGACAAATAAATATGTGCAAAAGTACACAATAACATTCTGTCATGAAGAGCTTCCACATGAATCAAACCCCGACCTCCAGAATTGATTGGCATATATAAACGATTAAGAGAGGAACGAGGGTAGTGTGCTCTGTTATCAGACATGATCCTTCTGGTCAGGCGGTCAAGATTCTGGATGTCTTGTTTTGTCCAATCAACTACTCCAAAGGAATAGGAGACGACTGGCACAGCAAAGGTATTGGTGGCTTTGACTTTGTTTCGAGCATTTAGCTCTGAACTCCAGATTTTCTTTAAACGAGATTTATACTCGTTATTTATATTATTTTTTACAGATTAGAATGAAAATGCAGCAGAGAGGGTTCGGGTGATCCTGGCACAGTCAGGCTGGTCAAGCTCATCATCAGCTCAGGGCCCTCGCCCCCTCTACACGCAGCCCAGACAGCGAATGGGACTTCTCCCAGGAAACACTGCCTAGTCGAACCCACCAAGAACTTTCCGGAGAATATGGAGGCTCCCCAACACTGCAGTCTTCTGCATTACCCAGATTGTCAGAAGGGCTGTGCTCCCGGTGGAGAACCCGGGCACTCTCCTCATCTGCGCCAAGAGATCAGGAGGTACCAAACCAAGGGCACCGAGAACAATAGGGAACCTGACGACAGTGTACTTGGGATGCAAGCGAGACATTTCAAAGGCGAGGTCCGCATATTTATCATGCTTTTCCTGAATCTTGCCAATCACATTGCTGTCAAAAGGGACAGAAAATTCAATGATATAAATAATTTCATTGGCTTTATCAAAAAGGACAAGATCAGGTTTGTTTGCTGGAATTCATCTCAGGCTGTATATTGGCCTATTCCAGAGACGTTTAAAAGCGTCATTTTCCAGGACGCCCTGGACATGCTCAGGGTGGTACCATGGATGGACCTCGGAGTCAAAGCCACAGGCATGGCGGAGATGATAATAAAAGCAGCGAGCCATGCCATCATGTCTTTTAAGATATGCTGTTTGTGCCAAGGAAGGGCATCCACTGACAAGGTGTTGGACTGTCTCTGTAAATTGATTGCAAAGACGACATTTCATATTGATGTTTTCTTTAAGAATCACATTCTGGCGATTGCGAGTGGGAAGTGACTGGCCCTGAGCAGCAAAAAGGAAGCCCTCAGTTTCACATTTGAGACCAGCCGACTTCATCCAGGCGAAGGAGTCGCTTGGATTGCTGTTCTGTTCCACACACTGCATATACACACGATGCAATGGCTTCTCAGACAACTTCTCCACAAAGGACCGACTCTGGGCAGACTTGGTGAAAGACTTCACCTGGTTTACTCCCATCACTGTACCGTCCAGCAGTACATCGCCATCAACAAAATCAACTTCAAATTTCAAATTGTGTCCAACAACCTTGGCACGCTTAAAGTAGCTGTGGAATTCCTTGCTTTCATCATGAATCTTGACGTGCATCACCAGAGAATCATCTGACAAATAAATATGTGCAAAAGTACACAATAACATTCTGTCATGAAGAGCTTCCACATGAATCAAACCCCGACCTCCAGAATTGATTGGCATATATAAACGATTACGAGAGGAACGAGGGTGGTGTGCTCTGTTATCAGACATGATCCTTCTGGTCAGGCGGTCAAGACTCTGGATGTCTTGTTTTGTCCAATCAACTACTCCAAAGGAGTAGGAGAGGACTGGCACAGCATAAGTATTGGTTATTATTATTATTATATTTCGTTGTATCTATCATCAGTCTTTAATCCGTTACTTTATTTTACTGTAATCATCAACCCAACACTAATCCTGCATTTTCATTTTCATTTAATATTTTAAGCTGTACCAACGACTTTACTTTATCCGTCACTGAATATCACATTATTTGTCAAATGTCTGTATTTCCTATACCATGGTATCATCTACATGTCCACACTATGTCTATCATTTCTTCTATTGTGTACCTGCACCATCTCTTTCACATTATCTGTCACATGTCTGCATAATTTCCATTCCGGTATCAGTCACCCATTACTATTATTTTTAACATCCCTCTAACCTCTGTCTTCATTATCTCCATATGCTTATCTGTCTCATTTCTATATTATCATTGTATTTATCCCCCGTCCTTTTCTTTGCACAGTTGATCCCCAGTCTCTGACCATAGCGTATACCTCCTTACGAAGTGTTACGTTTGACTGGTGATAGAAGTTATACAGCTGCAACACATCTACCACCATGTTAATTAGAAACTGATATCTAAAAACAATTATAAAAGGCTGGCCTCTACAGTAGCACGTTCTACTTATCTTTTCACCTTGCAGTCAGCATTCGTATTTTCGAAGTATCACAACTCTTTCAAGGCAGCTGCAGCTGAACCCATCTCTCCTTTCAGCTGACTTCGTGTTTATGCCCCTGTACCAAAACGTTTGAGACTAGTGCTCTTCATGTGCTCGCCCAAGTGCATTGTCAACGTTAAGAAGATTAATGTCAATACTTAGTCAGAAATTGGCCTCATACAAACATACACAATTGACAGCTTGGCCATTAAGTTAATTCAAGCATCATCATACATCACTAGTGTGGGTCCAATATGGTTGCTTCAGTAGCATTTTATTTATGTTGTACTTAACAAAAGAGATATGAAGTACACAGCATGGGTAAATAGAAAGTCCAATTCTGTTTCCTCAGTAGTGATGCTACATTTAATCGATCATAGCCTCTGGACGCATTGCGTCGGTGTCTCTATCCAATCTACGCATCCCATATCCATAATTTATTTAATTTACACTTCTAGTTTGTCTCCCAGTACGAACTGACATTGTGACCGCTGATGCTTGAAATAACACTGACTATCAACCCAAAGTTTACAGCTACGAAAAAAATATATTGGACTTAGCCACACATCACAATGATCGGCCATAGAAACAGACAGAATGATTTATTAATATCATTGACTCATTGACTGATAAATTATATGTAGGGATTTACAACGTTAGGCTATGATTGGAGAGCATTTTTGAAAGATTTATGAGGAATTTATTTGTTCATGGAAGATCTAGAAGTCTGAACAGAGAGATAGCCGTCAACGTGAGGGAGACAGTAGCATTCCTTGATTACGTAAAAATAAGATACAAGACGCCAGAGGTTTACCGATGTGGAACATGATGCTATTGGACAGGTTTATCTGTGGCTTCTTTTAGAAGGCAATAAGAATAATTGACTTTAACGTACATTGAAGCTGTAACATTTTACAGGCAGTATTTTAGCCACAAACCAAGGACTGTATTTTCTGTTGATGCAATTGATAAAAGTGGCTACCACGGTAACGACTTAAAACTCCGAAAGTATTTTACATGGACGTAGACGTAGACTTGACTAGACGGTGCAGTTTCGTACTACTGTAAGCAGTCGGGCAGTGGTGTTGAACAGAGGAAAAGAGCCCATCGACATAACGCAAGATAAGGAAGACTTTCGCCTGCCATCACAAACAACATTCCGACAAAACATACATGGTGTAATAACTTCAGATTAAAGGTTAAACAATAACTGATCATTATTATGCCCCTTCATCTTACAAAACGGACGATGTAGTATCACCTATGATCAATTTAACTTTTACCTTAATGCCACAACAAACACTAAAAATGAAAATGTCATTTGCCGACCGTCAAAATGTACAGACACTTCAGCCATCTTTGCCTGTAAGGAAAATATGAACTAGTCATGGAAAATCTGGAAAAGTACATTGAATACTTTTGAGAGTGTCAAGTTCATTTTACATATTTTCTAAGATGGCACAGGCGTTGAAATTCGTTGTGCAGGTTTGCGTCACTTCGGGTAAGGATTCACAGCCAAATCCCTATGCAGTGCTTGTATCCGACTGGCCTTTCCTCCCAAATCAGGCATTGGTATTTCTGTTGTTAGGCAGTAAGCGCCTTTACTGGTGCAAATGTAACTGTTCATGAATAATGACATCATTTATCGCGAAACCACTTGTTGAAAGAATTAAAGTCTTTTAAACATTCTCGCAACTGCGTTCAGTGGACATTACGACAGTGGACTTTATCATATTGCCGTTCCAAGGTGTCCTGAGGGTTGTAAGCCCAAACTCTGCAATTGCCTGATTCCCCGAGGGTCGCTAAGTCCAGGAGTGAGGAGGGACAGGAAAACCGCTATTCCTGTCTACACCACATTCATCTACTTGCGCACATTCACGCAATGATTAACGCTACAACAGGTTCTGTACCCACATAAGACAGGGTAGTTTCGTTCCATAGTGTGACACTCACTGCTTCCCAACAGTTGCTTTGAGAGCCCTCACTACTCTACTAGTATTAAAGGTATCACCCAAGACATCTTTATGATTTGTTAAAAAGTGTACCTGACCAATAACGTACGTGTGCCGTAAGCGAACAAATGCCAGAGATCACTGTTAATACTGATAGGTGTATCATCCCTTTACAACTGTTCGGGACCCGTGAAGGTCACGGGGTCAGAATAGGCCTTCAGCAACCCATGCTTACAATACATTGCGACCATACTTGTCGTAAGAGACGACTAATGGGATCGGGTTGGTCAGGCTCGCTGACTTGGTTGACACATGTCATCGGTTCCCAATCGCGCAGATCCATGCTCATGTTGTTGGTCACTTGATTGTCTGGTCCTGGCTCGATTATTTACAGACCGCCGCCTGTAGCTGGAATAATGCTGAGTGCGGCGTAAAACTAAACTCACTCACAACTGTTCGTGGTCGTTTTAAGGTACGTTTCATCTGCTCTGTCTGTCATGACTACTGTCGTCTCCCCTTACCATCTAATTAACTGGCAACTATTTCGCCCGATAGTCAGCAAACAAAGGTATCTTGTATAAACATTCTCTGAGGTGTATAAACAGTGCATCCGTTTGAATATTTCTCAATCTGGAGCATAAATTTGGCATATGATATGATATGTCTTTGACCGAAATTCTGTGAATGTTAGTAACTGGATTCTATCCATTAATTTGATGTACATCGTTTAATTAAAATGAGCCTTAAATCAATATCATGGCGTGCTAACCGGTCCGTATCAGCGTCACTCGATAAAACCGAGACTGTCAACATTTCAAGGGAGCTAACTGATGTGGCCTTATGTGCGCCCTCGCGCCCTTGTCGAGTTCGTCCCATTGTTGAAATATAGTCAGTAATTAACAGAGAGCAATGTGTGTGTTCCCTAAAATAATGTCAACATGACCAATGCCCATACAGTACTGTCATCACTTGGTAACATTTATCCATGACTTCGACTAACATTTTTCTTAAACTGATGAGAATTTATTATTTACAAGTTTTCTAACTATGTGAGTGCGTAGAAAGTTGTAAAATGTGAAAATAGTCAGCACCTGTAAAAATCATTACACACCCTCTACTGTTGTTTCCGAATAGTTTTTTTCAGTTTAGTATTCAACTTAGAAGACTAAGAGTAACACAAACCACCCGAACCGTCGTAAAATCGTTTTTTACACATTCGGCGCACAGACCAGTGACCACAAATTCATTTTAATTTGGAAGATGGATTGAAGTTACGTTTGGAGAGGCTCTGTAAATTTGAAAGGTTTTGAAACGCATCCAGTCAAGTACAAATGCACTAAAATATTCTTCCCGATCGATGTGTAATTGCTAATAAAATATTATTTTCCAAACCAGTTCTCATATCAGTATCGATCAGATGTGTCATATTGACATCCAGTTGCCAATGCTGAATACAAACACAAAGTTTTCCTATCATCAAGATTTCTTTGTTCAAATAGGGTTTTTCAATCTGAACGTGCCCTGAATGTGTCACAATAAAGTTGTTACTCTCGAAATCGTAACACGCTGAATCGAAAAATGAAGGTTGCAAACCTTTGTTGTCTTTTAATTTTCATTAATATTTACAGATTGACTCATCTCAGTTTTAACTCTCGAGTCTAAGACGAATCAAAAGACAACATGATGGTGACCCCTGGGATACATCACTGTCGATGCTGGAGTCAACTTTATGCCAAGTCGAAGTCAACTATACCATTAAAGGGTATTCATTAATTTGGTCTGAACACACAACGCACATACTTAAAAATGTCATTATTGTATTGTGGGGAATATGAAGCTTTTATCGGAACTTAATGGCTTGCCTGGTGCGTCTTTGCTCCACTAAAGTCCAGTGAACTCCAAGGCTTTTCCGGTCAAACATATATGTCAAAGACCTTCTAGTTTCCAAGCATACGGTCCTCATGCCTCTCTATATGAAATACTGGACAATGTTAAGGTTATGAAATGCTGTTAAATAATAGAGACTCGTGCTTCTGACAACTATATAGCTCCTTGTTGACCATTTGCTGACCTGTGGTGAAACGTCATTCAGTTTGACTTCGAGATCCATCGGTCGTCAGGCAGCAATGCAACTCTAATCCGAGATTCTGGAAGTGCAAAATGAGGCTTGTGAACGGACAGTGAGAGAAAAGTCTAGTCATGCCTGTGGTGTTTGCTACAGACCGAGATAACAGAGTCGCGTCAGTCATAATTGCATTGGTATCGCGAAGGGTTTTGTTAAAGTAGGTCACTAAGTACGACACTTGCTATAACCGTATTGTCCAAACGATCTTTAATTTCTCGCCTCATCTACAAGACTCTGGTCTTGAAAATGAGATGCTTTCATGAGTTAACTTTAGATGCTTAATGTTCCTTCATTAGTTCATTAGAGTGCAGTTTTCACGGCATACTAAAATCTGTAATCAGGATCCGAATGACTACAATTTTTAAGGCTTTTTCTGTTACCCAAAGATCGTTCCTGGAGATCGCCGTCAGCGGCATCTAAGGTCTGTCGTTAAAGATGTTGTAATGGATCGGGGTGTCAGGTACGGTGGTTTGATTGCGTGTTATTCTACTCCGCAGTTATAATATTATTCACACGCTTATCTTACCCAGACTTTGTATACGCGCTGCAGTAAAATTGTTTTAATATTTTTCGCGGCGTTAAGCGAAAAAAACCCCGCTAAACTGAACCAAAGGAACGTAAGTGTTCGTGGCGTTTTCGGGATTCACTTAAACAGGAGGTGTTTGAACATCGAGTAACATATTCGAATTATTAGCTCGACATAAGCGAGTTCGGAAATGTATGGTTGACGTTCTGTTAACTCATAGACATATCTATTATATAGGATGATTATATATGTTGCAGTCCTAGCAGGAGGTGGTATTCCTGAGCTGATGAAAGAACAGGACAGAGCGTTCTCACAATGAGAAAAGGGAAAAGGGAAGTACTATCGCTCTCACCAGTGGTATCGCATTCCTTAATAACTTGCGAATCTGTGTGACGAATGAATAGTGTGTCTGTGACAGTAGATTTATTGATTGCTACTATGTTCCAGTTCACAGGAGGAATTTGAGGTTATCACTAATCCTTCATGGTCATACATTAGAAAACCAGTCTGATACCTTGACAGGATACATCCTTTCATTATTCGATAACGAGAATATTTCACATTCCGACTAGAAGTTTCATTGTCTCGACTCCATAAAACAGTTGCCATATCATGATCCACAGTATCTGAAGGACTCGATCGATGTTGTGTGCGGTCTCTAATTTGAGCACTCCTTGGATGCCAAGTTTGTGAAACTGTACAAAAGGTTAGAATTGTACAGCCAAGAAGGCTGAACTGCAAAAAAATAGCCTTTTTCGCCATTTTCTAATGTAACGTTGTCTGGATCTACGCCAGGTAAATATTTATTGAATATATCGGCAACGTTGTGTTTGGAAGTTTCAAATGTCAACCCTGAAGGAAATGCGGGAAGCAAATACTTGATTGAACTGTGATTTAGGTCGTTGTTTTGAAAGTTTCGTATCGATCCTCGCCACTCCCTCAGCATAAACTGATTTGAGATGCGTCATAGAAAGCAGAGTCGGTTTACCAGAAGGTCAATATGAATATCGAAGGCTATCATTGTGAAGATCGATGAGTTCCTGCAATAAGAGATCGTGCCTAATATATGTCTGGTGAAGACGAAGATTCATTACTTGCGTTCGCAGTTTGATGTATGTATCGACACGTATTTCCATAAGGCATACAATTTTATTTACAGTTTCATTGGTCCAGTATGGCTGAAATTATAACAATTATAACAATTCCTAACATATTCGTGTAAAACGTTGGTTTAGATCAAAATGACATCTGAATACGTTGACTGATTCTATCACTTACGAAAAAGAAAGATCGTGACACAAACACATTCGGATGAACATCTCACTGCTTTTGAAAAATAACCCAGAAGAATACTTAACACAGGTACAACCTAATTTCATACCCCAATAGTTGGCTTTATTGTAAATCTAACGCCAGTGTAATCTCATTCATCCATTGTCTGCTGCCTCGTATTGTGGAAAGAACCACAAGCAGAGTTATTGCTTCTACGGAGTTGGATTTGGTTCACAAACACAATGGACATTTGATGGATGCCCATATAGCCAGACGGACGTGCAACAATGCGAAACAGTAATTCGGTTTTGTGTCTTGGACTGATCTTAAAAGATATCTTGACAAGAGAGTTATTCCACTCAGTTCCTCGACAACCTTTGATGGTGAGAAGAATAACTGTAAGTTGATCAAGTGACTTGTACGGTTTTAAGTGTGATGTATGCAGTAAAGATTTCACTTGTGAGATAGAAAACGAAACCAGCACTAAGCATGTTTTCTTTCCAGGATGCGTCTGGGCGTTTTGTACCCCCAGGTTTAAACCCTTTAGTTTTTTACAATCGCCACGTGTCCATGCATGGAGAACTGATAGTGGATATACTGTCTGATTGTTTCTCTTGCCAGGGTCGAAGACATCAAATGTGAACGGTACCTGAACCCACATGTAGGTTAAGATATAACATGTTCCTTTGACACAGGTTCATGCTTAATCAGGTTGAGGTTTTGCATCTGAATTCAGGTGAAAGGTGGCATATGCGCGTAAACCCCTGGGTGCAATGTTAGCACTAAGGTGACCTTAATTTTTTATACACTTGACACAGACCTACGACTGTCGCATCACTGTAGGAAATAGGGAAAAAACTGATTTTACACCTTTATCGCAACACGTAATGTAGTTGATATGAGAAAGTATGAAATACCGGTTTAACTAAGTTCGGCCCAACTACAGTTCCAGTGGTAGGAAGATACGAACCCTGGAAAAAGAACTTTACTGAGCAAAGATTAGTGAAGAAATGAGCAAAGCGGATTTTGCAAAGTCCAAAGCCACTTATCTGGAACAGGCTATGGCTTTATGCAAATTTCCCAAATTAGTGTGCGATGATATTATATTACAAAGGGCATTTTTTAAATGTCCGTTTTAACATTAGACTTAGCTTCATTATAAACGATATCTGACGTAAAACATGATAACTTTCACGCTGAAACAATGAAGGATATAACCCCCATGTTGTCTCATTATCGCTATAAAATGAAGGTAGGAGGGGGTCGTGTCGAAAACAAAACCAGGATGGGTGAAGCAGACGGTGGTTGATATGATTATTCATAGGGGAATCAAAGTATTGAAGTACGTGGCAGGTCCTAACACATCTAAAACATTATCCAGTCCTGTCGATCAACACATATGAAAAGGCAAACATTGAGACCCCTTGTGCCAGTAAGCAGCGGATGCATTTTATGCCAGGTTAGTTGACGGTCCATCGCCATATACGGCTTAGGGACCTTATTGCCACCTATAGTCCGATCTCATGTTTTCAACAGCTATTCTTTGTTTCTAAGTTTGCCCGTGTTTACGACATGCTTTTCTGGATATCCTCTCAAGCATCCCATTGAATGCCCAGTTAGGACGAAGTGGGATATTTCCTATTTGCAGTTTGTAAATTTGAGGGATACAGAGTAACAGACTGAAAATAGTTGCTTTATACAACGGCACCCTGATGTCTGTGTTACGAGTGCACGATTGTCCATTTGTATACCTCACTTTTGCTGGAACACTGTAGTGATCAGTGTTAGAGAACAAAGACACAAAGCAAATGTACGTTTCAACATATATCTGTTGAATGTTGAACAGACTTCATAGACGTGATTACTCATACAACAACTTGTTGCAAATTTGTACAATTACGTCGCAAAAACATCACGAAACGTTGAGATTTAATCGCCTTCCAGTCGCTTGGTGCTCCAACATAATGTGAACGCTATCAGAATTCATTGGTAGAACACCATACTCAACCACACCTGTCTAGAAATCGAGAAACTGGTGATTCCTCTGGGAACCGCCATCATTAAACTGGTGTAGGGTTATATTTAGGCAGCTAATTAGTATTTACCTTGGGTAAATTCAGACTAGCATTATGCTTCACAAACATCGATCTAGGCTTCTGATGAACAGGAAGCAGTCAGTAAGATAATAGCTGGTTTGCGTGCAGACACCCAATCAACACGAATGATAACCAGTGTTTGAGCTGTTGGTGAATGCTATGATTATGTTACACGTATTTATAAATAATCTGTCCCGATCACGTTTATAATTAACAATGTTCACTGGGGCATCAGTGGCAATAAACAGGGGTATAAAGTAATCGCTATTGTGTGACCTGCAGTATCAGTGAGTCAGGCCCGTAACGCTTAACCCGGTAAGCTAGTAATCTAATGCAATAGTCTGGGAAACTCATTCCGGATTGACTCGGTGGAATACCTACAACGTGTGCTGAATTTGAGGGAAATATCCGCGTATATCAAATGCACAATGTTTTAATTGAATACAAGGACTACGTCATACAATACAATTTGACTAGTGCATCATATGATGCATATTATGACTGCTTTTCAAGATATAATTGATTTCTAGTTCCGTTTCAGAGATGGATGTTGGCCTAGCTGTTGGAGATAATATCTGGGTTCGATTCTCTATACCAAACTACAGTAATACTTTTACTTATTTGTCGTGGACATGCAGGTATTGGTGGCTCCTCCTAAGGATTTTTTCTGTCCTGTAAACCTTGGCGGGATCCACTGGAGACTTGTCGTTTGACGTAATCAGATGTGTACCTTAACGATTTGGACGCCATTTGGATTTCTACTCCTGGACGCATGGGTTCATTTTTTACGCTTCCCTGACTTGACGTCATGCGTTTTTGCAGCCAATATTCATTACCTCCGTTGACATTACATCATTCTTCACTTTTTACTCACAGTTGAATGGCATTACAGTCATCATGAGAATTCTTATAATTATATCATCGATACATTGCGTTATTCCAAATTTGATAAGTGGGACGGTAGCTTCCATGAAACGGACAAAAACTACTGATGGATTCCAGCTTCTTAGTTTTCGCTCTGTTCCTTGCAAGTGTCAGGGAAAACAATCATTGGACAGACCGGTGTGTGTGTGTGTGTGTGTGTGTGTGTGTGTGTGTGTGTGTGTGTGTGTGTGTGTCTGTCTGTCTGTGTGTGTGTGTGTGTGTGTGGTTTGTTATACTTAATAATTAATCAGTATACTGCAATGTGTAACCGGCAGCATTACAAATTGTGTGACCTGAGTGTTATAGCGCAACATCCGAAATAAGATGTACACAGTGTCATATCCGACATATCCAACTGCACACAGCATATTATCAGACCTGTCGTGTTGTATATAGCATTATACCTGACATATATTTCATACAGTCCCGCATTTTACCTTTCCTGATGTATTTTGCATGACACCCCTCATGCAACGTGCCGCATTCGACATATGATGCACAGTTACTTAACTCTCATGTGTACATGTATCATGTGAAATTACTTATAATAATAATCACTTAAACATTGTTCTTATCGAAGTTCATCTTTACTCACAATGAATCCGTTACCTTGTGTGACGAGAACAACGAGGAATAAAGTATCGTTGAAAGAGATGTCAGGACCTTACGAAAACCATAAATAACAATTAAAAAATCGATGTTGTTAATGATGGTACTATAGTTTATTACGAGACAATTTCCATCACCCGAATACATTATTGACCAATAGCGCTGCATGAAAAAAGGGTGAAATTTCTAATTTGTGACATGTATTTTTGTGGATAAGTTAGTCTGCATTCAGCTAATAAAGATATCTTGTATCTCGTCACATCAAACGTTGGGGTATTCATATACGCATCATTGTCAGGGAGACCAATATCCTAATAACACGAGTCTGACAAATGAAATCTGTAATACACCTACCTATCCTTTAATCATTTAGGTATGGTCTGTGATTGTCCTTTGTACGCCTAATAGGCTTTCGGTGCCCCATGTCTAGTCTCAAATCTCGATGGGTGAATGAATTACATCAAATCCGCAAAGATCTTTGTCGACCGCAACTCACTGTGCCAACAAGCGTCAGTAGACGCCACACAATATACATCAACTTCCCAGACAACGTTGAGTGGTTGTTGACTCCGATTCCTCTGAGACATTTTTTCACGATATTGATATCTTCATATCGGTAGCTCTAAAAGATTCACAAGATTACATCTATGCTTGCAAAGATTAACTGTCATACTGCAAATATATGAACTGAAATATGAGTTATGATTAATGGCTGCAAGACCTAAGACTTTGTGTGGAGTTCACACGTTGAGGAACAGTAGCGATAAGCTAAGATGATTGATGGGAAGTCATATATGTTGATTAGAATATAGGTTGGTTTGCACTTGAAATCAGCAGCGTGACATCAGCTTAATCACGATCTTTAGAACAATGTCATCTAGTTGTTATAGTGCTGGATACTCAAAATAAAATTACGTCACTAGGGGAGGAAGATCAAAGCATAGATATGACGTTTGAAGTCAATTATATATGTCAGCTCCAGCACTGGCAGTAAAATCGAAATATTATAGATGATAGCTGCATTTCGTTAATTTCCAGACTGAAGTGAGATTCTCGCTCAGTTCGTTTAATGTAACGGCGCTGTGGGTATGGACACTCGTGCTTGCACTAAATGGCTTGATCTTGAAACCGTTTACTTGATAATTGTCGGCCTCATTCGGGACTGTGATGGATGAATATGTAGATGCTTATGATCATTATCACACTGGACATTAGGAATAGCCTCACGACTTTTTCATTTCCCAAAAAGGGGACCTGGGTGAGTGTTCTAAATGGACAACATTTGATATGCAGAGGTGCGGACACACGGCATGTTTGACAAAACATGGTACAGACAGTACCCGGAAGTATGTGACTTTCACAAATGTTCCAAATGACCATCAAAACTGCAAAGAGATCAATTTGTATACTGACCAAGAAAGAGATATTACAGCAGGTCCAATATCAGACGTCAGTAAATGCTCTACTCTGTATTTTGTATACACGACAGGGTGTCTGTTCAGGTCTAAACACGCGTGATAAGACCATTATCAATAATGAAGTTTCTACGAATGAGTTTAAAAACATTCCCAAATCTTACACCGTGTATTCCTGACACAAGTGCACACGGAGTAATGGAGTCAAGGGTGATAGATTGTTAGCCTGTTTAGAGTTGGAAGTAGATGCACTCAGAAAGAGCCCCAGTGTCTGCGATCAAGTGTAGTTGCTACACCGACCAGGTGAGCGTCTTATCAGAAAGGCGTGCCTTGAATCAATTTCATCGTCATGCACTGCAAATGCACTATTCTAAATCTGCTCTCCCTTTCACGAACCAAATTGGGCTTACTAACTGCCGTACACCGCCATCTTTTCGCAAACACGTTCCCTTGTGTGTTATCTTATCCTTGCTTGCCAGTAGCTTGTAGAACCTACACAGTGCATTGAATCAACTTGCAACGCAAGTTTTTATGTTACACAGTGTTGTCTTGGCACATTCCACCTGTTTTCTGAACAGTATTTTGGTTCTATGGCTGCATGAGGCCAAGAACGGCATGGTTTTGTGAGTACCGTTAAGTTGGAATTAGCTGCTCTGAACAAGGTTTATGTTGTACCACCTGGTGGTATTGTTTAACTTGTATAAATTATAACACTTTGATGAGAGGAAAAGCTGCACGAAACTGAAAATCCATCACATTTACTAATCATATGCAATGTCTTTAGACCAGAGTAGTCTCTTATGTCAGTTGTTTTCTCACATTAACTGGGGACTGACGGACCACAGTGCGTAATGAAACAAACCAACATCATCTGGAACTTGATTACTGCCTTCGCGATAAGTGAGAACCAATCCTGATTCAATCTTGATATGCACATTATTTTTAGAAGGTGCATGAGCAGATTGAATACAGTTTAAAGGTTTCTGTGTGAGTGGTTACTCTTTGCTGCTCAAACGTGTATCAATACACCATTAAAGGGTATCTGTTACGGCATGTGGCCATCAAATAATTTCAGGAAAGGATAACAACATATTTTTCCCTCCACTCACTATAGATAACTGTCTCGTTTTATAGCTGTTGTTTTGCTTAACTTATGTGGAGAACTGATAGACGATTCACGGGTCGGGACAACCAAAGAACAATGTTTGAGTGAGTTAAAGTTTATAGAGTCTGTATTTCAATCATATCGTAATTTAAAATAGTTATAAATTCATATTAAATAACACAAACGTATAAACCAAAAGCATGTCGACACAGTCGCAAGAGATAAAACTAGCATTCATAACCAAAACTAGGATTTTAAATTGGACAATACAATAACTCTGAACTTGTATTTAATAGTAGTATTCTTTACACACAATGTAATGTATATTAAAAAAAAATGGTAAAAAGCTACTTTTGCTGATGAATGAAAAATAATATGAACAACAATGTTTAACGTCTTTGCTAACAGTGCATTTCGTAGACAGTGATATGTCTCCTCATGTTTTATGATTACGAAATATCTGTTAACTTTAATTCAGTAATATCTAAGAAAGACTGGACATAGAAGACTAGTCCATTATTGCTAGTTATTCTGGAGGCCTCTGAGACTGGCTCGAAAGGCTACTATACGAACATCTTCGACTTGCAAGGCGACAATTTCCTCTGATCCAGACTCCCCAATGTGCAACCCACACTGTCGCTTTGTCAGAACTGCAGGCTAGACTTAGAAGAAAAAACAACAAATATTGAAATGATTCTGGAAAGGATTGGTTTTTGAGTGCGTGAGTGAGGTTTGCCTCAACCCAACTTTTAACAGTTTCTCGTGACGAGTCATATTGATAGGGATTGGTAATATCTCTTGGCTTACCTTACCTACGGGCACAAGAATGTTGCTTCCGAACCTGAAATTATGATCAGCTCCAAATGTTTCTGGAACTCTTTGGGGTTGGATATTTTTACGTAAATTGCCCTGATTGAGACGACAGGTAACCCTTGTCCCTGTAATCTGTGTATCAAAAATAGTAATGAGAGAAAGTATAGTAGCGGATTTGGTTTTCATAGAATGTGAATAAGCGGTTGCAAACACAATATGCTGTTTCTAATAAAACTAACTTCATTTCACTTTCATTGCAGACAAGAAAGTAAAGGAATATTAGCGCCGTTACTTGGTGGAGTATACTGTCATTAACATGTTTCATTGCATCGCAAATGTATTCATGGACATCTACAACAGGCTATCTGTCCAAAATACTGAATAAATT
Source organism: Haliotis asinina (assembly GCF_037392515.1). Lineage (NCBI taxonomy): Eukaryota > Metazoa > Mollusca > Gastropoda > Lepetellida > Haliotidae > Haliotis > Haliotis asinina. The sequence goes on along the minus strand of NC_090282.1, from coordinate 71,900,231 downwards.
TTCTCGAAAATGAGCATGGTGTCAGCGATCAGACTTTCGAGATAACGGGGTGCTTGACTGGCCCTGTGGTTTGGTCAGTGAGACGAAGGTCTGGATTTGACTTCCACATGAGTACGGTATTCCTGGAATTATGCCAGGAATGGTGGAAAATAGTACCAACTCACCTTTCAAGAAAATGAACATTGTCTGTGATCTCGCGGGATGGACCTATAATATTCACATGGTCTTCTGTTCGGAGCAATGTACTGTATGCTTTCTGACCACAAAGAACACAATCCCCAACGCAAAACATGATGCTATCATACACATTCCACAAACATGAACACCACAAGACCAGGTCAAGAATGTATTGTAATCTACAAATATTCGGACGGCCATGGATCGCCCCACAGGCACCTTGCCTTTGGTTCACCGCAATTGGTGTTGTGTTAACGATGAAAGGTGGCACGAACGCCCTCGGAGCGTTGACGCGACTGCATATTGGTCTCCAATGCTTCAATCAACGGTGCCAGCCAGGACGTTTGACGTAATGCTGTTGTTGGCCCGAGGGTATGGTAGGCACGCACAGTTTGCTACCAGACAAATGCCATTTGAAATGTTCCTAATAAATATACCTCACTTTAACAACTCACAAAAGGTATGCAAGAAGTATCACATATTGCCATCTTGCTTTTGATGAGAAGTGATGTTTTTAGGCTGTGTTATTCACGAAATTGTACTCTTCGAAATGGATTTATGGATGTGCTTCAGGCAGGATATTGGGAATCAAGGAAAGCCTGAGGGGGTACTGATATAGTTACATACCATATAGATAATGGTCTATGAAATGATATCATGGTAAATTAGTTTAAACAAACAGTGTCACCGTACCATATGGCACGTATGTACCTCAGTTTACTTGGGGAAGTCGTGACAATCCTTGGAGGGCTTTACTGAGAGCAAAATTGCTGATGGTCAGAAGCTAGACTGGTAAGCACATTCAACCCACACTTCTCAATTCCAGATACAAGTCTCTGTTTCAGCTGTTGCCAAATACACGTGCAGCTGAATCGAGGATACTTTTTTGTTAACCTGAAAACCGTCTTGTATGTAGTTACCAAAAATAAAATCTACGCTCAACCGTACAGCGATTAACCGGTCTGATGATTCTGCCCCAATATGCTCATATTATCAATCACAGGTTAGCCATGTTTCTCACAGCTCACTTATAATGTTCATGTAGCAGGAATAGTGCCAAGTTATCAGTTGTGAACCTATGTTATACAGTAAAACTACAACCAGAAAATAATGCACTAGTCAAATTTAAACCGATTTCGCTTCAGAATCTGTTTAGCCACAACACCGGATTTCTTGCACATTCAGAGACCCCATGCACCTTCCTGTGGTGGTCAATCACTTGGCGTTTTGTTCACTTTTTCAAAAAGCAATGAAGATGACAAATCATTCAAGGACATGCAAGTAAATTATACACATATATTCTCTATGGTTATGTTGATTGCATTTTTGACTCAGTGATTACTATATTTACGGTTGCATATGGAGCCACAAAATCGTTAAACAAAGTTCATTTGGGGTACATGTAATTATACGTATTACAATTTACAACTGGTATTGACAAGTTTCATAACAATTACACACGCCTACATATTTCCTCAGGCATGTGTAACCCTGTTGTTGAACCTATTTATAGATAAGTATAAATTTATCAGTGGTAAATCCCTCTCTTCAAAACCATGCGTGAGGTCTATGCCATTAAGCTTCACAAAAGTGACCGAATAAACGCTAGAACATGCCCTGGGTGTGTATGGAAAAAGACATATAGTGCTTGTCGTTCCCAGCTTGGCTTGAGAATTATTCATGTATTATGTTTCATTGCAGTGACTGCACACATATTATGCAAATTAGGTTTTGGATTTTAGCATGCTTAAAATGGGTAACAAGATAATAGCGATTTGTTTGATTGGTCGTCGTTCGGGAACTTACACCAGTGCTGCTTTGTATAGCCGTAACCTTGACTTTGGGAGGGAACGGGTTCGAAATGGGAATGAGTAAAAGGATTGTCGCTCGTGTAAAATATGAATTCAAACTCGTTCATACAGTTACCTTTTTCCAGGTCAGTTACTGGTATTTATATTTCTATATCAATGGCGCCTCTGATCTCCGACGAAGAAAAACGTGACGAGAGTAGTGCTTACAGAGTACTTTCTTACAAATCCCATTTTCTTGTGTCCCCCGCCATGATATTGCTGGAATATTGCTAAAAAGCGGGGTAAAACTCAACTCACTCACTCACTAACATGTTATCATGCCGTATCGACAAGTTATATCAAACAGCTAAAGAATCTCTGAACGCTGGTTTGCATACAAGAAGTAAACATAACCAGGAAGTGATGATGGAAGGAAACTGTGGGGTGTCCACGGATGAAAACGTAACTTTCACCAACATTTGCACATGAAATTACCTCGTAGATGTTCAGTTAAAAGCCAACATGTTGAGTTATGCAGCCACAACGGTTTTCCAGAAGGCATAAAAGGATCTCTTCCAGCTGGGTCTCAGTTTCGTGTGATTATCTATGTCATATTACTGTCATCACACCTTTAATCCTGAACTATTACCACATAAAGTGATACAAAAATGAATTCCCAATGGGAATGGCCCATTAAACAGGTAATAAGGTGTTACGTTGGATAAAACTTTCTAATCGGAGTTTTACGTCACTCACTCATTCACTAGTGAGATCCAGTACGTTCTGTGAACAGTACTAGGGGGCATTTAGCATTTTTTAATAAAGATGTCAGGACGGACTTTATGAAAACCACCCAAAGCAATACTAACATTGATGTTCTTGTTAATGTTTGTTCCGAGACAATTTCCCTATAAAATCACACGTTTTGGACAAAATCGAAACTTTAAAGAAAATGGTAAACATTTTACTCTCATGTGTGACATTTATTGTTATGTATGGTTTACCTGGACCCGGCTACTACAACTATCACGTATCCCATCATTTTGGACAAAATCGCTACTTTAAAGAAAATGGTAAACATTTTACACTAATGTGTGGCATTTATTGTTATGTATGGTTTAGCTGCACCCGGCTACTAAAAATATCAAGTATCCCATCACATCAAACGTTTGGGTATTTATATACGCGTCACTGTCACCGAGACCTAATAAGATGAGTCAGACAAATGAAATCCAAAACACACTAAGCTCTGCTCTACTCATTTAGGTATGTCTAGTCTTAGATTTCGATAGGTGAATAAATTACACCAAATCCGCAAATGTCTTTGTTGACCGCAACTCACTATATCAACGGGCGTCGGAAAACACCACACGACATATATCAACCTCCAAGGCAATGGTGAGCGGTTGTGGACTCTGATCCCTCTCAGACATTTTGTTCCGATACTGATATCTTGATAACCATAGCTGTAAAAGATTCACAAGATTACGTCTACGCCTGCAAAGACTAACTGTTATGCTGAAAAATGTATGAACTGAAATATGAGTTATAATGTATGGCTGCAAGACGTTATGTTCAGACGTTGTAGAATAGTTGCGATAAATTACGATGAATAATGGGAAGTCACATATGTTGATTAGAAAATAGTTTCGTTTGCACTTGAAATCACCAATAATCATTATCGTTGGAATATTGTGGGTTCGTTTTATATACTGCATGTTCAATACACAGTTATGCCAGTGGGCAAGTACGAGCAAGACAAAAGCAAGAAGGTTGAAGTTTGAAGTCAATTACACACATTGGCAGTAAAATCGATCATAGCTGCATTTGCTGTATTTCCAGATTGCAGTGTGATTCTCGATCAGTTTGGTTAATTTACCAACGCTGTGGATATCCACACCCTTTTGCTTGGACCGCAAATTCGATGGCATGATCTTTAAATGGCCGGTTACTTGATAATGGCCAGGCATATTCTTCTGTGCACATGATGGATGCATAATGTTTTATGCTGAGGCATATGACATTAGGAATAGATTCACGACCTGTTTCATTACTCCAGAAGGGAGCATGAGCGAGTGATGTAAATCGACAAGATTTGATGGGCAGAAGTGCGACGCTTCTGCACTGCTGTCGTTTTTATAGGATGGAATCCGATATTGGGCCTCTTCATAATCTGTGATTTTTCTGCACCATTGCATTGACCAAAGTGGTACAGGTTTAGAACTTTCTTTGCTGTCTTTGCTTACCGGGCTGTCTTTGCTTAATTTCTCACCCAATGATGGGACTGAATTTTGCTCACGCAATAAACTGGTTTGAATACTGTTATACGTACTTATATCATAGTAGGAATGCCTCATGATAGCCAACGCTAGACGTTAACCTCTATGATTACAACCTTTGGCCGTGGTGCTGAAAAATATAATCATAATCATGACTAATCATTAGATGTTGGCCAACAGACACCAGATACTGACACGTCTCATGCTACAACTTGACAAAACATGAAAGAGAAAGGTCACCATCTGCTCCGCGGATCACTACCCAAGAAGTTTGTGGCATTTACAAACACGAATGGCAGTCGGAAATACAAAGGATTCCAATTTGTATGTTGGATCAGAGAGTAATATTACACCAGAATCAGCAGCAACCGTCAGTAAGTCTACATAATGCAAATGCTTATTTTCTACACAAGATATGGTCTCTTTAAAGGTCTAAACGCCCGTGGTAGGACTATCAATAATGAAGTTTCTGCGAATGACTTTTACTTCGCCTGAAAAACTTTCAAAATCTTACATCGTATATCCGTGACGTAATTAGGCTCGAGGTAATGGAGTCAGCGGTGATAGATTGTTAGATTGGTAAGTGCTCGCAGTGAATGCCTGTACTTCGACGTGGTTGAGTTCTCACTGACAATCACCGTCGGCAAGCTGCATCACACTTGATCTTAGCTTGAACTGATGTAACCTTTGCAAGTGTCACTCTCTTCTCTAGGCTCAGATGTCAAGACGGTATAGCTAAAACGAGGAAAGCAAGGATAATAACAGCATTTGGAACTTATTTGATGTCACTTAAGTTTCCAAACAGATTATCATGAATAAACAACAAAGACTAGCTTGTGGAACATATTGAATCAAGTGCAAATATCACATTCAAAGGTGAAACGTTACTATTGAGATGAAGTTCTATATTTTGTCATATAATTTGATTTGATTTTAGAAACTGTTTTTTCTAGACAGTGTTGTGAATCATTCTGATAAAGCATGAACATTATCACAAAAACACTGTGTGACAAATGCAAAATCAACACATTCAAGTAAATGTTGCTTGATTGTTAAGAGACTATAGCAAGGGATGCAAACTGATGCACATTCACTTCCTAAATAAAAATGCTTGTGTATATATACTGCAGCACTTATAGAATAGACTAGAATAGTTATGATATCTAATCCATGGTCTGGTGGCATGGAGCGTATTCCAAACTTTAGTGTTCCAGCTTTATTGCCGGTGATTATTTACATATTTTTTACATTATTTTTACATAGGGTGATAGATCAGAGCAGCACTGTTGGTTCTTGTATTGGACTTGCTCAGAGCAGGTTTTGGCTGATGAGCAGAGTCGATGTCGCACTGGGAGGAAATCACGACAAGTCGTGTAAACAGATATCTAGAGTTTTGGGGAAGGGGTTCTGAGCAGTATTGAAGCTTGTGCAGCTGCACGAGGGCGAAAGCTTCAATGTTTTATGAGTAACTTGAAGTTGGTTTTGTTGCTCTGAACAATATGGTTTATGTTTTACCACCTGATTGCAATGCTTAACTTGTATAACTGAGAACACCTTGATGAGGGACGAAGTGTGCAAAGCAGCACGCAACAGAAAACCCATCACATTTACTAATTACATGCAATGCCTTTTGACGAGAATCCTGTATTACGTCAGATGTTTTCTCACTTTAACAAGGGGCTGTCAGACCACAGATCATAATTCAATAAGCAAGCACCATCTGGAACATGAATCGAGCGTTCGCGAGAAGAGACCTATTCCCCATACGATGTTGATAAACGTATTACTTTTGAAATTTGCTTGAACAGATGTAAATATTTTAAAGTTTTATGTCTAAAATGTTTTATGTTACAGTATAATCAGGTTACGTCAAGGGGCCCTGAAAATTCATCCGGAAATAAATAACTGGCCCATAATATGTTTGTGCAACTACTCACCTTAAGTAACTGCCCCCCTTTACATCTGTAGTTTTGCTCACATGAATAGGTGATTCATGCATTTGGTCCACTAAAGTTGTGGTTGCCGATGGATTAGAATCCTATTGCGAACTGCAATATAATTATATATTTCAGAACGACGATCAGCAGTGAATGTCTTAGGCGTCGACAGTGATATACCAATCAGCCCAAGTATTGTGATTACGATATATATGATAATGTAAATGTAGTGATATCTGAAAACTTGACATAGAAGCGGTTGAATTATTTCTTGACATTCTCGAGGCCTCTGAGACTGACTCATGTTGAAAGGCTTCTTATCTACACGAGTGCCTTCGACTTGTTTAAAGAAAATATCTTTTTCTCCCTCCGTCTTTGGGCCTATGTACGCATGTTGTGGAGCGTATAAATATGTAAGCATGAATGTATCAGTGCCAAATCCCCCCCTTTGCAACCATGGATGAGATCTAGGCCATTCAACGGCATATGATGCAATTTATCAATCGATGCTCCCGCATTTGGCACTTCAGCAAACAATTTTGACAACTCGCATAACGAAAGATTGGCAAAAATAAACATCACTAATACCGTATAGCCGTTGTTCAAATGCGTCAAAGCATTAAATGGATTCTATGTGTTTGTTTTAGTGTACATGGTTCGATTAGGATTTTGCTGGATCTGTAACATGGATACGTGGCCAATAGGCGTGCAAGCAAGCAAGAAATGACTGAATGACTGAATAGTAAAAGTCCCCTGGGTGTGCATGAAAAATGCATATAGTGTACCTCTGTCCCAGCTTTGTATTTCGACCTTGATTACAGTACTTTTCATGAATTGTGGGTTGTTTGTTTAGTTTCTTCGTGTGTAGGGTCAATGCGTATATAAATTATAACACAGATATAGGTCAGATGTTCTTCTTTAAACTCAAGATAATTCGTACTTCATCAGCACTTCGGGTTTACAAAAACACAGAATACGCTTAATTTGTAATGTACATCTGAAAAGTCATTCAAAGGCAAAAGACCTGGTGCTTTGAAAACGTTTGAATTTTTTTTCAAAGCTGCCGAAGATGTCCTTGTGGCATATTTAGTTATTCTCTTTAATAAGATATTACATACTGGTTACTATCCAATACCTTGGTCTACTGGTATCATTATGCCACTATATAAGAAAGGTAGTAAGAGTAATCCAAACAATTTTAGAGGAATCTCTTTACTAAATGTGATAAGCAAACTCTTCTCTAAAGTTTTGAATAAAAGATTGGAATACTATTTGGAATTTTGTAAATTAGTTGGTGAATACCAAAGAGGCTTCAAAAAGGGTCACTCCACTGTTAATACTATCTTTATTCTACAGACCCTTGTACAGAAATACATAACTCGCAAAGGTGGTAAACTATATGTTGCTTTTACAGCAACCTATAACCTGGTGCTTTGAAAACGTTTGAATTTTTTCAAGCCAAGGAGGCTTTAAAAAGGATCATTCCACTGTTAATAGTATCTTTATATCTGTATTCTTACAAATGGGGCATGGATATAAATATTGATAAAAGTAAAGTTATTGTCTTCAAGATGGGTGGTCCACTGTCTAAAAATGAAAAATGGCAATATAATGGTTCACCTGTGGAAACTGTAAGTGCTCATAACTACCTTGGACTTATGGTAACACCCAAATTAATCTGGACTTGAGCATGTAAAAATCTTTCTGAGCAAGCTAGTAAAGCACACTAGCCTGTTATGTCATTAATACGACGGTATGATATGTGTTTTTCTGAATCGATGCATTATATATTTTCAATAAGAAAATTGTACCAATACTTACATATGGCTCGGAGATCTGGGGTTTTCAAAAGAGAGAGAATATTGAAATTGTATTATTGTTCAGATATGGGTTTGGAATTGTATGGAAGACACAGTCTGTTGGTGATCCAAAAATATTTATCTGTAAATTTGTTGAAAGCCTTAATGACTGTCTCTACCAAGAGTGGCACTCATCCCTTCATGATCACAAATCACTGTGTTTCTATTACTCTCATAAATCTTTGTTGAACTGTGAAAAATATCTTTTGTCTAACATTAGTCTGTCATTGTTGATGTATAACTCTATAGTCACCAAGTGGGAAATATGGTTTCGCCTGAAGCCTATGTATACGTGTCGGATATGTAATATATTAACAACTCTGTGAAATATTTCAAATACGTTTATCATGTGACATAGTGTCAACAGTATGGTCTCCTTGATTTGTGGTATGTACAAATCTGATAGCTCTGCTGTATGATGTACCGTCCTATATAAACCTACAACCGGCCACTTTATCTCCATCTAATGTCTTCAGATATGTAACATGTTTAACAACCTTGTGATATGTCTGTATTAAGTGTATTCTCCGAAATACTGTTAGTGAAATTTACCTCTTTGACCCACATTGTATACATATCGGGTAACGCATCTGCACTGTGTACTATTTTGTACTGTAGGTAGAATGGCCTTACATACAAATAAACTATCTTCCTGATGCATGTGTTGCCGTCAGTAACAGAACGTTGTAATTATCAATATTAAAATATTACAGAAGTCGAATTCATTACGCTATCATTGTCGTTATTCTAACAATTCTAAACTGAAATAATATAACAAGAATGAAGTAACAAAGCTGTGAGAAAGAACACCGGTAATACTTCAGTTTTGAAAAGTACATGTGTACTATTATTTCAATGTATAACAAACCTCTGTTGAAACGGTGTCGAACTCTCGTGTGTTCTGCCCTGATAGTCGTTTCCCCATGTAATCTCTCTTAAGAGATCATTACCCGATCCCTTCAAATGTCAAATCAGGTGTCAAAAATTTGATTGTGTGTCGAAACTGTTCTTGTGTTCTATCTTTAACCAGTGCATTACCAAACATACATGAGCCATGTTGAGTCGAACTGAAAAGACGACAAACCTTCACTTGCATCTAAAATCGAGGTAAAAATCTCAAGTCAAGCTATCTTCACAAATTGAACCATGTCATTGGTGTTTTTTAACAAAACACAAGCCAGTATTCTATTTACTGAAGGATATCATTATTTTGGTTTCGAGAATCATATCTAAAACGGAGAGATTTGTCGAACGCTCGAAAACATTCGAACAACATATTTCAAGTGCCATTGAGTTTGTACAAAAGAAATGACCACATATGAGAGCCATACGCAATTACCCCCATACAAGAAATGCAGTGGGTAAGTGCCCTCATTGTTGTCCTTTCTGGACAATGCCACGATAATGGATAGACTATAACACAGCGTATTCACGTCACGGGTATTTTGCATGTGCCATTCTGTGGAATGATAATAGGATTGATGATGAGATACACCTGAACAGATACGAGATATTGGAGTATTGACGAACCAGGAAATTCATTGAGTTACAGAAAAAAACACGAAACTGAAACAATTATAGCATCAGGTTACGGTATCGCAAAGCGAGCTGAAGTCGACGTTCAGGTGATTTCGACGGTTGCATTGCTAGTGTTATAACGGGGAAGTACGTGCGCGATCGGAGTGCGCAAACCGTTTCCTCGGTAGGGCAGACGCCCAGTTCCTGTAGGGAGACGTTTTATTGAGAATGGAAACCCAGACATTACGTTAGGCAAAGAGCAAATATACATCAATGTTTTTCACTCAAGATCGTTAGTACCACTTCAGATGCAAAATCAATTGCCTGTTTACTAAATCAAATCTTTAAGAATTAATGATATTTTAACATAAATAACATTACGGCTTTGTCTTACATCGTCGAAAACCCCTAATACTGGGATACTATAATATTATACGATAATTTGATGTAACATGTACACATGTCAAATGTAGGTGGAATAGGTTGTTTCCCTTGATCTTTCAGTCATTGTTGATGTATAATGATATAGACCACAGTGAGCCACAGCTATACAAAAACGTTATCGCAAATGTGTTTCTCATCGCTTGCAATACGGTAACCTGTAACTAAGTGTGGATGCCTAGCCATCGAATGCACCGCACTTCACAAGCATCATAACGCTTAGGTGTTCCAGGATCGTATGATTGTGTGAACGAATCCTAGATTATCTCTACCGATGATCCATGGATTGTCAGCAACTTACTTTTGATCGTCGGTTTTACTTCAATACTTCACGACCCGTGAAGATCCGGGATAGAATAGGTATTCGGAAACCCACATTTGTCACTAAAGGCGACTGTGCTTGTCGTAAGAAGCGACTAACGGGATCGGGTGGCCAGGCATGCGCAGATCCCAATATTTACAGACCATCGACATACAGCTGGAATATTGTTTAGTGCGGCGTAAAACTGTACTCACTGTGTTGTGAACTGAAATATTAAACTATATGTTCAAAATAACGTAAATGGATTCACGCTTTGTAAAGTATGAGTTGACACTGTCTCATCCACTGTCCTTGTTCGAAGTGAGTTACTGGTATTTGATTCGGATTTGAAACAGTAATTTCGCCATATTAATGACGGTGCTGAATACCAAAGAAGGAACCTGTGACGAGACTAGAGCTTAAAGAGAGCCTTGATACATACTGTCAAGCCTTTGTCAACAGGTTATAACACACTGTCTGTCAGTGGTGCTTTGTACATATCCAGCTTACACGAGACAACCTAACCAGTAGGTGAGGATGGAAGAGAACTGTTGGTTGTCAACGGATATAATGCATAATTACTTAACCATCATTTGTAGATGACATTATCACGTAGGGTTACAGTTAAAATCAATATACTGAATTATGCCAAAATGATGGGTTTCCTGAATACAAGAAAAGATCTGTTGTAGCAGTTGGGTACTGGTTTATTTATCTTGGGTTTTGTTTGTCATCAGACCTGTGATCATGATGTATTCCCACATGAAGGTGATACGTCGTGATAAACCTTAAATATCGTTCTAGTCAGAGTTCAACTTTCCCCCATTCACTAATTAGTGTTGTCTTACATGTTGTGTGAAGAGTACAACAAAGTTGGAAAGACAAATGGACAACAAAAGCATACATTGTTATGGACAGGAAAACCATGAAAAATCAATGCACAAAATTATTTTGTTTCTGTGAATCAAGAGAAACATACATATTTGTACAGTGTGATAATCAACTGAACTGCGGGAATCGTAACTCACTGATGTAGATTGTTGCACAATGACTAGCATCCTTGCTAAGTATACTTGCACTTGTTATTTCGTAATCGTTTAATCACATTCAATCAATTTACATTATTTACTTTGATAAGAGGACGTATTCGATTAAACTTTGATTTTTCTTTTACTAAAGAGATAAACTGCATCCAGCTTATAAAGATATCTTACAGCCCGTCACATCAAACGTCCGGGTTTTCATTTACACATCACCGTCACCGAGGACGATTCCTAATAAATGGAATCCGTAACACAATTAGCTGCCCTCTATACATTTAGGCATGGTCTGATGCTGTCGTTCGTGTGAGCAATCGGCTTTTGATGCACCATGTCTAGTCTCTAATCACGATGGGTGAATAAATTGCATCAAATCAGCAAGGATCGTTGTCGATCCAAACTGACGATATACATAGATTTCCCAGACAACATAGAGCGGTTGTGGTTGTCGGAAACAGAGCAGTATTTTTCCGTTACTGATATCTTGATAACGATAGCTGTAAAAGATTCACAATATTACGTCTGCCTTGGTTAGATTACCTGTCATCCTGAAAACATATTAACTGAAACATGAGTTACGACGAATGCTTGTAAGACCTACGGCATTGTGTAGAGTTCACCCGTTGAAAATAGTAGCGATAAACTATGATGATTGATGGGAACTCGTATTTGTTAATTAAACTATAGATTGGTTTGCCCTGGAAATCAGGAACGTGATGTCTAATTTATCATTACTTTTAGAATATTGTAATTTCGTTTCTTTTTGTAGGGTACGCATATTATAAAATTATGTCAACAGGAAAGTACGAGCAAAGGATAGATATGAATGTTCAAGTTTGAAATAAATTATTATCAATTATATACGTCAACTCCAGCATTGGCAGCAAAATCGAAATATTATAGATGATAGCTGCATGCACTGTATTTCCAGATTGAAGCGTGATTCCCGCTCAGTGATTCAGACGTTGCGGATATGGGCACCCTTGTGCTTGAACGGCGTATTCGATGGCGTGATCTTGAAACCTTTTACTTCATAATTGTCTGCTTTCTTCGTCTCTGTGATGGATGCAAATGCTGAGGCATAGGATCATTGGACATTAGGAATAGGAAACCTTTTTCATTACTCAAAAAGGGGACATGAGCGAGTGTTGTCGACAATATTCGATGTGCATAGGTGCATTGTTGTTGAGACCATAAGATCTAGTCCGGAATTAGGCCTGTTCATGATGTGTGATTTTTCAGCACCAGGTTTGACTAAAACTGTGAAATAAACTATTATTAAAGATTACTTGAATGAACGAGGAATAGCTCTGTGGTATATATCTTGGTAAATTGTTTCATCATTTAACCTTCAATATATAGCGGCAAGTTATGTACATGTCATGAACACAATGCCACCTTGTAACTCTAAGACATGAAGAGAGAACCATACCAGATACAATCATGATATTCGTCTTACTTATAGAAGGTTCATGAGCAGATTAAAGCTCACTTGAAGGTTTATGTCAGAGTTGCTTTATGTGGCACAGACTTGCCTCAGTCTGCCACAAAGGGAACCTGTGCCGTACCATTTACAAAAATAATCGTTACGTCAAGTGGCCCTCAAATGTCTTTAGGAAAGGAACGAATGACCAATGATATATTTCATCTTTAATATCTGTCTGTTTTGCTCTCTTTATCTGGAGGACGGATAGATGATTCTCGGTTTTGGACAACTGTGTATAGGTTAAAGTGTTGTTCTTTTCTTTTGAGCTCAAAAAAAGAGTTTAAAAAATAGTACTGAAGTAATACCAACACTCTCCTTTACACACAAACCAATGTACTTCAAGAACATATGTGAAGACTACCTAGATGCCGATGAATGGAAATGATAGTATGACTTGGAGCGTGTTTAGATTTTTTATAATGTCAGTCAACGATTTTGTTAACAATGACAGTCGTAGACAGTGCTGTCTGCCAAGATCACAGATGATTTTATTTACATAATTAGCTTATGATACTTTAAATAGATCTAGTATGGTAAAAAGTGGAGTTGTATTGAAGGAAACGTGATCAGGTATGGCCAGATAGCTTGGGAGGTGCAGGGTAGTTTAAAAATAACTTATTCTTCTGTTGTGGTTCCTTTGGTATGTGGTACTCTGTGACCAAGTTTCTCAATGACGATAAGTGTTTTAACTTTGATTTAGCGACATCTGAAAAACTGGACATGGTCCCCGTAGACTTATTTATAGACATTCTCGAGGACTCTGAGACTGGCTCGTTGTTAAAGACTACTAAATATATCTTGATATGGGTGGTGATCTCGACTTGATACAATTCTTAAACTAATTGGCATACGTAACAAATGTTCTCTTTGGGATTACACATGTTACAGTTGGGATTACTTGGATAACCATACCTTCGACCACACATATGATGCTACCAAACCAGAAATTATGATTTTTGTCAAGGGTTTCTGGTATACAGTAACTGGGTAACTGAGATTACAGGCCAGGTAATTGTCTAGGTAATTTGTGCATTAAAATGAGTAATTAGAGGAAGTGTAGAACCTGTAGATTTGTCAGTAGGCGCTTCCAAACACAATATGATATTCCAAATACCCGCCTCACTTCCATTGAACACACAGTCAAAACGTGAAAGAATTTTAACGCCGTTATATGTATTTTTTTCGCACTGTTTGCTGTCCTAAAATGAGTTGTTTCATGGTTTCACAAATGTATAAACTGTTAGGGATAATTGTCTGGAGAAAAGTGGTGTGGTTGACTCAGATGAAGGTCTGGGTGCCATTTGAACTCGAGTTGGCCAAAACTGTGAAAAACAGTACCAGTACCAGCTCACCTCTGGAGAAAATGAAAGTGGTCTGTGATCTCGCGGGGTTCACCCAAAATATTACCACGTTCTCCTGTATCTAGCGATGTACAGTATGCTATCCAACCACAAAGAACACAATCTCCAACACAAAACGTGATGCTATCATACACATTCCGCAAAAATGAATAACAAAGGGCCAGGTGAGGAATGTATTGTAATGTATCTACAAATATTGGGATGTCCATTGCTTGCACTTTACCATGGTGCGAGAACTGTGCATATTGCCATTTTACCTGCAGGTCATCACATTTGGTGTTATGATGATGATCACTCACACACACACACACACACACACACACACACACACACACACACACACACACACACACACACACACACATAAGCGAGCTGTTGCTGATATACTCGTACACGTACGTCCAGATAGGAAGCAGAGATTCATTTTTCTCAAGAGATGACTCTAACGGCCTCGGAGCGTGGACGTGACTACGTACTGGTCTCCAATGCTTCAATCATCGGTGCCACCCATGACGTTTGACGTAATACTGTTGGCCCTAGGCTATGTTAGGCACGTACAGTTTGCTTCCAGACGAATGCCCTTTGAAAATATTCTGATAGCATGTACCTGAGTTTTACAATTCACAGTAGGTATACAGGAATCATTATGTACCGTCGTCTTGCTGTTGATAAGAAATGATGCTTTAGACTGTGTCCTCTTCCAAATGGATTTACGGATGTGCTTCAGGCAGCGGATAATGGGACGTAAGGAAAGCGTGAGGGGGTTCGGATGTAGTTATGTGCCATACAGATAATGGTCTATGAAGTGATCTCATGGTAAATGAGTTTAAGCGACAACAATGTCTCCATAAAGTGCGTACGGATGTAACTCGATTTCTTTGGGGAAGGTTTTACTAAGAGCAAAATCGTTAATATTCAGAAGCTGGACCGATGTGCACATTCGACCCACTCGTCTAAATTCCAAATACATTTCTTTGTTTCAACTACTACCGAATAAACGTGCATTTGAATCAAGGCATATTTCATACTTTTTTGTTAACATGAAAACCACGCTATACCTAACGTAGCGAAATGCGTGGAGCACTTTTAGAATACAACTCCAGAACTTCTCGTGACAACCTTAGGGTTAGGTTAACCTAACCCTAACATTAACCCAAACCCTAACTTAACCCTAATCAAATACAATTACACAAAAGAGTATTATGGGGTCTTTTTAAAGTTTGTGGTGCTGTATTCCAAAGGTAGGCCAAAGACGTAACCTGTTGTTAGATTTTCAAGCGGCAATAATACAATCTTAGCCTAATCACACATTGACTTAACTGATTGGTTTTTTTTTTTGTTTTGTTTTGGTAATGTTCATCAGATTATTAATTCAGTGTTAAAGGTTGTATATGGCGCCTCAAAATCGCCAAGTACAAAGTTGCATGTAACTACACGCAGTTATATGGATTATAAACAAAAAATGGTTTCATAACAATTACAAACTCGCTCATACTTCCATAGGATGTGTTAGCCTGTTGAACGTGTATTTATAAATAAGGATGAAGTTATCGGTGCAAAATCCTTAACTTCAAAACCATGACTGGGATCTAGGCCATAAAGTGGCATATACATTAATATATTAATCGGTGCACCGTGCTTGGCACTTCAATAAGCAGTTTTGACAACTCGCATAATGAAAGATTATTGAAAATAAATATCACTAACACCATATAGCAGCTGTTCAAATGTGTCAGAGCAAAGCACGAATTCTGTGTGTGTATTTTACACTCACATTATGGTGCAGTTTGAGTTAAAGGTTTTATCTGCTTAAGAGGGATAGCAGGGCATAGACATTGTAAGGCAAGTTTGCTTGATCGGTAGTTGTTCGGGTAATTATATAGCAATGCTGCCTAGCACAACCATAACCTTGACTCTGTTAGAGAATGACTTCGAAATGGGTATGAGTTCTTACTCCATCATACAGTTCTCTTGTTCCAGGTCAGTTACTGGCATTTAATTCAGATATGAAAATATATTTCTATATCAATGGTACCACTGAATTCCAAAGAAGGAAAATATGACAAGATTAGTGCTTAAAGACAACTTTGTTACATGCTGTCATGCCCTTGTCGGTAAGTTATATCAAAGCATTAAAGAATGTGTTTTCCTTTGTTCGTACACATGTAGCATACATCAAGTAGATCTTACTTCGACATACTGATGATGCTATTTGCATATGAGATTACGTCTTAGAGTTACAATTAAAGGCCTACGTACTGAATTATGCAAACACAATGGTTTTCCAGACAGCATAATACGATCTATTCCATTTGGACCCCAGTTTCGTCTCATAATTTATTTCATATTTTTGCCATCACACCCTTGATCATGAGCTGTTCCCACATAAGGTAATCCGTCGGATATTTTTCGAAATAGAGTATAATTTCACTCACTCAGTCAATAGTGACATCCGCTGCGTGTTGGGGGAAGTACAATAAAACATTTAGCATTTTTAAATAAAGAAGTCAGGATGCACGACAACCATCCAAAGCAATACTGAAATTTATGTTCTTGTTAATATAGGCACAATGACAATGACAAAGACAATGTTCATTTTGTTTAATCTTCCACACGCACTATTGACAAATCCGCTGCTTAAAGAGAAAAAGTATAAACATAATGTGTGACCATATTGTTATTTATAGGTGAAAATGAAACTTGGCTAATGAATAAGTTGTGTATCTAGTCACATCAAGCATTTGAGTATTCATATGCGCGTCACTGTCACCGAGACCTAATAAGATGAGTCTTGCAAATGAACTTCGAAATAAACCTAGTTATAATCTACTCAAGTAGATATGGTCTGTTACTGTGCTTTATGTGACTAATAGGCTTTCGGTGGACCATGTCTAGCCTCAAATATCGATGGGTGGATAAATTACATCAAATCCACAACGACCTTTGTCCACCGCAATTCTTTAGGTCAACTAGCGACGGAAGACACCACACGAGATCTGTCAACTTCCCAGACAATGTTGAGCTGTTGACGACTCAGCCATTTTTCCGATACTGATATCTTGATAACGATAGCTGTAAAAGATTCACAAATTTACGTCTACGCTTGCAAAGATTAACTGTCATGCCGAAAAAATGCATGAACTGAAATATGAGCTATAATGAATGGCTGCAAGACGTTCTGTTCAAACGTTGTAGAATAGTTGCGATAAACTCCGATGAATGTTGGAAAGTCACATATGTTAATTAGAATATATGTTGGTTTGCACTTGAAATCACCAATGTGACGTCTACTTAATCATTATCCTCAGAATATTGTAGTTTCCTTTCACGTACTATGTGCTCAACATACAGTTATGTGGGCGGTGGGGTAGCCTTGTGGTTAAAGCGTTCGCTCGTCACGCCGGAGACCCGGAGTCGACCCCCCACATGGGTACAATGTGTGAAGCCCATATTTTGGTGTCCCCCGCCGTGATATTGCTGGAATATTGCTAAAAGGGGTGTAAAGCTAAACTCACTCACTCACATACAGTTATGTCAATGTGAAAGTAAGGTCAAGAGATAGGCTTGAAGCTTGAAATTTCAAGTCAGTTTTATACGTGAACTCCAGCATTGGGAGTAAAATCTATGATAGCTGCATTTCCTGTATTTCCAGATTGTTAAATTTACAACGCTGTGGATATGGACACACGTATCCTTGAACATCCAGTACGATGGCATAATCTTTAAACAATTTACTTGATAATTGCCAGACTCATTCTTCTTTGTGATGGATGGAAATGCTCACTTTTTTCAGTACTCAAAAAGGGGGCATGAGCATGTGTTCTACATAGGCAAATTCTGGAGCTTCTGCATTGTTATCGTGGTCGTAGGTAGGGTGAAATCCGAGATTGGGCCTGTTCATAATCTGCGACATTTCAGCAGCATAGGATTGACCAAAGTGGTACAGGTTTAAAACCGACTATGTGCTTTCCAGGCACCTTAAGATCTCACCCTGTGATTTGACTGAATATTGATCGCTTGTAAATTGGTTTGGATTGAATATTGGTCGCTCAGTAAATTGGTTTGGATACTGCTATACGTAATAATAACATAGATGGAATGCCTTTGGTAGAAGGTTTTTAATATGGTGGTGACAACACAAAGTCATAAATTATGACTAATAATTTCGTGTTGTCCAACAGTCTCCGGATACTGGCACGTCTCAGGCTGTAACTCTACAAAGAGTAAGGTCACAATCTGCTCCCTGGATCACTACCCAGGAAGTTTGTGACATTTACAAACACGAATGGTAGTCGGAAATACAAAGGATTCCAATTTGTATGTTGGATCAGAGAGTAATATTACACCAGAATCAGCAGCAACCGTCAGTAAGTCTACATAATGCAAATGCTAATTTTCTACACAAGATATGGTCTCTTTAAAGGTCTAATCGCCCGTGGCAGGACCATTATCAATAATGAAGTTTCTGCGAATGACTTTCACTTCGCCTGAAAACATTTCAAAATCTTACATCGTGTATCCTTGACGTAAATAGGCTCGAGGTAATGGAGTCAGCGGTGATAGATTGTTAGATTGGTAAGTGCTCGCAGTGAATGCCTGTACGTCGACGTGGTTGAGTTCTCACTGGCAATCACCGTCGGCAGGCTGCATCACACTTGATCTTAGCTTGAACTGATGTAACCTTTGCAACTGTTTCTCCTTTCACTCCGTTTAGATGTCAAGACGGCGTAGCTGTAACGAGGAACGCAAGGATAATAGCAGTATTTGAACGTATTTGATGTCATTTAAGTTTCCAAACATATTATCTCCTACTTCAATAATATGATCATGGGTAATCATGAATAAACAACAAAGATTAGCTTGTGGAACATATTGAATCAACTGCAAATATTCACAGTCAAAGATGAAACGTTACTATTGAGATGAAATTCTATATTTGTTCATATAATTTGTTTTAAATAGGCTAACATGAATTGGTTAGAAACTGTTGTAAAGTATGAACATTATCACAAAAACGCTGTTTGACTAGTGCAAAATCAACACATTCCGGTAAATGATGCTTGATCGTTATATCACCATGGCAAGGGATGCAAACTAATAATTCTTCACCTTTTAATAAACATGCATTTGCATAAAGACAATGTTCAGTGTGGAACTCATGTTGGTGGCATGGAGCGTATTCCAAACTTTAGTGTTCCAACTTGTTTGCCAGTGATCAGTAAGTTACATACTATATATCGGAGGGTGAAAGATCAGAACATTGTCAGTTGGTGCTTGTACTGAACTTGTTCAGAGCAGCTTTTGGCTTATGAGGTCGGTTAGCGACGCACTGGAAGAAAATCTCTACAAGTCGTGTAAACGAGATATCTGGAGTTTTGGTTAAAGGTTTCTGAGCAGTATTGAAGACTTTTAGGTGCACCAGGCTGAACACTTCAATGTTCTATGAGTAACACTAAGTTGGTTTTGTTGCTCTGAACAATATGGTTTACGTTATACCACCTGTAGGCAATGTTTAACTTGTATAACTAAGAACACCTTGATGAGACAAAACGTGTGCAAAGCAGCACGAAACAGAAAACCCTGTGCATTTACTAATTACATGCAATGTCTTTTAACGATTACTATTGGGTCACGTTACCTATGGGCACACGTGTGGTGCTATTAAACCTTGAATTATTATAGGGCCACAGGTTTCTGGAACTGTCAAACACTGTCTCTGTGGCAGAACTGAACGTACAAAACAGCATAACATTGAATTGCTTCTGGAAATGATTGTGTTTGTGTGAGCGAGTGACCCATGGCTCAACATCGATTTGAACAGTTTTTTGAGACATGTAGTAGTGGTATGTATTGATAATCAAGACATGCGTTACATTTCACAAATCATTTTGTCTTTCCTTCCCAGTGGGCACAAGTGTGGTCCAACCACGGTGGTCGAAAGGCGTAAGGCTTGGATATTTTCAAGTAAATTGTGGTGCCAGAGATTAAGGATCACCCTTATCCCTGTAATTTGTGCAGCAAAAGGTAGTAATGAGAGGAAGTGTGAAATCAGTAAATTTGTCTATTGGCATTTCCAAACACAGTATGTTCTTCCTAACATAAGTATATCCGCGTCACTTTCATTGAGGACATAGCAAGTCAGTGAAAGAATATTGGTGCCGTTAATTGTTTGTGCTCCTATCATTAACTAGTCACGATGTATTTCATTGATTCGAAAATGCATACGTCTTTGAGAGAACATTCTTGTGAAAGGATGGGGTGAATGACAAGCCCAGTGGTTTATTCCATGAGAAAAATCTGGGTTTGACTCCCATATGAGTACCATATTATGCCAAGAAGAGTGAAAAACAGTACTAACTCACCTCTCAAGAAAATGAACAGTGTCTGTGATTCACCGACAATATCAACGCATTCTCTAGTTTTTTAGCAATGTACGGTACGCTACTCGATCGTGAAGCACACCATCTCCAACGCAAAACATGATGCTGTCATGTACATTTCACAATCATGAATACCACAAGGCCAGTTCAAGAATGTATTGTAATCCACAAATATTCGGACCTCCACTGCACGTCCGAGAGGCACTTAGCATACTGAGACAACGATATATAATGCCGTTTCGCCTCGAGGTCACAGCAGTTAATGTTGTGTTGACGATGAAAGATGGCATGAACGTCCTCGGAGCGTTGACGCGACTGCGTTTTGGTCTCCAATGCTTCAATCACCGGTGCCAGCAATGACGTTTGACGTAATACTGCTGGCCCTAGGATATGGTAGGCATCCATAATTACTTCCAGACAAATGCCATTTGCAAAGTTTCTGATAGCATGTGCAACCCGAGTTTTACAACTCACAGTAGGTATGCAGTAAGTATCATACACTGCTGTCTTGCTGTTGGTGGGAAATAATGCGTCTAATAGCTAGTACCTGAATTTACCAACTCAACGTTAATCTAAGGTGGACAGAAAAACTACAACCAGTGAGTGAGTGAGTGGGTGAGTGAGTTAATATTTAACGTGACATCGGCAATATTTCAGCTACATCGTGACGGCAACATAACACTGAAATGGAATGTATGTGTAATATAAAAACCTGTTGACAAAGGACAGTAAAAACACTAGAATATCACAAATATGAATATAAAACCAGCATGAAAAGCTGAAACGCTTTTATTAAAGAAGATAATACATTATAAAACAAGGGCTAAAGATCGCTAACAACAGAAGGTAGATCACCATACTAGGGACCATGGGGATTTACAGTACCTTTGCTACCTGCATGGACATAAGCTGGATTTACACCATCCTTCAGCTGCTGGCGAGTGTACGAAATGCTAACCAAATTTAAAATGACAAGAATACTACGATTAAAAACCTAGTAGACTTAAATTTACTTAGAATTTTTTTGGACTGACGTACCCTCTCAAGAGGACAATAATTTTACAATACTTCAGCCCCCTTTGAGGGTACAGCCACTAACAATCTCAGTTACTAATCTAAACTACCAATAAAAAAATTATCTATTTACAATTCATTCAACAAATCCAATTCTTTTAAAAATTCAATGATTTAATGAGAACTGATATTAGTAAAGAAGGTCCTTCATGCTAAATGATTTAAAATAGGTATCCCTTATGATGGAATACTCAACGCAATCAGGCAAGACATGCTTGACCGTGTTTTTTTCATCACAAGGGATACAAAATGGATGAGCCTCACCTTTCAATAGGTATTTATGTGTATATCTGGTGTGACCAATACGGCATCGTCGTATAATGACCTCTTCAAATCTGGACTGACAACTCAAGTAGGAATAATCAGTGTAGGGTTTTATTTCATATAGTTTATTGATACCTACTTGGGTGTCCCACTACTTCTGCATCAGATCACGGATGTAAGTTCTAATGCTAGCTTTGTAATCAGAGTATGGAATAAGAAGTGGTGTCACAGATTTGTTGAGTGCTGCCTTAGCATCAAGATCAGCCATCATGTTACCAGAAATGCTTACGTGGCTGGGTAACCAACAGAAGACGATGTCGTATTGGCCAGTAGCAAGACCATTATACAATTCAATAATTTCTATTAAAAGTGGATGCTTACATGATAAATTTTTGATAGCCTGAAGACAAGAAAGAGAGTCTGAATAGATTATATATTGTTTACGTTTAGGGTGTCTTTGAATATATTTAAGAGCTATTAATATGGCGTTAGCTTCTGCTGTAAAAATAAAACTATTATTTGGTAATCTAGAAGATATTGTTCTCGATCCAATGACAGTGGCCCAAGCCACTGCGCCAGCGTCGTTAGACCCATCTGTAAATAAGAATTTATAATTGCTATATTTATGTTTCAATTGATTATATTCTTGTTTATTCCATAATTCATTCGTTTCTGATTTTTTAAATGTGGTTAATGTTAGATCAACCTGTGGCCTAACCAGCTGCCGAGGAGGAGAAGAAAGAAAGCGGAAGGGAGCTATGTTTTCCAGTTCAGTGCCGGCTGAAGAAAGAAAGGGTTTAATTCTGTGCCCGAGAGGTTGAACAAGAGAAGACTTCTTGTCGTACAAATCCTCATAAAGTGGATAGAACACACAGTTATATGCAGGGTTAGATTCATTAGAGTGTAATTTAGTAATGTATTGTAAGGACAATTTAATACGACGTTGTGTAAGAGATGGTTCTTCGGCCTCAACGTAGACACTGTCAATAGGTGAAGCTCTGAAGGACCCAAGACAAAATCTTAGACCTTGGTGATGGACAGAATCTAATAGTTTCAGGTTGCTTTTGAATTAGAAGCAACCTTTAATAAATCGAGTGCCTTCAAGCATTTGGCTTTTAGGGATTCAATATGGGGCAAAATGGTCATATGTGAATAAAAAATAAGGCCTAAGAACTTAGCCTCCTTGGCAACTTTGATAGGGGTGCCACTAAGAAATAGTTCTGGGTCTTTATGCGGTTTATATTTACGGCTGAGGTGTATACAATTGGCTTTTGATTTAGAAAAGTTTAAGCCATTTTCAAGACACCATGCATTTATATATGTTGTTTAAATACAGCTGCAGTTGCCGTTCAATAGTGTGCATATTTTTCCCACGACAAGAAATATTAAAATCATCCACAAATAACGATCCATCAATTGAATCGTTTAGAACTTTTGATAAACTATTAACCTTTATACTAAAAAGTGTCCCTGACAAAATACTGCCCTGTGGAACACCCTGATCCTGATTGTAATGATCAGACAGTGTAGAACCCACGCGGACTTGAAATTGTCTGTTATTCAAAAATTTGGCTATGAATTCAGGCAAACGACCTCGCAAACCGAAATCATGTAAATCTCTCAAAATGCCATATTTCCAGGTTGTGTCATATGACTTATCAAGATAAAAAAAAGATAGACACGGCGTGTTGTTTTTTTAATCATCGCGTTTTTCACAAATGATTCTAAACGCACTAAGTGATCGACAGTACTTCTGTTTTTACGGAAATCACATTGTATATATGTTATGAGGTTATTTGTTTCCAAGTACCAAACAAGTCGATTATTTATCATGCGTCCCATGGTCTTGCAAACACAGCTAGTTAATGAAATCGGACGATAATTGGATGGATCCGTATGATCATGTCCAGGTTTAGGTATTGATACTACTATAGGATCACGTCATGAAGAAGGAAATTTCCCCGAAGTGCAAATATCATCAAACTACAACCTGAAAAGGATGAACTGGTCACATTTCAACCGATGCCCCTTCTGTAAGGTCACAATACCGGCGTGTATTTTTCATTAATATACATATATATTCGTGCGGCTCCTTGCGCATTCAGTTGTGATGAAACATTTGTTGTTTTAGCTATCGACAGGCAATGTAAACGTCAATTCTTTCATGGATTTGCCTTAACAAAATCCATAACGTCAATTCTCTGTGACAACTTTGATGGCATTTTTAATTTAGTGATTATTATATTTACGTTTGCATATGGCGCCACAAAATCGTTAAACACAAAGTTCATTTTGGGTGCATACATTTGTATGAAATACATTTTGTAACTGACAATCACACACGCCCATGCTTCTAATGGCATATGTAAGCTTGTTTGGAGCCTACGTATGAATTTATCAATGTCAAATATGAGGCAATATGAGGCAACATATTAATCTATGCACTGTATTTGGCACTTCAGTCAATAATGAAAAAGTAGTAAAAATGAATATCACTATCACCATGATTCTATATATTTGTTTTACTCAGCATGATTCGCTCAGGATGTTAAAATTTGTGTTATACCTATAACATTGACACTTGGTCAATAAGAGTGCAAACAAGCAAGAAAGGGTGGAATTCATGATTAAAAATGTCCTGGGTGTGCATGAAAAATGCATATAGCGTTCGTCATTCTTTGTAAATCGACCTTGATTGAAAGCACTTTTAATGCATTGTGTTTCTTTGCAGTGCCTGCACCCACTTTAGGACGCAGATTGGGTTATAGGTTTTTAGTTGCTTAAGCTGGATAACTAGGTATAGATATTGTGTGGCTACTATATCTGATCCACCGTCTCAACCTATCCCAATGCAGATGAGCATAACCATGGCCGTGGACCATGATTTGTCGAACTTTCCGATAAGGGCGACATATTTTCAAGCGCCTTTGAGTTTGACACATCGTTGTACAAACGTTATGACCACATACGACAGCAATACGCAATTACCCCCATACAGGACAGGACTATTTGTTGTAGTATGAATATTTTGTCAGCTGTTCCAAAATAAAGTGTGCGTGTTGTGTTATGTGTCCATTGCACAAGTGATCCCAAGCACTGTAATACTTTTAGTCTTAACGTCATCTTGTCGTGGTAGAGAAATGCCGGCAGCGTTGTCTTATTTGCTCAACTCCACGATGATGGATGGCCAACTACAAATCCTATTCATCTCAAAGGGTATTTTGCATGTACCATGCTGTTTGGTGGAATGATGACAGGATTCATAATGAGATAAATCTGAATTAATAAATAAAGAAGAAAGTCAAAATCCTACACAAACTTATGTATGTATGTATGTATGTATGTATGTATGTATGTATGTATGTATGTATGTATGTATGTATGTATGTATGTATGTATGTATGTATGTATGTATGTATGTATGTATGTATGTATGTATGTGTGTGTGTACGTATCTGCATTTTGTCATAGTAATCATTAATCCACCCTTATTAATGATCGACAAAACCAATGCCAAACACTTAATCTTTATGGAACATTGTGAATAGGCTTTCGAATGTTGAAGCCAATCGCTATCAACACCGTACTAGGCAACGACGTACAGTCTTTACCCACTGTAACCTGTGATGACGATATTCCTGGATTACTACACTGTTCCTGGTTTCTAAGCAGGTGACGTCGAGCTCTGATACCTGTTGCACGTAGACGTCGCATCACAGCCATCACATTCGCACAATTTCCATTCTGTTTCATCTCCCACACACGCTACTGAGTTTGAAAAGACTTATGAGGCTAATATGTGACATTTATTTTATCGAAAAGCTCAGCTACATCCAGTGAATAAAAATGCCTTGTACCCCGTCACATCAAACGTTTAGGTTTTCATTTACACATCACCGTCACCGAAACCGATTTCCTAATAACTAGAGTCCGAAAAATGAAATCCGTAACACATGTAGCTTTCCTCTACTCATCTACGTATGGTCTGTACTGTCCTTAGTGCGCGTAATAGGATTTTGATGCACCGCGTCTAGTCTCAAATCTCACTAGTTGAATAAATTGCTTCGTCACCATATTCACAGGCGTGAGTAGACATTACATGAAATAAGTCAACTCCCCAGATAAAGTAGGGCGGTTGTGGACTCTGATTCCATTCAGACATTTGCTGTTAGTGTCATCTTGATAACGATAGCTGTAAAAGATTCACAAGATTGCGTCTGTGCTTGGTGAGATTAACTGTCACGCTGAAAATATATGGACTGAAACATGAGTTATGAAGAATGGTTGTATGACCTACTGCGTTTTCATAGACTTCACCCGTTGGAAAGTAGTAGTGACAAAATATGATGATTGATGGGAAGTCGTATATGTTAATTAAAACATAGGTTGGTTTGCTCTGGAAATCAGGAACGTGATGCCTACTTAATCATTGTCTTTCGAATATAGTCATTTCGGTTTATTGTACTGTTGTACGCTTAAATTATGCAAACAAGAAAGTAAGAGGAAAGCATAGACATGACGGTTCAAGTTTGAAATCAATTATATACGTCAACTCCAGCATTGGCAGCAAAATCGAAAGATTATATATGATAACTGACCTGTATTTCCAGATTGTAGTGTGATTCTCGCTCACTTTGGTCAATTTACCGACGTTGCGGATATGGGCACTCATGTGCTTGAACTTCGAATTCGATAGCATGATCTTGAAACCTTTCACTTGATAATTGTCAACCTCATTCGTGTCTGTGATGGATGCACATGTAGGAGCTTACGATCAAAATCGCATTGGACATTAGGAATAGACTCACTACCTTTTTCATTACTCAAAATGGGGACATGAGCGAGTGTTTTAGGTCGGCAAGATTTGACGTGCAGAGGTGCATTGTTATCGCGACCATAGGATCTAATCCGAGATTCGGCCTGTTCATAATCTGTGAGTTTTCAGTACCATACCGTAGATCTGACAAGTTTTACAGGTTAAAACCTGTTGTGCAGTGTCTGTTTTCCAGGCGCCTTAAGCTTGCACATTGTGGTGTGACTACAAGATCGATCACACCATGAATTGGTTTGGATGCTGCTATATTTGTTAGGGTGTATCATTAATGAAATGCTTCATGATACTTCTTTCATGAGCATTTTAGAAGTGATTTGATGAAGAATGAGGCATGTTTATGGATACACAACTTATTTCATTCTGCGAAAGCGAAGTTTCGACATAGATTCGAATGTCGTTATCAAGCACATATGTATTAGTTTTAGAAGACGAATGAGCTGATTTAAGTTCTGTTGAAGAATGAAGGTTTATGTCTGCGTTGTGATTTATGTGTCACAACCATGCATCAATACACCACAGAGGGAATTTGTGTCTTACCATTTGCAACAATAATCAGGTTATGTCACGTAGTCCCCAAATGTCTTCAGGAAAGGGACAAATAGCCCATGATACAGTTGCACATATACTAGTACTTTCATCTTTAATAGTCCTCCTGAGGGGGTACGTAAGTCCCAAAACATTTGAAGTCCAATTTAAGTCTACCGGGTTCATAAATGTATTATTCTTGGTTTTTTTAAATGTTGGCTAGCATTTCGTACACTATGCATATGCTATTAATTCATTTGCATATTTATAATTAATCGTTATCGTCACGAAATGGCTGCAATATTGCCGAGGTGACGTTAAATATTAACTCACTCACTAACTCATTTCTTACACTCGCTAGCGGCTGAATGGATGATGTAAATCCAACTAGGGTCCATGCAAAGGTACTGTAAGTCCCCATGGTCCCTAGTATGGTTATCTACCTTCAGCGGTTGGCGATCTATAGCCAGGTGTTATATTGTACTGTCCCAATAGTGCTCTTAGTTTTAACTTTCCACGCTAGTTTTACTTTCCATTATGATCTTCTGGTGGGTTTACTGTCTTTCGTTGACAGCTTTTTATCATATACATATATTCATTTTTCTATTTCAAGAATGTTCTCGTCACGATATGGCTGCAATATCGCCGATGTGACGTTAAATTTTAACTCACTCAGTCACTCACACACTCATCTTTAATATCTGTCTATTTTGCTCAATTTATCTGGATGACGGATGGATGATACACGGTTTGGGACAACTACTGATGTGTGAAATTGTTGTTCTGTTATTTTGGACGCAAAGGGTTATTGAAAAATATACTTACATATTCACAACACCCTCCTTTACACACAACACACAAACCAATACACATATAGGAACATATGTGAAGACTACCTTGTTGCTGACGAATTAAAATGATATAGATTGCAACGTGTTTAGAGCCCTCTTTTATGGCGATCAACGGTTTTGTTAACAATGACACACGCAGAGACGATAGGTGTTTTAAGTTTGATCTAGGAAGCAGTAGCAGTAGACTCATCGAAAGACTCGTTTTTAGAGGCTACTAAATATATCTTGATATGGGTGGTTATCTCAAAAAAGAAACTTCACATAATGTAATTTTAAAAAATAATGAATACTTTTTCTCTGAAGATACATCTATGTATCCAAAATGGGATCCCTATCTTTCGACTCCAACCCACTCAAACCCATCCATTCGTCGTGCAAATGACGTTAGTGCCAAATCAGGTTTTGCACGTGCAGTCGACCATCGCATCGAAGTTTTCTTCATTTGCACGTGTTTGCATTGGCTTCAGGAATTGTAAAGGCACTAAACCACAGTTCTAACCGTGCTTTAAATAAACGTCAAATATGCAACGTGGCATGTTGCAAGCGAGAAGATCAGTTATTCACTGCAATGGGATGCAGCCGTACTGTGTACGACTTGCGAGGTCGTGTACAACAAACAGGCACCACTTCTGATCGTCCAAGGTCGGTCGTTCACGCGTGACCGTCAAATCGTGCTGCGTCACCCACGTGACAGATTATTGCCGGCTACACGAACCAGGGCTGAGATGTTTAGAGGTCGACTGTCCTCAGAGACCATTCGAAACCGGTTGTGGGCTGCCAATCCCCATTCTCGACGTCTATATCGTGGGCCAATATTGACGCCGTTTCATCAACGTCAACGTCTGCTGTGGGCTCCAGAGAGACTGGAATCGAGTCGTCTTTAGCGATGAATCCAGGTTTACCCTCAGATTCGTGGACGGCAGGCATGCAGTCTGGAGACGACGTCTTGAACGGTATGCCCAATGTTGTGTACAGGAAGTCGGCAGATTCCCTTTCTGAAGTTGCATGGTGTGGGGTGCTTTCTGTGGGAACAAGCGTTCCCAACTTCTGGTCATCCGTGGAAACCTCACAGCTGCTGCCCTTTCCTGAAGACCAGGTGCTCAACACTGAACTCGTTTCCTTCATGGCGGCTAATGGCCCAAGTCTACAGTTCCAGCATGATAATGCTCGGCCGCATGCCGCGATCCTGACACAAAATGTCCTTCAAAATCCTAGAATCAACGTCATGAACTGACCATCGAGGTCTTCTGGCCTTAACTCAATAGAGCACTTTTGGGATGCACTTCGTGGCTTCGTGGTCTTAGGAACCAACCTCAGAATTAGCAGGGACTTGGCTCTGGCGCAATGGCGCAGAATCCCCAACCACGTGAGGAGAGGCGTTTGGCAATGGTGAATGTGAGGGTCGGCCATACACAATACTGAACTGAGAAATTTCAAATTTTTATTCTTGTGGCTTGACATTATGTATACCCATGTTTCGGAACGGCGGTGTAGCCAAATGGAACTGATAGTGGCGCTGTTAGTGCATTGAGTACATAACACAGATCTCAGCAATGAAATAGTAACAATTTAACCATCTCTTGTTCTCTCATAGTGCCCTGAAGAAAGAATGTGAAGTTTCTATTTTGACTCAGCATTTGTTCTCTTTGGGATTACACATGCTGTGGTTGAAATTACTTGGCGTATCTTACCTATGGGCGCAAGTGTGATGTTACCCAACATAAAATTATCATTCTTGTCAAGGGTTTCTGGAAAGTTTTAGGTGGGAAAGTTTTCAACTAAACTGCAGTTCCAGAGACGATAGACCACATTTGTCTAGGTAGCTTGTGCTTTAAAAGTAGCAGTTATTGGAAATGTAGAGTCCGTAGATTTGTTAGTTGACGCTTCCAAACACAATATGTTCTTCCCAATACATCTATACCCGCCTCATTTTCGTTGAAGAAATAGTAAAAACGTGAGGTATGTGTTTAGCACTTTCTACTGTCATTAATTTCAGAGTTTTATCGTTTTACGTATTTACAGACCGTGAGTGATGATTGTCTCAAGAAAGTTGGCCAAGATGAAGGTTTGAGTTTGACTCCCGTATGAGCCTGATATTCCTGGATTGTCAAAAAACGGTGAGAACAGTACCAACTCACCTCTCTCGAGTTGCAACTGTGACCTCACGGAGTTCACCTACAATATTAACATGCTCTCCTGCATGGAGCAATGCACAGTATGCTATCCAGCCATAAAGAACACAATCTCCAACAAAAAATGATGCTATCATACACATTCCACAAACATGAATACCATAAGGTCAGGTCAAGTAGGTATTATATTCTACAAATATTCGGACGTTCATGGCTCTCACTTTACCATGCTGAGAGAACGATGTACATTGCCGTTTCGCCTCGAGGTCATCACAGTTGGTGTTGTGTTGACGATGAAAGATGGCACGAACACCCTCGGAGCGTTGACACGACTGCATATTGGTCTCCAATGCTTCAATCATCGGTCCCAGCCATGACGTTTGACGTAATACTGTTGGCTTTAGGGTATGGTAGGCACGCACAGTTTGCTACCAGACGAATGCCCTTTGAATTTTTTTCTGATAACATGTAGCCGAGTTTTACAACTCGCAGTAGGTATGCAGGAAGTATCATATACCGCCGTCGTGCCGTTGATGAGAAATGCTGTTTAAGACTGTGTTATTTACGAAATTGTGTCCTCTTCCAAATGGATTTATAGATGTGCTTCAGGCAGTGAATACTGGGAATTAGGGAAAGCGTGAGGGGGTACTGATATAGTTGAGTACCATATAGATAATGGTATACGAAATGATATCATGGTGAATGAGTTTTAACGACAACAATATCACCATAACATACGGCACGTATGTAACTTAGTTTACTTGATGAAGTTGTGAAAATGGCTTCCAGAGCTATACTATGAGTGTAATCGGTGATAGAAACAGGATCAGCACATTCGTCTAAATTCCAAATACATTTCTCGATTTCAATTACGACCAGGTAAACGTCCAATTAAATCAGGGGATGTTTCGTACTTTGTTGTTTACGTCAAAACCATGTTATAGGTAATTAATACGTAACCTGCTATTATTTTCCAGCAGCAAAAAGTCAAATCTACTCTTAATCATACAGCAACCTAAATCATCGGTTGGTTTTTGACTCAAGCAGCCTCATAATATCAATGACAGGTTAACCATATTTTCATTGCTTATGTTCATGCCGCCGCAGGAATACTGCAAAATTCTCAACCTATATTTGTACCACCAGAAAATAATGCACTAGTCAAATGATAAAAAGAAGTTCCCCTCTGTTTAGTCACAATACCGGATTCCTTGCACTTGAGAGATCCCATGCTCGCATCTGTTGTGAGGAATCATTGGTTTTTTCCTATTTTTCCAAACGCAATGAATATGAAAAATCGTTTTAAGACATGTAAACAAACTATACAAATCCACTTCCTATGGTAATTTTGGTTGCATTATTAATTCAGTGATTGCTATGTTTACGGCTGCATATGGCGCCACAAAATCATTAAACACAAAGTTCATTTTGGGTACATGCAATTATATGGATTACACTTTACAACTGGTATTGACAAGTTCCATGATAATTACGCACGCGTCCATATTTCACTGGGCATGAGTAAACCAGTTGTGGAGCCTATTTTATAGATAAGTATGAAATTACGAAGGCCAAACCTCTGCCTTCACAAACATGACTGAGATCTAGGCCATTAAGCGGCATATGCGGTAATTGGTCAATCGATGCACCGTATGTGGCACTTCAGTAAACAATTTTGACAACACGCATAATGAAAGATTAGTGAAAATAAACATCACTAAAACCATATAGCCGTTGTTCAAATGTGTCAAAGCATTATATGGATTCTATATGTTTGTTTTACACTACATGGTTCGCTCAGGATATTATCACTTTTGCTGGATCTATAACATTGACACCGGGTCAATAGGCGTGCAAACAAAGAAGAAATGACTGAATTCGAAAAGCCAGGTTTATAGTATTCGTCATCCCTATCTTTGTAAATCGACTTTGATTAAACTGTATTATTCGTGTGTGTTATTATGTTCCTGTGGAGTGACTGCACCCACATTAAGGTGTAGATTGGGTTAGAGGGTTTTAATTGCTTGAACGGGGTACAAGCTATAGCATTCACATCTCATTTGCTTTTTAACAAAACAGACCAATATTTTATTTTCATGCATTTCCTAAATGGTGCAATTATTTAGATGTTGAGAAAGACGCTAAAACGGCGAGCCAAGCCGAATACTCTACTAACACAATCTGTATTAGTTTGACACATCAGTGTAAAGATAAATATTCAAATAATTCAATAACTTCCATACAAAGAATACAATGCTTATAATTATTAAATGTAATAAGAAGTTAAGTTTACTATTGCTGTATTGGTTATAGGTTTTGCGTTGACGTGTCCATGTGTTTTAGCATTTCACATGGTGCCAAACATTGTGACGGTTATGTACATTTAAGGCTTCACGTACTGCAGTTACATCATGTTGTTTTGTCGAAGAAATGCCATCAGCGTTGTCCTTTTTGGTCAATACCACGATAATGGATAGACTATAACACAGCCTAGTCACCTCACGGGTATTTTGCATGTGCCATGTTGTGTGCTTTAGTTGATGCGTTGATAGGATTCATAATCAGATAAATCTGAACTGATACTAGAGAGCCAGACGCTGGCCTCAATGCAGTAAACTATATTAGCCATCCTGTAATTAAAATGACGACTTGGGATCACTGCGTGATAACCATCTTGACAGTTGTTGTCAAGCCAGAACCGTGAGGTAACTGGTTTCAGAATCGAGGACACAGTACACCACCAAGCAACAGCTGTCCCAGTCATGAACAAATAAATGATGATTTATGTCCAACAGTCTGTTGCATGAAACGTGTGACTTCACTTAATATATGGATGAGAACTTCGAGTTTGTTAATATCTAGAGTCTAGATTTATCTTGGCCCTAAAATGTCCATGAAATGTTGATTTATGATATGGTTAATATTATTCAGACGTCTTTTAAAACTGTTTTCTGATTCGTACACCCAAGGAATAGTACCACAATGCGATGTTTCAAGTATTTTGTACAATGGGTATCTGATGAATAAATGTATATTTTAATGTAAATCTGTTTCTGATTCCATGGCACAGGTATGGGGGATGACGCAGTGGTAAAGATACCAAGTGAGCGTGAGTATAAACCTTCAGTCATGAGTATAAAAACTGCAGTTTTTCTCTGACACCGATATGTCGTCATGGCATCAATGTTGAATATCTGTACCCGATGTTTCAAGCATCACAGAGTTGTCACAGGTGGCGTGATTTACGTTCTGTTGACAATGTTAACAGGATCTATATTATTTGCACATGAAAGGATGTTATTATGGCACATATTCATCACTGTTGAAGTTAATGGAGCTTGTTCTATACAGTTTGTGAAACTCTGATATATCATACCGTGGTGCCTATTCTCCAAGAGGCCATTCACCCATTATATTCGATCAACAACATCAAGGTTGAATGCTAATGATGGTAAATAGCGCTATGGTAAATAGCGCAATATGTATTATAGCAGGAACTGCGTATCTACAACTGTATCAAACTGCTTTGTTTTAATATAAGATGAAACATTCCAAATTCTGGAGGCTTTGAAAACAGATTAACTCACTACTTGAACGTAAAGCGCTCCATTCCTTTTCTCCCATTGCCGTAAACTAATATAAGAGCCATCATGTCAGTGAACAAGATTTGAAGTAGTTTCGTCGTGAAGTGATGCTCTATTGAAAGGGAAATGTTGATCTACACTAAGATAAATGTGATATTGTGTCAATGATGCATGATAAGAAGGCATAACCTTCAGTGTCTAGCTCGCGGAAGTAATGTAAGGCAAAATTACTCCGACGTACTTCGTAATATTTTCATCCCTCTTGGGCTAAGCGGCACTACGTGCACGTATGTTAATACGACTATTATTATAGTCTTAATCGTAGAAACTCGGTCACTGGGATTAGATTGGTCAATACCCTGTTCATAGGTATTGTACATCATAATGCACACATACAATCACCATATGTCAGGTGACTGCTGTTCTCGAAATGAAATAACCTTTGGTCGCTGGGTAAACGAGGATTTGAAAACCTGGAATTCAAATTGCTAGACATCCATGATATTCAAACTCACATTCGCATTATATAACAATTACAGTGTATGCTTCTAGAATAAATTGGGAGAGACTAATTTCAACTGGAAAATGCAAGTAATACCACTGACAAAATTAGCTGTCAGGCGGACGTGGAGAGAGCAGGACTGGACACGAAAGAGCAATTACTTGTGCCTGAAACAGACAGACCTGCCAACACTAAGCCCCACAAATCCCTCTCTCCCATACTCGAGATGTTGGGAATCAATTTGCTACTGTCTGGGGCGCGAAACATTCGTCATTGAAGTCAGAAAACTTGATAAAAAAGGCTCATTGTCCCAGGCTTACAAGTCATCGTCCATTATCGCACTGATCCAACATACAGGGTTCAGTGAGGAGGATCATTCTATATAATATTAAATCTGTACGCGATGTCTGATATACGCCTTGGACATGGACAGTTATTGATTTAACTTAGATTTCATGGCGTAAATACATAGTCCTGTGTTCTTATTTACATTCAAATCTCCTATTGTGCTTCTGATGTAAAACTAAATACAGTAAATCGGTAAGCCATTATACGGGATATTGATAGCGTTCGAGATAATTTTAGACAGCAACAATGGCGAAGGGTCTCTTATCAATATATACAAAATGAGAGATGTATTAACCGAATATATATGCGGATTTCGCAGCACACTATTAAATACAGTATCTTGATGACACTGAAATTGCATAAATGTAGCATGTTATTGTACAAAGGGTTAGGCATACAAGGCGTGTATTTAGTTTTTGCACATATATTGTGACATATTGTTTTGAATAAAGAGTCATTAGTTGTACGACTGTATGTGTATTACGTGTCTCAAGCGGCACTGCTTGCCTGGCACCACACAGTGCTCCTGAATTGCGCAAAGTTGGCACAGGTTGTGGTGCGCATTAAGTTCCTCCATATCACAATATATGTACATATATCTTAATCATGAACCATGAACCATATTTCCCCCTCTCTCTCTCTCTCTCTCTCTCTCTCTCTCTCTCTCTCTCTCTGTGTGTGTGTGTGTGTGTGTGTGTGTGTGTGTGTTGTTGACGAAAGGTTGGGTTGAGAGTTTCTGGTCTGACATGTATACAGATATTATACAGCACAGAGAAAGAAAAGCGAAAGAAATTCTAAAAATATGAAATACCATAAAGGTAAGCGTTCATGTTAACGTCTTCTAATTTAGACCGTGATAAAAAAAAGAGTTGCGTTATTTCTTTCGCTGTTCAGTATACATGAGCCTGAATTTTTTCGGCAGCAGCCTCAGTCCCTACTTATAGTGGGAAAACGATAAAGTGCTAAAGAGTACTAATCACAGTCGCAAAAAATGAAATACAAGTGTATCTGAGTACATTGTAATCGATTCCTTGGCAACAGCTACAGAAAAATAAAACCACTATACTTTTGCACACACAAGAATAATGCAAAAACTGATGCTGTCAATCGTTATACAACTGACAAGTCGGACACTTGTTTGTTAACAGTACTTTAATTTCATGAGCTCTCGTCATAATAATTAGCATAAACAAGCATGAACAGACAGTTTAACAAATATATAGATATATTTATAATACTACATAACAGTAAGTTATAATAACTTTATGATTTAAAGATACACATCATCATGCTTAATCTTATTATTCTAGACACAACAAATCATTGGATGAATAAATGACTTGTATATGTGTATGTATGCACCACCGTCATAATACTATTGAAATATACTTACAACTGAGGCCGAGCACTTGCAATTGCAATAAAAAGGTAAGGAAAACCACACATACTGATCACTGAATGTACTTGCAAGATATCGATAAGTCATATTGACAAATCGATCTCAAACAATATTGTGATCATAAATATGATGGACGAAATCCACAATCAGGGCTGTGCTGTCTCATCTACCAGCTCCGATCGAGGACAACGTTCATTACATAACGGTCATCTGTTATTGTTATATGATTCTATGATAAAGTATAGTTGTATTGACGTTTTAAAATACATATATGAAACAAATGGTGGTCGCCAGTACTGCAAATGACAAACTTTCTATGAACAAAGGCTTCAAGCAGAGTTGTTTGCATTAAACTGGCCATATCATTAATGTGTGTTTACGAACCACTATCAAATAGTGATGGTACATGGTGTTGACGAAAGTTTGAGGGTTTCTCGTCTGACATGTATACGGACACTTTCACAGCCAAGTCAATTGTAAAGTCACAGGAACAAATAATACAGGTCAAATCAAAACAGAGAATCTCATCAGACATCGGTTTAGTCAAAATTGTTTGTTTTTCCAAACGGCTGAAACTAGACCTACGTCTAGTGTTGGAAACGTGTTCTAACAACTTGTAAGCTGAATGGAATAAGTGTCTTATTTCATTAAATAGATGAAGCTCATCTGTACCTTGTGACATAATGACATGAGTAGGAATAATGAACAGTCCGCTATAGTTCATCTTCTCATACTGCATTATATCTATTATAGGTATGTTTACTGTGCAAGGCACACGCACATACATTAAAGTTACTTATACGATACATGAAGGATACACATAACAGACTGATATTTGATTGATAACCAATATCACGACAGTTAAAGATGGGATCCATGATTTAGATGTCATTTGCATTTCTGGTTGACGAAGATGATGATATACCAAATCAGTTCACATGACAAACTTAGCACCTTACATTACTGGTATCCCTATAGCATATTTACTAACACACTCGGTCTCAGGTTCCTACTGACATGGGAAGACTTTACGTTCAACAGATTGTCTGGGGCGAGAACTAAAGACCAAGCAAATAAAAAACAAGTCTCAGAGCAAATTGATAATTTAACTGATCCTGAACAATGGTTTCTTATTATCTCTAGTCCAAAAGTGGTTAATACCACAATTACCAGGTTTCGCTGTTTATTAGAGAAATGTCGAAAACTGTAATTGCTACTGTGTTGCAATGTTGCGATATCATTAAATAATTATGTTCCAGTGACGTAGATCCAGTATCCGAGCGAGGTTCCCTTGTGCCAACAATGTTAAATACAAACTGCACACACCCTTGATCTTTCTGGCGACTTCTGCGCTGGTGTAATTTAGATTCTTGGAAATCAAAGTGTTCTGCTTGCAAGTCTGAAGCGATTCACGATCCCGCATGTATATATTGCCAAACACCAAGATATAGCGATATGGTATATCTCAAAACACACAAAATACTTTCGAAAATGAATTATTTTGATGAAACACTTTCGTTGAATTCCGTTTACTTTACCACATGGGTTTGGTATGAGCAATTACGGTTTGGAGTTCCTTTGTTGCAGTGCCATCGCCATTTTCAGATTTTGTTGAATTACGTGTTATTGTAACATTCTACATTAACACTACATTGATATTTTAGCATGGTAAGGTAAATATCTATTTGGATTCTGCCGTTGTACAACACCTCTTCCAAACAAAGTTACTGAGACTGAAACTACTAAGACCGCAACTGTGCATGTTTTTAACATCCCAATATCTCGAAGAGACATCCTTGCTCGTCATGGTGTTAGTACGATTCACTATGCAAGTACAAGCATCACAATACAATCAATCGTATACGTGCACCATTGAATACACTGACACCAGAAGGATTAACATGCAATAACACTTCATGACTCTGTGCATGGTGTGGGCTCGTATGAATGATTAATTTATGGTA
The DNA here is from genome assembly GCF_037392515.1 of Haliotis asinina. Taxonomy (NCBI): domain Eukaryota; kingdom Metazoa; phylum Mollusca; class Gastropoda; order Lepetellida; family Haliotidae; genus Haliotis; species Haliotis asinina. The sequence continues at coordinate 71,862,185 of NC_090282.1, read as the reverse complement.
TTCGGGTTGTAATCCCTGATCTATCAGTCCACTCTCAGCATCGTGCGTTGATTATGGAATATATCTATTCACAGCACGTCTGAGATGTAGAATTACCAAGTGATGCTCTTATTGAACGACAGCGTGGTTGAACGTACCACCCAAAGATCAACACAGGGCGTAATGCAAGCATTATGTAATCACGGCGAGAAGCATCTCCCTACGCTGTCTTGGCCGAGGTGGCTACCCAGATCCAAAGGCTGTTAGAAGCCGTAATTGACGTACCGATAAGCACTTGATTTGAGTACATTGACATCCAATAATGGCAATGGTATGCGGTGTCACGGTATAATTCCTCTATCGAATGCACAAAACAGAATCCTGACGCGACCTAATGCTTCAGACACTTGTAATAGACGTGTGGCCATTGGTAACGTGGTCTATTTTAGCAACGGCCATGTATTGTTTGTATGTGGGTGGTGGTACCTCCTCGGATCTAACACACTTTTGCAGACCGAATAATGCACAGACCTGATCCCGGAAATGTTTCCCCGTAATACAGTAGATGAAAAAATAACATGCCGAGTTGGAAAGAGTTATTTCTTCAATTGCTTTTCTGATTGTGATATAGATGAAATAACTTCTCCATTCCGGGTCTGCACGGATCTCTTCAGCTGTCATCCTGTCGTTGGCCATGAAGAGATTCTGCAGGGAGTACACAAGAGTCGCTGGTAGCCACGTGCAAATTAGGTAAAACGAAACGGTTAGAAGGGTAACGGTTGAAGCTGTTGGACTTCCGCTTCCGGGTTGTTGGTAGGCAGGACCCCTTTTTGTCAGTGACTTAATCTCATTGATAACAAATATGTTGAACACAAGAGCGGCAAGTGGTACAATGGCAAATATCAACAGTTCTGAAATCCATGTCCAAACATTGATAATACTAGTTTGACCTCCAAGTCTAGCTTCTACTCTGTGATCACAATCCCCAAGGCTTGGATTGTATGTCCAAAAGTATCCCTGAATCACCGAGAGAAGCATTGAAGATATATACAATATCACCACCGCTATTATAGCTCTGCGAACCGTGCAGAATTTCTCTTTACTAAAGGGATGACATACTGCAATATATCTCTCGACCGTGAAGCTCAACACCAGCAATGGGGCCATATACTGTGGTACATAGTATATAACGTTAAAGATTTCACACGATATGGGGCCATTGTATGTCTTGATACCCCAAGCATAGTTGAGTTCAACAAAAATATGTAAAATGAGAAACACAAAGTGTGATATGGACAAGGTTCCTAGATAAATTGCAGAAGAGTTGTTTCTTCGTGTCTTCCTGTTCAGCCAGATATATGCGGAAAGTGGATTGCAGAAGACGCCGATGATGTAAAAGATAGGAGAAATACTGCGGTCGATCATCACTGACGCCGGTGCAAACTTCTCGTGAAATGTCATCATATTGTATGTGAGGAAGATGCTCTCAGTCATGTTGTTCCCCGCTGACGGGGCATCGGAGCCGTTGGACGTCATTGTTCTGCAACAATAATAGAAAAATCATCCATCACAGTGAAAGGAGGATATTCAATTTACGCTGTTTCATTTTGTGTCAACATAGTTCGTGAGACACCGTTCTGATCAGTATTGTAAAACAGCTAAAAAAGTCACAAATATCAATTACTTTCAGTTTTAAGCATTTTGAAAGAACTCCTGAACACGTGTGTGAAGTTAGCAATAGTTACGCCATGTTCGTAGTTGCTGAGGTATTCGCATGAATTAATGCACTAAGGTTTTACATCAATTCCTCCATAGCAGTATATAAACCAGTAAGGGTGATCATTTGAGGGAATCAAGGGATTACATTTCTTAATGAAACTCTCTAGAAAATGACGCTTTCCTCAAACTCCTCACTACTAAAACGATACAAGCCTATGTTTAACTAACGCTAGATCTGTATATTGATCAGGTGATCACATTTCACCTCTGATAATTCAACACACCAAATCATACACTTTGATGTGTCATTCGTTTTAAATCAGTTTGATGTTTCTCCATCTTAAAATGACACCATTTTGGTCTGCATAATAATTTATGAATAGCATTGATCTCCAGGCATTCTGAGCCATCATCTATTCAATATTGTGCAGACACAGAGACCTCTTGACTTAAATAGAAATGCAAGTGTCGCACAGAGCTATCAAAGAGGAATTTATTGAAATACAGAGAAAGGAACGAAAGGGATTGTGTAAGAGCAGACAATATCATTGCGGTATCCGTCGGTCTTCCTGCACTGCACATTAATCTGACATCTATCAACGTATCGGTCTCAGTGCTTTTATTTCCTTCAGCGTTTCGTCTTTGTCGTCCGGAACGTGTTGATTCATCTCCGGTGATCTGTAATTTTCTTGGTGCCCGTGGCAGTAATATTTGAAATGCCCCGTGTGCATCCCCTTTGTCCCAGCTGTTTGCAAAGTCAGCATCTGTCCAGGGCATTGGGGATCGTCTCAGCGGCTTAGCAAATTTCGATGGATTCGGGGAGGCAATGGGAGGCAATGAGTAAGAGTGGTGAAAATATTTGACGCGTGGATCCTACAATAACACGTTATTCCCCCAATCAAAATTAATTGGATGGAAAACGCAAGATAGACACAGGAATATACCATTATGAATCACCAATGACTCCATATGTTGGCGAAACAGAGAGGCATGTCCTCCCATGCAGTATCAAACCACAATCAAAACAAGTATCTAATTACTGCCACGCTGGGAACATGAGTGCCGTACTCTTCTGCTTAGTAAAATAACTACTTTGAAAACAGGATCTTCAGCTTGGAAGATAACGCTAAAAGACATCGATTGACTACTGATAAACTTCCAAATTCTTCATGTACATACATGAACTTTGCTGATTGTATAATGTCGTTACGTCTTTGAAAATATTAAGAAAACATAAAATGAAATAGTTTAGAAAAGATTAATAAATGTACATCATATGAAGATGTGCTGAACAAGAATAATTATAAACACAGCTCTTATTTCTCCGATTTCACATATAAAATTTGATTAATGAACTTTTAAAAAGATTCCCTTTGCTGCCATATTTGTCAGTTCTTTAATGACCTGCTCATGGTTGAGAACGATTTCATTGATGCTGTCCCAGGTAATGAACTGAATCTATATCGACATGTTTTGTTGCGTGTTACTGTGTGATTCTGTGCCCACGACGTTTTTCTGACGCTTGAGCAACTACGAGCGACGGCTGATCACTTGACAGAGCTATTCTCCTCCCCTGAAATCACTGAGGCATCTACTTCTTTCTTCCTTGTCAAAGGAGAAATGATTGATTTTCATGATGTTTTAGTAAATCAAACAGAAGAAATTCACTGTGGAGGGGATGGGTCTCTTTGAGATCAAGCCAACGCTGAGGTCTGACATGAAGGCATTGTTTCCCATTGACAAATATGGCAGAGCATCAAACATACAGTAACGGAACAAACTAAACTTGTATCCGCTTTGAGAGCAATTTTGAATAGTCGATGATCATTATCGAGCAGAATGGTTTGCTTAAGTGAGATATAGACGTGTTCTTTGAAAGTTCAGTTGAAGCATAACGGCACATTCTCTTCAAGTGCTTCGTCTCTCCCACTTACACATGCCAAGAGATAGCTCTTGATTTAAGAATAACACTAAGGATGAAATTAAATGTACACAAAAAGAACGCTTCGTTGATTGTCCAAGACTCAATCACATTCTTCTCTAGCTTCCGACTTTGTGACACATAATTAATGCTGGAATTTTCCTGAAAATGTGTATGCAAGTCCCACAGGCGATAGTTACGGCAGAATTACTCAATGTCCCTAGATAGAGTATAGATCTTTCTGGATGCGCAGTAATCTTCATTATTTAAGACGTGAACATTGTTAAGATTTTATGTTAAAAGGATGCAAAGAATACTGTCCACTGGGCAATGTTAAGGTATGCAACAACGGCGGATACACTTGACATTAAATATTTAGTTCCAGTGCGTCAGTTATGAATGGTACTGAAGCTCACCTAATACAATATGTACTCCTGTGAACAAACGCTTACAGCAGTTAACATACGTGCACTACGCCATTTGCAAAAATGTGATTCCTTGATGTTTCCTCAGATAGAGTGCGCATTGATGCAGCCAGTCGGCAACTGAACTGACTACATTATTTTCGTGGAAACGACATCTGAATCTTAGCATCAATACGTGTGTCATTGTGTACACTATGAAATAGTGCCTTGTAATGTTGTACACACATCTGATCACATCTTAAAAGATGTCATTATTAACCACAAATTCGATTTAATGGTTTGATTTTCGTGGGTATCAAAATATTTCACAGTACACGAACTGAGGATGCATGCTTTCTTAACTACTGCATTTCCGTACTTACAACCAGGGCTCGTGAATGATCAAATGCGTGGTTTATCATGAACTTCGTACTGGTCATTTCGGATAGTTGAAAACATGAAAACTGTCACAGAAAATAAAATACGTTTGTCAATACCCTCTTCAGTTCCAAAGAATCATGCAGTTGAATAATATATCATGATAGAGATAGAAATATCAGATTAAGGTTAACACACGTTGTGACATTGCTAGCAGAGTGTCAGCGTGCATTCTTGCGGGGTTAATTATTGCCAGGTCATCGCTATATGCACCGAAGTTTAAATCTTGCTGACTGCCTCGTTTTGTTTGTTTAACGTGGCACTATTCTAGCTTTCTGGATCAGAAAATGCAGGGACCAACATCACGAGCAGCGGTCTTCCGGGATAAGATGACATGTGTCAACCAAGTCAGCGAGTCTTACTAGCCTGTCAACACCAACCTAGTATCTTGTGACATGAAAAAACCCATCCATAATTTGTAATCATTTTTTCTACTTTCTTTGCTACTTTCGAAAATTGAATAACCACATGTTGAAAACTGATATCGATAGCTCATGATAACATTCGGAGACACATTGCCATGACGAGCACATGTGCAGATGGAATCCGAGGGAAAATAGCGAAGCTTAGAAATACTAAAATTCACAAATATTTAACGTTATCATGAGTGATCTACGACCGCTGCATCTTCAAGGTAAATCCTGAAGCACGTTCTCACCACATTTTTATCAGTGTCAACGTTACATCCTACAAATTATCCTCAAAGACAAGTGGCTATTCTGAACAAAGATGTAGAACAGCAGTAGTAAGACAATGATCAATTATACATGGAGAAGTCATAATTAATATAAACTCGCAACCTATCGTCATTCTTACCAACCAGAACACAGTCGCTGAGTCGATGCACGTCACCATGCGGCAGTGGATATGTCCACTGTGTGGGAACTAAGACTAACACAGCTCTTGGGAACATACATAGCGAAAGATAAATTCGTATCTGTCGTGAAGCCCTGGCACGACGGCGATCGTCCCAGATAGGTTACTTGGCATTCGGATTATGTCTAATGGCACCACACTTGATCTTGACACCACACGTTGTAGTTTACATGTGAAATGTTTATGAATTCTTATATTGCGGTAGTCATAAAAAGGGTAATATGCCATGAGTTTCCGCAGTTTGCACGACGCCTGGAAGATCAGTTACATAGTCTTACCATTGCAGAGCAGGCTCAAACATGGACCGATACTGAATTTGAACATTTTCCTTTACATGATCCCGTTTTCTCAAACTGAATTTGAACATTTACCTTTACATGATCCCTTTTATCTGAAGCTAACAACAGTGTTGTTGTTTTTGTTTTGCTTTCGGTAATAAGCAATATTCGACAGTATTACTGCAGTGTGTACGTAATCCATCTGACAGTATGAATAACACTCCTTTCTGTTTAAGGATTCAGTGCCGCATAACCAAGCATGTCACCTTTCACAACCTGCAGAGATGCATTCAGATGTTTCCCAGTGGGTGTCTCACACCCACTCTTTTAAGTGCACTTCATTTGGCTCATGAAGAACCAAAGAGCCTTTTTGAACATATTTAATGTACGTGAAATGATGCTGCTCTGAACGATGAATTACAGTATTCACATGCACATATAGCAAAATAAAGTAATTGTGATCCTGTTCCCATTTATCATAGTGACAGTGTTTCCCCGAGACATTTTCACTTTGATGATGTTACGTGTGAGCTAGGCTGAACCCGGACGTTCTGGATATTCTGAAGCTTTACTGAATTTACAACCATGTGCTCTTGTTTCGTATAACATTTCCGTTGAAATATCTGTCCAGTTGTATTCCCATGTAGAGGGATACACATCCGTCGTACAAAATGTGGCTTTGTCACACACAAATATGCATTCAGTCAGCCAATATATCTCTTTCCGTGGAGGCATGTGCACTTTAGATGCGTCGACGATAAATAATAATCAGTCAGGCCAAAAGGTATTTACTTACGCATTGAGGCGACAGGTTAAAGAAGACAGTGGTAGGGAGTAGGTAATCGGTAATTGTACGCCCGCAACGCGATATATTTTTCATGTGCAGTGTAATACAACTGAAACAGTCAGGCTCCCTCGGGTATTCGAGGTTAGAAAAGGCGTTGTCGTAAGAGCAAACCTTTGAATAAAAGTATGTCCGGTGATTCGACGTAATTGATAACGTGTAATAGTACCACGGCATGGATCCTTGACCGTATCGATTACAAGGGCCACTGTTCAAGGTTCAATGAAATATGGACAGAAATTCAGCAGGCAGTATCCAGTAAGTAGAATGTCGATTACGGTGATCCAAGCCTGTAAAAATAATCATTTCAATGCCCTGACCTTCCTCTCATTTTCAGCAGAACTGGGCATCGTGATAACAAGGGCCGTGTGCTCGTGTCATTGAGTTGAAATTAGTTTTGCGTCACGGGAATATGGTACGCCTTCGGGCACTTCTGTATTCGGTACATTGTCACAGTCATAACGTCTAGGCATTGCTGGAGAGAGAATCAGTAAGTAGATACAACGTCTGATTCCCACTGTAACCAATCTCTTCGTTTGGGATATATTTCACCAAAATAATACTTTTCATCCTAAAGACGGGATACTGTCATTCGAAACATAGACATATATTCAGACGTGAAATCTGAGAACTGCGTCATCACTGATGTACATAAATCAGCTAGAGCTGTCATCTGCGTGTGCGACTAACGTGGGAATTCAACCTTACCTTGTAAACACCGGACCTGGTACGCTCCTACTTGCCATATTATTATGCATCGCTTAACACACGTGCGTTATATATGCATGCATACATGTATACTGATATGACATTTGTGTCAACGAGATACTAAAACCGTCAAATGGCACTGTATATTACGTACGTCGCTGACATACATGGGAGTATTTGTTAAGCGAAGAGATTTAATCTTGGTAGGAAATGGTAATATTCTAAATCAGTCCTTCCGTTGTGGGGGGAGCGGGTAGCCTAGTGGTTAAGGTGTTTACTCGACACGCTGGAATGAGTGAGTATGATTTTACTCCGCGTTTAGCAATACTGAAGCAGTATCACAGCGAGAACACAAGAAAGAACATGCGGGGAATCGAACCTGGAGCGGACGCTTTAACTATCAGTCTACACAATCGCTCCTGTCACTGGAGACCCGAAGTGGATTCTTTACACGGATACAGTGTGTGAGGCTCATTTTTGGTGTCCCATGCAGTGTAGTGCTGCTTGAATATTGTCAACAGCGGCACAGTAGCATACTCATAGTCACTCACTCACTCACCCTAGAATACTTCGGAAAATCAAGTGCAAGATAATGATCAGTTCAGCACCACTAACATGACTCGAACATATGTTGAAATAAATAGTCTAAAATCAAATAATAGGAAAGAAAACGGAAACACGACCCGTTAGCAAAACACGTGACAACACACAATGAAAAACAAGTGTGAATTTCAGCTGTTGGTGTGAACCAAGTTCCCAAATGATACCAATTGAGTATGTGATAAACAGGTTTAATCTGTACTTGAATAACAAGCTGTGAGATGAAACGAAAGGGGATCCCTTCGACCAGTATCGATGTCCTCATCACAAAGGAAAACAAAGCTACTTTAAGCCAAACCTCCACAAACCAACGATAATGATCTGAAAAGTCAAAGGTAAATGTAATTTCAGTGACAATAACCTTCACGCAAACTGCACTATATGTATATACCCCCTCTTCCAAAATACCACGTGACAGAGAGTCTTCTTTTGATGTGAATACTGAAATCCGATCTTAATTCCATTTGGGGAGGCGTTAAGAAGGATATGCCGAGAAAGGTCTTTTTGGGCTAAAATATTTTATTTCGCTCAGTACTACTGGCTTTCAGAAAGGCATTTCACATCACATATGTAATTTAAATGTCTAAAAACATACCAAGACATAAATCTACATCTTCCAGGGGTACAACTCAAGTAAATGATGCCACAATAACATTCTTCAAACAAAATCGCAACCATTTTTGGAATAGTAATGGATCCACAAATATAACGTCTACCATGCAGTGTTCTTTGGTGGTCTTGATTGACACAAAATCTGTTGAAGTAAAGTCGCAGGAAGCTTCTATACAGTACATGGTTTCTTCATTAATGTGAACCCAACATACACGTACATGAACCTGTATCCCAATTTAATCATACCAAAGCTATCGTCCCCATGTCTTTCGATTGGGCATAACACTCGTTGTTAGCTTCTTGTCACTAGGACAATTAGCTTTCGTTACTCTGCCAAATTGGACAGAATGACTACCCTCACTTAATAATGGTTCGTCATAATATTTGGTATATTGATTTCGGTCATGGAATGCATTACAACAGCAGCGGACATACGCATAATGGTAGATCGAGTTTGATATAACAAAACTGAATACAATAGAAGTCTGATGCAAGGGAACGAATACTTTGCAAAGTATTACAATTTCCTTTATTTCAAGCTCTAAGTAATACGGTTCTGTACGCGTACCGCTTTAGTGGAACCCACGAATACTAGTATGGTGCCTCCAAACCAAGAATATACACACGACAAACAGGGATTCGAACAGACGATCAGATATTTCTAATTTTTCTAGACAGTGCACTGCGAATGTCGTTGGAATGCGCGATTTGGGCGCAAGCCATTTACCAAAAGGGTAAATTATTCGGAAATTAGTAAGAATGTTTACCAGACCAGTCACCTAGTTTCAAAACATATCTACAAGATTCAAGTATTCCATGTCGAATGAATATGACAATCAAAGCTATCACCATAGTTATGGTCAGCGGACAGTTTACATCTAAGCATATGGTCAGGTTCGTGGGACCGATTCTACACCAATATGCCATCTGTGAAATTCGAAATAACCAACACAGGAAGTAGACCGTTTTTGAAACTACCTTCCTTACATTCCTCTCAGAACGGCCTCTGTGGAATGGTAAAGAGACTACTGTGAGGAACGAACACCAAAAGTCATTTAAAACAGAAATGTTTTTTGTTACCCTCCCAACGCTTGGCGTAAAAACGACAGTAAAGAACGAGTATACCATCTGAAGATAGCATACAACTTTGACAGCAGCACGGTATCCTGTTGTACATTAACACCTATACATCTATACAACTATCACACATACATGTGCCCCCGCACACACATGCTCACCCTCCCACAGGTGCACAAATATGAGCGAATTAAATATAGTCACGTTAGACCACATTGCATAGTATAGCCCCAGTGCATGTGCCTGATAGCGACAGCAAAGGACACTTTAGCTTCATTAAAGCTTAAATAGTAAATCACGTTTAGTTCAACAGAAGCCCCTTTAAACATAGGCCTACTGCTGAAATGTAACCAGGATGTGTTCAAGGAGATGGAGACTAAGATGTTACAAGCATGTTATCAGACTGCTTGCTGCGCTCTTTAAACACCAACTCCCTGGAAACCCAAGAGGACTGTACAGTATTCTCCCAACGCATAATGGACACACAAGTAGCGTGACAGCGCCTACTACAATGTCTCCGTTGGTGTCACATTCGGCAAATATTATCATAAACATTTCTCTCCCGGACTCATTCTAATTCTGCCTGGAGGTTATGACAATTATAATACAACATATCAGTAATAACATGCGCAGAGAGACGGAGAGGTAAAGAAAGTGAACGTGAAAGATGTTTCTCACAACATACGGTTTCACAAATTCAATATAATATTGCACTTTCCGTTTATCTCTAAGAAACACTGACGTGTTAAATCGTTCAAACTTCCCTAGCTTCAAGCATCACTCACCTGCTGTGCCGAAGCCGCCGCCGCTTATCCTCTGATAAAAACACTCCACACACACTAAACTCCTCTGCGACTCACTGAGCATGTCAACATGATAGCGCTACTCATCACCTTAGGCCTCTCAACGAATACACGCATACCTCTACAAATTACATTATTATGATATGAACACAAACAATCCAAGATCAACAGGTTCAGAAAGCAACACCTCCAACAAAAAAGCCATTGGATAAACTAAACACGGCGTTAAGGTCCGATAGGTTTGTTCACAGCGTGTTCACTAGTCTTGACACTTACCCTGTAACATGTTTCCATTAAGACACAATGGTTTAAACCGCACCTTTCCCCATGAGTAGCGGCAGAAGCAATGATGAACCAGCCTGATTGGTGAATATGACTTTCGCACTAACAGGGGAACCCAAAACCGCTAACGTCATGTCATAAATAACCACAACTCGTTAACTAATTTGACATCTGCGGGAAAGATATGCCCAGGGTCCTTTCACATAAATGCCTGCTGACGACCTCAAAGGCAGACGGAACTTAGCGGAAACCTCCTGCCAAGACTCTAAGAGGTTGGACGAGAAGGTGCTAAGCTGTATTGATAATATTTGTGTGGCTGGCGCAGATTCCCATGCTTTTGGCTGAATCGCCGTAATAATTGAGCAGGTTGTAACAATGGTCACGATGAAGGACAGCTGGAAGCAAGCCCTTAATAATGAACGTCGGATAAACAAAAACAAACCCATTGGAAAGGATTTTCTCTATGATATAAAAGTGTTATATCAGAAGCCATTCTTTCCGGGCCTAGGTATTATATCCTATAATATATCAGCAGAAGTGTTTGCTACTGTGTAGATATGTCCTATATTACCAGTACTAAACTTTGAAAAAGTAATGTTCGAGATGCTGCAAAACATTTTAACAAGGATTGATCATGTTTAAGGAGTCTGGTGGTAACAGTGTCTGCTGGAGGAATGGGCGGTCAGGGGTTCGATCTCCGGTCGCGTTATACCAAGCTACCGTAAGAGACTGTAGATGTTGTTCCCCTGCATGGGACAACAAGGTATTACGGGGGTGGGGGGGGGGGGTGGGGGGTTAAACATCCACTGTCTTTTACGCACAATCTATCAGTAAATGTCAGTTTATTGCTTGAACTGTACAACATTACTGTTAACTTGCAGCAGGAATCTGTAAACAAGACAGAACGTTAAGTGATGTATCGACAATAGAGTTATGGTGTGAGAATGGTTTTACGCCGTATTTAACAATATTCCAGTAATATCACGGCGAGATACACCAGAAATGGGCTTCAGACATTGTACCAATTTGAAGAATCGAACCCGGGCCTCTGGTGAGACGAGTAGACACTTTAACCACTAGATTACCCCACCCCTCAATGAGTCACTCCATCGAGTATATACTGCTTTTATTGTCACTTGCCAGGATGTGTACAGTTTGAGTTACAACGGCCATGCACATACACGCACTGGCACATACGCAGGCCAACGCACACGCACACGCACACACACACGCACACGCACACGCACACACATTGGCATATACGGCAATAGTATAACTGGCAATAATCTCGAAATAACAACTCATAATAACTTAGCAACACTTACACCTTACAATGGTAAAACATAGTGAGTGAGTAATAACCCAATATCACTGTGGGAGAGACCTGACATAGACTACCTACATTATACCCAAGGAATCTAACTTAACTTCGGCGTGATGATCAACCGCTTTAATGTAACAGTTGGAGAATCATGCATATTAGTTTAACTTGTATGTTCCCGAATAATATATCGTGTTTGAAGTAATTGCCTGCATGGGCTATTATGTGTGTCACAATTAACATTCGACAATATTTTTATCGCAAAGGAAGAATGGTTTAGGTGGATTGATGTGTGCAATGCTCTGTGTCGTTAATGCGTTGGAGCACATGACGTCATCAATTCATCATTGCCGTGCATCAGGACCACGGGTCAATACGGTGTACCGAGTCGTTATAAACCTGACGCCCTTTCCTGCAATCGTTGTAGCAGCATACTACAATTTAGTAATGGCAATACTAAACCAGAAACATCTACAAGAAGAACGCTACATCTGAGGCCGACTGCAACAAGCGATTTTGCATGTCTTCCTTTTCCGCAAAGAGATGTGTCACCAACTCACTACGTCTAACTAGAAATACCCTTTCGCGGCTGCTTCTGTGACCATAGAGGCATTTCAGGTAACAGACTCCGTATTCTGTGCACGGAGCCCTATGATCGTATCGTCGTATGAGTTTGCAGTACACACAATCTCTAAACAGTTAGTGGTGATTGGCATGGCTCGATTTGGAGATGTTCTTGAAGGTCTGTATCGTGACAGTCGAGTATGATAACCTGTGGGTATTAAGTAGACACTACATTAAGACACAAAATAACAGTCTGTATAGACTGTCTGGCTATATTTGTAATACTACACAGGGCCATAGAACAAAGAGACTTTATTGCGTGACGCTGTTTCAGTTTCAGACAACCGTCGGAATCATTTGACACTGGTGTTTTTGTGATGTTATTTATGTATACACGTCTCGCAATGTAAATGAAATATGTTCTCTCTGAAGCCTGGTCTGCCACGCAGAGAGATAACATGTCAACATGATGGATCATTACGTCAATGAGTTTATATATATAAACTCTACGCTTCAGGTAAATACAAAATAATAACGTAAATGAAGACAGACAAGTCTGTTTCTGTCTGTGACATTGGTAATTCGTTCATAGGTGAATATGGATACTGAAAAGGCTATTTTCAACAAATACAAGTATATAAACCCGATTAGGTTACACCATTCACTGAAGTATTCACGGCTCCTTCGAACAAATGATTGTTGTGTATACATGCACTGATATAAGATATGTTCTTGGGCTCTGAGGAGAAGCAAATTGATATTATCTAGCACTTCCGTTTCCAAAGGTTTTGAAAAGAGCGTTTTATGTAGGTTCTAATTCATTGGTGAACAAGACAATGTTTGAAGTTGATAAATAATTTATATTTTAAAGACAATGAAACGCAACATGGCGCTACACCTGAAGTGAAATGCTGTTACTTGTCTAGTTCTCATCACGCGCTATGAATCCATGGCAGACATATATAATTTATCTCCTGACGGAAGACAAACCACTTGGGGCTCTAGGTTCTTAATCCTGGCACAGACGTTACCAACTGTGAGGATCAAATTTCTGTAATTAGGCCCTCGGGCATCACGTCTTCGTGTGTATATATGATAAAACATCTTGTAAGACAATAATAAGCATTTGTGTGGAACAGGTTTCCAATAATTTCACCGACCTAAAACTAATGATCAACAACTTCTTGTCAGTTGCCTGTGTTACGGATTTGTAGCCTTTCGCAATGGCAGTAATCAATGATGAACCAATGGGTGTACAACAGTTCTATTTTCATGACAGGAAATTCTACATGTAGGTCAGCGGACAGTCGTTCATGAGGGCACCTTGTTCTTTGTGATAACATAGCTACACATTGTGTTATGCACCAATAAGTATTGTCTTTGAAACCTGTGCATGTCTAAATTCATTGCAGATTTACTAATTCACTAACATTTGACACACACAAAGTACACTGTTCCTTACTGACAGATTTACGTTGTGGCTAGATTTGTGAAAAGGGTCAGGCAGAACATCAATGCAGCTCACATACAGACCCATGGAAATGGCTTGCACAGCTAGACGATTTCACTGATTTCTCTCATACCGTTAACCATATTACCTACTTGACATTCCGTAATAAATGTAACCTTTAAATAAAAACCTTTCAACGGCGAGCCTTCTAGCCAACAGTATGGCACATCTTGGTTTGTTATATCGTTAAGGCGTTAGTATATCAGATAAAACATAACGCGATGACATATATAGTGCATAGTTGATGACTAATTTCATTTTTCTCACCGTGATAATATTTACTGGCAGTAATTACAACCCAGATAGATGCTGTTTACTTTAACGATGTTTGCAATTCCTGTCATATTGACAAGAGAATGATATAATGAAACAAATAACATTGTGCAGGATTCTTTGGGAAAGTATCACTAGCTGGCATTCATCGACATACGCATATACATGCTTCTATATTTATATATTTAATTATTGAAAGACATATCCAGTGACAGACGTTAGTGTACAGTGTTCAATTATGCATAATCTACAAGCCTAGTGACATTTATTATAAAGAAAATCAATGAAGTTATCACTGTTGTTAGAATACCGGTTTTTCAAGAACATTTTGTGTGGTTAATTTGACTTTCATTTCTTTTGTCGGCGTTGTCGGTGTAAACATCGCAACCTATTCATCACATCCCAACGCACCATATGCCAACGTGCACGCACAGCATAAAGGTAAATAACAGTACAGTAGGCATGGCTGGTAATAAAATGAAGCATATCTAGTTAAGAAAAACACTTCAGCATGCGTTCATAGAAAATTTAGCTTACATTCCAAAATAAATGGAATATATGAAAATATGTATTCATATTGTCTCAGCTTATTCGATAGGTATATCATCCATATTGCATAAATGTGTTACATACCACTTGCATGTAGCTGACGCGAATCCTCCTCACATTCCCGGACATACATCCACAGGTAGGTAATACAGTATTTCACTATCAGTTCTTCGTGGTTTAGTTAAAAGACGCAGAAACCTCATGAACATAACCGTTGTTCTCTGATGAGGCCAGGCATTATTGCAACGGAGCAACAGCTTGAAGAACAGACGTTTATTGTGATTGGCCCAACCATCTCTCTCCAATGTCGAATGTTGGTCATGAATAAAAGTAATATTGACTCGCCACAGTCAATGTGCGCAGAAATAATAATATTGTATACTCTACTGTAGGTTTATTGGAGTGAGTCGTTATTGCTAAGAATATCCTGTATAATATTGTGTGAGTAATGCATATGGATTGTAGACACAATGGCTATCGTGTTAGTGTGGTTCGCCAAGGCGCGCTAAATACAATTGCGTTTATTCCTAATGCAGAATGTTAACAAACCTAACCACTTTGCCATGTGCCATTCTAACATTGTGTTGTTGAAAAATTTATCATTTCTCCCCCCCCCCCCCCCCTCACACAATCACTACAGACAACCTTCCAAGATATTATATGTATTACGTTAGAAGTTACGTTACGTTATAACAAACGGTGACGAAAGACGAAACAATTGCTGAATTGTACTTATTAGGGATCGACGTATCTGTATATATATCTGTATACATCAGTTGCCTAAACTTAATGAGTCTGCTTGCTTGTCGCGGCATGCCTTCAGTTTGCCCGCCAGAGAAACTGCCATTTATCAAGGGGAAATCACTCTAGTCTGAGAGACCCAACGTGTTTAGTTAGCTTGTCCTGTCATAACGTTGGAGAATGATGAAAAGGATGTAGAAAATGAAAATGAAACAAATGGGGCACAGAAGAGTTCTGCCACATCTCAGATATGGAAACTATGAAAAACTGTGTCCCAGTTTATATCGGCAAAGTTGCTCTAGCTACGTCCCAATCAGACACTGGTTTATTATCTTTGACTATTGTTTCCCTGTGTTTCATCAGAGTTCCAATGCTTAATTGCCAGGACACCGCCACCGGTGCAAATATGACAGAATGACCTATCTCATATCTTCCGTATCTCTGTTTTGATATATCACATAGAACTGTTGTCTTCGAGCTGAGACGTGGCTACATGGGCATCAAAATATGGACTTGCTGAAGATGACATGGAACCTGAATCACATAGCGGCCATGATTTGTTTGCAAAATTAATAACACAGCTCAATACAACACCTTCGTAAATATTTTACTGAAACATGGTCCATATGGACTCACTGTAGCCTCCTATTGATGCAATATAAGACATATGACTTGATTGATATCGATACGTGAAACTGTTAGGCGAACACTTGCCATATATGGTATGTGAACATATGCTCCGGACATCGAAAACTGTCGCACGTGGACTTGTCGGTGTTTACGGAACTGGTTTCTGTCACATGATGTGCGTAGGATCTTCAAGCGCTCCAAGGGATATAACTCTATGGGGTTCGCTTAAAAAAAATGTTCGGTCTGTGGAAGGCTTGAGAGTCGATTTAATGCAACGCTGTATTAATTCCTTCGAACTTGATTATTTTATTTGAATGAAATATTAATACGTAAGTTCTTTTTGGAATAAATTACATGATAGCTTCCCTAAGGGCTGATAGTATTATAGAGGGATGCATTATTTATTTTTGGAGAAATGTAGTGTCATATAGTGCCTTACAGGGAACGCAATTCTGTAATGATGTGTCGATGCATCAAACCATTAACACGTACGTTTGTGTCATATTGCAACGGTTTTGCCAATAACATAGCTGTGAAGCTCTTCCATCATGTCATAACTCTCTCGCTCGTGTATCACATCGTAACTCTCTCACCCTTCCGTCATATCGTGATGCCACAGCTGAAGGTTCCTGCTTTGGACTTCAAGGAATTAAGGTGTAATTCACGATTGGCCTGCGGGGGTTTTAAACATGTAAACATTATTATTTCTGGATTTTATTGAATGAAACTTTGATTAAGACCTTCTCTATTATCGACAGGGTGTTTATCAGGATAAACAAGCCTTGATACCTTATTAAGGAATGCCAACATTGGTGTTCAGTGACGACCATGTGCACAAGTATCGACGACTGGCGAAACAGATCACACTAGCTAACAGCTATCGCAGTCTCTTATTTCATTAAATGTCGATAAGTTCCGCGTAGAGATATATTACAGATCACCTTCTCCGTAAGAGGATACGAAAAATACGAGTATAACCTGAAAGCAAACTGTTGTTTCACTGTTGCGATTCAATGCTCCCCGATCCATTTGGGGCTTCCTATGTAATTAGACAATCAATTATGTTGAGGTATGGTAAATCAGATCAGAGTGGATGTGTTTGGTTGTAGTTCTGAGCATTGCATGTAATTAAACCTTTCCCGCAGGAGGCAAATGCGGAGGTGGAGTTAAAGGTACAGGTCGGCGGCCATAAGGATTTGTTAATGCTTCCATCGAGTTGTCGTGTTTCATGGCCAGAACAAACGCAACTGAATATGTTAAAACAAGACTATGCGAATATTTATGTTGTACATTTATGTATTTATTGCTTGCCACACTTTGTACAACAGTTGAAAATTAACATGCCGTTATTAATGAGGCATGGTATTGCCATATGGTATGGTATTGCCATTAGCTATAGTATAAAAACAGTTAACGTGAGTTCTAAATGGTGGAAGAGCAGTATAGGCATAAATGCACCTGTAGTTCTTCGCATCGTTAAACCGATACCACGCTTTTGTTTGGACAACTGTTAACAGTTTTGTTTGCGACCACTAGTGATCGACAAGGACTGACGCAGATCTCAGATTTTTAT
The DNA here is from genome assembly GCF_037392515.1 of Haliotis asinina. Taxonomy (NCBI): domain Eukaryota; kingdom Metazoa; phylum Mollusca; class Gastropoda; order Lepetellida; family Haliotidae; genus Haliotis; species Haliotis asinina. The sequence continues at coordinate 71,844,483 of NC_090282.1, read as the reverse complement.
TTTACCAGTTTGGTGAAAACGGTGAGATTAGGAATGGTGTAGACGAAACCAAAACAATCCTGGCGAACAGGGATGCGAATCCATAACAGGTTTCATATGACTGGGGCGATATATATAGCTGGCCCCTCAGTAACCCCACAAAAATACATGCTGTAATTACAAGTGGTCCATATATATCTTTCATGCCATCTCATGCCATCATTTCAGTCTTAATGTCTACTGAAGGGGAAGCCTGGTGATTAAAATGTTCGCTCGTTACGCCGAAGACCCGAGTTCGATTCCCCTCAAGGGTACAGTATATGAGACTCATACGTGTGGCCTCCGCCATGATCTGACTGGAATATTACGAAAAGCGGCGTAAAACCATTCTCACTCAATTAACGTCCACTGTTATGTATTCCTATGTACACTCTTTGTCACGTGTATATACACAGTGGTTGCATCTCATTGATTATATCTTAACAACTGCATTAGAAGGAACGGACTTAGAAGGCACAATGAACTAACTAACACACTTATAAAAGGTTCATATATTCCTCCCTCCCCAAGGTATGGCTTTGACATACCTTAACTGAACTTAGAATATCAAGTGATCCCGGTATTTGATGAATCTATACCAGCAGGATCCAGCTCAAAGGAGGAAAGCTAAAATCGTGTTAAACTGCGATGTCGGTAAAACACTCTCGTCGCCAATCTTATCCTTGCGGATTAATTTTGGTTTAGTTTCTGTCATGGTTCAACAGGTGTTGGCATTAAGCAAATCAAATACGTATCTGGTTGATCAGGTTACTCGACAGAAAAGTCTACTTATACACTGAATGAAATATTATAATATAAGCTGGCGCGGAATGGCACTTTGATCGATTCCTTGAATCGGTCATCGTGGCATCTGTGATAAGTTTAGTTCCGCATGTATCAGTCTAGTCAAGCTCCACCAACTGCGATAATGTGCATATTACCAGCTAATGTGGCGAAAGAAGCATATACGTCCCCGGTGACAGTCTGGTCACAGCTAAACAAAGTGCCGAGGAGGATTAAGACGGCTATAAATTGACCCTAAATTGACGAAATTTGTAACCTTTGACAAACTGTTAGTTCCACAAGTGGAAAGAAGAAATATTCTGGATCCTCAACATCACGCTACTCACAAACATATGGTTAACTTTATTTTCAAGGTTTTATTTTTCTCAACTTCTACCAAAGTTAGTACACGAGTGAAGTGAAATATGCACTAAGATGGCGTTGGAAAGGCGCTAGTACATACTCGATACAGGATAATATAACATACATACATACATACATACATACATACATACATACATACATACATACATACATACATGTTATTTCCTGTCCTATTATGATGTTGCTGGAGATTGGAGAGTCCCAAGAAAAAATGATGCATTCAACGAGACGAGGCTAGGCCGCTTTAAACAGAATGTATCTACATGTACTTTTCAGAAAGTCTTTGTATGGATGTACATGCACCGAAGAGATATACAGTCACTACCGTTGGCATTGGTATGATTCTAACCCACACAGAATGGTATTGTCTGACAAAGGAAAAGAAATGTTTGCATTGCCCATGTTTGAATGAACGTATCAATGGTTACAATAACAGTGACTGAATAACATATAAGTGATCTTGACAAAAACACGAGTCTATGGTGAAAATGTTACCTATTTCAACATGTCTGAAAGACTCTCACAACAGAAACCGGTGTCACTGTTGAATGTTTCAAGAAACATGTAAAGCCGTGTCTGAGCAACTTCCGCGAACGTCGTGTCACGATTACAATATTCCAAATAACACTCGGTTCTAAGCAGGACACTGCACATGTCCAAAATGAAAATCTCCATCTGAGATCCCATCGGCGTTACCGGTAGGTATAGCAATGGCCCCTGAGAACGCCCTGCACTACAGCGCTGCAGCTAAGCCTTCCCCACACTGGCTATCCTGATTCTATCACACCATTAACAATCTGCCATGCAGCCCCTGACACCAGCAGATACTGGGATCACCAAGCAGTCTTTGGGAAGCTGTCTGAAGAGAACAGAGAGCAAGAGACAGAGTGCATCGCTCACAACCACGGATGATAAATGAGGACTAACCTTTACGTCAGACTGGTCCTAATATGATGATGTCAAATAAAGAGATGAGACGCGAGATAATTCTTTGACGCTCTGTGCATTTTTTTCTGAGGGGCGTTTGTCTTTTTAGGATCATCAGAATTAACGGTGACGTCCAGATGATTGTCTTGAACGATTTGCTGACCTGTAAAATGCTGCCCTCGTAGGATGTTATTAACGATGTGTTATGATTGGTGCATATACACATATATTGCCAATTATATAACTAATTTATATATGAATAATATTGCAATTAAAATATATAACTGAATAAAAATATATGTATACTAATAGTTTCTGAATTCCCTATTTTGACTGAAACGATACCCTCCCAAAAAGTATTTGGGGTGAACATTTGACTACAGTTAGCAAATGTTTGTGATGGGTGTCAGTGGTGGGTCGAGGTTTTCGCGAAGACCTGGTATCAACATTGTGTCATAATGATTCGTTCGTTGTGGTCTGTTTAATCTGGTGAGAGAGGGATATATATATATATATATATATATATATATATATAGAGAGAGAGAGAGAGAGAGAGAGAGAGAGAGAGAAAGAGAAAGAAAGATATAGAGAGTGAGCGAGTTCAGCCATATCGAGACGAGGACATATTTTGCATTACAATAGAAGATGTGTCTATCATTTAATAAAAATATCGACAAAGGACAACTAGAAAATCACAATTACAAAATACCGCTATTGGGACAATGCAATATATAAACAGGTTGGAGATCGCCAACTGAAAGGAGACCACCTAACTAGGATCCATGGGAGCGAGCGAGCGAGCGAGCAAGAGAGGGAGAGAGAGAGAGAGAGAGACACGGAGAGGTAGCGGGTGGGTGAGTTACAGTTGATTAACTTAAGCCTGCTTCGCAAAATCCAATTTTCCAAGACCACTTGATCATAGCTGGGACTAAACTGACCATTATTTCCAGTTGTCAAACGCCCATTCCTTACGGATTACAACATGCACCTCTATGCTGTGGTAAGTAACTGACCTCCTAAAGTAGGGTAACAATGCTGATACGAGGCTTCTTAGTCTCAGGAAACTGCACTGTTACATGTATTGGGCAGTTGTTCAATAAATGTAACGTATGGAATATAATGGATGTTGTATTTTGTATGATCGATCTCGACGGAGTTAGAAAACTGAATGAAACTTAAATCCTATTTTACAACGCTCTTATCGATCCTAAATACCAATTAATTTCTACTTTAAGAAACGTATTATTCTTGGCAACTAAAAACAACAGCGGGATTAAGTATGAAACAGAACGTACAAGTACACTGCCAGTGTGGATTAATATAAGCAAACAAAATTAGAAATGCTACACACAGTTTTCTTCTTGTACCAAGTGCCAAGGGGCAATGGTATGACGTCAGTTTTGAGGTGGTCTTGGCCACCGACGTGTGTAAAAGTGGAACAACCGTGAAACAACAATCACCTGCTACCAGTCACGTGCTCAGTTAGCCTCACGGGCATTATGGAATGTATGTTATGTATCGACACAAGAGACATTCTGCAAGTTGAATCAGACATCGTGCATGGCTCAATTCAAATTCGTGAGCATGTCATGAGTAGGCGAAATGCTGGACAATCCCTGGCAGCAGTTGCACGTGCCCACTAGGATTGGTTTCTTTTGTTTCCAAAGATCATGGATAATATTTCCATTCAAATAATGTCTGTTGTGTTTTTGTTTTTGTTTACGCAGTAACATTTCAGCTACATGACAGCGGTCTGCGAATGACCGAATCTCGACCAAACAATCCAGTGATCAACAGCATGAACATCGATTTACACATGGAATATGATCACATGTCAGCGATCCTAACCACTCTATCCTGTTTGTCGCTTTTTCAGGACAAACATCGATCACTGAAGACCGATTCTAACCTGGATCATCACAGGTCATTCTAAATTATGCCGCATTCCACTTTTCATCCTGCGCATTGCTACCTGGATCATAGCAGCGTGACACACATCTATGCGCATGCTACTTCTTTCGTAGGACTGAACGTTTCTAATGTCGTTCAGTATATGAGAATAACGACTCTTCCTCCAAAAAGTGCGCAAACCGTGTAACATGCAAGAGAAAGAATACTTTACAAAATTCCATACGATGTCCGTGATGTTTAGGTATAACTGATACAGACGATGACCACTGTGATATGACTGACCTAATAGAAAGACTTTTCAAAAGACATGTTTTTGTGACATATCTTACCGTCATGTAAAATGCTTTAATTTCATGGGTTAATGCCGTTTTAATACGTTTCGGTGTCATCATCCCTCCCAAGAGGGTGACAGCTCGCTACCACGGTAACCGCCAATCCCGCCGCCGTCAAGCTGTACCGCTAACAGTCGTATGAAGTCATAATGTGACGCATGCAATGAAAAGAGTTCGAAAATAATTCGATTAGCGAGGAAGTTGCGGAGATAAGAAAGCGAGTTCCACACGTCCCTACGTCCAAGTAATTGGGTGAGTTACTATTTAACATCACATCGGCAATATCTAAGCCATATCGTGACGAAAACAATTCATAATAAATTTGAAACAAATGTTGCAGAGGACAACCTGCCGACGGTGGGCAGTAAAAGTACTAGAATATCACAGAAATAAACACAAACCTAGCATGAAAGACTAAAACAATGTAATTAAAGAAGACAATACGATATAAGACATATATAAATCGCTAACAACTGGAAGTAGATCACCATACTAGGGACCACAGAGACTAACAGTACTTTTGCTGCCTGCATGGACCGTAGTTGTATTTACACTATCCCTTCCATTGCTGGCGATATTGGTGAGTTCAAGCCCATATGATAATATCAAATATTCTACGAATAAAGGTATGGTTGAGTTAAATTGACTCTGAATTTTAAGGGACTTACGGTATTATTTTCAAGAGAAGCCTGCATATAAATTTAATGGAGAGTAACTACATCAGTCGTAGTTACTGTTCGTTTAAGTACGTGGCCATTTAGTACGTGCGAACAGCCTTTGCGTGACAACTGGTATTCCGTAATACATTAACAATAATATATATACAAGCACTCCCTTTGTAAATAACACCAGTACTAACGGTACTAATTTAAACACAAAATATATAAATTGGTATGAAAACAATTATGTGTAATGAAAAGGGTATCATCTCTCTTCTAACAGCCATATGCATGTCTATTCTACCTTATCAGATACATTATTGTTTATCACACAGAACTGACCAGATACATGAAAGATGTCCAACTTACCTCAGGCCCAAACGAACAGATGAATGCTTCAACTGGATAAATATCCTTGGGATACACCTGAATTATAGTCAACCATCTGGAAAATAACGGAAAACGTTGATATATATCACGCCTTCATGTTGTTTTACATAGCAAATGTGTGATAACGTCTGTACGGCCTCCAAACAAGAGGAGTTGATAAGGAGTTCTGCCAAAATATCACCAACTGTCCAGACTCGCCCGCCACGAACTTGTTGCATTACGTTTTGGGGTGGCCGTAGCGGACTTTCGTGAGGTAAACGACCAGTTGGCGAACGGCCAACGAACGTCACGCACGCACAGCATCACCCTAGCGTAAACGATCAGGAATGTTCTCCAATTATTTGATCCTATGAGGTAGAGTGGAAACTGGACAAGGCGTTTGATTTCTCTGACACGTTCATTCTAATACACAGCATGTAATGATCTAGGCAGTGTCCAGCTGTGACCATTGAATGGGACATGTGCATTTGTCTGACCGCCGCTATCATACAAGGATGGATATGAGTGCAATGGTATCAACCGCTTCGAGGCAAGTTTCGCGTTTCCAGTACATCCGTTTGTGTGTAAATACACAAAATGACATGGTGTGGGTCAGGGTAACTTTTCAACTGAATAAACAACGTTGTGGAGGGTGGGATAAATATCCTACGCGTCTCTGGCCCGACACCTAGATAATGTGTGCCTTAGAATGTTATAATATGTGTATGCAAAAATACAGAAATACAGATACCTGTCCTTTCGATGTAAAATATATGTGTTCCGGACTGTTTCACCAATTACCACAGAGGGAGTGTAGCCTTCCATTAAATCATATGTGACAGGTATATCACGCTCAATAAATTTATTAACTTGTGAGTCATAAAACCTGTTACAAGGAGAAAGAAAGAATATAATGTAGCCTTCAGGTACAAATTTACATGGAAGAAGTATAACACGGAACGCTTGCATATATACTTGTGTGGGCTTGGATAGGCTCGAGTTTCAGAATAATGAAAATGACCAGCTAAGACCCTTGGGGAGAGATTAGACCTGCATGAGAGCCCCGATATCACGTTGGTCAGTCAGTTGGACAATAGCTCAATCCCGGTCAATCTGCGGATGAAACCGATCATTGTTTCTCCATGCTGAGTATTTCGGAGAGCACGGGTTTCTAATACCACCTAGGCTTAAGGGAATGTAGGATTTTCACCTCATGCCCCGACTGCTCAAAAGGTTTCAATGTATAATGCATGTATCCCACAAATGGGTAGATGTATAGGTAAGCGTTATGGTGGAAATAATTTAAGTTCATATTTTAGTTAATGCGAAGGATTTTCAATGCAAATACTTTAGCCCATGGAGTCCGAATGAGTTATGGTGCTTAGGCCACGCTTCAAACAACCTCACTTACCTACTTCTTGCGGTCCAGTGTAACAATATGTTTTGATTTGTGTGCAGAAGAAAACGCACTGGTGTTGTTTAAGTGATGACAGTGCCACACGGACACATTTTATCACCCCTTTTACAAAACGCACAGCGGCAAACGTGTAGTTCATGTAAATGAACACACATAACGTGGTGAATGCAAAGGACAGTCTGAGATGTTAAATATAGGGTTTCGATTTCAGTATATCCAATTTCAATATTTACATCAGTACATGATATATGAAACCCTATTTGGTAGTTTTCTGTCTTGGCGTATATTGTGTTGCTTTACATATTGGAGGCCAGTATCTATGACTGGTTCATTACGCTCGATACAAGTCAATTGTGTGGCATTTCTCTGATATAGGATGTTTTCATAGGAATGAATAATACAGACAGTTTCATCTGCTCATCTATACGATTACAAGTATCTCTAGTTCAGTCACCCAGGAGACCTTAGCTATAAACGCATCAGTGTTCTTGTCTGATACAACTAGCCAATGGGATTTCTTATAAATATGCATCCAAATTTCAAATCAGTAAAGAATGGTAAAAGACCAGTAGTTAATAGAGATAGCAGCAAAAGTCATTCGTCTGTCTCATATCACAATATTATGTTGGCAAAGATATGCCAAGAGAGAGAGAGAGAGGGGAGAGAGAGAGAGAGAGAGAGAGAGAGTGTGTGTGTGTGTATGAGAGAGAGAGAGAGAGAGGTTCCTTTGCATCTGCAAAGACTTTTGCCGCTTTAGTTATATTTATGTAACTATATATATATTTCCGAGACATAATTTGTCTGTAAAGAAGATCCTAGCCCAACTAGTATAAACTAAATGTTCTATTCCATAAACATTTCTCAAGGAAAGGCTCAAGGGCAGCGCTGTTACCGTCCCCATACACATTGACGGAAAGCATAGCCACCACTAGAAACAATTATACGTTTCAGCTGGCCCAGCCAGAGAGTCCACTAGATCTCCTCAAGTGACCTGTTCCTGAATGACATGATCAGTCCAGTGACACTATCTCATTACTGTTGCTATTGAGCATAATTCTGTGTTTTAGAGGTACGGGGTAGGCTTTGGGTTGGAGGCTGGGTCGAATGACTTCAAGAAGCATCTCCATCGATGCCATCATTATGGACAACTGAAGTCCAGACAATTCCCTGAATCACAGCAGCCGTCTCCTGACCTAAAAGAATCGGTTCGTCGTAGCGAACGTCCATTGCGATGCCCATAGTGACTTGCAGTAAATTGTTTTACCGTGAAGACGGAACCATGGGATCCACTTAATAGAAGAAATACAATATTTATATATACCCAAAGGGATACAACGCAATCAACAGACAACGATCGTCACGTCGGTGTCACATAATGTCGATGTTTCAAAATCTACATGGAAAACAGTTAATATAATAATCAATATGGTGTTTCTTTATAAACCAAATACAGTTTTGTGACCTCGTAAGAGAAACTGGAATCTTCATGCCATACACTGCACATGCATTATTCAAGCGTATATATCACTGGACTTCAGAAAATATAGCTGTTCGAGAATACCTTTGAATAAATGCAAAGAATTAATTTTCAGAATGAGCATGATTCGCCGTGGGAGTAATTTACTGTTGGCAGCTCTGTGAAAGCGTTTATAGCCAGTTGAAATGTTTCCCTAAATTATTGTACGTCATTTTGTCCTTTCGTCGAGGAAATCCATTTCTGCCATTTTAACGAGGGAGAAGGAATATTGTTGAGGTGCTTTATTGCTGACACTATCACATCCATAACGATTTGTATTTCTGGGAGCTAGGGTTACGTATGAGCATGAGAACAAATTAAATCACATTTTCACGGATTCTGGAATTAATCAATATTTTCAAGGTTTAACACATTACCTCCTTGCATTTCGTGCAGGACACCCATGTTATTTTTGCAATATTTCAGTATAAGTCTTTCTAGAACAGAGTTTTATGTGCTGTCGGGGCTATGCTTCCAGTGAAAATGTGACTTAATTTGTTTCTGAGCAAGAGATACTAAAACGGTGATTTAATGCTATTTTGGGGGAGCTGAAGCAATACAATATTCTGGATGGTTGACCAGGAGCAGGTGCAGAGATGTTTCAGAGCCACATTATACGTAGTGATACAGTTATGTCTCAGTTTAGGGTTCAGGGCTTGGATTTTCGAAGCTCTCTTACTGCTAAGATAGTCGCAAATTAATATTAATGTGTGTATCTTACGACTATCTGAGCGCTAAGAGAGCCTCGAAAATATAGGTCCTGGCCAGTATGACAGCGATTTGATAACTGCCCATGCACGTACACGAATTTCACAAATTTCGCAATGACATAGGTCGATGAAACTTCTTCGATTAGTGCCACCAACGAACAAACTGGCAAAAAAAACCTGACATGTCCTGTAAAAGACTTTGACACCAACGTTCAACAAAAATAACACTCACAGATCAGTATTTTCAGTTAACAGTCGACCCTCAACGGGAGTGCAACCTACAAAGTTTGAAAACATAAATTGTCATGGTGTTTTTGAAGTGTTTTCTTTTTTTGACGGATTATGTTTTCCAGTGAAAAAATGTGGTGGGCGAATCTCGATTCCATCATCTGCAATAGCTTTTATGTTTCTAAATGGCGAAGCATAACACTCATTCGCGCCTCTTTCATAACCTGGGACTTCAATAACAGCTCTCACTGCTATATTTAACATCTCTTTTAAGTAAAAAAGTAAGCATTTACTTTGCCAAGAAACAAGATGAACGTAACCAAGTCACTTGGGAGACTTTGGGTTCATCAAAGGTGAAATAACAGGTCATGTATATCCGACATCTTTCACGTTTATGTTGCAGTGATATGTCAATCCAAAATTTGAAATGCAAAGAAAACCTTTACGAACACTGTTTCCCCTTCTCGATGCGACGTCAACACCACTTTGCCATGACGTGTAGTCAGAGAAATCATTTATGGTACGGCGCCCAGAGTGCTATATCATTAAATTGGCCAATACATATGGAAGTTTGTGATGGAAAGCAAGCCACGTGGCATTTCTCGTCGTTCCTTGAGAGCAAAAGAGGCGCTACAGCGCCGGAGAAGCGGCGCTGAATGTTTGAACTTAATGAAACTATGGAATGGAAATAGATCAAGGTAATTACTTGTCAGACAGTTGAAATAGACAAGACCCAATTACAAACGGCACGGGAACTGATGGCCAATATTTTCATTTCATTCTGATGTTCAGAGATGATGAGGCGTTTCCAACACATCTTATAGCAGAATATACAGAACCTTTCTCCGTATATATACCTTCATCAGAACAGATACCTGAGAGTGTATGCATTATGTCGTGCTTTATGAACCATTCGTATGTCATTATTCGTACTTCGTACTTTGGTCATTTGGCGACATATCAATGAAGAAAGATGTCTCAGTTGGTAATGTCCATGTGTTTTATGTGTCCAAATGTGATATGTCAGTGTTGCAAATGTTAGTGGGCTAACGCGTTTATAATGATATATTAAGCTATTTCGAGAACATACCATCGTTAATTTCAATCTGCAAATCATCCGATCAAGGTAATTGACATGAAATAAATCCTACGTCAGACATTGTGTCAGCGAAACGGCTGTGTTGGTGTAAGTATACAACGCAGTATAGATGATTCAGTACACACATCGATTTAGAGTAATTAACTGAATTCCTATAGAGAGTGATGCCCTGCTCTGGTCAGTCTTTCGTGGTGTGAAACTGAAATCAGCCTTTTTCGCCATCCTCTATCCTTCAGAAGCTCCACCTGCGATCCGCCGATACTTAAAGATGGAGTAATCTCAGTCTGCTAAATTGATTCGGTTACACACGCAACCATTCCCAGTTTGGAAACGAAATGTGGTTGACTGTGGCAACAATGGATTGTCTTTACTAAAAGTCAGATTCGAAGTTCTCGTGGCGAAATAATTACACCCATTTGTGTCGTCGGGACATACAATGATAAAATCAATCCTTCCTAAAACCACGGGTAACATGTGATCTGTCTCCAAAACAGGAAAGTCCACATTTTTCTGAAAACATTATTAAACCTACTACGGCAGTGACCACAAGCGTTCTTAGTTTGCCACTTTACAAAGCATAAACTCTGTTGGGATTTCGCTGGAAAGGCCTCATAATATCTGACCACGGATATAGCTTTGATAGACGATCATCAGGGACTGCAAACCAAGAGTCATGGCCACAGATGGTTCTCCAATAACTCTATTACGCACAAGGCTGCATATGTACGTTCAAATCGGTGCTGACTGAAACGTAAGCCTGATTCACTCACTCACTCGTTCAGCCGTTCATTCAGAAGAGTCAGTGTTTATGTGCCACTGAAATTGCCATGTAACAAGCCCGTAATTCACTACTGCCTTTAACCGTCTCTTTACATTAGTTTATTATGTGGTATTCTTTGGGATATGGACTCGATTGAAGACTATATCTCCCCGCCATTAACGTACATGTATTTCATTACATCTTTCGCAATATGAGCGCTTCTGTCTGGAAAACATCTTACAAGTATTTAATCGTAAATGAGGTTTATTTTCTTAAGTGAAACGTTGCTCGTGCTGTACTGTACAGACGCGATTTACCATCATAACAGCGAGGACCATCTACTTGATTATACGTTAGTGAAATGATTACTACAAATATCCGGCCATTTGGAATGCGTGTCTGTCTAGCCAGCGGTTCAGAAGTCCCTGTCTTGGGGACAAGGGTTCAGAAGGGATAAGCATTCGTAGCCCTTGTTCCGCTACAGATAATGGTGGAGACTCTGCATTAACGTGATTTTCATGTCGAGAAGGAGACGGAAAGTACGAAGCTATGTTCTTGTCAAAACCAGTGCCCACTCCACTCATCATACACAAAATCTCCTTGTTTTCTAAATCAATCATGCACTCAACACAGGCCCGCCACACAAGCATCGGTGCAGTTTTCTGTCATCAATAACATGAATTGTAACAACTCGGGATAAATTTGAAAGGACTATCACCCAACGGTTTCAAATCGTTGATATGATGATAACTCAACATAACAAACGAATTGCTTTAATGACATTTCAATGTATACGTGAACCACAAAGTTAGCACAGTCTGATGTTTCCAGAACCACTTCCGAGACGATTAATTCGCACTGGATGTCGTTTTTGTCACTTGCGAGTGAAACACGGCGGGATTCAACCGGGAATGAGTTTCAACGTTTTCTCCACACCAAGAATCAAAACATGTCACTGTGTAATGAACAAAGCATTAAACAAAGCTTCTGTTGTTGTCCATTCAAAAAATGTACACGTTACACGTTCATGACACGGTACTGGTCGTTTTTAACGATTCTGATGAAGAACTGACGCAACAACTAAACTGAACAGTATCGATTAACTATTATTGGCGTAAATACCATGATATCACCAATCAATAATCATTGGCAGCTTTAATGACCAGGAAAGCATATGCAACAACACAGAATAGGCTGTAGAAGAACGTAGCGCAGACTCTTGTCGGGATTAATGCCATTTCAAAACACCACGGGCTCATAAATGCTGTTAGAAGCCATGATCGCTTCCTTCCCGTGGCGGCAGTGAGGTACAACACCTATATAAGCGTTGAAAGAGGCAATAAGCAAACAATAACTGTCTCAAAAAGTAACATGACTGCTTATACGCTCAAGAAACGGAAACATTCCAGTGCTTTGTATGACCATGCACTGATAACCAATGTTTGCGTATGAGTTAGCTAATGGTCTCCTGGAGAAAAGCATGAACAGGACATTGATTACGCATTTTCGGGCTGTAATTAAGGAAGACGCTGGTGATCTAAAGCAGTGCTTAACCCCAGCGTGATGTATGGTCAAGTCAAATTCATTCTTTTCTGGTAGACAGGGCCATAATTACGATACTAAAAGACGAATAGCAAAAACTTGTGTGAGTGGAAAGTTTATTCTAAAGGTTAAGGTTTGTTGTGGAAACCTTGTAGTCGAGGAACAGGGATAAATGAGAAATGATGAAACGACAGTAAGGGTGTAATCACATCTGAAGTAATGTTTTTTTGGGCATGGAAATAAATATCTAGTATCACACCATGTTTGGCTAAAACGCATGACACTTTTATGACATGTAGTTTATTACTTTGCTTATGGTGTTTCTTGGTGACAGTCGCCATTACGCTTGAAGAACTAGGTCGCTTACAATCCTTGTCCGAGATCTTCTGTTGCTGACATATAAGGAGACTTAAAGGGCCAGTTCAATATCTGTATTCCTAATCATAGCAAGTATAATGTGTCCCCTGCAGATCAAACGCTCTGCCGATTATTCTGAAGCGTGAAACACATCAACGGGATGCAAACGTTCTCCATCATGTCACTGACCAGTCACAGGTTCATTCACAACAACCAAATCAGTTCGTCTGCCACGTGAGTTATCTCAGTGCACCATGACAGCGCCGCCCCGATCATGATCAGGAATTGTTTCCCTGGCTTACATCTCGCCAATATGTCGCCAACTGCGATGTCCGTCATTTGTGAATCGGTAAAACCTTGATTCGTCTGTAAACATCGGTGCACAGTCCGTCTCTGGTTTCTACAAACGCCAACCTTATCTTTGGTTGACCATCTATACGTCGAGATGCATGCATCGGTTTGTAACGGTAGATACTGAAGTGACAGTGTACACAGCTCTCAGTTAATGAAAAGAAGCAGATATGAATCCATATCGTACTTCCTATTTTGTAATGAAACCCTCTAATGTGGCTGTTTTGTCTCATTCCTAAGGCTTGTAGGTCAAAATGTCACATTAACGTCATGCGTTTCGGGGTCATGACAAGGTCCTTTTGGATTCACTAAAAATACAGGACACAATATATACAACATTATGAGAAAGAAAGCGACACACACACACACACACAGAGAGAGAGAGAGAGAGAGAGAGAGAGAGAGAGATGGGCGGTTAGATAAATAGATATATGGATAGGTAAATGTACGGACGGACAGACATTCAACATGGAAAACTGACAAAGCCAACGTTTCCTTCGCTTCCACCGTTACAAAGTCATTGTAACTGTATTTTGTGTTCAAAGCGCCGGGTAATTTGCATCAGAACTACTACCGTGTCTACATTCATTTAAATAATAGTTTTACTATTATTCCATAATATACGGAAGGAGTATCATCAATTGATCAGATCGTTATCAATGCGAAGACTCAGGTTAGAATTGATCTTCATCAACCCATTGTCATAATGGGATCGCGTAGTCACACTCACATGCTTGACACATGCCATCTTATCAAAATTGCTTCGATGTTCATGCTGTTGATCACTGGATTGTCTGGTCCAGACACAATTAGGAACAGACCAACGCCTTACAAATGCAGCGTTAAACAACAACCAAAACTATTAATGCAAAAATCTGCTTCATGTTGCTGGAATTTCTCTTCAGCCACAATCGTCTCTGCGATGCCTCCCTGATATACATGAACAGCTGGACGCTGCCACATGTCAGATACGACTTCCCGATGTATGAAGGCCAAGAAACATTGCTGGAAATCATTTGCACTTTAACAAAGATTGTGCTACTGATTCAGACACTCTCTTCATTTGCGTCTACATGCATTGAGTGGAAGTACGTGTTGAACATGGATTATTTAAAACAACTTCATTTGATGAAAAGATTATTACCGTGTGTTTCCACAAAATAACTCTAATATGACTGGGATAAAAAAATATGGATTATATTCGGCATTCGCTCTCACAACTTTTATGAGACGTGATATTTACACGGAAGCACAATCAAGTAACATTATCTGTTTCCTTTCTATTTTAAGATGAGTTAATCTCTCCGAGACAAACATAGAAAACGTCAATAATTTTGAAAAATTCCAGGACTCGTATTGGCCATTAGTGTGAAATAGTGTAATAAGTTTCTATGAATATTTGTTAGGTGTAATTATTTTCAAAATGATACCGTTCTAAACTGACATTTGAGCAACTTCGTCATAGTCGATGCCATATATCACTGATGTACTTGGTATCTGAGACATGTGGATTAACGGCCTCCAATTAGATGTCTATTGTGAGGGTTTTCCATGTGTATAAGCGACCATTTCCCTAACTTGTCTAGAATGACGGAGGTCAATATTCAACGCTGGAAAACCGAGGTAATGCACCGTGTCCAAATATTGACCACTGGCCGCGAATTAACAATATTGTCTTGAAAGGATCATCGAACGTCCTTCACTGCGACTGGATTCCTTTGCTGCGCTTGATAAATCACCACGTACGTTTTAGGACTTTAAAGTGAACTTAATAAAGACATAACGAAATCATATCTTAAATATTAGCAATATCAAATATTATTTTAATAGTTTAGTGGGTTTAGTCGGCTATGTCATAAAGTTCTTGAATTTCTATCATATTAAATATTCCCTCACCTTTTTGATGAAGTGTTACAGATCTGATTTGGGTAAATCTTAGCCCTCTCATACGTGCGGAGAGGTGGAAGAAAACGTTCCATCGTTATTTATTTGATGGAGAAGAGAGCAGAGCGGACAGATTTTGCTTTGATCCACTTCCGCGTCATACCGACGTTTTCGATAGTACTTGTTGTTAATGGACCCTAGCACTCAGCAGTGAGGGGATAAAACATGGACTGGTCGGCTCCTAGTCAACATTCCTTGTTGAACAGCACAAAGGTGTCTCAATGGATTTTCACAAAACCGGTATTAGACCAGGCTAGTACAAACAGGCAGCCACATACACAAGCGCATGCGTGCAGTCATGTGTCTATGAGCATGTAATTAAACCCAATTTCACCCCATTTCACCTGACATGGAACTGACCTGAACGTGACAGATAATGTTGACGTTTGCATTACTTGCGGCGCCCAACATAGAGCAGCTATAGCCGTAGGTTACATTCCGCAAAGCGATCGTGGAATTTGGGTGATCATGAGAAAACTTGGTGAAACGGGTCATGTGTAGCTCTCACATTCGTTTGTGAAAGAGATTTAATATTGGCCCAAATTTAGGATATGAATTCAAAACAAGGACCATATATAAAAACAATATTGCCATAGAGAGAAAGTTTTAAAAAGTAGCTTAGAACGGTAAGCACGTGCGTGAACCGCCCCTTGAAGATATGGCATACACTGTTGTAATGCAACCGTTTGCCCAGGGGGAAAATGGCATTGCATCCATGGTGGCATCTTAACCAGGCAGGTCAAAGGTCCTGCTGCAGTCTGATGTACTGTCTCTAGAGAGATAGATTTTTAAACAATAATAATATGACATTGTATGGACAGTGAGGTAGTGAGTGCGTTAATATTTAATATTAACGGCAATATTCCAGCCATATCGTGACGAGAACATTCAACAATGAAAAGGACCATATATACATTATAAAACCTATCAACGAATGACAGTAAAAGAACTAGAATATCACAATTATCATTGAAAGGAAACTTAGTATCACTATCTGGACAAAATAATATAAAAACAGGATATATATCTACAGTCAGTACTCTCAGCACATGTCAAGACTTCTGGTTTCTCATCACACACACTCTCACTCTCCCCACGCTCTCTTTCACACACACGTCTGTGTGTGTTTAGTATGAGGCTTGTGTGATATTAGTTCTGTGACATTGGTTCAGACGATTATGTACAAGAATATAAACACGGTCAGTCAGTAAAGATCATCAAGGGATTCAACGACAATTACATCCGTGCAAAACCATGACCACAATACTATTGACGAACGAGAACGAATATGTTAATTTATACGAGTACGATGACTTCCTTTCTCACTAATAACCCATTAGTTAACACATCGCAAACAGAAATGAACCCGGTCCTATTTTACCTACATTCTTCTACCAGAATGTTTCACTGGATTGGTCAAAAGCTTTAGCACAGGCAAACATGATATTTTGATCTATCACGAACAGTTAAAAGCAATTTATAGCTGAAATACCCACCATCATTCGAAGGAGTTAATACAGAAGGGCATAGTGCCCGTCATAATCTTGTTCCAGTGGCATGTTGACCAGAGAGTCGCACAATAACAAACCACACAGAATTCACACCAACACAAGCAATGGACATTACAATCCGCACTATGAGATTATGGTCACCATAACACCAATGACACATTTTCCGCAGGGCACAAACGATTTTGCGCTGTCAGGGTCCAGGCGATTAAAAGGCACTCAGTTTGGTTTACTTCTGGGAATCGAATTACATTGCAGGTGCAAAACATCGTTGCAAAGGGGGTTTCCCCTGAAGGCTAATATTGACCAGTTATTGGATCACAGAACAAGCACTAGTATGATTGAGGCTTCCGGCTCGGGTATGGCTATGCCTTATGAAAGATTATTGAACGCATAGACCATTAATCTTGGTAATTTACACTCCGTTTTCCTATTCTACAGGATTTATTCCTCAAGGAGAAAGGATACAATATAGCGTCACCATAATCTCTTATTTTGGAAGTAGTTATTTAACTTCGCTTTCTAGTTATACCCTTCAGTATTATGGATTTTTTTGGATAAATGCAAATCCATCTGCAAACAATGGAATTTATAACATAAGCAAACACAGGCGCCACTAGTCTATATGTCTTTTTATCATATGAAAGATATCAATTCTTATCATTTATAGTTTCAAAAACTGATTTGTACGGACACCGGCAACTTGTCATCAGATGAAGCAAAAGTGGCCATTCGTTGAAATACACCTCAAACTGCCTGACAGTCCCTTTGATCACACAGTTGTATTATTATGAGTGCCTATTGGCATTATTGTCGAGAACATATATTTCCAGTAGCCTGCAACACCTTCGCGTGTGTAACACCCGAAAGCCAGTAATCATATTAAAGGCGTAAGTGTAACATAAAAGAGATTCGTATTTGAAGTGCAACAGTCCCCTGTGTGATTGAGTATCGTTCTGAAAGGCTGTTGAGTCCTTGACTAATCCTCACCGCGTCTTATACCGTGGCAATTATAGGAATGCCTGTACGCATTATATCATAACACCGTCGATGAAGACAGCTCATCTCTGTATGTCCTTAATACGTGGATGTTTTGGTGACGCACATCTCCTAAAAACACAATATCGGGCACCGCTAGCGGCTCTTTTTGGCTGATCCGCACAGCCATAGAGAATTTCAAGCTCACCATGATCCTTCATGACTATTAGTATTGCTTTTTGGGGCAGTATATTTTCTTAACGAGGGAATTAGCTCTCTGGCTGTCGGTGCCGCCAAGGTTATTTTCGTCACATGAAATTAACTTAGTGTATATTAATAGTACTCGACGAATTTGCTAAGGGAGATGTTTCTTTGTATTGGCTATGTGATGTCCTCTGGCTGCATTGAGAACACAGTTTGATTCATTAGGTGGTACAGCAACCAAACAACGAGTCGAAATGTAAGACATTCCAAATTACACTTTATATGATGGATTGTGTGCAGCGTGCACTTGTTCTTGCAATGCACAGAAAGAGACTGATTTGGTGAAATGGATAACGACGTTGCTTCCGCAAAGCAAAAAGTAGCCAGACACATTTGTAGACTGAATGAGCTCAGAAGTACTCCATCACATGACATCCTGAAGACAACTACATGATTAAAGGTTTGAGAAAAGAAAAATCCAAGAATGATTAAACTGTCTTGGTGCCATGATTGTAAGTCTTAAAGGCAAGATGAGCTTTGCCTGGGCGCCCGTATTCGTCGGAGGTATACACTGTGTCTTTCAATTGGACAAGAACTGAAAACGTGGCCAAGGAAGCAACGTTGGCGTCGTTTCAAACAATACACAAATTAAAAATACGACTTTAGGAAAGTGTAAACACGCATCCTCGTGTTTTCAGTCCGATGCATGTCTTTTTGAATAAAAGCACCCACAAAAAAGTTACAAATGCTAGTAAGTTCCGTTATTGTCCCTAAGATGGTTTAAAATGCCTCAGCATGAGACACTAGTTTCACTGTGTCTGGCATGGTTTCGATATGGTTTCTTGAGTATCATGCTTCTGTAATTGCGTAACTGATGTGGGTGGAAACCGTGACTGTCTTCGATATGAGGACCGGTTCCTGTAAGCATCACCTGTGACGTTATGCCATGACACCTTTCCTGACCTTGAAACTAAACATTTCCGTTCACAATTTTGCAATTTCCCCTTTATTATCGTCACATTTTGGACTTCAGAAACAAACCCATCGTTCGAAAATCCGTGCATGGTGCAGAACGGTCCTTAAAAACAAACTGATATAAACATGGCATATAGGTTTCACACACACACGCCAACACGTCCACACATGCACACACACACACACACACACACACACACATGGGAAAGATTAAGAGAACATATGAAAGTACATGTTTTCCTTTATTTAGTTCCTGAATTTCGCAGAAGAAATCTGGAAAAGAAGAAAGGAATGCATGTACTTTCATTTACTTTTCGTTTCCATGACTATATACGCGTGAAGGGTATGCAATGGTTATTCGCTACTAATGGACATTCTGTAAACGCCGATATTATATTGCATATTTTTCACAAATATGCTGAAGAAAAGAAAAAAATCACAAGTGATGAAAAACCCGACAGTTTACTCAATGATATAGTTCCAATAAATTCAAATGAACAATTTATCACGGCAGTACGAGCAGCCGCCGACATGTGTGGGAACATATTCACGAAGTTAAATGAAACAGAATGTAATTAGAACTCGCGGTTCATTTCTTTGATCAAGCATTTTATGAGTGTCTATGTTCTCCTGTCAATCCAGTCAGTTTGGAACGAGGCACTGAAGAACAGGTTCATCAAGTTTCTTCGCTGTTCACCTCTTACGCATGCACGCTCACCTGTTTCGTACAATAAAACAGACATAAATGTCGCCTGTTAATCTTCCTGCTCCTCGCAAACCTGTTAGCTTTCAACAATCCTGTAGTTTGTTGGTCATCCATGTTTGAATGGAGCACTGCACATTGTACCTTGGAGAAATCTACTTTGGGCCAACTTGTTGATATATTAGCGGATCCTAATTTGAGATATCTACTTCCAAATGGAAGTTCACCTCAAAGCAATGTAACTATGAATCAAGGGAAATCAAACAGAGTGATTTGTTTCCTCAAGGATTTGAATCATGCAAATTGAATCATATGGTTTGAGTTTAAATTAGGTAATCTAGATAATGTTTGACCAACATGAAGGGCTAGTGTTAAAGTGAAAATGACTTTGGGCCAGGCAAACTGAAGAACAATAACGGAAAATAAAAACAAAAACAAGGTGTGTCAATGTTTTAAAATCATATATGACTTTGCAAATATGTGAACAGATCAAAGTCCTTTTACAAACATGACATGTTTTCCTTGTTAACACTTCAGAGTGTGCTATGCATGAAGAAATGTTTTCTTTTATGAAGCCGTTTCATATGTTCCCTATGACAAGCTTAATGACTTCCACACGAAAATGTTGCCTCACAAAATGTTGATTTCATTTGGCTTCACAATCACAATTTCCACTCAAGGACACACTCAATCGAAGACTAAGATGCAACTAAAATATTTATTAGAGAAGCCATGTGATTATCAAAACACCATTAGCAGGATCAGATGTAAAGACGAGGTTCTCAGTGCATCGGTGCCTACTCGGAGCTACCAGTTGTATTTTCATAGAGTATTACGTGCCTAGCTATTAATCGAACCTATGGGAAGATGTTTGTGGACACACATCATCATAACTGTCAGATATAAGTTCTGTCAGTTGTCGTAGATGACAAACAGCGCAAATGAAGTGACTGTCGTAGGTCATTAAAAGTGTTTTTAACTTGGTGTTAAAATATGTTTATCCCAGCGCCAATAATGCTTGCATGCAATGAAGTTGGATGAAACAGATCTGCGTATCGTTTAGCACCCTTGTTTAAAATTATGTGGATCATTCAAGTGCTTAGTTGTTAAAGCGTGTTCTCTTTGCGCCAATCACGTTGCGCCGTGTTCAATCCCCAACA
This sequence comes from Haliotis asinina, assembly GCF_037392515.1. Classification (NCBI taxonomy): domain Eukaryota; kingdom Metazoa; phylum Mollusca; class Gastropoda; order Lepetellida; family Haliotidae; genus Haliotis; species Haliotis asinina. The sequence continues at coordinate 71,823,648 of NC_090282.1, read as the reverse complement.
CAGTCTCAATGTGTTAAGCCCGATTCTGGTGTGTCCTTTCGTTATGTTACTGGAGTAATGCCAAGAGCGCTTTAAAACCAGACGATTTGTGCATCGGTTGGCACTCTTGTTTAGAAATATGTGGATCGTTCAAGTGCAGGGGTTGTGAGGTAGCTTAGTAGTCAAAGCGTTTTCTCGTTACGCCAAAGACTTGGGTTCAGCTCCAAACACGGGTTCAGTGTGTGAAGCCGTGAGATTGCTGGAATAATGCTAAAAGCTATGTAAAGCCATACTCATTCACTCAACCATTCAAGTACAAAATTCTTGCAGAGTGTGTGGGTGGTGTGTCCTGGTGTTGTGGGTGCACATCAGTGGATCAGGAACACTTGTCTTCACTGACAATATGAAACAGTGAATCAATGCCAGTTTCCGCTTCGTCAGTTTCCAATCGTTCTGCAACTAACGATACTATAGTTGCATTCAAGGTCAAATGAAACACTATGCCAATATCAGGGTTAATGCTGATACCAGTGACGGAAATACTCTAGTATCCGCGTTACTGGACACAATTTATACACAGGTCTGTAAAACAAGACGAGTTTTTAAAATGTGGGATTAACGGATACTGCTTGATGAGAAAACATAACGTCTATGACAATAACACTAAATAGTGCAAGGTTCCAGCTACACCTGTCCCTAACGGTTATTTCGCAAGCGCCCATTAAATGAATCGTAACACGTGTTTGAGTATCTCATGGCAACACAGACGGACTTGTTTATGAGACTTGCTTGGTTATGGCATGTGCTATTAGCGACATGGGTTGTTTGGGTGAATAGTCATTTTCTCTGACTGAACAGTTTCTATAAGGTCATGTCATTCGAATTAGTTTCACTGCGCAGCTATGTTTATGATTAACATATATATTTGGCTAATCAGCATCCTAAAGTGACGTTACGACAAGGGAAAGTGCTTTGTCACATCCGTAGTAGTTTTAAAGTCTGTGAAACATTTTGACTGATTTGAATAACGGATGCCCTATGCTGTCATTTTTGCCTTAGCGATGGGGTATTGATTCTGAGAATAACTCGAACCATTCATAAAAATATTTTCAAAAATAATGCTTTCTCTTCAATCCATTTTTTGCAAACCATCTGAAAGCTTTTAGCTTTGGATATGAAAGAGGCATACACCATTATTTTGTGTTCAAGAACTATCAGAACAAAAGTATTACGAGAAACAGAAAAGAAACACGGCATTGCGTCACAGCTTACAAGGACCACAATTGAAAAGCCGATCACGCTGGCTTGGAAGAAAGTTTCACGTTTCCATATAATTATCGGTCACGCAATATTTCAACTCAATGGCGGTATTGCTTTTAGACAAAGACAAGTTTTGATCTTTTAATCAATTTTGTTTTTCGTTGAGAAAATAAATAGACACAAAATACAAACCGGAAATGTTATCTTCCATATACACATAAACAATGCATAACAGTTGTTGAGATAGGTTTAGAGGTTTGTTCATATGAAAACTTCATATAAGAGGCGTTACATATGCCATACGTGAGGGTTCCTAAGCACAAATTGAGTTTTCCTAACATCTTCTTGTCACTCGCTGTTTGAAATCTCTTACATTATTCAAATCTGTTATTCATAAAATTTAATGACTGATGTTTGCTACCAGTTTCCAGCAAACCTTACGCTGTTTACATCTTTTAACGCTATCGTTAAAAGTGAGTATGGTTGTACACTGCATTTAGCGGTATTGCAACAATATCATGACATGGAACGCTAGAAAAACACTCCATGTAGGGAATCAAACCCGTGTCTAATAAACCAACGCTTTAACCACGAGGCCAGCCTAAGTGACTGATTAAGTGAATGTCCTTCGAGTGGCAGTTTTCGTCTGAAACTTTGAGATAAATCATCATTCATTTCAACTTGATCTACCCTTGCGATTAATCTGTTAATGATTAATGTTGATGATTGATGTGATTTTTCATTGTCCACATCTGATTTTTTCCCAGAGGCTATTCTTCACGGATATATTAGAGAGAAAAAATATCACTTACCGTTTAAGAAAGTGACGCCCTGGTAAACCGATGGTTTGACCATGTGAAGTTCACTAACAAGAAAAAATAGAATACGATAGACGGTACTTGATGACATTATCTATACAGGTATCTTCTTACTTCCTGTCTGTCACTGATATACTTCAAAGCATGAATAAACACATCTAACAGAGCGACCCTTTTGGCGCTTACGATCACACTGAGCTGGGATGATGCTAAGGAGACTTAACCATACTGCAACCACACCCGTCTTATGCAAGTGACGTATGATTATTAATATAGTAAACTCAGTGAGCACACATTCAATGTCAACATAAGCATGTCAAGTGATGAAAACATACAACCGTTTCGCAAGGTCATCGATTTTCAAAGACCTAACGCAACTTAAGCACGTGAAGAGCTCCTTCAGTCTGAGTCTGGGATTAGTTTTCGCTGTTGCATCTCATCTGTACCTCTCAAGAACCCTTATTTAATTTCAGACATGACAATTTATCTGATTTCCCACACCGGTGTAATGTAATTAAGACGATGTGATTGGAGAGTGAGCCACGATATCTGTTAAGTCATTGACTTTCTGCGCGCTGTTTTCCTTAAAAGATGAAACTCCAATCAAAAATGCACGTAAATGCATTTACATATGTTCTTTGTACCTGGAATATATATGCATAACAATTACTCAGCTTGAATATGTTTCAAACTGTTTTATATTTGCACGTGGTCCCTCTCTAATACAGCAAACAGAATCACTGACAAACTATATTCATGATGGTCAAACGGACTGCTTCAACTATACCCCATATGAATCCACTTCAGCAACATACAAATGTCAAACGATTCAATTAAATATGTTAACAGATGATTTCCATGGCTGGATTGACAGGGTCTCTATTGCATGATCGATGTAAAATACATTTAGCGTTTGTTTGAAATCACCAAAGGAATAATTCACAATGTGTGTCGATCGTTTGAATAAACATACCAGTGAGTTGTACACGTACCTGACACTCAGAGAGGGGTTAGGTAAACACGTGAATGGTTAGCTGAAAACTAACAATAGTACGTCTGGTTAAACATTTCTATCTATAAAGCTATGCCAGGATTCTTTGCTTTCAAAAGAAAGCTGGCGTCCAAAATCAGGTTGTGATTTTGGGCATACACATTTAAACTGCGTAGGATCTAAACATGGATATAACATAACATAACAGAACAGGTGCATGAGCTAGCAAATGTGAAAGAAGCGAATTAGCACGTGGATACAATTGGAACCTGGGTCATTTATATTGCGAGCACCTGATAACATGTTTCTGATTTCTAAGAATTCAATGCAAAATAAACATATCTAAATATTTCCTGTTTTTCATCTAAATGTTCCTAATTAAATTTAGCATTATACTGGATTTTGGAGAAATTAGGAGGAAGGACCATGCGGTTCCGTCAATGTTGTGATAATCGCAGAGCTGAAAGCAAACATCGTACAACCAAATTCGCATAAATCTCCGAAATCCCCGAATCCAAATCCAAAGATTAGCATCAATATCCATACTAGATGGTTGTGGTGTAAACATGACAAGCCTTTCTTTCTTTTTGTATAGTAGCAAAAGTATAGAGGTATACTGCTACTTTCCTAACAGTTGAGCAATAAGAGCATAACCTATCACACCAAATGATGTTGAGGTTTCAGCGATGGCGGACCCTGCCCACAATAGCCTGATGTTTAGACGTCATATGATAGGATGAATATCAAGTCCTACACTGTACTATCAGTTTCCAATTAATCCTTGTCAGTGGCATGATTCATTGCTCTGCTAGTGCAAAATACGGTCGTCAAAATTGCCTATCATTATCGCATCCTAGCACCAGAGTCCACACATCAAACCAGGCAGAAGAGACACTTGGAAATTGAGGCATAATTACGGGCTCCATAAGCGGGAGAGTAATAGGATAATGCACCTGGCGCAGTTTTTCAAAACAGACCAACATTTACACAACACCGAATTTACTTAGTCTGGTTCATTACGTAATATGCCTGCAGGAACTAGAACTATGGCAACCACAGACAGGGTTGTTTGCGATGCATTCGATAAACGAAGCGGTAATAATAAGCGTTAGAAAAACTCATTACCTGGAAACAAACATAGAGCAATATATGTACGCTGATTTGTGTTTTCGATTGAACGTTCAAAAACAACACGACATAGCTAAATCTATTACAAACGGAATGCTGCATATACAGATCGGCCTAGCGGTGATATAATACACAATAATACATTCTACATGCATGATTTTGCAATAAAATTAGAAGGTAGAACAAAGACTCCAATGAAATTGTTGTGACAACAAACACAGTAAAACTTGTCAAGGCGCATTTCCTGATGAAAAGTATATTTGGTGTGCTGTAATATCAACAGTGTTCTGTTAATTCCACGCCTACTAAAGTATAACAATCCATACTAACCTTAATATGACGCTTCCAGTTAACCACACAACTGTTGCTCTAGGTCTTGGCTGATCGCCACAATCACGGAACATTTGCTTCTATTTGACTGTTAGAGTAAGTCATTTCTATTTAATGGTCCCGCTGACAAGAGAAGTCGAGCAACCCCTTCTACTCATGGAGGAAACAAATTACTTTCCTATCGCAGTTGCCCTTGCCTTGGCGATCGATCGTGATTCAGTGATCAAACCTCATCGATAAGGCATCTCAGCGTGAAGGAGGGGGAGTTCAATGGAGAAACCTCTATGGCTGGGATCCATCCAGTGTCAAATTGTATTATTTCAGTGAAATATTGTTCCCATTAACAGCTCACCGTGAAAGCCCGGAGCATGTGCTTGTGGACTCCTTGTACGGTAATGATGGGCTGTTCCTTAGTCCCATGCCATCAACATCCATAAAATCTATAGTCACAAGGAAATCGAGATTGCTCTTCGAGGGTTCTACCTGACACGCACACCAATGAGGCCATACACAGGGACGAAGCATCTTGGAAGTTTGCATGCATCTAATTATCAACACCTCTTGATCTCAAGAAAATGGCATCGTGTATATCACTCTTGATCTCAGTTTTGGAAAATATATCTGTGACTGTTAAATCGCTTATGTCGTTATTTTCAAGTTTATCCGTAGCACGTATCTCTGATGTCACATATATAAGGAATGTCAAACGCTGAACCCAGTGCCACAGTTCGTGGGCCTGATTAATTGGATAGAAAACAATCCAGGGTCTCTATTTCAAATCTCAAAGTAGATCAATTGGCTGACAAAGGTTTTTGATTCATTGTACGTCTGATGGGAGTGCTGGAATCACCAAGTCTTCTCAAGGGAACGTTTCTTATCATATAAACGATTTTGAGGTTATTGCCTTCCTAATGGATCAAATCCTAATACAACCGTAGTACTTACTTTAGTAAATCCATATGGATTGCTTTTGTATGAGATAATGCGGAATTGAATCAGAAGCGGAATGTATTCCAGCCGATGTATATACGCTTTTAACTGAACATTAAATGTATCATTGTCAGAGCAGTGTAAAAACGTATACGTAGTCATGTCCAATGTCTCAGGTATTTCAGCCTCATTTAGAGTCTAACACGTACCGACATGTGTGTAGAATTAACGGAATAGGAACGGCGTTCACATAGCCTTGGTCCACATGTTGTTCCATATTGTGAAATTCCACCGCATTCTTCTTGAATATGTTTGTTGACTTTCAGTACATAATCCAATCAAAGTACACCCCGATGCTCGGCGTATTTTAGGGCCTGGGGTCGAATCGTGCTTGATTTTTTATGCTAGGTCAATTGACAGTGTATCTACAGTGCGTCACAATGTTATGTGAGATAACCCTTAACGGTAACTAAGGTTGAGTATGTTCGGATAATCGGTCAGGCCCAGATATCCTTGTTGAAAGAGACCCGAAGCAGTGGGAAAGAATCGATTGTTAATGACTGCATTTAGTAATGTACCCAGTAATGTAAACACTGTTAGTGTACGCATCGGACGTGATCTACCTTGACAGCGTTATCTACTGTTAATGACGCACGTATACAATTAGCGACATGGGCTGTGATAGTAGGAATGAGTCATTATCTGCCTGTGAGGTCGATGATATATACTTTGGTAAACTGTCAATGTAATCAATGCAAGGTGTATATAACTATTACGTGGAACCGGATAAACTCAGATCATTTGACACTGTCAGTTAAAACAAGGTGACATTAGTTCACATGGGTGTACTGCCTTTATGCCTGCACTGATAAATGAATATTGCTTTCTACAGCAGTTATTTTTTTCCTATCATGGCAGCAGATATATAACTGGATCTGGTCCTCGATTGTATGTGTTGCACTCCACCCCGCCCATGGTATCCTTACATGGGGTGGTGAGGTAGCCTGGTAATCAGAGCGTCCACTCTTTATGTTCTATTCATCGAATGGGTACAGTGTCGGAAACCCCTTTCTAGAGTACTCCTATAAACGACACACAGTTTACTCATACAGTATCGGAAAGGTAAGGTAGAATGACAGAATGTTCTTTATTTACGTCGGTTCTCGTAACAAGCAGGAACTACTGTCACAATGCTTATCTGGAATCCCCAAAGGGATGGTCCATTCTTATTGAATTGGGTTGAGACGTAGCAATGTTATGCAGAGTTAAGTTACTTAATCGATCCCGATTCTGCTGGTCATGAGACCGAGTGTCTCTGTTATCTTTTGTTGTCATAGTAGTTAGTGAGTATCACCGAAGTGCTCCGTACCTATAACCTTCGTAACACGGTGACCCCCTCCCCCTGAACGCCTCCCATCCACCCACCCCCCCACCACACACACACCTCCTCCAGTGAAGACATGCATGAACGCAGCTTCATCATGTGATCATAATGATTAATTGAAACACTTGTACAACAGTATTTAGAATCGAGAGAAGTTGCCTTCGATCAAAGAAATTACCCTTTTCGAAAATCTATCTATAACAACTATTTACTAACTGATTTACACGAATTAGCTGTTAATCAGCCATTGGATGATATCGATTGTAGACACTGTTTGTCTCCAGGAAACAATATGCATCGCAGAAATAGTAACATCTGACACGTGGTGGTATTGAATTACGTCGACGATTCCAATATAGCATCGATGCGCTCAATACTTCTCCTAACGTGTTTACTTTTATAATGTTAATGTTATGATGGCCACGTCTCCTTGGTGAAGTACTAGCTATACCTTTGAAGTACCATTACATTAGTGAGCACTGAAGTATAATTATGGTGCAAAGTTCATGCTCTTGTTTCACTACACTTTCCCAAAACCATGCTAGTTTCGCTGAGGAACTGAAGCATGCCTTGCTTTTTTTTTGCTGTGGAAGCAATATTCCAGCAATATCATGGCTAGCGTCACATGTAATGGGCTTCACATGTGGTGCTCTCCCGGAGAATCTAACTCGAGTCTTAGGCGTGAGGAAAGAACACTTAAAGCCACTTGACTACCCCACTATCCCTTTAGTGGAGTGAAACGATCTGCTTGTATCATGCATTAACGTGAAAATTTACCTCCTGTGATAGACTTAACCATATATGGTCACAATATAGATTTTGTTTAACTATACACTTTATGGTGTCCTTTCGGAATCCATTCTGTGGATTGATGTCGCATACTTTTGAAAATAGCATTTTTAACCCTAAACACTAAGCAGCGTGGCAATTACGCTTGAATATTTCACCACGGAATGAATTATCAAATGAGCGTTTGCCTTGTAATAAGAGCGTTCAATGATTATGGTAACCATATGATGTTACAGGGTGAAAAATGATTATCTCTCGGAAATAGCTATCGATAATTTTCGGATTGAGTTCTGGAGGAAATAAAGAATCTTTCTCTCTCTCTATGTGGATTGACAAGAACATAGCCTCATCAAGTAGTGTGTACTGGAAATCGACACCACAACAAACCAATCACAAAGAGTTCATCATAATGATGGCAACTGAGTTGTTATTTTAGAAACGGATCCGCAGCCTGCAAAATCTGACCCGTCGAGATTTTACGGAGTATCAGTGACATTGGTGGTAATCGCTTGCTCAATCACTGAAGAGACGCCGCTGCTTCATGAGGAAGGAAAATAGTGAAGAGAAAGAGCGAAGACCCTTTCAAAGTTGATGATCTATTGTTTTCCGTCTGGTGTCCACTTTTCCCGTTTCTGGCACCGAAGAGCATGCTGCGTCAACGAAATGTCACAGATCGCACGCCACAGAGCATACTCAAAATGTGTTTAAGACATACCCATGGCTTATGTAAAGCTTTCAAGAACGTGTGTGGGACCACAAAGCTGTTAAATGTGCCATGTGTTATCCTTTGTGTGTTTAGCAGAACGACGAGCGGCGTATGTGTCGGTGAAAAATTAATATGTATGACAGAATACATTACCAACAATCCCTTCTCACTCTATTGACTGGTAACAATCAAGAAACATTAATGACCACGACTGGTACAAGAGCAAACTATTAGAGTCTTTAACGTTAATATAATTACAACCGCAGCTGAAGTCAATTAGGTCACTGGCGTATACCCACATCCGCTAACGACTTGTACAATCTCCTCCATTGTGGAAACAATGTGGAAACATATAATATACCTATTATCTGTACATCTCACTTTTTCAGCTTCTGATTCTTATTCAATTTTGGCATATTCATTCAGCACTGGTTTCTTTTACAATTAGTATTACTAATTGATATATATTTTTTGTTTCATCCGATGAAGGGGCAAGGAATAGCCCAGAAACGTTGTGACGAATACCAAAGACGTCTTCTTCTACATACTTTATGTGACATATTCTAAGTCTTGAAAATGATTTTGATCTTTAAGATATAATACACCCTGAAAAGTAAAGCGAAAGAGGTCTTAGGTGGTATGTTTTCTAGACTATGTTCATTTGCGACAGATCATAATAAGTTACCAGATTTGCCGCATGTCATAGTCACTGAGTGAAACACTCGAATGTCAGTGTAAGGACCATCTGTTCTCATGAACCCAAAGGGAGCCCAGAACTGCCTGGCATCGTCATGGTACCAGCAGATTTGGAATTGTGTCCTGGGAAATATTACTCCACTTTTCCTGCATTGTTTACGTTGAATGTTCTGTAGCTGTTACTGTCGCAGACGTTGACCAAGAATATCCCGTAAACGTTCAATGGGGTTTAAATGAGGGTGTACAAAACAACTTGAGAACTATGGCTGTTGAACGTCTGTGTTAAGCTATGGGATAACTTTACCATTAAGATCAGTTTGTGCACAGGCACGCTTGTTGCCTTGAATATCATTTCTGTGCATGAATGTTGTGCTTTCTCATAAAAAGGTTGTTGTCTAGTCACTCCGTATTATAGTGGGCATTGCCGTATTGAAAAATCACGTTTATTTATAGCATAAACGATAGAACGGGTGTCTCAAGAATTTCATCAGTGCAACCCCGCCGGCATCACAGTTTTCCCATTTCCTTCTGCATTTTTGAGCATGACGCTCACCACGTCTTCTGCCGGTAAGGAGGAGCAAAGAAGTCTATCTGTCCTGACATCCTACGCAGTCCTGGTGCTGTTGCTGTAGACGTGGTCGTGCTGAATCTGCCACGGACCTGAGGAGCTGGCATCTGCACATTATGGTACCACAGTCTTGGAACCTGCTCACCACCGCAGCCGACTCGCCTGTGTGCATCCTAAGAGTTAACGTTTTTTTAGTTGAGGTTTCATCGTTCGTGGTATGTTTCTCAATTTTCAGAAAACAGAAATAGAGCCCAGAAAACAGAAAAATGAAAACAGAACGTTTCAATAGCCCAACATGCAGCACGTTAGTTTCCTTTGGCCGTCAAGATTGTTTTGGTACGCTTGGCTGCTTGTACCAGCACAAACTACCTACGATGCAGAAGATGCACGACTCCAACATTCCAATGTTTCTATTTTTGCGTGTCTTGCGTTACACACACAATACTTCTTGCACTTCAATTCGAGCAACGGGGCTTTATTCAAAATCCAATGAAATACTTCATTTTGTAAACCGAGAAGGTCGTTGAATCGGCAGTTGATGCTGGAACACAGTTCAACACAGTTAGAAGTTTCGACATTAATTGAAAAACAAATGTGCATGAATGGGTGACTTCGTTCGGCTGATGGACTCCCGAGAGCACGTTACTGGTTGTGTCTCTTCAAGCAGGTGACTTCATCCTGACTATGCCTCTGATTATTCAGTACTGAGTGGGTACCTGCTAGTGCGAGACAGTAATGTGACTGTTAATCTTCAAACGCCTCATATCCACTTTGGATTGTATTTTTCCCATGGGGCTGATAATGAAAATCGAATGCATACTCCTCCATTCACCAGAGTAATAATGTATCGCTTTGGGCATGCTTTGGCGAGTGATTTTATGAGCATATAAATTTGATCGTGAACATTATTTTAATTTATTACCGAGAAATGAGCGAGTAGGGTTTTACGCCAATTGCAGCAATATTCCCGCAGTCTCATCATGGGTAACCCACAAATGTGCTTCACACAGAGTGTTGCAAAGGAACACCGTTAAACATTCTCGAAACATTCATCCATTACCAAACTGGTAGTCACAATAGCTACAGAAACGGTCTATTTTAGAAACAAAACCTGTAATTGTTCGAGTTTTCGCACCGCAACCCAGTATTGATACAGACACCCTTTAAACATTTATAGAGAGAGGATGTAACAAACGATCCGCACGATTCATATAGATACTTGAGTCCAACTAACGTTTGTACAGGGAGTCGGTGAGTCTATGTGATATATTTGCAGAACCATCGAAACGTCTAGCAACAGAATGCACTGAATCGCTGGAAGATGATCCAGCACTTGGTATTAAGTGAGTGTTTTCTCTGAATCAATGAAAAACGTCTGAGAGACATGTTATACATATTATATCTCGAACATGTTTTATGCCTCAGGATATCAACTGGAAATCAGCGCAGCTATATTTGTGTATGACAAAACAAAGCCCTCATCGATGAACACGTGTTTGATTAGAGCAGTTCGTAACCAAGGATACGAAAATGAGTTATCATTTAAAGACAAGAAGATTGTAGTATTGTTAGGCATTTGGTTAACTGATTTAACAGAATGTCAAACCTAATAACACACCAGCTCGTTTGTTGCAAGGTAAGAGGTTTGTAAAGGTGATATATGGTAAATATGATGTCAAGGGTTTCGGCAAATTTGTATTGATGATAATTAAGAATTTTAGTGACAGCTGTATACGTCAGTGGCGTAGTCAGCCGATATGGATCACGCCTTTTGGGGACCTCCTTGATTTCGCATACAAGGCATTCCAAAAATGCCAGTCTGAGACCCTACAAACTACAGACAATCCTGTTTCTCCCGAAACAGGTAAAACATTTTATGCATGTTTGTCAGCAGTTTCCATGAGAGGCAGCTCTGTACACCGAATTGCAAAGAATTAGGCGGCTGTGAATGGCACTCATCAATCTCCGATGTATGTACATCTAACTGTAGCAAGCACACAAGTTAAAGCCTCCTCTTGTTAATGTCGTATTTGACGTTGATAAGAACGTCACATAATCAGTCCTCATCCTGGAGATAGTCGAAAAACGATCAGTGCACAAGGAGTATGTCAAACAGTCATGCCGAAACTAAGTGAGTTAAACTTTATTGTCACATGGGCAATATGTCAGTCATATCGTGACGACAACCATTAATATGATACATAATAGTTAATGGTAAAAATCTGTTAACGAAGGACAATAGAACAACTAGATTATCGCAGACAGATATGTAAAACTAGTAAATGAAGACAGTTTAACTATAGAGGACGATACAATATTAAAACGTGCTATAGATCGCCAAGAACTGGAGGTAGATCACCATACCAGGGTCGCCTAAACTGAAAGACCAAACGAGAACATAGACATGATGAATGTCTGTCTTGCATGGTATTACCAGCATGTTTGAGTTGGTTATGGCTGTATGATTAGAGCGCACACCTGTATCGCGGCCACTGCGTGATTGTTGCATTGCACAAACTGAAACAGAGCAGGAAGTGGCCCATGTTGCCCTAGCTGGCTCTCGTCCAGTCAACCTGCACAGTGTGTATGAATACGATAATGGTGCCATATTTAAGCACCACTATAATATGCGATAAATGAAATTGTTACAGGTGACTCACTAAATGAGACAACATACAACCCGAGGATGCCATAATCGCAATCAAGGATTCGTAATCAAGGTAGAAAACATGCCCAGTACCGTCAAGATTTAAAAAACATCATGCAAAATAAAAAATGTACTCGAAAGCTCATACCATCTAAAAGGTACTGACTCGGAGTCTGTGAGTTTAGTTTTACGCCGCACTCAGCAATATTACAGCTATATGGCGGTGGTCTGTAAATAATCGAGTCTGGACCAGACACTCCAGTGATGAACAACATGAACATCGATCTGCGCAATTGGGAACCGATGACATGTGTGAACCAAGTCAGCGAGACTGACCACCGTCGCTTTTTAGGGTTGCTGAAGGCCTATTCTACCCAGGGACCTTCACAGGTCACTGACATTTTGGCACCAAAGAACCATATATATGGCAACATGTGTACTAGCGTACTTTTTGGACGGTTTCTTTAAACACAAGAATTGGAATATATATTCGCAAATGAGATCACAGGACTTGTATGAGAAGTTTAACCTACGTTTCAGGCACATCGGAGTTCTGGTTTCAATCAACACCACGGTGCCAAATTGGAATACGCTGGCCTGTTTTGCGAACATCAACACATGCCTATTACATATTAATAATCAACGCGACTTTCATAGAGAGAATCCTGCTAATTTCATCATCAGCATATTGATCGAATGTTGTCTCTAGTCGATGTCACAAAAGAGCGACATATCATTACTTATTGAAATTATAATTAGGTCACACTGACACACTTCTTGTTTCAGAACATCACCATCAGTATTCGTCATATCCAGTTTAGTAGTGAGATCTGTTAACCACTACACACTAAAAGGACATATCACCCGAACCGGCAATTCTACATTCTAAATCTCATCATCATGTGACCATGCACAGCGCCACCCTTGTATAACCTTGACCTTTAAGTTAATGTGTGGATTATGACCTTGTGTCATACGAATTCTCCGAAGCTATGTGCACGCTACCCACGATAGCATATCCCATAATGTCAACACCATTGCCTACTTTCTGGAGAAATATCATATTGCTAGTGGCAAACACGGCGGCAAAGACGACAGAAGAGAAATTCCGACCAAGCCCGTGAGTACGGTTTCAATGGACTACGTAGTGATAACCAAATACAGGAGTACATCGAATCGTAGAGTAATTTATAACTAACACATCATATGATAGTCTTGTGACTGAGTCCTGGAACCTGGAACCTGGGAGATCGTTTGGTGAGTGAGTGAATGAATTTAGTTTTACGCCGCTTTTAGCAATATTCCAACAATATCATGGCCTGTGACACCTGAAATGTCCTTTATTCATTTCACCAATGTGGCGATTCGAACACGGGTCTTTGGATAACACTTTAACCACTTGGATACTAGTATTCAGTCGCACTGAGAGGTTGTTTAGTTTGATTAGAGTTATACAATGATTACAGAATGTTTGTTGAGAAGTCGTTTAGTTTGATTAGAGTTATACAATGATTAGAGAATGTTTGTTGAGAAGTCGTTTAGTTTGGTTAGATTTATACAATGATTACAGAATGTTTGTTGAGAGGTCGTATAGTTTGATTAAAGTTATACAATGATTACAGAATGTTTGTTGATTTATGATCTAAAAGTGAACTTTTGTATTTCACAATAACACTATGATGTTATTCACAGAAATCTTACTTGCTCTTTGTACATCTTAACATACCCTTCTTCGATCTGTAAACCCATTTTGTAAACAGGGAACATTCTGAGACCACTTTATAGTCTCGGCGATAATCTCCCAAACGAACAGGTAAAACGTGCCAGGGCTCGAGTAAAAGACTTAGAACACAACTTTTCTTATTGCAGAGGTAGGTATTTTTAAGTTTATCACATTACGACGAGACTGATATCACTAAATTATGTTCTAATTTCAAATATGCAATGCAACAGGCATAATCCGTCGACCATGCGATCAAAGCGTAAATTTGTAAATTGACTTTATTAAACGGCAAAAGAAACGGTACCAAAATTTGATAATTTGCACTCCAGCTAAACTATCTTGTAGGTAGTTAAGAGCTTAAAACAATCGCCACAACGCTTCTCTAACATTTGTAATGAAAACGTTTTGTGTTTGGGCGAACAGTACCACTGCAACAGAGTTTCGTGAAGCACGAAAATCCTTTGAATGGATTGCATGAAACATGCATCTTAGGGGTAGAAGTGTCCACGCAAACGTTTCTTGACATCAGACCTTCAAGTCAGCTTCAGCGACCATGCCCCGATTAGTGTACACGTGTAAGAGTCACTAGGTTGATGATGAACTACTGGCAGAGTTTTAGACAGGCCATCGAGGACCATTATTTTCTACAGCGTGTGTCATGCACCTGAGAAAACGTCATCAGCAGCGTCTGAGCCTGGACATCATATCAATCGAGGAACAGCATCATGACGACTCGGACAATACGGTATCTGCCGTGGTGTACGACTGAGGCTTCAACATCGCCGTCAGTGTCTTCCACACGCACGTTTCGCCAGCGGCAAAACAGACACTGGCAGAGAGTGATGATCTCAGACGAAAGCTGGTTCCAGAAATGATGGCAGGGCTCGTGTCTACAGACGTTTGACGTCCCCAGCACGTCGTAGAGTCAGATCTTGCATCGATGCCCACGATGGACATACCAGATACTGACAACGTGTGTTATTTTGTTTACATCTGCGATAGAGTACTGGAGACTTCATTCCTTCATTTAAACAGTGACTCATGGAACCTTTATTTGTTGCTACTTCAATGAAACGACCGATACATCTTGCCCATACACCTGTAATTAAACTTCACTGTCCTTATTCACAACGTTGATTGGTCATGTGGTAACATCAGTCATTTCGACATGGCTTCGTTTCTTTTGTCTGTTAGCTTAGGTCACTGAAAGATGTGTCCCTGAGATTGAATATTGAATGATGTAACAGTGACCTTAGCAGTAATAACTTAATTGATCACATCTCTGAAGCTAACCTTTCTGGAGGAATGAAAGGTTTGAATCATGAAACGATAATCACAAACATACCACGTCCATGGAGAAAAGGAGAAACTGCAAAATAGGGAACCAAGCATTTATGTTGAAGCAAACCAAAATCCATCAGGTTTCATAACTACTCCGTTTTTCAACAGACAGACATGCACATACATTGATGGTGTCGATTTATAGTGCCTTAATGAGGATCAAATTTCCCCCGGGCCAAGGTTATTTGTGAGACAGGCAGGTTGTAATAGCACGGAAAAGGCAACCTTAAGGGCTTTCAAGTTATATTCGTAATATCGACATGGATAATATTACATAAAGAAAGTATGTCAATATTTATTTCCACTCAAGATTAAAAATCCAGAAAATTGAAAGTATGGTAATTTGGAAATTGAGGCGAAATCATAAAGGAATACAACTGCTCATGGTTCTAATTTTGGAACAGAAATTGCATCAGCGATACGTCTTCAATTTCCCTGGGCATCGTGGATTGCTGTTTTTGTTGGAAAGCAGCATCGAATATGTCAACCATAAAAGGCTTGTAGTCCAATCAAATGAGTTTAGTGCAGTGATACATGTTCACATTAAACTGGGGTTTCAGCTTGGGCTTGGGCTTTTCCAAGCAAGTTGGCATGCTGTAATGCTGCCAAATCTCAACCTATCACATAGAAATTCCGTTATAATTCAATGAAATGCTTATCGATTTACTACTCATGACTAAAAAGAGTGTTTAAATCGAATTCTCAGAATACTTACTGAATATATCCACGTAAAGTATTCTTAAGCATAGTATATATTTTCGTCGGGAATAAAAGATGCATTTTTGACCTGGGTTAAAATTGTATAACGTGGATTACATATATACTAGTATGTAGAATGCAAAACACATTCCGAAACGGGTCTGAACTACCTAGCCACAAATTCCGTCAATTCAAGGCGGAAGTACAAGAAAATAGATCATCTACTCACAGTTTCTTCCAACCGTGGACATTCCCTCTGGCATGAGCAAGTGAATGAATTTAGTTTTACGCCACACTCTGGAATTTTCCACCTATATGGCGGCCTGTATATAATAGAGTCCGGACCAGACAATCCAGTGATCAACAACATTGGCTTGGATCTGCGCAGTTGAGAACCGATGGCATGTCTCATCCACGTTATCGAACCTGACCACCCGGTCCCGTTAGTAGCCTCTCACGACAAGTATGGGTTACTGAAGGTCAATATTCTAACTCGGACTTTCAAGAGTCCCTTCTGACGTGAATACATTGATCGAGTGTGACTTGTATGTCGCACTAGAAAAACACAAACAGTCTCTCACTTCATTATATGAACAACTGACTTACCTTTTCGTGTGTTTGTGACCGGGCGGAAGCTGCTTCTGTAAAACTACTCCTATTTTATAATGGTTACATTATGGGTGATGAATCAGAGAATTATTAATGACAATGCTGCGTGGATATTCAAAAGACAAAGACCATGATCATGCGTCCCTTTTTATTCATGTCATGAGTCCCGAGTGCTTTATAAACAGATATATATTCCTACTTCGTATTAATGTTGAATTACAGAAACTACACTCGCGTTCTAAAGAAATCAAAACTGGAACTTTACCGTCCACCTTTGGTGAGAATAGACGTCATATTGTAAAATATGAACATGAGCTTAGCATAAACCTACCATTTTCATATTTTCACTTGCAAAACTTTAGAAGACATTGTCAAAACAAGGACCACGTGTCTCCTTGGAGACTGCTAAGCTTACCACAAAGCGCTTACGCGATTTTGTCGTTATGGTTTCTTTTCCTGATGAGCACCAGAGAACACCTAAGAATATTGTCAACCATGCTGCAGTAATTGGTACTCAGACAATGCTTCCTTTGATGTGAAAAAAGAACATGTATGTTCATAATATGCTAAGAGGCATTAAGAGTAAAACCCTGAACTGAAATATTCAAGCAGATGATATTGGTAAAAACTAGGCATTGTTGATTAGTTCATTTTTATTAATACTAGCAGGTGTTTTCTTTCTTTAAAGGTCATTGTTATCATTACGGATATGAGAGTCCATTTGATGGAGTGGATATTTCACATCTCATCTTGATCCCGAAGTCGTAAAAGACGTGTATCTCTTGTGAGGTGAGATAATGCATTGGAATCGGGTAACCAAAATTTTGTTGTGTCTGGTTTGATGTTTCGCTGAGCTCAGTGATATTTATGGGCATATCTGTTGCAATGTCTCTGTGTTTGGTGGTTTGACGTCAATTCTTAATCTATCAAACGCAGTGTGGGCACTGAATGATTTGGTTGTCATCCTAGAGCGTCATTTGTATACGCGATATTAGATCTAAGTTCTTATAATCATGGCATAACTTCTATTTATTTCTTCCTATCTCAGACGGCACGTTCATTTTGGTTCATCTAAAGAAACAGGAGACAGAGCGCCCTATTTGACTGACGAAAGCAAAGGAAAAATATGACAGATAAATGGGTACAAAATGAAAAGATAACTTTCCCTGACATTCAACGTCATGCTTTAAATGAACCCTTTGCAGAAAGTACTGGTATACTCACTCAGCAACAGTATTCCAGCTATATAGCGTTCATATGTGAATGATCGAGCCTGGACCAGGCAACCGCGTGCTCAACAGCATGAGCAACCACATACGCAACTGGAAGGCGATGGCATGTGGAATTGAGTCAACACTGACCACTCCCGTTACTAGCCCGTTACATCTAGACCTGAACCGAAATACAATTTGACTTGAAGAGAGTACGTAATGTTGAACGAAGTTGTAAATTTTGGGATATATACATTCATTTCTAAGCTGTCTCTATTACTAGTTAAAAACAACGTGGAAACTACACAATGAGTTCGCTCTAACACTATAGAGGGCATTATCTCCACAAGTATGCACTAGGGATTGCTGTCCTGCCCTGAAATACATGAAATACATGTGTGGTAGCGTCGAATAGATTTGTATCAGCCACAAAACTGCCGGTATCTCTTTTGGAACGCCGATAACTTTTAAGAAATACTCGATCTACTTAATGAAAGGGTCACCGAAAAACAGTAACTGTTGAAGTCTTCATGACAAGAACAGGACGAAACGGAATCTCTCTTGTCAACAAAGAAGCATTGATAACTGTCGGTATGCGTGCAGCACGGACATTATTTCCAGACAACAGCGTTCCACATTGCAGTGAACCACTGATATTGTGATTGCGGTCTATATATATATAAATGACTCCATGGACTATAAGGTCGTGTCATTGAAGATTTGTCTAAAATAGACGCAACAACAATAAACACTCCTCCTGCAAAAGAAAACAAAACGTGATTATGTAATTCCCATTAGTCTATACTGTTTGTTTGACATTAAAATAAGATACTTAGTGCAGTCGGCGCCATTTCCTAAATCCAATA
This sequence comes from Haliotis asinina, assembly GCF_037392515.1. Taxonomy (NCBI): domain Eukaryota; kingdom Metazoa; phylum Mollusca; class Gastropoda; order Lepetellida; family Haliotidae; genus Haliotis; species Haliotis asinina. Next base: position 71,804,973 of record NC_090282.1, on the reverse strand, counting down.
AACCAGCTACTAAGTGTGCTAGTTTCCGTTAATTTGCATTTTACGTTGACGTTTGTGGCCTATTTTTACTCTAATTCAGTTTCTGAAATCAATGTATTATTTACGCAAATGTCAGGCTTTAATGGGGCGATGAACTGATTGAATAGCAATTACCGTCGTTCGTCCGGGCATACACAAACATTTACAATGCATCTGATCAATTATTTACATTATTCGTCCACTAACACAAACACCCGCGTAATAAGCTAGACTGTTCACATACATCAGATAATAGATATGTTACACATAGCAAGCTTTGCGCTGCATTGTCCGCCATGTTTGTTTTCTGCTTATACGTTTTCGCGCTGACGTGCAAGGAACTTGCCCTTTGGGACTCCAGTCACAAATCATTGAATTTACCCAGGCGATGATACGTAATTTTAAACCGATGGCCTGTAATTTGATTAGGGAGTCTCCGCTGAATATGACCGCTGCTGTATTGTATGGGCATCTTTCAGATTAAACACTAATACTCTGAATGATGTTCATTCCAATAATGTTTGTGACAGACATTGTCGTTTTGTCATTTTCGGAAGCCACAAACACACTCTTTCTATGCAAATTATTCCAATAATCTACAGGTTGATGTGAATGGTTCCGTTTGAAAATGTCACCTGTGAAGATCTTCAGTAACCCATGTTTTTCGTGAAAGGCGACCAACTCACTCAGGCTTCCTGACTTGGTTAATGCATGTCATCATATCCAAGTTGCATAAAGAGATGCGCGTGATGGATATCACTGGATTGTCTGGTTCTGAATCGACTTTTACACACTGGAATATTCCTAAGTGCAGAGTCAACACTAAACATACAGGAATCTGAACTGGTTCAAATTCCTTTCTTCTTTAAAGCTCAGCTTGTTTTAAACAGACAGATATAAACAGATATAAACAGACAGTGCACAGTAGAATAATGCGCTTGGGGTGATGTATTTCTATTACTCTAAAGTGAGGTCTTCACTAGACCTGATCAGATAACAATAGCGTGCGTTTGTTTTCCTATCCTCAGTGGATATGGAAACTGACGCCCTGAGTATCTCTTGTTTGGTTGAGTTGTTCCAACAGTGCTGAAGCTGGCCGTTTGTGTTTAGTGCACTCCGATAAACTGCTGATTGGCCAACCATTTGACGAGCTATAACATCGAGTGAGGGAGTGAGTGAGTTTGGTTTTACGCTCCTGCATTTATCAATATTCCAGCAATTTTATAACGGGGGCACCAGAAAAGAGCTTCACACAATGTACTCATGCGGGGAATCGAACCCAGGTTTGTAGCGTGAAGTGCGAACGCTTTAACTACTGGGCTGCCCAACTGCCCTTGCTATGATATCGATTAGACGTTAAATAACATGCATTTACACACTCACTCATTTCTTAAGATGTGCTTGCCATTACACGCCAACATTATATTATATCTATTTAATAGTAAGTGAATTTGCCCATGTACAAAAGTTCAGGATATAGTCGGTATGGAATCTTCTTTTAACTATGATTTGTAATGAATGTTCAGGAAAATGATTTTTTTACTGCTTGCACTTTCCAGATAGTCAAAGTTATGAAATTGTGACTTCTTGACAATTTCCAATTATTGCTCATTACATGTACAGTATCTTGACATGAAGGACAACGTAGCAATTGCAACAAATACTGTAACCCATGTATTACATGCACATGGAAATCTTGAAATGCAAGCTATAAATCAAAGATGTTCATACAAGCGCCTGTTCAACTTCAGTGAAAACTAACAAATCCTTGCAACATTTCATCATGATACAGGATGCGCTGACATTGCATTACTTGTCTAACCATATATTCAGACACCAGAATTTCATTTCGTTGAAGTTGTTAACTGCTATGAAATAGATAAGCCAGACACCACCAGATCACTGAGGGAGCTCTAGTATAGTCATTTCCTCATAATGTTTGGTCACATCGTGCTTCATCTTATCATCCTACAGTTAGCGTATGAAATTGATTGGCGAGACATTCCGTTAAACCAGTAAATATACAACCGTAAAACAATCACTCGCTGTCTGGAAACGTTCCCAGATAATTGCTATCATATTTCGAAGTACAATGTATGTATGATATTACTGTTATCGTGAATGGCATATGCTGTCCAAATCGCGACGAAAAAGCATCAGAATGTTTAGAATGAACTTCAGTCACTAACAATTGAGTACGTCATAGTTTGAAGATTCACACGTATGTTTAGTTTCATGTATTTCTTGATTCTTACACGCCCCTTCGTCCCTTCCACACGCCAGTAACCGATCGTTATTTCATATCCGATTCGCCTACGTTGTGTTTAAAGGTTTGTATGCACGGCTGCTGTGTTACTGAGTTTCGTCAAAAGATAACAGAAGCATTTTTCCACCATATGCTCGACGTCGTATGACTGCAAATAAGTTGAGGTTAAGTAAGATGAAATGGGGTTTAACGTCGTACTTGAGAATATTCCGCTCATGCCTGCGTGCATGCGTGTGTATGTGTGGCTGCATGTATTGGCACTAGCACTTAAACTGGTTTTATAGTGCTAACTCATCGAGATACCATGCCGCTGTTAAGTATGAATACCCAACTATGACACGCTATACTCGTTCCGAACCGACCAGTCCTTGTTTTATGTTTTTGAATCACCCTAAATCTGAGCTATGAGTGACTGAGAATGTACTACACGATACGCTGAGTATTCTTATGAATACGAACCTGTTTTCATCGCTTATGTTTATAATGTACAGGAAGGGGTAAGTCAGTAGTTATTGCCTTGTAATTAAGTAGGTACCGAAAAGACTAACCGATGCATTAAATGTGCTAAATATCTATATAAATGTCATAGAAAAACGTTATAGAATATAGGCCAATACCTACAGCATCCACAAGGAAAGCTGACACGTATCTTGTCAATATATTGCACGTACCAGGCCTACTCATTAACTGATGAAAGTATTCTGGGCCTCTCCAATCCACTTCCTCATCTGACCACATCTGACCTTTCGGATTAAAAGTCTGTTTTTGCCATATCATCGATCTCCTCGAAAAGATCATGAAATACCAATTAGAACGTGTTCCATTCGAAAATGGATTAGACTGAACTAGATGAAATTCTTTGAACACTGAAGGAAATTACCTTGTTTCCTATGTCAATACCATGAAATTGATTCCACTGTACAAATGCATGTCATTTGCACGTCGGCTGATTCAAAGTGCTAAATTAGTTAACGAGGCTATTGAAAACACCACCTTTCATCACTTTAATTATTTCTGACAGGTATTGATTACCAACTCAAACTGGATTCCGTTACGTGATAGCCGCAGAGATTTCTTTTCTCGTGGATAATCTAGGCTTCACCATGCTGCTTCTCATACGTTTGTTTTAAGAGTTTACGTCTAACAGGTTGGGTTCCCACCAATGCCATTGATGATTAAATATAATACATGAAAGATATTTCATAGACTTGTGAAAGAAGATATTTTATAGACGAGTCCCAAGTCCCAAGAAAATTGTGGAAATTTTCTTTAGCATACACCCATGTGGATCACATATGTATATAAGAATGCACATATGTATATAAGAATGCACATATGTATATAAGAATGATGTAAGTAAAACACCAACTGGTACATCTACTCTGTTCTCAGATATAATAATTCATCCCCTGAAAACTAATATATGTACTACTGTACACTCGGTATTCTCATAACTTTCTTTATATATATATTTCTTTATACATACATACATACACACACACACACACACACACACACACACACACACACACACACACATATATATATATATATATATATATATATATATATATATATATATATATATATATATATATTGTTGGTGAAGAACAGTGTCGTGTAATTATTTCGGAAACTACTTGACATATGAGGATTTAGTTGTCTGCTCAATCTACACTGAAGTGAAATCATTGAAGGATAATGAAAGTGAATCACCAATCAGTACATCTATGCTGTTCTTAGTTATAATAAATCGTCCCCTGAAGACTAACCCTCTACTAGACTGAAAACTTTATTCGATTTGATGTATTTGAACGTGTTCAAATGAACCAGTGTCGGAATTGATTTTCCCAATGTCTATGTTGATATGGATATTGAAATATTAATATGAAGTCTTACCTTAAAGATAGCTGCAATGGAGAAAAAGGCTAACAGTCCGTGATCTTTGCGTCATCACGGCTCAATGCTCTGCACGCTGGCAGATCGACATCCCAGCCTGTTTGAAGTCAGTTGTGGCCAACGAAACTCGGTTTAGCCTCTCAGTGTAGTTTGTTCTCCATCGCTCAATAACTTCCGTGGGTTGTATTTCATATAGTTGGCGTCAGCCAATCAAACGCCTCAGAGGGACTACTTGGTTTCAGAATTGTCCGAGCTTTCCAACTTGACACTAGTATTTACAGAGCCAGTCTCAGACACCGACACGCTGTTCGTGGAAAACTTGGGTTATCGCGAAAACTCTGTGAGTGCTTTCTGTTAATTATGCTTTGGAATGACCAGTTGCATAGTTCAGCAATGACTCTACCCTACTTTCGTCTTCATGGGTGATGAAAATAAATTAATACATATGAATAAACTTTGGACATCCGACAGTGCAAGTAAATAGGTGTTTATTCAGTTAGATGACATAATTGCTGACTCACTCCATTCTTTTTTTATCGATCGGCATTGCAATCGGTCAGGTATGAAGCAGATATCTACTATTACCAAAGTAGGGGATGTTCCATTTTGGGGTGATATTAAATGGGAATCAAAATCTATGAGTGTCCATGGATTTAGAAAATGATTATTCCATTCTATATGTATATTGACCTTCGTGCAAACATGTCATGACAAACCCACGATGTGCACGTGAACATGATCAAGGTAATATTTACAATATTTCCGTGTGTTTTTGCACACTTTAGTGATAAAATCCAGACCGGTTTTGTAAATCAATTATACGGTTTTTGTCTCTGATGTCTGGTGCAGTTGGCATGTTGTTATTTCAAACAAGACAAAGTATTGGGCCACATAGCCAACTATACAATTACAATCAGAATATGGCCAGACAAATAACGTTCGTGACATATGTCGTCGCACAAGACCGTTTCATCAACTGGTGCGCAAGACCGTTTAATCAGAACGACCGTGCTACCAAATCGTAGTCAAAGTGTATCTTGAATTGGAGATGCCTTTGGATTTCACAGCGCTACAAGAGTTGGAAGACGATATTTGGAATAGGCTACGTAGATAGAACCAGCATACCCGGCATCCACGTGTTAACTGCCAGACGTCTTTGGTGTCAAGTAGGCCAGCGCTGGACCAACTGTCAAACGTTATGCTTCCATGTTAAGCAAGGTTTACTTTTGTCTTTCTTGGCAGCTGGCGCAACACATTTCGGCATAGACGGAATCAACACCTTTATGTCGTTAACGCTGGACAGAACGATCATTTTGTGTACGGCTTGGTAAGGCGGTGCGGTGGGATCATTGTGGCTATCAGACCATTTTCTTATGTTATTCACGAATGTGACAATAGGTCAGTACTCTCGTGGAAACATTCATTCTGTCGGTACCCGTTGTGCCTTGTGCGCGCCGACCCGGACGTCGTTTTGGGGTTCAGGATGACAAGCCATGAGCACGCAGGATTCGTATGTTACATAATATGTCCACCAGTGTCCCAAGTCAAACATATGTGGATTGTCCTGACCATTCACAGCGAATGAGATCGAATCAACCAAGTAGACTGTAGGCTTTTGTTAGAAGTATAGCGCGTTGACTTCGGGATATACTGTCTTGAGAACAGAGGTGACTTCACGCGATATTTGACTTTTCATGGTCAATCGCGTGACGAACAGTCGGGAGCGGCGTTCTGTGGTTCAACGACTAATGCAAATCTCATTGTCCCTGTTACAGTGTTGGACAATTCTTCCCACAAAAGATATAAAATATTAACATTTTGAAGAACATTTTACATTTTAATTGTATATTACTAGAAACATTTCGAACACAAATAGTGTTCTTTAACTATAAATTGTCGATTGTCAATCGTTGTATTAACAGTTCAAACGGTGACGGACTAACGATCTAATGATAGTGACTTTGTACCATCTAAACAGAATCATAGCACGGTCAGAACGACCTAGATCGCTTTAAGTGCCCGTAGGGACCGATGCGTCAGTTCATAACAGGACTTAAGGGTCAGTCTTCGGAACCATAAACACCTGCTGCGCGGGTTCGTTTTGTTAACACGCTGCACTCCTTCACATTAACGTATCTCTAGAATGAAAGTCTCGAAGGAAACAGTATCGATTGGTCTTTTCTAACATAGTATGGGCTAAATATCTTCATGTTGGCATTACCATACCGTCGGTTTCAACCAATATCCCCCTTTCTTCTGTCCATACAACAAATGGATTCAAAACACGTCAAATTGTCACCATGTATTAAAGTTGGTATCCGACACTTATGTTCCAAAGCGCAATTACGTGCATTTACGTCTGGCTTATAGGATTATTTACGACACATAAAATACATAAATATTTCGCAGCTGGAAAAATGCCCATGTCAAAGCAGTTTGCCTTGAGATTTGAACGTATGCCAAATTGTCAAATACCTTTGTGATGCTTCTTTGGTTTACTTTACGTGTTAGAGAAAATAAATGATTCAGATTTTCTCAAGCTTTCTGATTTTGTCAAAGGTGACATTCAGGGATTGTGACACTGGTTCTACATGTAGTTTCTTGTAATCAGTTTCCCGTAATTAGTCCTATTGACATCAAACGCAGAGGCTTTGCCATAATTTATTGTCATTATTACAACGCCATATATGGTTATCCCAAACGCAATCTGATCTCACAGAAGTCCGTCTTACACTGTGTGGAAAATACACCCGAAAAGCTTTTGCTCAACAGCGTGTATTACACACTCAACACAAACTGAATAATTGTGGATGGAACATGCCTTCATGGGGTACGAAAGGCATGTCCACTTGCATGATCGTTAGTGAGTCCTATTCGATCCACGAAGATCTGGATTAGAATCCATCATGCATGACTGTCCTTCTGACGGTATTGGATGGTTGAGCTCACAGTCTTCGTTGACACATATCATCGTATCCCAACTGTCCAGATGTTCATACTGTTGATCACTGCACTGTTTGATCCACACTCGATCATATACAGATCGCCGCTATATAGCTGGGATATTGCTGAATGTGGCATAAAACGTAACTCAATCAATCACTCGCTCACGTGACACTGAGGGCACACATGACACGTGCGTGTGAATGAGCGTTGTTACCTGACAGGAGACGACGGCAGATGGTACGGTGGATGGAAACTTGTCAGACAATGACCTGAACTATGTGACGTCATTCATAAAGTCAGCTTCACACTATCCACCTCGAAAACTGCATTGTTGTACACTGACTTGCCTTGGTGTTCTAGTCTAGACGTATCTTAACATAACATTTGATTGATCCTCCTGTTACAATGTTGATTTGTCCTAAGTGTCTATTGTCAAGGCGGGGATATAGACATGAATGCTTCGCCTTGCCTTTCCCGACCTTCTTGTACGTCGTGCCGTCTGTGAAGAAACCTTTCTCCCTGTTACCTGCTGAAGATTAATTTTCAGTGCGACAGTTTCTCTAGACAAGACGGTATGAGTTTCAAAGCGACGACCTTTTGTGACCATTAAAAATACATTAGTGGTAACGTGTTCCAACGCTTCAGCGATGCTTCGGGAAGTTTTCAAACTGCATGGCGAAACTATACCGCGTGTTACACTGATGGTGTAATCTGCACTGTGGTGTTTGATTTTAAACACATGAATCAATTCGTGTTATGTTGTGCGTTAATACGCCATCTCTTGTCTACAATAATATTTGTAATAAATTACTTACTTATCACCATCATTTTCTCCTACAAGTGTTCAGTGTTATGCCGTATATATGTAGCAATGTTTCAGAAATAACCAGCCGAAGACACGAGAAATAGGCTTCACATATTGTACCCATGTACCCATGTGGGGAATCGAAACCGGGCCTTCCTGACCAGCAGACGTTGTTACACATGGCTACGTACTATGTATTTTGTGCAAGAACACGTAGATCGTTCGTAGGAATATCCATTCGGAAGAGTTCGATATTTTACAAACATAACAGGTTTTAGTTAGAGACGCACTCCTCTTAGGAAATAACTCTGATATTTGACGACCGATTGAAAAAACGTATTCAGCTACAAATCAATAATCTCTGTTTGCAAAATATTTGTATTCTGACGTTATGTTTTGAGTATAAACCCATGATTTACGGTCGTGGGGAGTAAACAGGATTAGCTGACAGTTGCAGCTGATTGGGTAAATATTTAACAGTCACGTATCAGTCATTATCTTACTAAAAATATTTAATATATGCCTTATTAATGATCTTGTCTGATTGATCGATTATTAACCACGACGAAATCTTTGTTCACATCCACAGGGGACTGGACATTTGATTGCATTGTGCCAAGACATGTAAAGCCAGACGAGGTGTACATCCCAACGCAATGAAATTTGCAATGCAGAAAACAGTAATATGCTCTTGCGTGGCTGGCCAAAGATTACGTATTGTCCCTTGATGGAAGGCAGCAATCTGTCTTTCTGTAATAGTAAACCTAGTCTTTGGAAGTATAGCTATAGGTCATGAAGACACCACACAATACTACTACTTAAAGCCCTTGTGGGCTTCAGAGACGAATTAATTGCACTAGAGGTTAGTCAGATGTGTTTCGGATTCCGACTGGCCTATGTCTTTTCACTGTGGCTAGACGCGGGGACGATCTAAGCGCCTTTATTTAATTAATAAGCTGAATTTGATATACACTAGCGCGTATACAATAAGAATAGTCATCCATTTTAGACATATGGCAAATGATCGGTAGAGATACTGGCATTTTCATCAAGTTGAACGCTTGCTTAAGGCTATAACGTAATTTAGGGGCATTTTTGTCTTTTGAACGTCGCTGTCATGCCCTTCGCAATTACATGTACAGGGACGGCATAGTGATGTATTTTCAGTGAAATGTTAAGAATGTTTTACACATGCCTTTGATTTCGCGTCAAAATTGTCCTTATGTATTTCTTGCATCTCAGTGTCAGAAATAGTGACAATGGGTGCGCCTTCGAATGTATTTGAATGTGTATAAGTGCGAGCGCTTTTAGCAATACTCCACATATGAATCATTCAGCTTGGAAAGCAGAATTCATTAATTGACCCTTCCACTCATCTATTTCGTCGTCTCTATCCAAACCAAGAAAACCCACGGGTATCAACTCGTAAATGTTTGTAATGCCTGCTGGAACTATCCTCACTTGCAAAACCGTCTTGCTGTACATGCGCATATATATAGACTTATAACACAACCGAGCTGAAAAGACAAATAGAGCATGTTCATAGATTACACATCATTAAAAAAAACCATATGTTCTCTTCATGAGAAAATCCATTTCATATTTGATGCAAGCAAATTCAGTGAAATGTACAGACTCTACTCCTTGCTACAAAACATCATTAGTGTATTGCTTATTGGAATCAACAGAGCATATGAACACCAGGATGCTCCATGTTATCTGTCTGATTAGGTAATGTCTCGTGTTGTCAGGCTTCGCTACAGCATCGATCACAACCCTCTTGTCTTCGTGGAATAGCCAGGGTGCGTGAAAGGAAGAGGGACAAGGCTCAATATAGCACAATTTCCTTTACTCAACCACTCAATTGATTCGTTAAGTCGCATGTGATACCATGCCCCTCTTAAATCGAACTGTGAAAGGCGTCGGTAGGGCAGGAGATGATCTGACTTCGAGGTTGGAAGAGGCATATTACCCATAGTCATTGAATGACAGGTCGTAAATTAGGCCAACTTCTTTCTTTGCATAGCCTTCCGTCTGGAGTTTCATCATTCTAAAGTACGGTGAAATCTTGAGAGTTCATGATACGTATACACTTTGCGCGTGAACAGCCTCCTGTTCGAAACTAATGCGTCCTTTCGAAGCGATTTACTGGTATGGAATAGGTCGTTTAAGTCATAAATTCAGTTAGTCCTGAGCGTTTCCTGACCAGTGGTGTTGTGGTATTCATGACTGGCATGGTGTTTATGTTGACAAACCGTAATTCATCAGCACCACGAACTGAAAAAGAACTGTTTTTCTTCAACTCCGATGTTCACGAGGCCAAAAATACATTTGATGAAATTTAAATTGTTGCGTAAATCTACGATTTATGTATATAATGATTGATTTTCAAAATAAAAATCATTGTTGGAAAAGTATGCATTTTCCTAATGTTAAACTACTGTCGTTGTGTCCCTTGAATGCAGCAATGTTCCAAAACAAGAATGGAAAGTTACTAACTGATTATGTACAATCTGAGATTTCGAAAAAGAGTCGCTGACTAGTCAGAGCTACTACTGCTGTGTTGAAGTCAAACGGACTTTCGGTGAAGAATGATACTATGTAGCCAAGGTTTTACTCACGGGCATTCGAACGTTCGACATATCAACGAGAACGTTACCTGAGTCACAAGCCTACCACCAAAACAAACACGTTTGGAGGTTTGTCGATAGAAAATGTGGGTGCAAACAGCTTGCCCTCTCACACTGAAGGCTCAAAGGAGCAGGCAATATCCGGAAGATAATGATTTGTGTCTCCTAAAAGGATATGTGCCATTTGAAGAGACCGCTTCAAGGGCAGTAGTAGCTGTAGAGGTTAAACATACCAAGACAAGGTTTACTCATCACACATGCAAGTTGCCCAGATTCGCCAAACGTGGAGGGTTAATTTTACCTCTCCTTGTGTTTCGAACAACCAGTAGTCTTTTAAGCCTTGACGTTGTATCAATATAAGCAGACATATAAGTCGATATATCCAGACAAAATCATTGGAATCTGAATGTGTGAATATGTATTGTGTGGTTTTCAAACCGCTATGCAGACTGAGTGCATCTGCCATGGCATTGATGCGTTCGTGTGCATAAAAATGTAGTTTGGTATAAAATCGTTCCTCTTCTTTTCTGAAAAGAATTATTCTTTTTTTGTAAAAGTGCAGTTACCGAACACAAATTAGCAGTAACCGATCCAAAGGGATGGGTGCTTTGAAGTTTTATTTTCGTCCATCTAATACTTTTCAAAGGAACTAAATACAGATGCAAAAGTGTTAATTTGCTGAAGCTGGTTGTTTGGCAGTGGCTCAATACTGCTAATTACTGTACTAGTTGGTAAACATTTACATAAAAGGAACATTGTTCATGTGTGTAAGGAAAAACTGCCATGTTTCATGACCAAACCTAATCTGTGTATTGAAGTTAATTGTTTATGTCGCCAGTATTGCCGTAGAACTCTGGCACAGACTTTTCTTTCATCAGCCCCCGTGTTCACGTCCGTAGACCAATCAAAAAGGCTGAATGGCTAATGGATTTATTTCTCCCTCAACATTAAAAAGAAAACTACTTTAGTTTTATTACATAATTATCTTGCGTATTGTACAAATTGCAAATGGCACATAAATTATGTGTTGTCAGTGTGATCTTATCATATTTTTTTCTTTATTTGCATAAAGGAATGATGTATTTGGTTTAGATAAATAAAATGAGGACATGTTTTCATACTTCACTGACAGTGTCATATTAAAGACTTTGAAGACAAAGACATTTCATCAGTAAACAATTAAATATTTTGAAAGGAAAGTCCATTGGGCGATGTCCACGATACAATACAGTGAGTGAGTGAAAAAAAAAATAGTATCACTATTTGTCACTATTTGGACATTACAATATAAAACATTCCATAGGTCGCCAACAACAGAGTGTAGAACACCATACTAGGGACCCGATAAAATACATAAATAAATACATAAATAGGTATGAATAATCTGTGACAATACCAAGCTGATGGCCACATATTTCATCTAATACATTGTTATGATCAATATCAAGGGCATTTAATACACACGTGGGATACAGAGTTGGGAGGCCATTGTTTTTCAAAAGCTACTTGCTACTGATATGATTAACGTATTGATTAAATGACTAAATTTAATCTTTGAGCCAATGGCCACAAACTGACAAGCTAGCATATATTGAAGTTGGAAAGCACAGGGGATCGTTGTTAATGTTTCTTTCTCGCATATCGGTGTCTAGGTGGAGAAGGACTTTAAGCTATTTACGAGCATGGACATTTGTTAATATCGAGAACACTGGGCATGACTTTCGTAGTGTATGGATTGAGACAACTTTCAAATCATACTGATAGCTGCACTGCCAGATAACTTCACATGCATAGTGACGGATTCTTTAACTGAAATGTGTCATGTACATATATGGTTGTGGAACTATTTCAGTCTTAACCTGTTCATACATTCGCTGCTACATTTCCTTATTTAATCTGATTTCTTTCTATGTTAACAAGATTAATTCACATACATTTCTACAGTTGAACTATATAGCTGAAATTCATTGAATGGTTTCTTCGATCAATCCACCTTTATTACTTTGCAAAACACTAATCTCTTTCCAGTGTTCATTATCGTGGAGATTTGAACTTGTAATATAAAGTGAGCAAATAACTAATCAGTAACTTATCTGACCAATTACATAATGTCCTGTTCAGACATCGGCGAGTCACGAACAAAGGTTTAGGCCTCCTCCCAATGACGATACAAAAACTGCAGTAAGGGAGAGACGAAACTTAACGAAGAGCGAGTTCCCCCACTCAATCATTAGATTAATCTGATACGTTACATGTGACACATTCTCTGGCAATGAGAGCCCTCACTGGTTGAGTGCCGCGTTGTGAGGATAGCTTTCGCAGGAGTAGATGACACAATTTCATCTTACTGATGGGTAAACGACGGCATTCCAATGCAAACTAGTTTAAAAAACTACTCTCCATCAAATTGCGTGAATTGAAAATTAAGTAGTTACAGAAGATTATTTAAAAATAGCTTGCGTGTAAAAGGCTTTTGGGTTTTTTTTATTTCAGATTAAATGCTTCCTTCCACGGTGAGGATGAAATCATGTTTTACAAATTTCAATTAACGGGGTTTTAAAGTGTCTGATCAGAGGTGATGTAAAACCCCCAAATCAGACTTGATTTTCATTGTGCGGCATCTCTGTATAACCGGCAGAAAAGATAGCTATTGAAGTGACGAAGATGGTACTCGTCCTTCTTATCCTTGAAGTTCAAGAGGTAAGCTCTGTCATCCTGACCACGAGTATTCACGTTGACATAGCTAAAGTTGTTTTATTTTTTATGTCTGAACATGAAAAGTTCATACAACGGCTAATCTGGACATATAATCAGGCTTTTCTTTATTAGATTCAGGCGTTGACGGGATTTCAAGTGTTGGCAGTGATGTGAGAGAGTGTGAGTGTGTGTGTCGCCCTCCACACGGCAACCAGCCTATTTATATATAAACTAAGTTCGGACACAAACGAACATCGTCAACAGTGTAGAATGCCCCTGAGTAAGTCTCCCGGAAGTAAACATCGAAAACTAGGAGCAGATAGTTTCCGAAAACCAGAATCCTAAAGTGTTGACCAGATATTAAAACGAAATGTGACCTTTATATTAAATATTCAAAACACTAAATGTTGTGACCCAATAATAATAATTACTTAATTAATAACAAAAATATACAGAAAATACATACTCGTAACACATGTTATGAAAATCTGTCAACGAAGGACAGTAAAACCAACCAGAATATCGCAGAGAATATAAAACTAGTAATTAGATTGAAACAGTTCAACTATAAGGACAATACAGCATAAAAACAGGCTATAGATCGCCAGCAACTGAAAGTAGATCACCATACTAGGGACCATCTGATTTTAGAAAAAGGACCGATTAAAGAAACTGAGTATACAGTAATTACATGTGTCTGTCGATCATATGATAACTAGTGAGATAGACGCTTCTTAAATTAAGAATTGCATATTTATAGCTGTGATTGATAGGCCCATATCGATGCCACCTTATTTACTACTGACCTGGTCATCTGCATAACTACGTTCTCTGCAGGCCAGTAGTTTCTGATTGCTTTATCGCTGCTAGATCCGACTTTGGGAATTTCTGAAAAATCATTTCAATCAGAACGTTTCACAGATGTTCAAGTTAAGGACTGGTGTAAATCGAATCTTTTCTGGCACCGTATGTTTCATTTATTTCATTAACATAAGACTTTCTTTTCGTGACGTCCTCTGAGGTTGGTCTGCTGACATATTGCACATACACTTCAACTGCATCGTTGACCTGATACAACTGAAAAACTTGAAAAAGTCCGTTCAGTTCAGTTACTCATCTGAACAGGAAACTAGAATTACATTTCTCCTGCATTGTGATGACACATAATGTAGAGTTCAAGGTAGATAAAACCATTTCAAGTCTACAAAAGTGACCTGCTATTACTTCTCAACTGTTTTAAGGATGACATATAGATTGGTCATTAAAGACACAAACACAAAGGTGTAAGAACGAGTGCCTCGCCTCATACATCTATACAAATTGCGTGTGAACGTATGCATGAAGAAAACAAATTTTGATATCTAATGTATCTACTAGGAGATATCATTACGTTTGAAAAAGCGTTCGTTTTGTATAAGATCGGTATTCAAATTTGGCCATCTTCCAGTAAATATCCAAAATTAATTTATTAATTATTATATTTAATATTAAGCCAGTGAGTGATACATATTGCTGTAAGGCTTTGTTGGCAGACAATGTTTTTCCTTATGATAGATCTATTAAAGTCAATGGAATTTTGTTAATCTCTCACAACTGATCAGCCGTGCGTATCAAATACGAAATATCGGATTGTGTCAGTGATGTGTCTTTTCAAATGTCCAAGTGAAGTGCTTTCTATTTATATTGACAGGGCAATGTTTAATAGAGTAAATCTGTAGTTGCGGAATCATGCACATGTACATATTGCTGAATCTAAACATGAAAGCTGAGGGGGGAATGTGTTCTTTTTTTCTCACTACAATATCATACACTTTGATTAAAGAACGCCTGTATTCTATCATAATTATCAAAGTTGTATTCGTTTCATTCAGTGTTATAGCGTCCAGGCTTTCTAATAATCCTTTGTGCTTGGTAAAGGATCCCCGTGTGTGCATCAGACAAAAAATGTCACTTGATTTGGTAATTATAACAAGAAACTGTGAACGATAAATAACATTTTACATGTATTCGCGTGCGTAGCTAGCGTTTTCGTAGATGACAATGTTTGGGTTTCGTATGGCAGCGAATGTCTGGTGACTGACAAGTGGCTATGAATTTCACAAAATTATCTTATTTAAGCAGTAGTAATATGTTCCCCATAATTACGAAAGAAGGGATATTTTGAGAAGGAAGCAACAATAAAGGGAAGAAAGTGATACCTGTGAAGACAGTCCTGTCAGTATTTTCTTTCATAAACCTATTTCAAGCTTGGTGATTGAAAAGGTATTTAGTTTTTCATACCTCCGCGGTAAAGATATATGTTAGTATTGGACACAATATTATATCCTCACACAGTGAGAATCGAAGGGGTGATTCTCTTCTGTCTGAATATAAATGTGTGTGTATGAAATATCACTATATTTAACTCGCTGTATATGATCATACTAAAGTGACATACATAGATTCACAATTCGTGAAAGAAATAAGACTGAGATGTTTATATCTACATTCACTCGCAAAAGTAACTGTTGTCACAGAAAGACATACAGAATACATTTGATTGTTGCCGTGGAAAGACAATACACAGAATATATTTGATTGTTGTCTCACGGAAAGATGATATACCGAACACATTTGATCGTTGTCACGGTAAGACGATGTGCAGAACACAGTTGACTTTTGTCATGGAAAGACGATATACAGAATACTTTAGAACGTTGTCACTGATAGGTGATATACATAATACATTTGAACATTGTCACTGAAAGACGACATACAGAATACATTTGAACGTTGTTACAGATAGACGATATACTGCATACATTTGAACGTTGTTACAGATAGACGATATACTGCATACATTTGAACGTTGTTACAGATAGACGATATACTGCATACATTTGATTGTTGTCATGAAAAAACGAAGACTAGTATAGAACATTTTTGACTCTTGTCACAGAAAGACGATATGCAGAAGACATTTAATTGTTGTCACTGAAAGACGATATACAGAATTCATTTGATTGTTGTCATGGAAAGACGATATACAGAATACATTTGTTTATTATCACTGAAAGACGATATATAGTATACTATAAATTTATGGGCAGTAACATTCGGTCAATACCTGATTTTGTGGAACCGGGAAAAGCAATATTCCATACAAACACATATTGACCACATTTCTTAGTCTATTATTGTTTTATTATGTAATTGCCGAAAACTGCTCCGAAAAGCCAAACCATGATTATTTAGTAAGGAAAAATGTTATTTTAACTGCAACCCAATAACGTCATGTACAATACTGGATA
This sequence comes from Haliotis asinina, assembly GCF_037392515.1. Taxonomy (NCBI): domain Eukaryota; kingdom Metazoa; phylum Mollusca; class Gastropoda; order Lepetellida; family Haliotidae; genus Haliotis; species Haliotis asinina. The sequence continues at coordinate 71,788,422 of NC_090282.1, read as the reverse complement.
TTTAAACAATAGAATTTGGCCATAACACCATAGCTTAATTTTAGTAACTCAAGTCAATAAGACTTTTGGTTGAACCTTGGTTGGAGTCAATACGCATTCTTGTAGACGGCCAGGTGACCCCCCCCCCCCCCCCCCCCCACACACACACACCCCACACCCCCACACCCAGATCAATCAGGTAGCCGGGAAAAGATGCTTACATAATACAGTTAATGAAGTTGCTTGTTGTCATGGAGAGATGATGCACAGAATACATTAGACAGATGTCCTGGAAAGACGATATACTGAATACGTTTGATATTGCTGACGCCGCTATTGTTCAAATAAAGAAGTTGATCATCCATTACGTTGTGTCATCTCCACACCAGCAACTTCGAAGAAAGCCACTCAAACCACATTCTATACGTGTCATACTGGGAAATATACCAGTGACCTAGTATGACTTATACTCTGGCTTGTAAGGGTAAAAATTGTCAAAAATGGTTATATGGGCAGTATAGTGTCACAGAGTCAAGCATTCGAGCGGAATTGTGCATGCATGTAAAATGTCAATTCCATTCTCATCTACATTTCGCAGTATACGCAATATAGCATATACTGCCATATTTGTTAATGGCTTCAAATTTCGAACTGAATTTAACGCCGCTTTTTCGAGCAATATCATGTCGACGGACATGTGCACTGATGACGATAATTAATTATCTAAAACTGTTCGCAAGTAGAAGAAAACAAAACATTTTGGACTTCATGTTTCTAAATGTCAGGTGACTTAACAAGAAAACTGTGCACATAATTATATTACTAGACAACATGGGATTATCGGTTAACATCATAAATATGGCTGAGAGGTTTGCCATGTCAGAATAAGGACTAAATCGCAGCATCTGCCCGTGTGTGTGCCAGAGAAGCATGATCAAGTGTTAAGCATGCGAGTGCTCTGTTTACGTGCATAATGTACTGTTTATTGAGCTTTATCTACCATGAAATAGACTTGAAGCTAGTTATCTCAGACTTCAGATTGCTCTGATGGGCAATTGATCAGGGTAACTGATGCTTGTCACGCTGATGCACCATAACCTGCTATGATGCTACTGATTCAGGTTCAATACAATGTGCCAAACAGAATAAAACACGCTGAGAAGGAACATGAACATTGTTAAATCAAACGAAAGTTTCCGGAAGGCGCACCGATGGTAAGTCGTCAGTGAGCTGTTTTGAAGGCAGGATCCATTGATTCGCGTCAATTCATATGATACGCTGTTTGCCTTATTTGAGTACTGGTTGCATAAGACATTTTCAAGTTATATGGGAAGTCTATTTACTTGGGAAACGTAACAGTTACATTCTGAAATCGGAGCGACAGGGTACAGCTACTCTCCGACCTTGAGTATGGTTTGCGACCTTTCACGAAAGAGGTGCTGTAAGTATGTAAACGCTGTTTGCAAAATATTCAGCTGAGTGGGAACGATGTCAAATGCATAACTGATACCACCTGCATTACACACGCTCGTGCTGGAAACATTGGCAACTATCCTAGTTATCAGTCGCAATGACATGACAGGTTGTCGCCCAATCATTTCATATTTTATTCTGATTTTATGTCGATGAATAACTTCACTTGCAACTAAAATACACAAGCATGTTTCAAAGTTATCACAAATTGATACTGTAAACATTTATTCCGTTATACTGACATTTAGTATTGTAAAATTAATGTATTACAAACGCATATTCTTCAAATATTCAAGTATCGGTTGTTTCTTACACGCACGTGGGCAAACATATTATCTTATGTTGGCCTTTGGGCTAATTCATCGTTAAATCGGATACAGTGTTGTTTGTTTGATAATACAGTAAGTCTGGGCTTTGGCAAGAACCGTCGTTTTCAAATCGATTACGTGGGAAATGCTTCAAAAACTGGCTAAAAACTATAACCTTGACAATGGATTTAATAATTCATTAGCGATTGGGTGAGTGATTTGTCACAACATTGCTTTGAACAGTATTTCAATCTCACAACATCTGCAGCTTTCATAGCTGATGGGGGACGTAGCCGTTTACTTAACTATATAATCGTACGCAAATTTATGTGCATGTGACAAAAAAAAATTCGTAATGTTTATTGGCTGATATACGTTTACACCCAGAATATGTTTTAGAAAAGCGTTTTATTTATGAGTGGCTTTGGCGAAATCAAAGTTTCTTTGAGTTAGGAAATTGCAAACAGAAACATGAAAGTCTATGAAGGATACAGTGAAAGGAAATATTTCACATAACTCTGTAAGAGCAAAGCTGATTGCATATTATATATTACTTTATTGCGCATGAATGGGTGAGTTATAATTAAACTAATTAAAATTAATGAACTATTTTGCGTAACGACGACAACATTGCAGTCATATCTTCACGAGAAAAATGTCAATTATATCAATATGAAATCTTGTTCATGGCAACTTGATAAACATTATCTGTCTATATAGGTAATGAGTTCCTTGGGATACAACCTTATCGTTTATTTCCTTGTCAGAGACGGAAATGCTACTGCTCCAACTGCAGTATGTGTTTTGTTATTTCCTGTTAAACAATGTATCTCTCCAAAAGGAAACCCAACATATATGAAGGTCCTGTTGTTGATTCAATGTGTATTGTTGCGACCCATAAGCCTCAATACGGGCACACTGACCTAGCACCGAATGAAAAACGACCGACATATATCAGATTCAAGTAAATTAATTCCGTCTCCAGATATATTAACTCCCTCAGGGGCATTAAATATTTAGCTATGTAACACAATTCCTCTATCCATTGCTTTTAAGGATCACTAGAAAAATGCAGCTGCGCTGGGTGACTTAACAATGGTTTAGAATAGTTCATGTAACAATGCCCATACCGGACATTGTCTTACTTGTACTTGTTGAGATCCATATATTCAGATAAAGGGGCTTCGTAACAATAACGCAGTTTAGTCCTGTTCATATCATGTAAAATTGGATTTCTGTCGCTCTTAAATAATGTCTGTGTGTGTTTCTCATCTCTAGACGCCGTGCAATTACTTTATAGAACAGGGCTGAACAAGATTTAATCTACACCAGTTCCCCAACAGAAATATACATCATTCATCACGTGAAAAGAAAATGAGATCCTCGTCATCCATGCTGTTTGGAGCATTGGAAGGAGGAATACAAGACGAAGGAAAATAATTTCCACCCATGTCGAATGTCTCCCCAGCAGTCCTTTCTCACCTTCAGTTCTTTGGCGCTCTCAACCAATTGCACAAGCACGCTTCAACTATGTTGGAACAGTCTGCTCCAGATGCATAATATATCTATGCTTGTATATCACCACTTACAAGGTGTCTTCAGGATATTGTACGTTCTGGCTCTTGACCACTTCCTCTCTTGCTGAATAATCATGAAAAATAATATAGCTGGCTAAAAAGAATAAGGCCGAATAGAGATTACAAGTTCATCGGAATGACGCTTCACACTAAACGAAGCGTATCTAAAAGAAACTGTGTTTTTTAAATAAATGATGTTTCAAAACCCCACTGTCGCAACCTGCAGCTGAATAAAGCAACAGTCGACAAACATGAAGGATGATATTGGACCCATGAAATGTTCAATTTTTCAAATTATTTTCAGTTAGGAGAGAGAGAGAGAGAGAGAGAGAGAGAGAGAGAGAGAGAGAGAGAGAGAGAGAGAGAGAGATAACGACCGACTGAATTTATGACATTAATGTTACCTTAATGTCAATAGTATCACGTACGACCACTGAAAGGCCACTAACCTAACGCATGTTACCTTAATGTCAATAGTATCACGTACGACCACTGAAAGGCCACTAACCTAACGCATGTTACCTTAATGTCAATAGTATCACGTACGACCACTGAAAGGCCACTAACCTAACGCATGTTACCTTAATGTCAATAGTATCACGTACGACCACTGAAAGGCCACTAACCTAACGCACTTGTTTATGCATTTTCTGTCGGTTAAGACCACTGCCAGAGAATGGTAACATAAGTGCAATTTATAGTATAAGCTATGCTTCAATCTGATGTGCAACGTGACTGTGACTTTAATTGATGTAAAAGTGTTCATGAGGATAATTTCATTTTTTCCGTCACTAAAATATCGACGGAAGGATATCTGGTCCAGGAACATGCACTTCGCATGACTTTCAGTTGCCCCAATTAAAGGAAAAATCCACACATCGCAATCTTCAGCCCATTCATTCGCTTGGCACGGTGTTTTTGCTAAGTTGTCTGGTATCTTTAAACACAGTACGAATACATCTGCTACTCGACACCGATAATTAGACAGGCTGAGAGAGCATAAGTGTTTGATTCAGTCAATATCTCGATCAGTTACTTCCATCTTTTTAACCGAGAGGGACTATCATCAAGATCATATCAGTACATGTAGTTCTAAGGACACACTTAGTGTTTTGTATACAGATGCGGTAAAAATATAATACATGTACACCCCAAGCTATATCTAGACAACCAAACAGCAGTCAGTGACACAAATGTCATCCGAAATATATTGGCAACATATCACAACTGATTTTTCCTCTCATAAATATGTTATGTAGACAGTGTTTCTGGGCTTGCTATTTCATTTCAAACATCATCCTTGTGCAAATTTATGTCAGGGATTTGACCATTACCTTCTTAGATAAGTAATAATTTGAAATTTACATTTAACAATCATGAAAATTTTCCTTGTCAATAACATGTAGTACGCAAATGAAGCCAAACATACCAGTCCCAAAGTTGAGTGACATTTTGTGATCAATTGTTTTCATTAGCTAAATCCACAGCTTTTGGCCGGCCCGGCACACAATTCCCAAATAATCAGATCTATTCTTGTTATTACAATCAAATAAGGCAATACAAGAGGACAAGATATTTTGAATGCACAGGTAGTAAAAGTCCATACGTATTTAGACTTCACAGTACTTAAAGTGACTGGACTCTTGAAGATCCTGGTTAGCATCGGTCTTCAGCAACCCACGCTTGTATAAAGCTATATGCAAGAGCAGCTAGCATATTTCCCGATCATCGTCATATAACTGGAATATCGCTGTCTGTTGTGTCGAACGGCAAACAAACCATGAAACACAGATGGTTGTTGCAACTACATTTCCTACATATCGTTTTATAAATATAACCGGTCAGATATCCATATACATTCTGACCTCATCAATTTGTCTTTGCAGAATACTCTTGGGGTTATATTACTATAATCTTCTTCCTTAGATACAATAGCAACAATAGCATCAGGATAGTCAATAGGTGTGTCCGCTTAACTAATCCTAGTTTCAAATATCATACTCACCTCGAGTGTGTTTGAACAGTTGGCACCCCTTCCATATCGCCAAGCCCTGGGGATGACGTTATTGGTCAGGTATTCGCCAAACAGGATTGATCGGATTGCTTGAGTCCAGGAAATATGTTGGAATCAACGATTATTACCATATGTATCTCTATGGCTGGATTCATAACTCCCAACAACACAACGGTGAGGAGGACATCAACGATTATTACCACGATCTTCATTATTTTGACATACGGAACTGCTCTCTGTATGACACGATCTGCTATGCAGAACATATGTACGTCGATGGTCAGAATACCTGGTTCAAAGACTGGCACTACTGTCAGCATTACGATTGCATTCCGTCAAGCGAACCTTCATGAGTGAACGACAAAAATGTTCAGACTCTTCAATGAAGCAGTCAGTTTCATGAGTGAAACTGGTTTTGTCAATTTTATAATGTATTTCTTCACAGTTTAACGGGAGTGAAGCACTCTTCATCTGTTGCTGGCATGAAAAGTGTTACGAGAGTGTATTGTCTGTGAATTGTGTTGTTAAATAGGTGATACTTATTATTTGGGTCACAATGTTTAAAGTTTTGAATGATAGTTATTATGGGTCACATTTCGTGTCATAAATGTTCAGTACTTTTCATACTTCGGCAGCAGGCTTCAAATAGAGTAACTAGAGTAACTTCCTCTTCACTAAGTGCTTTGATTAGTTGTGTGTAATTCCGGGAGACTACTAGAAGCTTCGACGTGAAAGGTGATGGCCATTTGTGCTCGAATATTCACGAATCGGTGACTGTGTATATAAAGGCTGGTTGTCGTGTTGATGACACGGACACACACAGATTAACTGGAGTATATATATACTCACACCAAAATTTTGGTAAGTTGACATTATACTTGTGACCCGTTTCATTAGATTTGACTCAGTTGCATTGTACATGAAACTTGTGAATTTTTGGTATCTTGGGCCTGTTTGCTGAATAAAAATTATGTAAGATTTCAGACTTCTCAGTCTTATATTTTGCTGGTTCGGAGAGAATTTCTTGCACCTTTTGTCACGACAAATTATTCACCATAACGCAAATAAATGAACATATTTTCCTTTTATAGGAAATGCAAAATCTGGTTCACTCAAATGATGTTGACTATATTCTTTTTGAAGGGAGAAACATCAGAAGTGTTTAGTAAATATGACACAATAAACGTCAATGTACCTCAAAGTAATGAAATGAATTATTGTTGTTCCAGTATTGTGAAACAATGAAGACACTCAATTACGCTGAATATTTCACTGCAATTCGCTGTACAGACATGCTAAAGGAACCAATAATATACACAGACATTTCAACAATCTACTGAAAGGAGAGTCCACTGTGCGGTGTACACGATATAATACATAATTATGAATATGTAGGAATAATTTGTGATAATACCACGTCCACGTACGAGGTCACATCTTTCATCTAGTATGTCTGTCCAAGACCTGCTTATGATCAATATCCAGGGCGTTTAATGCACACGTGGGATACAAAACTGGGAGGTCACTGCTTTTCAAAAGCTAGTGGCTACTGACGTGATTAACGTTTTAATCAAACGATCTAAATTTAGTCAATCTTTGAGTTTTGAGTCAATGGTCACATTCTGACAGACTAGTAGATATGGACGTTGGAATACGCAGGAGATCATGCTTAATGATTGTTTCTGGCTTATCAGAGTCTCGAAGGAGAAAGGTTTAAAGCCACTCACATACATTAACATTTGTTAATGTTAAGAACACTGGACATCAGTTCCGTAGAGTATGATGTTGTGACAGAGATGTAAACTTAAGACTGGACACAAGTGAGCAAATAATTAATCCGTAAGTTATCCGAACAATTACATAACGCCGTGTTCATCTCGGCGAGTCACGAACAACGGTTTAGGCCTTCTCCTAATGACGATACAAGAAATGCAGCAAGAGTGAGATGAAACTCAACGAAGAGCAAGGTCCCCTACTCAATCGTTAGATTAATCTGATGCGTTGCATGTGACACACATTCCCTGGCAATGGGATCCCTCACCGGTTGAGTGCCACGTTGTGAGGGTAACTTTCTCTGGCGTAGAGAACACATTTTCATCTTTTTGATGGGTATTCCAATGCAATCTAGGTACAAAGTATTACAGTTCTTTTAATTGCGTGAACTGAAAATTAAGTAGTTACAGATGATGTTTTTAAATCTTGTGTGTAAAAGGGATTGGATTTTTGTATTTCAGATGAAAGGCTTTCTTCCAATGCGAGGATGCAATCACGTTTTACAAATTTCAATTAACGGGTTTTTAAGTGTCTGCTCAGATGTGGTGTAAAACCTAAACAATTAGACTTGATTTTCATGATGTGCCATGTCATTATAACCGGCAAATATTTAGCCTCAGAAGTGACGAAGACGACATGCGTTTTCTGCATTCTTGAAGTTCAGTTGGTACATCATCTTTCTATTTGTATTTACAGGGGAATATTTAATACAGTAAAGGTGTATTCGCAAAACAAATCTTCGAATTTCCAAAAGAGTTTAACGCCGCTTTTGCCAACATTCAAGCAATATCATGTCGAAGAACATATGCACTGATGACGATAATTAATTGTCTAAAAACTATCCGCCAGTAAAAGAAAATAAAACATTGTCAATAAAAACATGTGTTTGCAGGTAATGTTTCTAAGTGTCAGGTGACTCAACAAGTAACTTGTGCATAACATGTTACTTGCAAACGACATGGATTATCGGTTAGCATCATATATATATATATGGTGTAGAACCTTGAATGTTAGAAGAAAGACTAAAATACATGCCAGAGAAGTATGATTCAGTGTTAAACATGTGAGTGCACTATTAAGTTGCTGGGGAATCTAAATGTCTGTAATGCACTCGGAATGCATCTCTTTTTACGTGCTTAACATTCTGTTTATTAAGCTTTATCTACCATGAAATAGATTTGAGGCTGGTTATCTCCGACTTCAGATTGCTTGGATGAGCAATTGATCTGGAAACTGATGCTTGTCACGTTGATTCAGATTCCATACAACATGTCAAACAGAATAAGCACGTTGAGAAGGAATATGAACATTGTTATATCCAACGACAGCTCCCAGAAGAGACAGCGATGGTAAGTCGTCAGTGAGCCGTTGTGCGGCCATGATACATTGATTCCAGTCAACTCACCTGTTATGATATGCCGTTTGCCTTTCTTGAGTACCGGTTGCTTGAAAATTCTGGATAAGAGATTTTCGTTAAATGTAAAGTCTATTTATTCGGCAAACGTATTAAACAGTTGAATTCTGAAATAGGAGCGTCAGTGTACAGCTACCAGCGCTTACGTGTGGTTTGCGACATGTGCTGTGAGTAAGTAACTATGCAAATGCTGTTTGCAACATGTTCAGCTGGAAGGGAATGATATGGAATGCATAACTGATATTACCTGCATGACACAAGTTCCTGGTGAAAACAATGACAGCGACCCTTGTTATCGATCTCAATGACACGACAGGTTCTTGCCCGTTCATTTCATTTTTATTCCATATTTCATATCGATGAATGACTTTACGCGCATGATCTGCATCTGGAATACACAAAACTGTTAAAAAGTTATCACAAATTGTTTGAGTATTGTTCATAAACTATTGTTGTATATTACCATAAATTGATATTTCAATCATTTAGTCCCTTATACTGACATTGTTCTAAATGCATTACATACACATGTGTACATATTGTATATTGTATTTGTGTTTGTGTGTGTGTGTGTGTGTGAGAGAGAGAGAGAGAGAGAGAGATTATACAAAACGATTTGAATTTTGAGGTTAATGAATCCTAAACTTAAAGAGTATACTAACGACCACGGAATGGCCACAAACTTAAGGTATTTGTTGATGCGTTTTCAGTTGGTTGAAAGCCAGAGCCACAGAATCGTAATATGAAAAACCATGTTTTAAGGATGTGATAAGTGACTGTGACGTTAACTGATGTAAAAGTGTTCATGTGGATGATTTCGTTTTTTCAGCCCTAAAAATTCAAGGAAAGAATATCCGGCCCTGGACCATGCACTTCGCATGACTTCCAGATAATGAACGGAAAGTACGCCAATCAAAAGAAATCCACACATCGTAATCTTCAGCCCCTTCGCCCGCTTGATATCGTGTTTTTTCTGGTACGTTGTCTGATAACTTTAACATATTGCGAATAAATCTGCTACTCGACACCGATAATTAGAGAGGCTGAGAGAGGAGAAGTGTTTGATTCAGCCAATTTCTGGAGCAATTACGTCTATGTTTTTACCGAAAGGTCTATCGCCAAGATCCTATTAGCAGTTCTAAGGAGCCACACTTAGTGTTTAGTAGACAGATACTGGAAAACTTAAATAGACCCCAAAATATAACTGAACAACCAAACAACATTCTGTGACACGAATGTCATCCGACATATATTGGAAATATATCACAACAGATTTTTCCGCTCATAAATATGTTAATACGTAAACAGTGCTCGTGGACTGGTTATTGGAATAGATGTAACAATCACGAAAATTGTCCTTTTTCAATAACATGTAATACAAAAATGAAGCCAAATATACCAGTCCCAACACTGAGTGACTTTTTGTCATCTTTTTTTTTCATTTGGTAAATCCACAGCTTTTGGCCGGCCTAGCACACAATTATTCTTGTTATTACAATCAAATAAGGCAATAAAAGTGGACAAGATATTGTGGGTACACAGGTAGTAAAAATCAGTAATTTCCAAATAAGCTTAATTAGGTGTCACGACACCTATAAATACACGTTCATTTATTTAAAAACTGCAAAGCATGAAAAAAAATGTATTTTCAATGAAAGTAATTATTCTCGTCCATGGGCCAATATGTTTTTCACCCATGGGAGAATTTTTTTTATATTGCTTTGCGTTAGCAGAGTCAAGTCACAACAAGCTGAAATTTGTGTCATGATACTTATTAACATTTTTTCATTCATTTACAACCTCCATAACATTTATTCTGGACGAAATTAAACACTCTCGCCCATGGGCCTGCCCATTGGCCACTGTTCGAGCGAGTTTAAATTTTGAGTTTTCGAAAAAAAAACATTTTCATTTTTTCATCCTTAGCACATATACATAACAGCAGCTGTTTCATTTTGCCAGATCCCTTGTGAGAGAGTGGTCACAGTGCTGAGAGTTTCTGGACTTTTGTGAGTCCAGAATTAGATTGTGACGTGTTGTATGTATTTAGACGTCACAGTACTTAAAATGACTCTTGGAGATCCTGGTTAGCATCGGTCTTCAGCAACCCACGCTTTTATAGAGCCACAAGCAGGATCAGCTAGCATATTTCCCGGGCATGGCATATAACTGGAATATCGCTGCCTGGTGTGTAGAACGGCAAACAAAGAGACAAAGATGGTTGTTGCAACTACATGTCCTATCAAGCAACAAGTATGACGCCATGCAGCCATGTTTCCTACTGGGAGTGGTATGGTATTTACACAACACATTTGGAAAACAGGGAAATCGTTTTATGAATATCACCAGTTGATCGTAAGCGTTATCAGATATTCATACAATTTGTGACCTCATCAATTTGCCTTTGCATAATAATCTTGGGGTTATATTACTGTAATCATCATCCTTAGATAACAATAGTGTCAGGTTAAACAAGGCTCTTCAATAGGTTTGTACGCCAAACGATTCAATCCTAGTTTCAAATATCATACTCATTTTGAGGTGCTCCTCGTGTGTGTTTGAACAGTTGACGTTCCTTCCATATCATCGAGCCCTGGGGATGTGGTCAGGTATTAGCCAAACAGGATTGATCGGATTGCTTGAGTCCAGGAAATATGTTGGAATCAACGATTATTACCATGTCTTCCGTTGACATGACAGACGAAAGTACTCTTCATAAGGCACGATCGAACATATGTATCTCTATGGTTAGAATAATTATTTACCAATCATTAATACCAGGTTCAAAATTTGGCACAACCATGAGCTCTATGTTTGCAGTGGATCGTGCTTAGTGTGTTGCGAACTTTCACGAGCGAATGACAAAAGTGTTCAGATCCTACAAATGTAACAGACTCTTTGAAGAATGAAACGTGTCTGTCAGTACTGTAATCTGTGTTTCAACGATTATCCAGAGTAAAAGACTATTAATCTGTTGTTGATATAACAAGAAATGAACACAGTATCTGTACATGTGAAATACAAAATCTGGTTCACTCAACTGAGGATGATCCTATTACTATTAGTAGCAGTACTTTTAAGCAAGGAAAAGTACGTGGTAAACATAACAAGAAATGTCAGTGTCCATTGGGAAGCTACATGTCAAAAGTGAGGGAATTATTGTTCCAGTATTGCAAACAAGGAAGACACATTTTATTACTGCCTCAATCGTAGCATACATATACAGAGGCATTAAAATATAAACAAAATAACTACGACCAGTCACTCAGTGATTTATAAGAAATATATAATAAATTCACTAATAGAGATTCATGACAAAATGCAGAATATAAACACACGCTTGTGAAAAGCGAGTAAACTCATTAAGCGTATAAACACTGGCGTCCTCCAGCTAAATCTAATCGCAGGCCTTGGAAGCATAAACAGCTAGAGCGGAACAGGATAAAATACACATAAACTCATCCATTGGTTTGCTGTAAAACCACATAGTTGTTTCTACAACAAACACTGTTCAAACTAAACATTTGTCAAACTAAAAGAACAAGTTTTCATACAAAAACATTGTTCCTTCAATGTGTGAGTCCGTGTCACAGAAATTGTTCATTCAAACTTCTGTAAATGCAAGGCTACCCTGGAAATACAGGTCGTCTTCGTGCGTTTTCAGTCCAAACAAAAGAATCTTTTGTTAAGTCTTCTCGGTGTCAAGTTGACCAATCTAGCCAGTGTTTGGTCACTGCTAGCCACTGCCTCGCCGAATAGTCGTGGCGTGATTAGACAACCTTACTGTGGTCCTCTGTTCACATTGAACCAGCTAGTATTGTGAACTTAGCTGGTTGTGCGAACTGAGCACTGTACATCCTGGCACAGGGAAGTGATAGCCCTAAGCATCCATCCAGCCTTGGATTCCGTACTGGTCGAGTCTCCTCTAGAGCGTAGTTCTGTCGATTCCGTCGTAAACCGTTCTAAAGTGCAACGAAGACTGCAGAGGTTCTCATCAGTTTTCTCCCCTCTGTCAATGATGTTAGTGTGCTTAAGCTTATGTGATCTATCATTAATCGCCCGTTCTGAAACCATTTTGCGTGTCCTGTAAGATGTCCTCCTTCTCTTCCTATTCTGTTTAACGGGTGTGTAAATACATTTCAAATGATTAGTTTTCATGTGAAAGCTGCTGGCCCTGAAACGACAAATTGTTATATTACCTTGGTTTTAACACTTATCGGGACCGTTACTTCTAGTATGAACGTAAAGAGTGCTCCTGTTTCCCAAGTGAGGGACGCTTGTGGTATTACACATGCACTTGGTAGGGAGGACTGCTTTGCTTGGTATTATAGTGAATTCTGCTCCATCTGCTTTTGAAATGAGCGGCACGTTTGATTTTGTGGCACGAGAGCGATCTTGTGTTACATGGGTTAACTGGCAAACACCCGTGTTCAAGCAACAAAATACACATGTGCTTGCACGTAGTTATATGTGTGCAATACCCTTGAGTAGTGCATGCCTTTTGGATCCAATTTCTCATCTGACAATAACGTGAAATACCACGGATGTTATGTATGCCGTTAACAACACAGACGTATCAGTGCCTTAGGTTTCTCATGTAGCTCTCTCCAGTAAATAGTCATTGTGGTTACTCAGCTGCATTACTTTCATACTACAAAAGAAATAATAATCAAAGGAAACAGAATATCCAACGTTGTTTAAAGTTCTGTTTATGGTGCAGTGTCGTAAGTTTTATGTTGTAAGTATTACATTTATTTAGATGGTAATTTTCAAATCAGTCTGATTTTGTTCACATGCATTTTCGCTTAAATGTTTAATAAACATGAGGAAGACGCATCTTCTAAAGTGTCACTTTAGGCCAGGATTTGACAGGTCGCTGTCCATCTACTATACTACTACCTTTACAAGAAATTAGTTTCTGATTACTTTATCACTGTCTCTAATTACCAGTTAAAAATGTATGCTGGAAGGAAGAATCAATGACAGAAAATACCTGAGCCACGTCAACGTTGGTGTGTGACCAGTTTCCTCTACAGGCCATTTGTAGCCAGATAAATGCAAGGGTTTCAAAACTATCGTGATGAAGATACATCACGATATGGCTTGCAAGTCCTCCGGTGGAGTGGGTCAGTGGGAAGCTGCCTGTATGGATCTTACCGTTATGGCTTTAATAGATTCAACAGAGATGATGGACATGCCATGTCATAAAGGCATTGTTACCAAGGCCTCAGTAGGAGGTATGATTTGACTTTTAAATAATCGTTCAGTTGTCAGGAAAAATGCCTAGAACTTCAACAAAACTGTTCAGTTATGCATATGATCAAGATCATATTTCTGGACATATCGCAAAGTCATCGATGCTGTCCTAAACCCCAAGGGTTCTGAAGGAGTTGTACACAGCCGTCGGCAATATTTCAGTAATGTCATGGAAAGGACATTTGCCTAGAAGTGAGAAAACCACAACTGATGACTGTTAATTAATTGTCTTGATATGTTCTTCGGTAGAGGAAACTGCGACCATGTCAGTAGTCGTAGCAAAGCCTTGCTCGTGTTTTGCTTTTGCATTTCATGATCAGTGTCTTGTATGTGTCATGTGCCTAAAGACGTAAGCTGAACATACCATTCTTTTGTATAAATAGGAACACATCAGAAAACACAGTCTTTCTTTTGAGAATGTGCTCGTATTTGCAAGAGGAACTGATAAAGAAGAACACAATACGTTGATGGCATAAGATGGGCTCCCTTGAGTTAGTCCATAGCAATGCTAGCAAAGCAATGAATGAATGAATGAATAATTTGTACGGGTATAATGTACGGTTTATAAAGCTTTATCAACCATGAAATAAAATTGAAGCTATCTATCTCTTCAGATTGCTCTAAGTGGAAATTGATCATGGTAACTGTTGCTTGTCATGCTGATGCACCATAACCTGCCATGATTCAGGTTCAATACCATGCCAAATACAACAAACACGCCGAGAATGGACATAAAAAAATTCCTAGGAGAGACCCCAGTGTATGAGTCGCTCAGTGGCCATTGTGGCGACTGAGATCCATTGATTGCGGAATCAAAGGACATGCTCACCCTGATTTTGATGGTCTGTTTACTTTTACGTAAATGACAAAGTTAGCAAAAACTTTTCTTGTTGGAAAATCTGCACTTAGTAAACGTATCAGATGTGGAATTTAAAATGTACAACTATAAGACTGATAAAAGTCTTAAGATTTATATTACTGAGTTTTGTGAATGTTGTTTAACACTGCTTTTGAAATGTTACTGTTGTATTGGTACAGCCTCAGACAATAATTATAAGACGATAATTGATATAGCCTGTGTGACTGTGCTATACAATGACATCGATTTACGGTGTCACGGTCCCTAGTATGTAAATTACCTCCAGTTTTTGGCAATATATATCCTGTTTTTATCGTGTATTGTCCTCTATAGTTAACATATTTTAGATCTACATACTAGTTTTAAATTCGAATCTGTGTTAATTTAGTTATCTAATTATGATTCGTTGACAGGTTTTTACTATTTACCATTAGTTACTATGTGCAACATTAATTGTTCTCTTCACGATATGACTGCAATATTGCCGATGTGACGATAAATCTAACTCACTCACTCACAGTGCCATGATAGATCCAAACAGGATGCCATATACTTATTGCACTCTATTTGATATTTATATCGACAAATAACTTCATATGCTCAATATCCATTGTACTGTCATTAATGCCGTATATGTATTTCATAAACATGTATAAATGAACGGTTAGGTTAAAGGTTATGTCAATCAAAGTCTGAAAATATCCTTCAAACATTCCCGCATGAATATCACCTTGTTTCTAATACCGTCGTCTTTGCTGTCCCTGGGAAATAAAATAAAAGTTGTTGAGCGCCTATGGCCTGAATAATCGTTAAATCGGACACAGTGTTGTTTGTTTGATAACACAATAACACAATAATACTTAACTCGAGCGCTTTGGCAAGAAGCGTCATTCCAATCGATGCGAAATGCTTGAGAAACTGGCTAAAAACTATAACCTTCACGACAATTGATAAATTAATGAGCAAGTAAGTGACGGACGTGGCATAATGATGCTTTGAACATTATTTCAAGCTGACGATAAACAGTTCGTTAAATCCAATGATGTAGGTCGAGTCCTTTAACTTTAAGCATTCATATATAAGAAAGGCGTAAAGAAATATATTATTCTTTATTGATTTTTTATGTTTATGAATAATCCTTTTGTACAGCTAACAATGAGTATGGGGATATTTTGCCCATGAATGGATCAAGGTGGATGTCACGATACCGCAATTGCAAACATTACTAAAAATGAACAGAAAAGTGAAAAGTATACAAGAAACAGAACGCATATCATGTTACGGTGTAACACCGCTGACTACAGTACAGTACATACTGTTATAGTGCAAACATTTCACTCATAATAACTATAATATGAAAACTGTATAGGAATTCACAAATATACCTATATTGCGAGTTTTCCTTATTACAAACGGGGTAACTCACTCAGAAATCATTGTAAAATACATTCCGCCAGACATAGACATACTGCAGAGAATAGATGACTGTTTGCACTGGAGTTACCGGCTGCATGCATTTTGCAACCTGGGTGAGTAGAGCACGTGTTTTGTGTACAACATGATCTTGTTTGGACTGAACACATTTGTTGACCATACGTTCATTCGATCATATAATATTCATATTTGAAATTTCGTGTTCATCATCCAGAGCATGAGTTTGTCAGGGTGTACCCGATCATATGTTTCATTGTCAAATTTAACATATCTAACCGTAGTGTGTCTTCTATTGTATTATTCAACACCCGCCCAGACAGAAGCCAGGAAAACCGGATATAAGTACAGGTCATGGTGACCATTTACGGAGCGCATTGTTATATCTAATCTGAAACCATCAATACGGTCACACTGACTTTGCATCAACTGAGAAACGATCGACAAATACCGGTTCAAACCGTTTGCAACTCTAGTAAATTAATTCTCTAGATTAAGTCCCTTACCGGCATTAAATATTTAGCCCTGGAACACAATGCCTCCATGCACTGCAGTTAAGAATCTTTAGCTAACCTTAACTGTTCTTGATGAAATGGAAACGGATTGGGCTGCATCATGACACAATGCCCACTATGGACTTTGTAATACACGAAAAGACTACGCATTAGGATCCACATATTGATGTAAAAACGCAATTTTACTGAGAATCTGCGAACATTTTCCCTTAGATAAGGTGTCAATTTGGTGTTCTTTAAATTTGATGATGATAAAATTCTCCAGTTCCTAACTTGCACCAGACCCATCTGAGAAGCAGAGGCAGATCAAGAGTGTCTGGTAAACACCGCTCAAAGGTTATCAGTATCTCAGCAGCGAAGGGATGAAACTGATGGTGCTGTGTTCTGAGACTTTGTCAAAAATCCTCAATTACGATCTATGTGTAACCTTTACACAGGATAGTTTTTGCACGTATACGTCAAAATGGAATAACAGCAATACCCTCAACAAGAAACCTGTCGTCACAGATTCGAAACCCGACTCATCATTGCACAATAATTGTAATCGTCTGAGCCCTGAATCACTTGGGGCGTATATTAATATTACAAGCTTTCTTTAGTTAGCCAATGTGAAGCCCATATCTACTGAGCCATGACAATGTTGGAATATTACCAATAACACCGGTTATGCAACGGAAGGACTATCTACTTGTGACTTTCTTCTGATGTTAAATATAGGGGGTTTGTTGTTACTCGTGTTAAGGCAGTCTCTCTTCAAACATGTAGCGGCATCAGATACGCAACAGATATTTAGATACAACGTTGGCGGTAAAATGTAGCTTTGTTAAAAATGTGTTAGACTCACATTCAGTCACATGCCCGTAGAGACACACCATCCTTAAAATTCGGCGATCCGACTACTGAATCGGGGTGCTAGATGAATTGGTTAATGCAGGCTATTCTGGCTCATACGATTCACGTTATGCCATTTTCTCTACGAGTTGTCTCCATTACTTACAAAATACCAAAATAAACAACCACGCATTGCAATAGTGTTCTAGTGGACTGAGAACGTAGATCAGATGGTTCGATGACTGATGCCCTGTCCCTGACATACCAGTCCTCCTTACCTGTAAGATATCGCACAATAATAGTCTAAAGCATGAACTTGTGGGTTCGGCACATTTAGAGATCCATAGGGGTACATGTTGAAGATGCAAGAACAAAACATCCGATACTCGAGTTTATTATATCCGTGTCTGGTTACAATTTATCTTTGAAACATAAAACCTGATACCCTTGAAACGTTGCCAAACATGATGATGAACGTGTTTGATGAACACCTGAACAATGCATGAGGTTAGACGAAAACACTCTCACGACCGAGGAGCATTGACGAGATCTGTTTAGCTCTGATGAGGTTAAACATATTGTTCCTTAACGTGCCGTGATAGTTGGGTAAGGCAACTTTCCAGCATGGTCGTCAGGCACATCGAAGTGTATGCTGTGTCAGACCATGTGTTTCCTTTGTGATAAACAAATGCTAGAGGCCAATTTAAACACGTGATAAATGTTAGTTAAATTAGTTAAATTAGTTTTAAACATGTGACTTTAGGATTACAAATCCACATCCTCAACCATTAGACCAATGAGTTAAGGGTTATTTAAATATTTAGCGAACCTGTGTGTAAGATCAAGCGTAAACTTTAAACAATATTAGCATATTGAAACATGCAATCTTGCACTTACACACTTTAAATTAGGACACGGCCATTAGAATGCTTTCAATGGTATAACACTATATTGCTTTGATGGGTCTTAACCCGTATCTATAGAGGAAACAACATACACACGTGCTTTCACTATCGAAAGCAGGACGTATAAGACTCTCCGCCTGGTCTCACCTAACCAAGGAGATGAGGGATATCAATCAGACGCGATTTGAATATAACATCAGTTTCTGAATGACAGTGATAAACAGTGCTGACGTGACCTTCCCAGCAGCACAGTTTTTGATGGGCCCAGGTCAGTTCATGAATTAGAGCTACATGAAATATGAATATCTTCGTGTGCACAAACATGGAGTCTCACACTGAGACGAGATATCGAAAGTCCATGTGTGTGCAAGAGTCACTAATGGCATAAAAATGACAAAGGAGAAGTAAATGAGACCATGAATCTTTATAGCATACGTCCTAGATTCTCAGTAGTGCTGCAGTGATGACACCGTCCATGTGATCGACTGTTCTTCCCTTGTCCGCAGTGTGGAATACGTATTTCCAACGGACGGATTCGAGGTCAATTTGTCATTAATGTGAGCTTAAGCTCTCTTGGGCACTTCCTCCCACAAGACCTGTTCCACTCATATTGACATCATTTTGTTGAATGTTTAGAACTGTTTCCCCCCATTCTCCATAATAACACTGGCGATAGTGTGTAACTATACAGAGCCTACAGTGTCAAAAGAGAATCTGACAGTAAACATAGTGCCAGTTGATATGGACGTAGTTTCAGCTGTCATATTGATATCATTTTGTTCAGAACTGTTTCTCCTCATCCTCCTTGATAACACTGGTGATGGTCATTGGTGTAGTTATATTGTGTCTACGGTCATTAAAATACAGTGCCCACAGTTACGAAAGCGTGAGTGAGTTAATATTTAACGTCACATATAAAGAGAAATATTGCAGTTATATCGTGACGAGAACATACTTGACATAGAAAAGGAATATTTTGAGAAATCCTGTCAACGAAGGACGGTAAAACAACTAGAATATCACAGTTAGAATATAAAACTTGCATGGAAAGTTAAAACTAACAACACTATTTGGACAGCACAGTATAACACCTGGCTAGAGATCGCCAACAACTGAAGGTAGATCACCATACTAGGGACCATGGGGACTTACAGCACTTTTACTGCGTGCATGGACCTTATTTGGATTTATATCATACATTCAGCTGCTAGCGAGTGTAAGAAATGCTAGCCAAAATTAAAACAACAAGGATGCTACGTTTAAAAAGTCTGGTAAGTTAATACTGACTTGTAAGTTTGGGGACTTACGCACCCTCTCCGGAGGATAATAATTTTACAACGCTTCGACCCCCTTTGAGTTTACAGCCCCTAACAATTCTGCGTACAAGTCTAAACTACCAATCATTAAAATACATCTGTTTACAGAACACTCAAAATAGAGTAACAAGATCATTCATTATACAACTCAATAATTTCTATTAAAAATGGATGTGTACGCGATCAGTTTTTAATTTTGCTGAAGACAAGAAAGAGAATCTGGATAGATTATATATTGTTTATGGCGTTAGCTTCTGTAGTGAAAATAGAACTGCTATCGGGTAATCGAGAAGATATTGTTCTCGATTCAACAACAGTGGCAAAAGCCACTGCGCCACCGTTCGTGGACCCGTCTGTAAACAAGGATTTGTAATTGCTATACTTATGTTTAAATTGGTGAAATTAATGTTTGTATTGTAATTCATTAGTGTCTTGATTTTTTAA
The DNA here is from genome assembly GCF_037392515.1 of Haliotis asinina. Classification (NCBI taxonomy): domain Eukaryota; kingdom Metazoa; phylum Mollusca; class Gastropoda; order Lepetellida; family Haliotidae; genus Haliotis; species Haliotis asinina. The sequence continues at coordinate 71,768,327 of NC_090282.1, read as the reverse complement.
ATGTAGTCAATGTTATGGTTAAAAAATTGCCGTGATAAAAGGTGTGAGAAATCAACACAGAACCAGCAAAATATGACACTGGCAAGTTTAAGATTTTCAATACTTTTTGTATTCAGCATTCATAGGCAAGAATATACAAATTCACAAGGGAGGTTTCATGTACAATGCAAATGAGTCATTTAAAAAACAATGGGTCACAATATAATGTCAACTCACCCAAATCTTGATATGAGAGTGAGAAACAGTTATGTAGAATGTAACACAACGAGTCACACACATTCGGTCATTTCTTGAAGATCGAGCACATACGACCATCGCCACTAACGTGGAAAGCTCTAGAACAGTCTCCCGCAAGTAAACACATATAAAGGTATGTGGGAGGTAACTCTAAAGAACCACCCTAAAGGCCTGCCGATAAAATACTAATGGCACTAAACATTTTGGATACGAAATGTGACCCATAATGATTTTTACTCAGAACAATAAACGTCGTGACCCAATAATAATTATTACTTAATTAATAATACAATTTATAGACAATACGCTCTCGTAACATTAATATTGGTTTAAGAATAAACATTTGCCAAGGGGGAGAAGAAAGAAGAAGGGAAAGTGCTATATTTTCCAGCTCAATGCCGGTCGAAGCAAGAAATGGTTTAATTCTGTGCCCTAGAGGCGGAACAAGGGAAGATTTCTTCTTGTATAAATCTACATAAAGGGGACTGAAAATATAGTTATAGGCGGTTTTAGATGATTACGAAAGAGAATCTGAATGCACCTATATTTTCATTTCATATGGAAGTAGTTTCATCCGTGGTCAGCTGACATGGGGCTTAACAGAGTGTTCATACTAGTGGTCGTTTATAGAAGTTTATATGCGTGACAGTTTGGTAATAGTCTCAGTGAACTGGTTTCTTCTTGGTTTTACATCTGGTCTAAAGTGATCTTATCTTTTGCCATAAGGACACATTTCCTTCACTGTATCTCAGACATGAGATTCGTCAACATGTGGAAAAAGCATTAGTACTAGTATCGAAAAGTTCTGCTGAGACATCCTTCAGCCAAATACAGCTACAATTCGGATTAAAAAGGGAAATCTTTCATGCGTTTTTTTTTTCAAATGAAAGCAACGCACATCCCTGCTGCAATGGAAGCAGTGGAAATGTTGTTTTTTAAACTGATCCATAGAAGAGATTTATTTCACTTTTATTTCTTTTACATCCAGATTGGTTATAGTTTGGTTTCCATCATAGCTATGCTGACAAAGTCAATATTTGTCGCGTGATAGTTCCTCAGATGGGTTACTTGTTCTTGGTGGATTTCCAGTACCGTGGTTACTTACCGAAGTATATGTCTTGAATATACACATGCAAAGCAATACAACTGGGCTATACGATGACATGCGTCAACTTAGTCAGCGAGTCTCATCACCTGATCACATTAGTCGCCTCTTACGACAATCATGGGTTACTGAAAATCAATTCTGACCCAGATCTCCAGAAGTACTATTAATCTGTCAGTATAACATTATACTGGTGTAACTAGTAACAATTTTGCACAGTCTTTAAATGCGTCTCTTGCGTAAATCCTTGGATCGCCTACGTCAATACAGAGAACTATTGGAGGCGTCATTGGGGCAAGGAGACTGAGCTGACTGAGGTAGAGAGGCAGTTAATATTCCTTGAGTCTTACGCAAAGTACCGCATACAAGTCTAAAGTGTTACTGATATACAAAAAATATTTTTCTAGTAATCTTAAGACTCACCACTTTTCTTATTCTTGGAAGGAAATAAAGAACGAAACTGCATTGGCGCTGAAATTGATTCTTTTCTTTCACTGTATTGAAATACAAAACCATACCTGCCCGAAACCATATGCATATGCCGCTTAATCCTTTATGGTATAATGCCAAAAATGTCATCTAATTATTCTGGATGAAATGGTGGAGAATTTTACGCAATATCGTTCGCAAAATGAATTTATGTGGAGAAATATGATGGCTTTCACTAGAGAATTTGCCTCTGAGATCGTATTTGCATTGAATCGAAATAAGAAACAAAAATAATGTTATGCATTTAACAACTTTCAAGGAAGAATCTCCAAAGTGCTAAGTCTATAACATTTTCGGGGCGGTGGGGTAGCCTAGTGGTTAAAGCGTTCGTTCGTCACGCCGAAGACCAGGGTTCGATTCCCTACATGGGCACAATGTTTGAGGCCCATTTTCTGGTGTCCCAAGCCGTGATATTGCTGGAATATTGCTAAAGGCGGTGTAAAACCAAACTCATTCACTTATCTAGTGATCAACAGCATGACCATCGATCTGCGCAATGAGGAACGGATGACATGAACAAAGTCAGCGAGCCTGATCACCCGATCCCGTTAGTCGCCTCTTACGACAAGCACAATCGCCTTTATGGCAAGCATGGGTTGCTGAAGGCTTATTCTACCCCTGGACTTTCAAGGGCGCCTGTACATGAGAATAGGAAACGGCACATAATCAATATTCCAACTGTATGGTGGCAGTCTGTAAATAATCGACATACCAGGCAATCCAGTGATCGTCAGCATGAACACTGATGACATTTGCCAGCCAACGAAATGTTTGTCATACTTATTTGCGACTTCAGTGAAAAATCCGAAATCGCTAAGAGACACGTTCGCTAAACTCATGTTGATTTTCATTATCAGTTGATTTGTATTGCTTATAAGTCACTGTTGTCGTTTTCATCATGATGAACGCCGGAGGGCTCCTGTGATTCCTGGTGTGAGTGAGTGAGTTTAATGTCACATCGTCAATATTGCAGTTACATCGTGACTAAAACAAGAAGGCTGGTTATAGGTCGCCAACACGTGATGGTAGATCACCATTCTGGGTACCATGGGGACATACATTACTTCCACTGCCTGCTACTTGATTTACCCCATCCATTCAACCCCTGACGATGGCTGGGAGAGTTCGACGAAATCTAAAATCACAAAATTACTACGAATATAAAGTATGGTTGAGCAAAACTGACTTTGAAAGATCTTGGGACTTCAACCTCTCAGGAGGACAATGGTTTTACGCTACTTCTGCCCCTTTTGAGGATAGAGCGACTAACAATCTAAGCTGATTATCTGGACAATCAGTTATGAAACTTTATGTACAAAACATATTTCAAACGTTAACTAGGAAATCTATTTTTTTTTAAAAAATATTAAGTGATAATTAACATTATTAAAAAGATCTTTTACTGTTTTGATATTTATATCTGTCCCTTATATTTATCCTTTATGATTAAGAATGCAATATAGTCAAGCAGGGTATACTTGACAGTGTCTCTCTCATCACAAGGGATACAAAACGGAGGCAGAGTCGCCATTCAGTAGATAGCCATGAGTTTACCTTCTGTGGCCAATATGACATCGTCGCAGGATGACCTCTCCAAATCTGGACTGACAGCCCAAGTAGGTATAACCAATATAGGGGTATATTTTATGTAATTTCTTCATACCCACTTGGGTGTCCCACTTCCTCTGCATCAGATCACGGATGTACCATCAAATCAGAGCTTTGTAATCAGAGTATGATGTATCAAAGTGGTGTCACAGATTTGCTGAGCGCTGTCTCGGCAGCAAGATCGGTCATGGTATTCTCAGAAATGCGTGGGTACTCAACCAGCAAAAGACGATGTCAGATTGGCCAGTAGCAACATCACTGCAGAGTTCAAACATTTCTATTAAAAGTGGATGGTTAAGTTATGTCTTCCGTCTTCCCGTACTGCTTGTACAAACCCAGTCAGTGAATTACATGCTTCCCTTGGCGAACTCTTACCATCTTATTAAAACCGAAGACCGCCATGGCACTTGTGTTGTTTCTCGCCGTGCGCATTCCAGTCACGGACCCGAATGTAAAAGTTTACAAGAAAGACTTTTACAAGAGGACAAGAATAAGATTCTGAACGAATGATATATTGTTTATATTTAGGGTGCTTTTTTAAAATAGTGTTTTAATAGGGCTGTTAATATACATGTGCTATATTTGCTGTGAAAATTGAGCTGTTATCCAATAATCTGGAAGAATCTGTGACAGTGGTACAAGCAACGACACCACCATCCTTTGATCCATCTGTAAATAAGGATTTATATGTACAATGTATTACATTTAGTACATAATTGACGCAATTCATGTTTATACGTTAATTCATTACGTTCTGTTATTTTAAATGTGGTCAATGTTAGGCCATCCTGGCACCTAACCAATTGCCAAGGAGGAGAAAAAAAAGGTTCTATATGTTCCAGCTCAATGTCGCCAGCAGAAATAAAATTGGTTTTATTTGTAAACCAAGAGGCGGAACAAGAAAAGATTTCTAATGGTATAACTTTTCATAGAGGAGTTTGAAGACACAGTCATAGGCAGGGTTAGATTTGTTAGAATATGGCGAGCTCTTACAGTTACCCGGCACCCACCACGAGGAGGTGACTCGCCACGGGTACCAAATATGGGTGGCATGTGTTTAGTATACATGTACTTTGAATGTTTTGAGACGTACGTACCCTCTCAGGCGGACAATAATTGTACAGTCCTTTGCAAATAATCAATTCCCTTTAAAACAATTAAATGTGGGTTGGAATAAAATCAAAATGTCATTCCTGGATCTGTTATGACTCAAACAGAAGATCTGCAACATATTTAATGTGCTTCTGTCTGATCTGCAGATAATCGAACAGTGGTTTTCTGCTGCCACAGTTTTCTGAGCTATAGGCTCCGTAGAGCACACCCTACGTCAACAATGTAAGTCCTGCACCCATTAATTAGAAATTAGCTGTTAACATGTCAAACCAAACAGTAAACTGTTCATTTGCGACAGGACAGATTGGAAATCATCTGCATTGGACTTAACTGCATGTTCAACAAACAGGTGTTGTATACCGTCAAATAAGTTGATCTATACTGGCTAGACTGATCATCTCGTTTAATTTGTTAAGGTGAGAACAGATTGAATTTGGGCTGTGTGGATAGGTTTGGAAGTGTCTAGGGCCTTTCTAATAATCTTCAGGCGACGTTTGCGTGAGGTTTTAGAATCTATAATTATAATGAACAGCATGAATATGACTATCAGAACGTCAATGTTTCTGAAAGAGGTACTGAGCGATTACGCCCGAACAACGATCATACTCTACCAACAGCAGGACATTATTGCAGGAATGCAATTGACAACATGAATTCTGACCTTTCACCCGTATACCACGTCTGCTGACGTCTACGTCGTCTTCAAAGACCATTTGTCACGTTATCCGAACTGGTGTGAGAGCTGCAAGAGGAGTTGACAAGATCCCCATAAACTGTCATCGGGTGATTGATTAGGACCATGCCATGCTGCATAAATGAATAGTTTCCCAATCGTTGACGCAAGTCACAGTAATGAGCAAGTCGTCCCAGACGTTTATTACTAACTACAAACGCCTTTCGTCATTCTCGTATCTTGGAAATGCGAACATTCTTCGGATATTAACATCTCTAGAGATGTTACATGATATTAATTCCACATCTGTTGTATGTGTTTTCTTTCTTTTTGTAGTCCTGAAGCAGGGATGTGGTGATACATTCGATAAAAAAAGCAATGCACCTTTATGACACCATACGTCTGAAAGACATCCATATGACAGCCTGGAATCCAGTATAGAATCAGAAATTGGAAATTCGTCGTTCTATGTTACCATTCTGACCTTTAATGTGACACTGTTTCATATTCAAATTTATTGATAAAATAATCAATGCAGCGATGCCTTTTAAGCGTAGATCGATAATTAAGCCTTGTCATTAAGACAGCAACTGCACACGTTTCATATTGCACATGCAGACCTTTCTTGTTATTTCAAGACACACCTATAGCAGAAGGCATTAAACGTGTTTGTAGAAAAAAATATTGCATAGGCTACGGATGATCATCCGAAATATATCCCCTGTTTCAGCCCGTGTAGCTTTCAGTAAGGAGTGCGTAACTCGTGCTTTTCTTACATTCTAAAAGACGGACACTACATTGCATACTTATGATAAATGTTCGACATTGGGAAAGTTGGCATTAGAGGAGGCGCTTACTTCCTGACCAGTTATTGCATCCTTCATAATGTGTTGTGTCTTGTCTGCATGCTCTATGAGATCATAGTTCTTTGAACATTTGCTTCAGTTGAACGTTGCACCTGGCAATGCTGGGCCCTTACATATACTTATGTCACGCTATCCTTGAAATACTGCCGATGTGAAAACAGTGACTTAAACGAAAGACACGTTAAATCTATCAGTTGCATCAAGCTTGTCAGACATTCAACTCGGACCAACATAACACGTCCGTTTACCATTTCGTCTTTTAAACACCAACTCTTTCAACCTAAGATTGGGCATGTAAAGTTTCTTCTTCTCGGTAAGTTCATCAGGTAAAGTTGAGGTTTCACACAGTATGAGATACCAGGCGTTATGCAGGAACCTACCTGTTGCACACTTAATTTTCTGTAGGATAGGTATGTGGACCAGTTCAGTTGAAACAGCGCTAGCGGTAGAAGTCTTTCAAACTTGCTTGTGTAGTGGACTTATTCAACTAGGTGGATCGACGGGGGGATCGTGTCATATGTGTCTCTTAACTTGCTTTGGTATTTGTCACTGAAAAGATGAAGTAGATTTTGAAAAGGATATCAGTCTGTGTAACCAAATAATCAATTTGGTCTTTTGAATTCCCAGATCTACTCAATCATTAAACCATTTGTGTCAGAATGATGTATGTGTTCCAGAGTCAGATGAAAAGGTTTGTAAAGGATATTCTTACTAAAAGTAATTCAGGCGTATGCCATGACTTACAACATGGGCGTATTCTTGCTATAAGTAATTCAGGCGTATATCGTGACTTACAACATGGTTCTACGTTTTCAGTTCTGTTATAACAATAATCTTGCAAGTTCGTTTGTTTGATCTTTAACAACCCTGATCAGTATTCGAATATCTGACAACGGTTGGTAAATATTGGATTCTGGACTAGACAGTACAGTGATGAGCAGCATCAGCATTGATCTGCACAACTTGGACATGAGTCAACCAGTTCAGCGAACCTGACTGACCACACGCTTCTTATTCCATCTATGGGTTGCTGAACATCAATTCTCTTCCGACTAATCAACCATGCAAGTCTTGCTCTTTCTAATGATTGCAACATTCTAGGTCTTAGTAAATGCTTAGGCTTATGGTCAAGACATGTGATGAAATTTCCAATCTAACCCCGGTGTAATTCTCTGTGGCCATGCTTGCTTTTGCATGATGTTGTTACGGGTGTAACTTGTGGGGAGTAAAACGATCACCCTTTTGCCAGCTCTTGGTACAATCAGTATTTGATAGTAGTCCGTGGTTATCATATAGCAGGAATCATTCAATGGCTGGCCTCTGCATTTAAAAGAGTCTTCGTGTAATCATAGAAACGATTTTTCGATATATTTACTGTCGTGCCTTTAAAGTAGTAATCTTTGATTCTCTCGCAATCAAAGTATCTAAAAAGAGTATCTAACTATATATTGCAACACACTTTCTAATGGAGCCTCCTGTGTAACTCACATAATATAGTGAATCATCAACCTGCTCAGGAGATAAGATAGAGCTAGCATTGCATGTTCCTAAAAAGAAGCGAATAAAGAGTACATTTTAGTTTTGCCAGTAATGATCATACCGATAATACATTGGAGGAGATCAGAAAAAAATGTATCACAATTATCCGCCACTGATCAGAGATCATGTAATGTAAATTGGAAACATGGGGTAACAAGCCAATTGCTCTTTGGAGTTGAAGAAACAATCTGACTCACTGACTTCATCAGACTAACGGGACAAACGCCACTAGTTCAGCACAAAAACCTCGTCAAGGCATGTCAAGGATACTTACATGGTGTCATTAGGACTTCAAACTGAGCTTTCACTCGACACATCAAACTGTTGTATTTTATAACGATGTATTGTAAATTTATTCGACCTTTAGGTTTATGCCGACAACTAAGCCGTCGTCTCATTATACCAGTCCCAAACAGAAAGTATCACGTGGACTTGATATTTTGGAAATTCACAATGGTCTATAGATGTTGTCCCTTTCTGTAAGTATAATCTGACGGCAAAACAACAACAACAAAAAAAACCCAACAAAACAAAACCAACAAACACATGTTTTATTCAAAAAAGATAATAACTAAACATAATGGTTGACATAAATTTTAAACTTGGGTTGCATGTACGACCTTCTGACAGACACATGACCCATTAAACTACTTTCATGTATTCACATGAAAAGCTGTCGACCTAAAGAACAAAAAGACAAAAACGAAAAAAATAAATAAAAAAAAACATGTTATGGATTGTAATGACTCATATCACCATGTGAAGTGTAATACAAATATGTTAAAGTAGAAAAACTGCACACGATTATGCACACCAGGAAACCTACAACACGTATGGCATGCGAGAAAACACAATAGGAGAAAACAAACCGGACGTCTAAGCAACTATCTGATACAAATCGTTAATAATAAATATTACCTTTTATCACATCAAACTATTATTATACGTTTTTGAGACGTTACTGGCAAAATAGCAAAACAGAATGACACTATACAACTCATTGTCACATTCCTACGGAGATGAAGTGTGAAAGCAAATTGTAACACTATGTTCACGTAAATTCAGTGAACCGTGAACCCTGGTAACTTCAGATGTAACACAAGACGACTTGTATCGTCAGAAACCTTATAACGACTTGTCATTTGCAACTCAAAATATGGCAAACTTCGACTTCTATCTCTAACGAAATGAATGAAACTGAACCAATTTCTCCTTCGCTTTCATTCATGTAGCTACGTGAATAAAGAATAAAGAATCCACTGCCAAGAATCCTGATTTAAGAAAACAAGTATATAACAAGTCCATACTTTTATTTCTTTCGTCATCTGTTCGACTGCAAGAACCACAACATGTTAAACAAGTTAAAATTGAGTCGTGTCCTGTAAATAGCAAGAGCGGTGTATTTGAATAAATTGCAATCAATTTAAAGTTTCAAGTTTAAAGTCTTCTGCTACATGCAGTTGGGTTGTATATCAGGTACTTCAGTTTCTGATGCTTGTACCATTTACAACTGAGGTAAGTGAGTGAGTGACTGAGTGAGTTCAGGTTTAACGTCACATCGCCAATGTTGCAGCCATATCGTGGCGAGAACATACGTAACATAAAAAAGAATTATATATATGCATATCATGAAGAACCTGTCGACGAAGGACAGTAAAAGCACTAGGCTATCACAGTTAGTGTTCAAACTAGCGTGGAAACCTATAGAAATATAATTTTATCACTATTTGGACAGTACAATATAAAAACAGGCCATAGATCGCCAACAACTGAAGTTAGATCACCATACTAAGGACCATGGGGACTTACAGTACTTCTGCTACCTGCATGATCCCAGCTGCTGGCGACCGTATGCAAGATTAGTCACAATTTAAAAAGACACATATTCTACGGCTAAAAAAAGTGGAAGATTAAATCTGACTTCAACTCTTTTGAGACTTACATACCCTCTCATATCTACCCTCTCATATCAATCATAAAAGATTTATCTATTTACAAGTCACATAACATATCTAATTCTTTTAAGAACGCAATGATTAAATAAGAACCAACATTACTAAAACAACTGAGGTAAGATGTTGGTATCTTTGCCACGACCCAGAATAGTGTATTTCTAATTATTTCGTATTTCTAAGACCACACAAACGGTATAACTGAAACTGTTTTAATACTGTAATCATCAATAAGGTCACACTGGCTCCGCACCAGGTGAGAGACAATTGACAGGTATCAGATTCAAACAGTTTGAAACTCAAAAGTAAATTAATTCTCTGGATTGAGTCTCTTATCGGCATTGATTTTTTAGTCCTGGAACACAATACCGCCATGCACTGCAGTTAAGGAGCTGTACCTAAACCAAGCTGTTCTGGATGAAATGAAAATTTAACTACGTCATGATAGGCATCAGAGTGTGCCCAGATCAGGCACGAATCCCTGTAATCTTCATGTACAGGACTGGGAAGGGTAAAATCATTAGGAAACAATATGGTCCCAAACGTTAAATAAGTACCAAAACATGAATAAAAAGACAACATTTTTTATACAGGTATATTTAAATATACAGTTCGACTTGATTTATAGCGGTAATTTATACACAGTGTTAACAGCATGACTTACGGGGACTGAACGTCTACTCTTCATGAAGACCAGATTTAAATTACTCGTTAATGCATTTTCCATGGGAAACCACAATCTCTTACTCACGACAAGAGCAGTTTCTTCAAAACAATGATATAATGACTTGAAACTTAACTGTGACTTTAATCATGTTTAATCATGTAAAACGTATATGTGGGTTATTTCGTTTTCGATGTCCTAAAAAGCAATGATCTTCCACAGAATGAACGGAACATCGAATGAAATCCACACATTCCAATCTCCAGGACCCTTATCCGCTTGATACAATGCTTTTTACGAAGTTGCAATGATAACGTTTAGCACATCGCGAATGAATCTGCTACTTGACACTTACAATTATAGAGTCTGAGCAAGGAAAAGAGTTTGATTTGGCGAAATCCCAGAGCAATTTCTGTTATTTCTTTACCGAAATGAACCTACCTGAGTAGTTCTGAGGAGACGCACTTAGTGTTTTTATACTGATACAGGGACGATAAAATACACACCAGACTATATTAGGACAAGCAAAGGGCAGTCTGGGACTTGAATGTCATCAGACATATATTGGCAATATCTCACAGCTACCAAATTAATTTTTTATCTCTTAATATCTTGAGAACACAGTGTTTCTTAGCGTGTTTTCTTTGCTGTAAAAACATCACCGTAATCACAAAATGTTACCGGTGTATCATCACTACCTTCTTTTGAAAAGATCAGTTCTAATTTTGTCTTTTAAAACGATGCAGTCTTAAAAAACTGTCCTCTAATTTACTAGTTCCTATGTAATCTGACATTCTGCAAATTATTTCTCATGGGCAATATTGACAAAGGAGCTTTTCTGCGTTGGTCAGGTACACAAATGCAAAACAAATATAGACTAAGACTGTTGTTTTTTTCGGTCAAATTAGCCAAGATAAGTGTACACGGTATTCATATTATACAGGAATGTAAAAAATACGCATTGTTTCGTTTGCGTCCATAAAGGGTGTATTTGGACCACACTAGTACTGCGTTAAAGCAAGACCTAGAGCAATGAAATGTGGGTTAACAATAGTTTTGTATACATCCCGTTTGCAGGAGGCAACTAAGGGAATCGGTTGATGAGGCTGCACATTTACAGACCGCCCTCACACAGCTGGAATGTGGAGGAACACGGCCAACACATTACAGAACAGAACGAGTTGACAATAAATGCAGCTGCATTTGTACATGTCATGCCATGTTTCCTACAGGGAATGATATGGTGTTTACATAACATAGTTGAGGAACAAGGGAATCGTTTTTAAATATCACTCATTCACTCGTAACCGTTATCAGACATACAAACAATTTGTGACTTCATCAATTTCTCTTTGGAGGCTAATCTTGGGGTACCTAAAGCCTCATCATACGATAACAGTAGCGTCAGGATAGACACGGGTCTTTAATATTAATGTGTTTACCGCAAAATGAATCCTAGTTTTATTTATCACAATTATTGTGAGAGGCACCTGGGGTGTCTTTAAATACTTCTTTCACATCGCCAAGCCCTAGGACTGGCGTTATCGCTATGGTATTCGTCAATCAGGATTAATCGGATTGTTGCATTCAAGGAAATCCACGCAACAAACTAGGCCACAGAGGGCATCAACGACCATTGCCCTGTCTTCCGCTGACATGACGTGGAAAGAATTTGCACTCCACGTAGACACGGTAAGTTATGCTGAATTTGTTTGACCCGATATTAGTCATACCTAGCTACTAGGTTGGTATTGGCATGCGTAGTAATTTTGCATTTGAGCTTCCTCAAAGCGTAACCGTCCGTGATCGAATGTCAGACATGTTTAGATGGTGTAAATGAGGTAAACGGATTTCAAGATTGACACTATTTACTTTTTTGACGAGGCTGCTTTGTGTTTTGTGGGGTTTTTTGGTTGTTTTGTTTTTGTTTTTTGTTTGTTTTGGGTTTTTTACCAAAGTTGTAATTCATTTCTGCAAAGGACTATCAAGTGTGAAACATTATTAATCAGTATTTGGTATTAAATAGAAAACACTAGTGCTTTTGTTGGAAATACGAGAAGTGTGGATATTTTATGAACGGCAAATGTCAGTTGTATAGAACTCTTTGAGACAAAAGGCTTTTCATTATAAGAAAGTAAGAACATTTTCCATCAAATGAGAAGGTTTAATTCTGGCGTTCTTACAGCTAATGAGGATTTCATTATCTTTGAGGAGAGTTCCCGGCTTGCACAATTCCTTTCTGAGAAGCAGTGAGGGATCATAAGTGCCTGGTAAACATTACAATACACTTCCCCGTTCCAAGGTTGTCTGTATCTCTATAGGGACGTAATTACTGTTTCTGTGTGGCAAGACACTGAAGGCGCTCAATTACGGTTAATGTTTAACTGTTAGACTGGATCATCTGGATTTACATGTACACGCATTAAGTCACCGTGCAGTTCGCTGTACAGACTTGCTACTTGAGACCCCCAAGGTTCAAATCCCGGCTCACTCGTATCATTCTTCTTGTCTTTGTTTCACAACCGTTGTCATCGTCTGATACCTGCATTACACCCACATTATGCAGACATGCTGTGATATAGCTGGAATGCTGTTCAGAGCGGCGTTACACCCCATTGACTGCATATACGTTGTACGTTTTTCTTAGGGAAAACACCTGCCTATAGTCCTGTATGTTGTTAAAAAGCCCCTTTCAACAATATAACTGCTATTTTCACCTAAGTGACACAATCTTTTGTTTTGTTCCAGCATCTTCAAACTTTCAATCGGACATTTAAAGAAATGCTGGTTACATCAATCCATAATTTTGTGATTAAAAATAAGTTGAAATGCTTTGAAATTACTAGCTGTTTTATAGCTGGTCCATCCCTGTAAATATACCATGACACCCGACATACACATACGATGCGTTTGGCTATCGTGGTCTAGTCGACCGAGGCCGTAGATCGGCCCTGTCCGTGATTGATATCCTGGCCGTAACATACAAGTTCTGCTTTTCTGTACGATATCAGACATTAATGGCTAAACTAGGGACTCAGCAGGGTATTAGGGTTACACATTTTACACTAGGGCACGGTACAGTGTTTCCAATGGGAAAACTTAATTGTTTTAATGGGCATTAACCTGGACGTGTACAAGAAACTGCATACGCACATGCTTTCACGTCCCGATATAGGTGCAACGCTATGGAACGCGGGGCGTCCATGATTTCTCACCTCACCTCACCTCACCTCACCTCACCTCACCTCACCTCACCTCGGAGTCGTGGGATATCAATCAGATCCTATTTGCATAAAACATCAGTTTCTGAAAGACAGAGTTAACCAGTGGTGACGTTACCCTGAGCAGGCCCAGGCCAGTTCATGAAATGGAGCAAGTTGTGATATGAATAGCTTAGTGTACACAAATATGTCATCATACTGGGACGAGGTATTCAATGTCCATGTGTGTGCAGTAGTACAAACGAAAATAAAATCAGACCATGGACCTTTGTAGTATACGTCCTAGGTTACTGTAGTAACCTGAGATCGACTGTTCTGCCCTTGTCCACAACGTAACACCTGTATTTCTAATGGGCGTATCTGTAATTTTTCCCACAAGACTTACTCCACTCATTGACATTTTGCTAAATGTCCTGTTCTGTTTCTACGTATACACAGCCTACATTTTCAAGAGAAAACCTGGCTGCATCCATAGTTTTATTTGACGTGGGCGTAGTTTCACCCATGGAGAGCTGAAATAGGGCTCGTATATAGAAACGGGTGTATAGTGTCTAAATGTTTGTTGTGGTTCCACCATGCTTTGAGTCTAAAGTGATCTTATCTTTTGCAAAAGACCCACTTCCTTCACTGTAAGGTTTAACAAAATGTTGACACATTTCAGACTTGACATTTTGCCAACATACGGATACAAACATCAGCACCAGTACCGAAACTGGTATAATTGAAATTCGGATATAACGGATGAAAGCGTTTTCTTTTTTAATTGATAGAATGAATAGAATGCTCATCCCAGTTGCAAAAGAAGCAATGGAATGTAGTGTGACTCTTTTGGTTATGTTTTGCAATTATTTCGACGAAATCAATATTTGTCATGCGGTGGTTCCTTACGTAGATAGCGTGTTCTTTACTTATCAGTCCTTTGTTACTTATCAAAGTATATAATTATTAAATGGACACATAGATAACAATGCAATTGGGGTATATATATGACGGCATGTGTCAACCAAGTCAGTGAGTCTCACCATCTGATCCCATTAGTCGCCTCTTACGACAATCATGGGTTACTGATTATCACTTCTAACCCAGATCTTCAGGTACTATTTATATATCAGTGTAACAATATGTTGTTAGTGTAACATACAACTTTGCACAATCTTTAAATGAGTGTCTTGCGTAAATCATTTCAGGGTCTATTTGACTACAGAGGACTATCTGATTCCGTTAGTCGCCTCTTAAGACAGTAATAGGTTATGGAAGACCAAGTCTAACCCAAATCTATAATTTATCTTTTAGTGTAACATTATGTTATATAACGCTACCTCACAATGCGTGCTTTGTGTAAATCCCAGGAGAGTGTCTAGTGAATGGACTATTTGAGGTGACACTGACACAGGGAGATTGACCTGTCAGGGGTAGGGGTGTAGTAAAAAGCATGTGTTTTATGAATATGTCAGTGAGGGAGTTAACATTTAAAGTCACAATGGCAATAATTCATCCATATCATAACATATGAATGCCACACCCTAGGACAGTAATAGTACTAGATTATCACCAAATGAGTTGAAACTAGCTAGCAAATAACTTTAAAAGTAGAAAACTATATTTGGAAAAGACCATGTAAAAATGGGATATAGATCGCCATCAACCGATGGTAGATCACCATATTAGGGAGAAGCATTGTCGTGACTACTTATATGGACCCTAGCTGGAGTTACACCATCCATCTGTCACTGGCGGTTATAAGATTATAAACAAATCTAGCTATAACCCAAACTTACAAACAACAACAACAACAACGACAACCAAAACGAACAAATGTGAGTGAGTGAGTTAGTATTTAACGTCACATCGGCAATATTTCAGCCATATCGTGACGAGAACATATAACACTGAAATGGAATATATGTATTTCATAAAAAATCTGTCGTCCAAGGACAGTAAAATAATTAGAATATCACAATTTGAATTAAAACTAGCATGGAAAGTTAAAACTAATATCACTATTTAGACAATACAACATAAAAACAGACTATAGATCGCCAGCAACAGAAGGTAGATCACCACACTAGGCTGGAGTTACACAATCCTTCTGTCACCGGCGGTTATAAGATTATAAACAAATCATACGTACCCCCACAGGAGAACAAATATTTACAATATTTCATACACTTACTAATATTTAAACTGACCATAATGAAATATAGATCTATATGCAAAACATATCAATAAAAAATGATCAAGTACAAATCTTATCTTTTCATTCTTTTTTATTTTCTTTTAATTATTTTTTATTTAATAAGTTAAATAATTATATAATTAAATAATAATTAACATTTGTTTTGACATTAAAATAGTAAAACCTTGTAATGGCATGTCTTAATAAGTATACCGCACAGAGTGGATCCGCATAAGCCGAAAACAATGCTTGTGGTATTCATAACATTCACTCCGTGTCTTATTCTTGGACGGAAATAGAGGACGGAATTGCATTTTCGCTGAAATTGATTATTTTCTGAGACAACAGTGAACACTGAAAGAAAAAAATCATGCATGCCCCCAAACCATAAGCATCTGTCACTTGATCATTTATAATATTATGCAAAACATGTCATCCAATTCTGGATGGAATGGTGCTGAATTTGAGGCAATTTCCTTCACAAACTGAATTTATGTGCAGAAGTATCATGACTTTCACAGGGGAATTAGTCTGCAGAGACCTTATTTGCATCGAATCGAAATTACGATTAATACAAAACATGGTGTTATGCATGTTACAGGTTTCACGGAAGAATCATATTTAACACATTCTGTTTGCAAACTCCGCCATATGGCATTTTGATAGAAACCAGCTGACGTAATTTAACTTTTGTTACATCGAAATTTCCCAATTTTCGCAACTGTTGTTCTGCAGCGTATTTCTGAACAGCTTGCATTAGGACGAAACTGCAAATAAATTTTGTTGTTTCAATCATCAAATACCGGTATATGAAAGCCGGAGTATAATAACTGACAGCATTTGAAGTTTACATTGCAATATCTTCTGTTACAAAATGGTAGGAATGGGTACCCTTGGCATTGTATATGTTTTGTCCTTGTCTGTGATAGAATGAACACTATTAATGAAGGTCAAAACAAACATTCAATCGAGTCTTACTGGAATATTTTTGTCGAAAATGTTCTAAACCTTTGATTCTAAACTAATTCTTAGCACTTTCCTTGGCTTCAAGCGGTTCATCTGTTCTAAGTATGCTACTAAGTAAGCCTGTTCAAAGACATAAGGGGATATTCCATTCCAGTGTGATGTTGTTTGTGTACCACATTAATGATAGCATGTGGGTTTAGATAATGGTTATTCACTTCACGACGTGAATGGATTACGTGAAACACGTCCATGTCGACGTGAATGTATTACGTGAAAACACGTCCAGGTCGTGCAAGAGGTTTTCATACGTGAACATGGTTGGAGTAAACAAAAGAGCAACATGTCTCTGTGAAATATCTGGTTGACGTTTCTTCAGCTTTTTCTTGTAAACTCAGCATGGCGTGTTTTACGTTTGAACAAGACAGAGGATTTATATTTCACCGACGGTAAGTCACATCAGCAATACTGTTACAATATCGTGATTAATGCATGTTGTAAATTCACAATAAATACATATAAATTATTTTTACAAAATGTCAACGAAGAACAGTAAAACCAACTAGAATCTCACTGTAACTTAGAAGTAAAAATAGCGTCTATATCTAAACTTTGATTTCAGATATTGTTATTGATATATCCCATCCCTTCCGCTGTTAGCAATTTATGCACATCTAGCCAAATATTAAACATACACCACAGCAAAAATAACTTAGTTTCCGCAATGCGGCAACCGGATGGAAACTGAACTGAAACTAAGCTGACAACTAGAATCCAGTGAGTTTCCGTTCTTTTACACTGAGTTTCCGCTATAACGGAAACTTACAATTTCCCACTTTCTAATCGTTTCCGCACGGCATCGGTTGCCCATACTCAAACAGGTGTCCTTTGAGTTTAAGTTATCTTAGAATCCATAAGATTTCTCCAAGGCTTCAGTTACCAAGGCATCAAACGGTTTCCGAAGAGTTTCAGTTACCAACAACCCGACATTTCCGCAGAGTTACAATTTCCACTTTCCTTTTTGGTTTCACGGGTTTTCACGTGCGTTTCCTGGAAACAATTCTAAATGTTCTTATTTATTTAAGCTCGCGTAAAAAGCAACATAAGCTTAAGCAATATTGTATATTCATAACGTTTGCACATGGAACAACAGGATATATAATACGGTTCACTGATATATTTTGTCAACATGAATATGAGTCAACAATTAAATCAATAAAGATCATACATTTAACTAATGATGCATTTACAAAGTAGTAATGTTATCAGGTACACTTTCATTCCATTATTATGTTGAAATAGAATTTTAGTTAAAAAGTATATTTCATTTTAGATGAAATATAATAGTAACGCAACTTAAAATAACAAAAAATACATGTAAAGTTTTGCTGCATCAGACACCACTTTGACATTCAGCCACACATTCTTCGTCACAATTATTGCCAAACATCCACTATGATATACACCATACAGTATATATCATACAATGGCTCAACATACAACTTGCAATTAAATTACAAGATTTGTTTATTTACTTAATAGTCAGCATATGGGCATCTCTTGGGAGGGAATGTCTGATACTTTGATCAGATGCTACGACTGAAAACAATGGAAAGTTTCGTGATCAATGTACTTTGAATGGTTTGGACTTACGTACCCGCTCAGGGTAACAATAATTTTACAGTATTTTTTAACTTCTTCCACCAGTCACTGCGATTCTTTCATCACAAAGGGTACAAAACGGAGCATCGGAGAGACATGTAAAGTCGATAAAAGATGTCGGGCAGGGTGATGAGAGAAATATTTCGCTCGTACATAGCAAAACTGATCATATTCTAATTGTTGCGCAAACCTATTTGCATTGACGATTGCCTGTGGTCGAACAAAGGTGACAACTGGCGAAAACGTCACGGTGATCCCTTGGGTGGTGAGAGACAGTGAGGTAACACGGTAATTTTAGGGTGGATCTATAATTATATTGGACATCATCAATATGACTGTCACGATGTATCTGGAAAACACACAATTCTACTTATCCAGCAACAGGACATTATTACCGAAATGCAATTATTGACAACATGTGTTCTGACCTCCTCCCCGTACATAACGTCTGGTGACGTCTACATGATCTTCAAAGATCATTTGTTAGGTTAGCCGAACTGATGCGAGAGCTGCAAGAGGTGTTGACAAGATCCCAATAAATTATCATCGGGTGATTAATTAGGACCGTGCCATGCTGCATTAAATGAATGGTGTCCTAATCGTTTGGGCAAGTCTAAGTAATGAACAAGTCATCCCGTTTTTTTTACTACTCCACACGCCTGTGGTCTGTCTCGCCATATTACCATTTGACACGATGTTAATTCCATGTGTTTCAAGTACATTCTTTGTGCCAGAGATATGGTGATTCATTCGATGGAAGAAGCAATGCATCTCTATGACATTATACGTCTGAAAGACATCAGTTTGACGCTCTGGAATCCAGTACAAACAAGCGTCGTTCCTTTTTAACATACTGGCCTTTTATGTGGCGTTATGTCACATGTCACTTATTCGAATATTTTGATAAAATAATCAATGCAGTGATGCCTTTTATGTATAGATCTGTAGTCAAGCCTTGTCAGTAAGATATCAACTACAGACGTTACATACATAGCACATTCAGACTTTTCCTGTTATTTCAAGAAACGCATATTGCTGTTGGAATTAAACGTGTTTGTAGAAAACATATTTGTGTTCAACTTGTCTGTTGATGATCAATCTAAATATCGTCTGTTTCAGCCCTTGTGGATTTGACTTGGGACTGGGAGCTTCAACGTTTCTTTTTTGAAGACGGAAACCACATTGCCTATAACTGATGAAAACCTGGAAAACTAAGCATTACACGAGGCATTTACTCACTGACCTATCGTTATATCCTTCATAATGTGTTTGTGATCTCTTAGTTCCTTTTGATCATTTGCGTCAGTTGAATATTGCACCTGGTAAGAGTTGGGCATTAGGTTTAAACTACTGTATTGCCTTTACCTTGACTTGTAGACACTTGACATACATAATATCTTGGAGCTATGCTATTTTATCCAACTAAGTCATTTACAATTAATTTTGAAAATATGTAGTTAGGGGTATTTTGCATGTGTGTCTGAATGATATTCTTCGAGATCTTTATGGCCCACCGAGGCATTTATATACTCAACCTTGATACATCCATCCATCCATCCATACATACATACATACATACATACATACATACATACATACATACATACATACATACATACATACATACATACATACATACATACATACATACATACATACATACATACATACATACATACATACATAGGTGTGGGTGATAGTACGTGATGGCACCAAAAGTAATTTAAAGGAAAGGCAAGATTGGATCACTCTCGTCAAACCTACAGCTCGGTCCAACCGTTCCTCTTTCCTCCTTTCAAACACCACCAGGAACAGCTGTTTCAGTCTTAAACTGGACGTATTAGTCCAAGCTTCTTTTTGTTGGTATATCCATCGGGTAAAGGTGAGGTTTCGACCAGTATGGGATACCAGACCTTGTGCAGTAATCTACGCGTGACACACTTAATATTCTGTCGGATAAGAAGGTGGATAAGCTCAATTCATGAAATATTAACATTCCCGCAGAATTGCCGTGCCAATGGGCAGCAATCTTTAAAACGTTCGTGGCTACTGGAGTTATTCAATTAGGTGCATCGAAGTTGGGGATGGTGTCATAGGTTTCCCGTTTGGCAACAACTGACCAGTTTGGGTATTTGTCAGTGGGTATTTGTCAGATGGAGTAGGGTTTAACAAGGATATTAGAGTGTGCAACGAAAGAATTGATGCTGTCTTTGGAAATCCCATTTCAGCCCAATCATAAATCTATGTCTGTCAGATTTACTATGATGGATGTGTTCAGAAATGAGATGAAAAGGCTTTTGAAAAGTACCCAGCTGCAGTTCAAGAGGATATCATGGCTTACAGCATGGCTCTACGTTTCCAGTTTTGCTGTTGTAACATAACTCTTTGTAGTTTGTTTGCTGTTTAACCCAACCTGAACAGTACTCCAGCTCTGTGACGACAGTCAGTGCATAATTGATTTCTGACCATATACCTCCGTGTGACTGACACCATGAACATTGAGCCACACACTGAGGATGCGATGACATGTTTAGACCAAGTCAACGAGTCTGACTCACCACGCGCCTATTATAACTATGGGTTGCTGAACATCAATTCTCAACCAGACATCCAACCATATAAGATTCCCTGCTGATGTTTAAAGATTGCATTCAAGGTCTAAGTGAATGCCTTATTGTAGGGGGAAGACATGTGAAGGCATTTCCAATCTGATCCCGATGCCTGTTTTCGAAGGACCTTAATTTCCTTGCCTTTGCATGATGTTGTTACAGGTATAACTTGTGGGGAGTAACATGATCACCCTGTTTGCGAGTTTCATGTACTATCACTATTTGGGCAACATGAAGTTAGAAACGGATTGGGGATTCGAATCTTTTTTCACATTCGGGGTGTTTTTTGTTTACATTCGGGATTCAAACCCTGAATTTGAATTTCTAGATTCACCATTGTACTCTGTATAATATGTGCTTGAGTTTTCTTCATATTTGGGTTTCGGCATTTGAATCCCGAATCTGAATATTTTGTCCAACACCACGAATTATGTCCAACAGTATCAATGTACATCATCTCACCCTTTCTAAGGTACTAACGGCCTCTAATAAACCTGGGCATCTTAAAAACATGAACACCCAAACTTACATGTTTCCATATTTCAACCTGAAGTTTGACTTTTCTGCATATTCGGGTTTCGGCATTTGAATTCCGAAACTGAATTTATTTTTCAGATTCGGAATGATGACCGACAGTGTCAGATTCTGCAGCATTCGGTATGTATGTATGTATGCGTGCGTGCGTGCGTGCGTGCGTGCGTGCGTGCGTGCGTGCGTGCTGCTTGCATGCAGTCACCTTCTGTGGTATTCAGCATATAATGAATCACTAACCTGCCTATGAGATATGATGCAGATAGTAGTGTATGTTCCTGAGAAGAACTGAAAAAGGATTACATGCCGGTTTTGCCTGTAATGATCATACTGACAGTACGGTAGAGAAGATGCTGAATATGTATCACAAGTTGTTTCCTCTTGTGAGTGATCGGAACTGAAAACATGCAGTATCAGGATAATTGAAACAACTTCATCTGATTTACGCTTTTTTGTATTATTCGTCGATCGTTTTCCTATCAGCACGTTCTGTAAGATATACAAGACGTTTCTTTCCCCGATGTTGACGTTTGGGACTGATTCACGTGTGGTACATACAAAGATGATTTGCATGACATGCTCCATGAAGGTCCGTTTCTGGCCGGTGTCTCATAATCCATCTGGATAACAAACAATAAAATTAAAGTTTGATATTGACACTAAGACACTTATTGTTTCATTTATAGTTCATGTTACATAAAATATGATTACTTAACATTTTCCATTGGTTTTACCTGAATGCATCGAGGAAATAGCTGAAAACCCTTGGTTCTTCGAGGATCTGGAACATCCGGTGATACGTCTCTTCACGCTTGTCTGGGAGAAATCCAAACACCAACGGGAACATCTGTCCATCGACCATGGCATGAAGGGTATATAGCCGGTAAAATACATTGGGACTGGAGTAGAAGCTACCATCGCCGTATATGATGTCTGTTGCACATAACTTCTCTAGGTTGTTGTCGGTACCGAAGATGACTAGTCTGTTGACAAACCCATCGTCTCGTAGCAAAACCTGCTCTCCAACTTCTGTTGTCTGGAAATCTACAGGGACGACAAGGTCTTGTCTACAAGCTGGGAGTTTGGGCAGGACGGAAAGTCTTGCTCTGTAGAGTGTCATCCTGTGACTCTCGAAAGTATGCATGGCAGATACTGATGCATCTCCTCTCATCTTCTTGGCCACTTCATCGTAGAGTGACGGCATCAGCTGAAGGGATGACTTGGCAATGGTCCTCATTTTTGTCAGCTTTTCCTTCACCTGAAACAAAACTAACAGTATTCATATGCGTAATGTTATGAAATTCGGGCATAATTAATAATAATTATAAATAATAATAAATAGCTTATTCCAATATGAAGTTTCTATATTTAACTTTATTTTATTGTGCACAGGTGGTTACTGCTAACCATTGTCACAATGTCATTTGATGTAGAAGCTGTTGATCCACGGTTCCTGTCAAGGCAGCGCCAGGAGTGAGTGAGTGAGTTAATAGTTAACGTCACATCGGCAATATTCCAGCCATATCGTGACAACGTTTGATATTGAAATGAAATGTGCATATACTATAAAGGACAGTAAAATAACCACAATATCACAGTTATAATGTAAAACGAGTGTAGTCACTATTTGGACAATACAACATAGAATACTGCCTATATATCACCAACATCTGAAGGCAGATCACCATACTAGGTACATTTGCTTCCTGCATGGACCCTAGCTGGATTTACATCATCCCTTCAGTTGTTAGCAATTTAGGAAATCTAGCCATATATTAAAAGGACACATATTCTACGATTAAAAATATGGACGGTTTGAATTTACTTTGAATGTTTGTGGACTTACGTACCCTCTCAGGGGGACAACAATTTTACAGTACTTTAAACCCCCTCGAGGATACAGCCATCAACAAGTACAGTTACGAATTTAAACTTCCAATACTAAAATATTTATCTATTTACAAGTCATTTAACAAATCTAATTCTTTTAAAAATTGAATGATTAAATGAGAACTTATATTATTAAAAAGATCCTTCATAGTTCGTGATTTGAAATAGGTATCCCTTGTGATGGAATATTCGACACAGTCAAGCAAGACATGATTGACCGTGATTATTTCACAAGGGATGCAGAACGGAGGATCCTCACCTTTCAATAGGTATTCATGAGTATATCTCGTATGGCCAATACGACATCGCCGCATGATGACCTCTTCAAATTTGGACCGACAACCCAAGTAGGTATAACCAACAGAAAGTTTTATTGCAAGTTATTTATTCATGCCCACGTAGGTGTCCCACTTCTTCTGCATCAGGTCACGGATATAAGATCTAATGGTAGCTTTATAATCATTGTAAGGAATAAGAAGTGGTGTCACAGATTTGTTGAGTGCTGCCTTGGCAGCAAGATAAGCCATCGTGGTACCAGAAATGCTGGGTGGCTGGGTAACCAACAAAAGACGATGTCGTATTGGCCAGTAGCAAGTTCATTATGCAATTCGATAATTTCAGTTAAAAGTGGATGTTTGCAAGAAGTGATTTTAATAGCCTGAAGGCAAGAAAGAGTCTGAATAGATTATATACTGGTTATGTTTTGGGTGTCTTTGAATATATTTGAGAGCCGTTACTATGGCGTTAGCTTCAGCTGTGAAAATAGGGCAACATGTTATCGGGTAATCTAGAAGATATTGTTCTGGATCCAATGACAGTGGCACAAGCCACTGCGCCACCGTCCTTGGACCCATCTGTAAATAAGGATTTATAACTGCTATAATTATGTTTTAATTGATAATATTCTTGATTATATTGTCATTCATTAGTTTCTGATTTTTTAAAATGTAGTTAATGTTAGATCGACTTGTGGCCTAATCAACTGCCAAGGAGGAGAAGAAAGAAGACAGGAAGGAGATACATTATCCAGCTCAATGCCGGTAGCAAAAATAAGTGGATTTATTCTTAAACTAAGAGGCGGAACAAGAGAAGATTTCTTATTGTATAAATCCTCATACAGAGGATTGAAGACACACTTATATGCAGGATTTGACTTATTCGAATGCAGTTTTGTTATATACTGTAAAGCTAATTTTATACGTAGCTGTTCAAGAGATGGTTCATCAGTCTCGACATACATCCTGTCAACAGGTGACGTTCGAAAGGAGCCAAGACAGAGACTTAGACCTTGATGATGGACTGAATCTAATATTTTTAGGTTGCCTTTGCAGGCTCCACCATACACAATGGAGCCGTAATCAAGTTTCGAGCGAACCAGTGATCGATACAGGTGTAGGAGTGTAGATTGATCCCCTCCCCACTTGGAACTGGAAACACCTTTAATAGATCTAGTGCCTTCAAGCATTTAGTTTTTAGGTATTTAATGTGTGGAAGAAAAGTTAAATGGAAATAGTATACACAAGAACTTTGCCTCCTTTACAACTTTGATGGGAGTGTCATTTAAAAAATATTTCAGGGTCTTTATGTGGTTTGTGTTTGCGGCAGAAATGTATGCAATTAGTTTTGGATTTAGAAAATTTAAAGCCGTTTTCGAGACACCATTTATCTATTTTATTTAAACATAACTGCAGTTGTTCAATAGTATGCATATTTTTTCCACGACAAGAAATATAAAAATCATCCAAAAAGAGTTATCCATCAATTGCATCATTTAAAACCTTTGATAGACTGATAATTTTAGTACTAAAGAGTGGGACACACAAAATACTGCCTTGTGGGACGCCCTGGTCCTGAGTATAATGGTCAGACAGGGGAGAAACCACGCGTACCTGAAATTGTCTGTCAGCTAAAAACTTGAGGCAAACGACCCCGTAAACCAAAGTAATGTAAATCTTTTAAAATGCCATGCTTCCATGTCGTATCATAAGCTTTTTCTAAATAAAAAAAGATTGACACTGCATGTTGTTTGTTAATGATGGCGTTCTTAACGAATGATTCCAATCGAATTAAATGATCTATGGTACTGCGATTTTTACGAAAACCACATTGTATATTTGTGATTAAATTATTTGACTCTAAGTACCAAGTTAGTCGGTTATTGACCATACGTTCCACAGTTTTACAAACGCAGCTAGTCAAAGAAGTAGGCCTATAATTAGACGGATCTGTATGGTCACGACCAGGTTTAGGTATGGGTACAATAATGGCATTACGCCAGGATGGAGGAAATTTACGAAATCAAAAATATTCAATAGTGTCTCTAAACAGGATTCAGGTAAGTGTTTCAGGAGTTGATAATGAATGTTATCAGCTCCTGTAGCAGTATCGTGAGATTGTTCAAGAGCAGTATGAAGCTCATGAATAGAAAATATTTCGTTATAATCTTCCCCATTATCTGAATGAAAATTGATTTTGTTCTTTTCCTGCTGTTTTTGATATTTTTTAAATTTGGGAACATAATTAGACGAGGAAGAGTGTTTGGCAAGAGTTTCTCCCAGTTTGTTTGCAATATCAGATTTATTTGTTAACAAGTGATCACCAGTTTTGAGATGATGTATGGTTGATTTGGTACCTTTACCTCTTATTCTCTGGATCATGTTCCATACCTTGGACATCGGCGTTCGCGAATTTATTTTCGAAACATATTTTTGCCAAGACTGGCGTTTGTTTTGCTTAAATGTGCCCCTTGAATTAGCATTTAAACACTTTATATTTATTTAAATTATGCACCATTGGGTGGCGGCGGAAATAATGTTCAGCTTTTTTCCGTGCTTTCCAAGCTTGTTTACATTCATTAGTAAACCATGGTTTACGTATGTGTGGATTTATAGAGGACCTAGGAATACATTCATCGGCTATTTTGTTGAGCTCATCAGAGAATAATTGGACTGAATCAGGAACATCAATAAAACAGGAATAATCAGGAATTAATTTGTCCTTGCAAAGTAGTTTGAACAAAGGCCAGTTAGCTTTACTGAAGTTCCATCTTGACGATGGAGGGATATCACCTGGAGCTTTTGCCTGAAGAATGGTCGGAAAATGATCACTGCCACACAGATCATTGTGAACTGACCATTCGATTTCATCTCAGAGATCTGCATCAGTGAGTGACAAATCAAGAGAAGAATATGTACCTGTACCAGGATGTAAGTACGTTTTCGAATTATTGTTGAATAGACATAGTTCATTGTTTGAAAGAAAATCTTCTAATATCCTCCCATTTCTGTTTGTATCAGAACTACCCCAAAGTGGATTATGGCCGTTAAGGTCACCCATAATGATACATGGCTTAGGGAGCTGGTCATAAAGAGCCTGAATATCTGTTTGTTGAAGAGTAAAAGACGGTGATACATAAACTGAGCACAAAGTGCAAACAATATTCAAAGTCAGCCTGACAGCAACAGCTTGAAGTGGTGTATTCAGGGGGACAGGGCTATGTATGACACCCTGCCTCACCAAAATTGAAGAACCCCCTGTAGCTCTAGGTCCTGGAGGAGAAAAATAATTATAAGTATCATATTGCCTTAGATCCATAAGGTCAGTGTCTCTAAAATAGGTTTCATGCAAGCAAAATGCCGATGGTTTGAAGTCCTGTATCAGTAACTGTAAATCAGTTAAATTGTTCCTTAGTTCTCTACAATTCCACTGGATGATGTTAGTTGAGCGGCTCATGGAGGTTCAATTGGAGTTCGTGATTTGGAGTGGGGTCTAGCTCCACTAACTGGGAGTGACGGATTGACCTCCATCTCTAAAGGTTCCAATTGGTTGTGAACCATGATAGGGGAAGACTCTGAGGAAGGCACCTCCAAATGCTGGATGGTTCTGGTCCTTTTGGATTGTTTCTTTTTCTTTTTGCCATTTTTTGAAGATTTACTCTGACTTTGTGATCCGTCCTCTGCGATACATTGTGCTGCTAAAGATAAATCTACCGACGGCAGTGATGCTACAGCCTCTGTCTGAGAAGTTGATGTAGATACACCAATCAGAACCTGAGAAGTCTGAATAGTGTCACTGATTATGACTTGTTGATTGACCCAAGATAAGGATATTTGACATGATTTTGATGTCATAGAAGGTCTGGAAACAAGAGCTCGAGAAGAGACTGCATTTGAGTATAAATTTGATGAAGTGGTAGAAAGGGGTACCAACTTTCTTGCAGAAGAATACGAGATATTGTTAGTGTGTTTGATTTGTTGAATTTTTGTCTCGCGTTCATAAAAAAGGACAGGATTTAGATGAGGCTAAGTGGTCTCCGTCACAGTTAGCACACTTTAATGCCATTCATACACTCAGAAAGTTCGTGTGCACTACCACAACGGGAACATACGGAGCTTTTGCTTTTACAGATTTTGGAAGGACGGAATGTGAAAACGTGAACAAATACGTATTGAGCTTGATTATTGTGCTATCGTCTTTCTTTTTGGAAAATCGCTTTACAGCGATGACCCCTTGATTGTGAAGCTCAGTAACAATGTCCTCCTCAGTCATTTCAGAAAGGCAATGAGCCCTATCTCTGACAAGGCCTTTACAGGAATTCAGAGTTCTGTGTACAGAGGCAACAACGGGTGAAATCACAATCTGTTTTAATTTCAACAGATTGTCCGATTGTTGCTTACGCGCACATTCCACCAACGGAGAGCCATTTCGAAGTCGCGTTACATCCTTAACTTCTCCACAGAAACCTTGAATGCCCTTGGAAATAGCAAAGGGGTTCAGCATGAGAGGGTTTTCATCAGCAGATGAGATGAAAATAAATCTCGGCCACGAGTCAACTAAGTCAGATGAGCCTCCATCAGATGACGAGGATTCAACACACCGGCGTTTATTCTTCGATGAACCAGAATGAATGGAGGTAGCCATTATGTAGGAAAAGTGTTCGACAACCCTGCTCCCCACCCACCATGGAGTGTCAACGAGGACGGTGTTACAGCGGAAACCAGTCTGTTCCACCAGGGCTACAGGGATGTTATACTCCAGCCAATAAAAACTTGCAAAGCTGTTAAATCAAACAGAACAAATGCCAGGCTGGTTCGCCCTCGACACATTTCTGAAGAAGAAACACAGAATTCAGAGGTTAATATTGCCAGATTGGCCCATGAGCCACCGCCTTCTGGCATGGGACTCTAGGCAAATTAGCACACAAAAATTTGTACATTGAAAGCCAAAAAAGTCAAGATCATATAATCAAAGTACTACGTGCATAAGTATTCACCATGCACAGGGCTTGGCGTGACCAGCCGATTGATTGAATTGGGCCTATTCAACCTCCCTTCTAGGTGAAGTCAGGGCCAAAGTGGCGTGTTGAGCAACAGGAACACGGTTGCAGGCCCCTGTTACCCTCAACCACCAGGATCCCCTCCTCCACCGACACAGGGCCGCAACCCACGGCGAACGGATTGGTGGACCAAATATGCCCCCGGGTCCACAACGCGGGGTTGACGAGCACTTAGCGTTACCCAGCACCCACCACGAGGAGGTGGCTCGCCACGGGTGCCGGCAGCGCCAGGAAATCCAATCTCGTTTTCTTTTGTTGAGCCTGTACATGAATCCTCCTACACATAGATATCTTCCTCCTCTAGCAGTTGGTATGAACTTGTGATCTAGCTGTACCTCTGTCATGATGGGAATAATGCTTCGCCAAATTATCATTCCCTTAAATAGTATCTCGAAACAAACTCATTCAGATAAAAATTATTGACAAGTGAACACTTTTCTTTTACATAAAGTTAGGAGTTAATCCTGATAACTATTCCTGATTGAACACTCTTCAGGGAAATGAAAAGCTAATTAGGGCATCTCATAGGCAAGCCCTTAAACAAACACCAATCAGTTAAGAAAACCAGATTAGTAAACATCAAAGGAAAACTAAGGTCTGCTTCATGTGCATAGTTTGAAACCCAAAGGTCTGCTTCGCGTGCAGACACCTCCACGAAAACTACGAGACTCATATGATGCGAACAGATTAATCGAGATTTCCTGCTTGATGATCACACACGTACGACATGCAACATTGTTTGTGATATCAATATGACTGATCATGAGTTGCCCACTAATCCTGTTTGTTATACAAACAGTCGTCACTGCTATGGAATACTGCTGACTGCTACGTTATACAACGTACAAACGTCATTCGAAAAGAAACTGCATACAAAAAGATGAAGGTCACAAGAATATTTCTTGTCTGGAGATCGTGTCTTTAGGACTTTCCACTGAGCTTTCACGTGACACATTAATCTGATATTTTTATAAGACGGTTTTACAAACCATGCTTTTTCCTCTACAAGAATTTAACATGATGCAATGTAAATTTATTCCAAAGTTAGGTTGATGCTGACAACTCAGCTTTAGTGAGGTCTTCACCTCCTTATAGCAGTGCCGAGAAGAAAGTGTAACGTGGACGTGCACGTTACAGTATTTTGGATATTGAAAGTGGTCTGCATCTGCAATCACACGTCACTTTCTGTAAGTGTAATTTTGTGTCAAACAAGCCATGTGTTACGTTTCCCGGAGGTAGTAAAGCACCCACTAGGAAATGTCAGAGGCACAATAAACATGCTGTTTGACTTATTGGTTACCAGCAATTGTCGGGCCCGGTGTCCCGGCTCCAGTAGCGAGTAAACGCCAAGTGGGTCGTCCTTATATTCCTCGTCAAAACTAGGTTAAACACAATTATGTAAGTCGTAATGTTACCATGGTGGCTAAGCCCTTTCAGCGGCAACGTAGTCGTGTGAATCGATCAAGAGAATTACTCAAACCGCACACAACGCATCAACTTGATGTTAATCGCAGGACATTACTGTGTCTTGAAATAGTTTGGATAGTGAAAACCAGGCAGCCGTTAGATTAAATACACATTCCTTGTAAAATGCTAGCAAAAATTAAAAATCTAAATTGTGACAGAGTGTGGTAATATCAGTACCCCATGAAAGCAAATCATGTTTTTAAAAAATGCTTTAGCATGCTCATTTATCACATTCGTGTCAAAGATATTATTTTGTATTAAAACAGTGACGCGTTTTCTCTATTACAACGTATCTTTAATATACATCTTACATTCATTTCTCTTTTTGTATTTCACCCTTTGTTCCATTTTCAACCAATAAAGGCGCTTTAGAACAGGTGTTATATTGTCAGATTTCCGTGTTCTCGTCGCCACTCTGGCTGTTGAGTTCTGTAGTCGCTGCAAATTGTTGATGAGGATCTTGGGTTTTCCATTCAGCAGGGCGTTGCAATGGTCTAGATGCGCGAGCACACATGCCTAGACTAGTAAAATAGCAGCTTTGGTAGTGATGAACCTCCTTATCCGACTGATATTACGTATACTGGCATATGCCCTGCTTCATATTTTATTGATGTGTGATTCAGCTTAAAGAGTTCATTTAAAGACAAAGCCAAGATTCCTTGCTTCCAGTGCTGGTTTTATAACATTACCGCCGATGTGTAATGCCGGAAGACTCAACTTCTGTCTTGCAGATTTCGGACAGAAGATCATAAGTTCCGTTTTCTCACTGTTCAGCTTTAAGAAGTGGCAAGCCATCCACTGTTTAATGTCCTCTGCACAGAGTGTCATCCGACTGAAAACCAAGCTGAAAGGTGCGTTTGAATGCAAGATATTGCTGCGTGCCATCTGCGTAGAGATGTATGGACATACCATGGTGATGGGTTATATCTCCCAAAGGTGAAGTATATATGGATAATAATATACACTTTCAAGGTAATTACAACTGAATTCAAGTTTAAGTTTTCAATAAAATTTTAATTGAATCCCTCCTTTGCAAACTGAGATCACCATTCATGGGGAGTAAATTGATCGATAAGTTTACCACAATTCTTGTAGAATTCAAATAAGTTGTGTTCGACTTGAAAATGATCACTGCCAAGATAACAAAACAGTCTGAAGCTGAAAGATTCTGCCTCACTGCATGTGTTCCTACAGCGATGAACACTGAAAGCAAACAGTAACACCATTTCAATGTTGATTCCGATATATTGTGAACCTTGATATCTTAAGTTCTATCTTGCGACAACTTTTTCCGATCATTAGATTCCGAAGAGCTAGTTGTTTTACCAACTCATGACAACACCAAAACATGGCAAATTCCGATCTCTGTCATGCAATGAAACGAATAAAAAAAGAAACTGAGCCGTTTCCTCATTGGCTTCCATTGATATTCAAAGCAGATGCAATCAGTGGTATAAAAGACACTTTGACATGCATTCTAACTGACAAGAACATGTAGTAATGTGTGACAAAGTATGTAACAATCTCACTTAAATAATTTTGGGGTCATATTTCGACTCCAAGGACCGACGCACGACAAGCAGGTCAGTGGAATCGAGTAGTGTATCCTCCAAATAACATGGCAGTTGCATTTGAATAAACTGCGGCGAATCGTAAGAAATTCTAAGTAAATTGTAATAGTCTGCTGCTAATTGCTGTAGCTGCTAAGTTGAATTTCAGTTACTTCGATTCCCGTTGTTTGTTCCATTTGAACATAATCCCTGTCAGTTACTTCTACTTTCCTTCTTTAACCATGTTGGTTTTGCTGAAAAGTGTAAAGTTAACGCCACTTAAATTTAATAACTGTTGGCATTTTATTGTCATTGTTCGTATTAATTTAAACTTGGGCCTGATGGCAGGGGTTGCCATTCGCCATGCAATGGCGTGTGCGAAACTGTTTAGGATCCAAAAGTCATTGGTCAAAACAAAGTTCTCTCACATGTTACAGACGTATTATATATTTCATGGACAACATATAGCCAGTGCTTTTCATTTCCGTTCTACAGGCGACGGCCAAAGTATAAGAATTCTCATAATGCGTTAGTCATCATACCCGTGATAAGGAGCAGTAGCTCAGCTGCTACCGACATCGATATCTAAATTTCACACTATTTAAGATACAACAGGTCATTCTGTTTCAACAAACGTTTGAAAAGTGTAATACGACTGTTTGCTCAATTTTGCAATATTGACGGTAACGATAAGTGAAGTTGTTGGGAGACACCAATGACCGATGTTCTTCCTAGGGTTGACTGTTAACTTTCTGTGAGTACATGACACATGTATATCTGTAGCGGCTAAACGAACTAGTCAAACGTTTTGAATTAAACCATATGCTTCGGTGTTTGTACATGTGAACAATTCACGTACATATGCAGGTTGTTGTGATAAATGAAGTCTGCCGGGGAGGATAAGCTAGATTTTTGAAAGTGGTTTTCATAGTGATTCACAAACATATACCAATATCGGAATCTGAGTCTACAATGTACTATGCTTTTAGAAGCGATAACTTATGATTATGAAAATGGTTTATACTTACGTACTTCAGTACAAACCTAAGTCACCAAATGGCGATCACATGTCTAATGCTACGTCACGTGTTGCATGTCTTTAAAGGCACTAAACATTCGCTAGTGTGCGTACAAGTTATTATCTGTACGCATTTTTGAATATCAGGTCTAGAGTTGTGTCAGCATTTTGTTTGCGTCAACATAAATCAAACCAACAACGGTAATTTTCCAAACATGTAAACCCTGCAAACATGCACTTTATACAAAACGTTATTATCAATGTCAGATATGATACGAACAGTTTCATTAACAGTTTCGCGCAAAGGACATTGTATCTTACAAACATGCTTTGAAAAAATCATTAAAGGTGCGATTGACCCCGAGAGGCACAACGACAATGTTCTCTACGGCTGTTTTATGTAACTTGTCTTCAAATATCAAAGGTGACCATGTTTTATCGAGGCTCAGTACCTGCGTAATACAAGCCACACTGACGATAGACGGTAATTTGGGAATTCACAAGTCACCAACAATTATATCACCATATTAACGAAGTAATACGGTGCTTGGGGTTTGTAGGATGCAACGTGTCACTATACTGGTATGCTACCCACACGTAAACAGTCAAATCGACTCATAGCCTGTGCATAGACGTTACTCAACACTATTCGATGCTGACCACAAATCAATAGGTATCAAGCATGTCACGTTATACATAGCAAACTATAGTGAATTTTGACAGACAGGAATGTGCGTTCTAATGCTTGTGTTACATAAAGATTCACAGCTTCCTTTGGAGCTTCAGGTCTTCATGGCAAAAACAATAACCTCCTCCATCGTCACTCAAAAAATATCTTTTCTCAGCGCTTGCATTTCTTTCTTCCCAAATCCACAGTGCTTTGCCTGATCCAAAAGTCCCCGATGATCAATTATAAGAAATTCATGTTTGGCCATTGTTCTCTTATAATTAAGGAAACTCTTCTTGGTACAGAATAGAGTCCGAGGTTAACAAATTGGGTCGTCGGTTGTGTCGGAGTACTGATGAGTTCACAGACATGTTCAGATTTAATCCTTCATCAAAATGGAAGCCATGTATTAGCCTCAAACGTGATTCAAGGACATTAATCACTTTCAATCTTTCGTAATCGTTTTGACTTTTAAAAGAAGACAAGGTCATCAATATCCCCAGCAAAATGTGTCTACGAATTTTGATAATGTCAAATGTGCTAGTGTATATACAACTAGTGGAAGGAGAGTACTGACAGAGTTCTGCTGTAAAAGGGAGAACTACCAACAAATTCACTTGAAGCCAAAATTGTTGCTGTGGAAACACAAACAAAACATCGTATTTATACATTGAGAACTACCAAAAGACACCAGTTCACCACTAGCTCTACCTTTAAATTCAATTTGGTGAAGAAACAGTGAACTGTGTTTAAGTTCAGCACCGGGAAAGAACGCTACCACCAATTTCAGTCTGTAACATTTGTTGCACAGAAACACCAAGAATATTTGTGTGCGCTTTAGAAACACTGGACAGTTTTAAAGTTCTCCATAATAGTGTGCTACGACCAGTTTCAAACTAAATCATATTTGTGGACATGTAGGTGCCAAATAATGTTTTTTTCAGATATCCAAAATTATCATGAAGGTACAAGTTCACCACAAGACGTGCATATGTGCCAAGTTTGGTGAAGAAACATCAAACAGTTTTAGAGTGCGAAAGAGCACTACCACCAATGCCACTCTGCCAAACTCACTGCCACCGAAACGCCAACTATGTGAGAAGTTCGGTGAGAAATATTGAAAGTTGTACCGGAAAAGACAAGTGTGCACTGACAAAGTCCAAGCTACATGTGTGAGAAAACCTGCTGCTGTTCAGCACAATTTGACAGGCATGGCCCATGGCTGACATTCAGATAGGATAAACCCAGCCATCTCACTCAGGCTATTTCTTTCCTTTAACAGCAAAATCTTCAAATACTGCCCACGAATGCAAATGCATTTTCAGTGATCTCTTTGCTAAAGATCATGTTTGGATAAAATGGAGCGGCGTCCTTGCCTCGTTCCAGTTCCTCCAGAAAACATTAATTTATTTGGCAACAGAGTTACTATGAATATGGCAAGCCATTCTACAAGTTCAAGTAATCTGAGCATGGAATGATAGATTTGGAAACGCTTTCTCCCATTTCTAGGCCATGTCGAGTACCAAGATAGTAATTATAGGTCTCATATGCCAACTGCATTGTACCACAGATTTATGACAGTGTACCCACGCGTTACGTTGTACCGAACTGGTAGGCTCGTAGACACCACTGTCTTACATTGTACGGCTTATAGCTTAACTATTCATTATCATGTTACCTTGAAAAGCATTGCACTTAAGAATTATTATCATTTTCCACCATATTACATTAACCACCTTTACCATGTTACAATTCACCGACGAGGGATATCATCTGAAATTTCCCAACATTTGTTGAACTGCATAGTTAAAATTCACCGGAATATAACTGGTATTGCGCTGATGTGTCTTCAGAAACAAAATGGGTAGCAAGAGTATTTTCTTGCGACTTGGGAAAAGTACACATGATGTTGTACACAGAAATTCTGACGTTAATGTTACCGATGTTCGACAAACGAATTTGATTCACAGACTGATCATATTTCAAAACGTGATAAACAGATGTTTCTCTTGGAAACCTTGTAATCACAGAGAACATCTGTTGTTTTTCTTTCCAGTATCTGGCAAATGATATTATTGATTCTTTTCTGACAAAATGTCTAAGGTTGGAAGTGAATAACCAAGAGAGAATAGAGTTTCAACAGCCCATGCATCCCTCAAACATCAACTTTTCTTGTAACAGGTGACTAGTGGAATCGGGTGGTCAGGCTCGCTGACTTGGTCGACATATGCCATCGGTTCCCAAGGACGCAAGTCGATGCTCATGCTGTTGGTCACTGGAGTGTCTGATCCAGACGCAATTATTTACAGACCGCCGCCATAAAGCTGGAATGTTGCTATGTGTGGCGAAAACATGAACTCACGTACTCACTCTTACTAATTTCCGTTTCTTATGAAAAGATATTTCCTAATGTATTGCCTGAAAGTTTATATTCCAAAACGGTATGGTCCCCAAGAATTTCAGCATTTTCCCTTACACAATGGCGTGATATGCAGACTGTATTTCCTAGGGGAGGATACTATCTGAAATCTTGATTGGCAGGAACTCTTTCAATCGTGGTAAACCCGACATTTAGATGTGATGCATACAAGAAGCTCCACAAAAGAACGAGTTCAACAAAGCCATGCACACACTTGCCTTTAATATTTGCTGGCAGATGAAGTTGATCTCTGAATGTATACCAAACTGAATCAGTATTGTCGAGTGAAAATGCCGCATTCATGTCAAGTGAACATATCATTATCTAGTTTGCATGACCAAAGTTACTTCTTGCTATGACGTAGCTGTTGGCACATGACCGCGGTAAAATTGCAGTTATGCATATTTATGTCACAGCGCAGTTTTTGTTTCATCCATTACATGTGCTCTTAAAGGAGAATCACTTTGTGGTACGTCTCAATGCAATTAGAAAACACGCCCTGATCTTGAACCATCTTCTCAGTTATGAACAAAGTCTTAACAATGTCTCAGTAAAGCCAAAGGTAAACAGCCAGATTCTCCAAAAATAAACCTCAGCGGCAGAGCCCCGAAAGGGCTACAAACTAAATTTCAGATATTATTCAATAAATACGGATCGCTTAAGGATATGAACATGTCTGAAAACGTCGGTTGTAGGGCACACAGATTGTCGCCCGACAAAGAAGTTCGGGGTAGGTCCCCAATAAATTCCCCCAAAAGGTTGGTTATCAAAATTATCTTATACAATGGAACTGCAGAGGCGTAAGGATTAATGAATTGCAGCTCTTCTTCCAGGATCTAACTCCATCATCTTTCTGTCTACAGGACCCCTATTTGAAACAGATAGATACTTTTGACCTGCGTCATTACAAGGCATATTATTGCTTAGCACCTCCAGGTGACAAGGCCACGGGAAGGCCTTCCATCCTAGTAAAACAGAACGTTATTCATAGCCCTGTTTCAGTTACTAATAATCTTCAGGCCGTTGCAGTGCCTTTGCACGTTGCATTTACATTATGCTCTCTCTTTAACTCTACGTCATCAACGTTTCACAAAATTGATACTCAAGCTCTATATGTCCAACTCCCGAAGCCCTGAATTATAACGGGAGATTTGAATGGGCACAACAGACTCTAGGACAGTGTAACTACAAACGCTAAAGGTAAATTACTGGAGGACTTTTGTTCTGATAACGATTTTATGTATTTATAAAATCTTTCCAACACATTTTCACACCCTGATACAGGTACCTATTCTGCTCTCGTTTGGTATCTCTTGTCGTGGTAAAATATGCATACTATTGAACGGCAACTGCAGTTGTGTTTAAACAAGGTGAATAAATGGTGTCTTGAAAACGGCTTTAAATTTTCAAAATCGACAACTAATTGCATACATTGTTGTTGTAAACACAAACCACATAAAGACGCTGAACTATCTCTAGGTGGCACTCCCATCAAAGTAGTCAAGGAGGCCAAGTTCTTTTGATTAATTTTTGACTCACACTTAACGTTTCTGCCTCATATTATATCCCTTAAAACAAAATGCCTGAAGGTACTTGACTTGTTGAAAGTAGTTTCATATTCTAAATGGGGAGGTGATCAAGCTACTCTCCTCCATTTATATCGAACACTGGTCCGTTCTAAACTTGATTATGGCTCCATCGTTTATGGTGGAGCCTGCAACAGCAACCTAAAACTATTAGATTCTGTCCACCACCAAGGTCTAATATTTTATCTTGGGTCCTTTAGAACTTCTCCTGTTGACAGTCTCTATGTCGAGACAGACGGACTATCTCTTACACAACGCCGTTAATTATCTTTATAATATATCACAAAAACTATACTCCAACGAATCTAACCCTGAACATAACTGTGTCTTCAATCCTCTCAGTGAGGATTTGTACAAGAGAAAGTCTTCTTTTGCTCCCCCTCTCGGGCTCAAAGATAAGCCATCTATTGCAGCTGCTGGCATTGACCTAGACAAGCTGGCTCATTTTCTCCTCCATGGCAAGGGCTCAGGCCACAAGTTGACCTAAGACAAAAATACATTCAAAATCAGAAACTATAGATTAAACCAATATAAACAAGAATATAATCAACTAAAAAGTAAATATAATACAAATGGGTCTAAGGATGGTGGCGCAGTGGCTTGTGTCACTGTCATTTGATCCAGAACAATAACTTTTTAAGTACCGGATATCAGTTCTGTTTGCAGAGCAAACGCCATATTTACGACTCAGAATTATATTCAAAGACACCAAAAACATAAACAATATATGATCCATTTAGACTTTCTTTCTTGCCTTCAGGAGATTACAAAACTTATCCTGAAAACATCCACTTTTAATAGAAAGTATTGAACTATATAATGATCTTGCTACTAATCAGTAGGACATCGTCTTTTGTTGGTTACCCACGTTGGCATTTCTGGTAACACAAGGCCGATCTCGCTGCCGAGGCAAATGTCTGACACCACTTATTATTCCATACACTGACTTTAAAGCTTCGATTCAGATCTTAGATCCGTGATCTCATGCAGAAGAAGTGGGACCTTACATTGGTTATACCTACTTGGGTTGTCAGTCCCGATTTGAAGACGATGTGTCATTTGTCATACGGGTTATACACATGAATACCTACTAAAAGGAATCACGGTCAGGCATGTCTTGCTTGACTGTGTTGAATATTCCATCACGGGGTAACTATTTTAACTCACGAACTATGAAGGATCTGTATAATAATTTAATTATTGCGTTTGTAAAAGAATTATATTTGTTAAACGACTTGTAAGTAATCAAATATGTTACTATTGTTAGTATAGAGCAATAACTGAGATTGTTAGTGGTTGTACTCTCAAAGGGGGTTGAAGTATTATAAAAGTACTCTCCTCCTGAGGGGGCAAGTAAGTCCTAAAACTTTCAAGTCAACTTAAATTTACCAGGCTTTTTTAAACTTAGTATTCTTCTTATTTTACTTTTTGCTAAAACATTTCCTACAATCGCCAACGGCTGAAGGGGGTGGTGTAAATCCAAATGGGGTCCATGCAGGTGGCAAAGGTACTGTAAGTCCCCATGGTCCCTAGTATGGTGATCTACCTTCTGTTGTTGGCGATCTATAGCCTGGTTTAATATTGTATTGTCCAAAAAGGGATATTTTATTCCACGCTTGGTTTATTTCTAATTCTGATATTCTGTTTTAATTCTGATACTCTCCTTCCTCGACAGGTTTTATTATATGCATACATTCCATGTCAGTGTTAAATGTTCATGAAATTTTGCAGATGTGACGTTAAATATGAATTCACTCAATTCAGCTCAAAGCATTACGTTATATATTACTTGCTGAAAAATTAAAATGGTTACAAAAACTTTTGTTTCGTACAACCTTACTACCCAATATGGAAATTCATTTTCCTATAAAAACATCATTATGAATGATCTTACTTTTGTCAGGAAGCACAGATTACTAAGCATTGGCCAAAACAAGTATGATGACAAATCACTGCTCGTACTTCACAGGTCTTTATCTCAGCAAAGTTCAAACTGGCTGTATACTTCTTTCTATTGCTTCTGAAGGAGGAATCCATTCACGCTCGCAAGTCATTTAGCTCTCGATCTGCAAAAACTGATAGACAGTGAGATCTTTACCTAAAGTTCAGTCTCCGTATTTCAGTGTATTTGGCACTAGTGACAAGGGCAGCTACAGTGTTGTCTGCTAGGTTTGTGATCTCTAAGTTCTCACTGATTATGTGCTGTGTTTTCTGCAGTATTGCCTTTACTTTTCAGTAAACATTTGTCCTCCCTTTAGACCCACAGTCAACAGTTATTAAATTTTAACATACTCTTAACTCTTAGGGCGGTTACAATACCTTTCTATAAGAAAAACAAGCCCTTAATGTGGGTTTCCTTATATCTACGAGAACACTGAGATGCACTGATATTTTCAATGAAAAGGTAATTACTCGTATTGTGTGCTAGCAGATGATGTAATGCATAAGTTCGGGGAGAACGTGTACATGGGGAAAAGAGAAGCTGGGCCTTTGTTGAAAGAAACATGTCGGAGAAATTGCTCACTCCACAACAACATTTATATATTGTTGTAAGTTATTTTTTCTCTTTACTGAAGTTTATAGCTTCAATAGTAGCAATTATAGCTAGTACGTAAATTTAACATTTAACTTTCAAACGGTGTAAGCTAAAGCATTACAAATGTTTCATCCACAACACCGGATGGATCCATTAGGATGTGTGTGTGTGTGTGTGTGTGTGACTATAGGGGACAATACAATTTAACAATGGGCTAAAGAGTGCCAACAACTGAAGGTAGATCACCATACTAGGGCCCAAGAAGACATACATTACTTGTATTATTGGTATGGACCCCACCTGGATCGATCATTGATATTAGTATTATGACGCTGACAGCAAACCCGCCTTGAAATTAAAGAATAATTTATAACTCTGTTTCCTAACAGATTATGTCACGGGTTTTGCAAATACCTTTTGAGGCTTCGTGTTGGCCCTTTAAGAGTAAATATGGCTTCCGTTCACATTGCACAGACGATCAGCTGGGCAGAATGAATGTGGCTCATCATTCAGAATATTTATTTACCCATTGTTTATAGCAGTGTTTACTGCCTCGCTGTACAGTTTGGTATTGGTAAAAGTGATACTTTTGCATTTAATCTTCCACAATGTGGAGTAATCCGTCACGACCAAAAGCAAAAACTGTTTAAAGAGTAAATGTAACAGTCAGTTGAAAGAGTGACAGTTTTGAGTGCAGTGGCAAAAGCAGCATCTGTCCAAACGGCCAGTTGTCATCACCGAAAACATTTGACATGTCATCTCAGTCCCATAAGTGACTTGAACATTTATCTTCAGTTCTACAATCTGGCACATTGTCTAAACTGGTTTATTTATTCTTCCCCAAAGAGTGCCGGTTTAGACAGTTTCCTCTGTATATATTTTGTATTAAAAATATAATTTGTACTACAGGAACTATCAAACTTGAAGCACTATTACACAGGTTCTAGAACCAAAGGAAAAAAAAACATTGTCATTTTATAGGAACTACAAGGAGGGTACATTTTATAAATGGTCAAAAGGATATGTGGGGCTGCTTCATAGCAGCCTTTGTGAGAAAAACTTGTAAACTGTGGTCAAATTCTGGTTCTTTCTTCAACAATTCTGATAATCGCATTCTGTTCGGAGAGTGTTCCCAGCTCACACAGGATGCATCCATTAACATCCGACGTCTGAGAAGCAGAGGCGGCTCAGAAGTGTCTGGTAAACATGTCAAAATAAACTTCTCCGTTCCAAGGATATCTTTATCACAGTGGCGACGGAATGATTAATTGTCCAGTATGACCAGACACTGAAGCAGCTCAATTACGGTCAATGTGTAACTGTACCACTGGAAACGTCGGGATACTCACTAGTACATTTAGGGACATTGGTGGCACAGTCGTCTAATTACCTGGAATTCACTGAACACACTTGCACACTGAAACTTATCATGCATGTTCGAATCCCAGAAATTTCGCTTCTTCAGCATCCGGAACCTTTCGATCTGACATTTCTGAAAAAAGACATGCTTAATGAATTGAATGCATTTTATTTTATTTGAGATGTTTTGAAATGATATTAATTACTGGTTCTTTCCTGATATAGATGGGGTTGAGCTGACGTAGCCATGTATGTCAGTCAACTCTTTATGCTGCTGTCCCACTCATATGTAAGAACCATCTTCTAAAAGTGGAAGTACCTTGAAACGGGTCTGAAAGGAAAAATTTGCTGTTGCTTATGTTTGAGCTAATGAGGTTCAAACTAGGCTGAAATCTCATAACGAGGCTCAGCCGCTAAAAATAACTTTGGCAGTCTGGTGCTAACTTGATATTATATTATCTCATTGTGCGTTACAGAACTACACTGAATAAGGGCAAAAACACATAACAGGTGTAACCAGTGAGCCAGGTCTGTGATTTCTTAGTTATGGTTTGCTACCTTAACATGAAATGTAGAAATACGCTGTTTTTATGTTAAAAATTAATATTCGTTTGTAAATACCATTTTGGTTTGAGACAAGGAATTGGAATTCAATGTAACCACAACTGTCTATTTTCACTTTCAAACGAAAAAAATCGGATCGGCTGAAAAGAAGGCCATTGTCACCACTCTACGGACCATGGAGACTTACAGTACTTTGGCTACCTGCGTTTATGTGTGATACCTAGCATCAGTGGGCAAAAAATGGTCAGTTTGGATTACACATACAAACTCGGGCACGCTACAAGTGGGATAGCTCAGTATAGTTTCAATTGCATTTATCTGGACGGGAGTAAAAAATAAGAATACACACGCGTGTGCTTGCCCCTTGTTATATAAGTAAATACTATCAAACGCGGGCGTTAATCTATTGTCACTTCATCTAGCCATGGACATGTGGAAGCATATCACTGAGTTAGGATATCAGTCAGACGCGTATTGCTTTAGGATATAAGGCGTCATACGCATTCTGTTGACTGTTACTGGGGTAATGATGTTGCAGTTTTATCAGGACATATCAGTAAGATCGACATCTGCTGAAACAGTGCAGTAATTGTCTAAGGTGTATTATGAAAGGAGAGAAAACAACATTTATTAATGTAATGTCATAGAAAACAACTTGAACACATCGGCGTTATGTGGGCTCTGGTACCTGACACAACACAACTTACTTTGTTGTTTTTTTTATGTGTAGCATGCATTTTGTCGAAAGTGTTCTAATATTTTGCTAGATACCACTTTCCATCACTGCCAGGTTTCACACAACGATGAAATGTTGATGTTTTATCGAAATATGGGCGAAACCTCAATAATAATATGAAAACATGTTCTTTTCAGCTAAATAGAGATTAAATTCAACTGAAAAGCCGTATTTTTTCA
Organism: Haliotis asinina; assembly: GCF_037392515.1. Lineage (NCBI taxonomy): Eukaryota > Metazoa > Mollusca > Gastropoda > Lepetellida > Haliotidae > Haliotis > Haliotis asinina. The sequence continues at coordinate 71,725,613 of NC_090282.1, read as the reverse complement.
AATGACACCATTCTTTCCTCTTCTATAAAGAAAGGGGTGATGTGTCTGTGTTGATGCTCCACGGAAAGTTTTCTCTCGTATTTTCTTTTTTCTCTCCTCAAATCCATCTTTGACGTAGATTGGTTTCCAATGCAACTGGTTTGTATGCAAGATTATTGAGGTTGTGTTTCCTTACGTGGATTACATATTCGGGGTTTCCTTTGATGTGGCTACTTACCAAAGTATATTCAAGCTTGTATAGACCCATGCATACCAATATGTTTTCAAATGATCCCTCTTGAAATTGATAACTATTGTTACGAGAGTGTTCTGTAAATTGTATTATTGATTAATAATAATTTTTGGGTCACAACGTTTAGTGTTTTGAAAGATAATTATTATGGGTCACATTTCGTATTATAAATGTTCAGTACTTTTCGTATTTTGGCAGCAGTTTAAGGAAGTGCTGTAGAGTTGCCTCCCTTTATTGATTGTTTACTTCCGGCAGACTACGTCTGTTCTAGAGCATTCTACGTTGATGGTGATGGTCGTATGTGCTCGAATTTTCAGGAAATGTTCACGGTATATACAAAGGCTAGTTGCCGTGTGGTCCTTACGGATACATACAGATTTTCTTGAGTACAATACTGCCAATTTCCGTGACCTACATAACCGCTGCCTGACCGCTCGCTGTGTTACATTCTTCATAACTGTTTTTCATTCTGTCATCAAGACTTCGGTGAGTTGACATTATATTTGTGGCCCATTACTTTAGAATTGACTTAGTTGTGTTTACATGAAATCTCTATTCTGAATCTTTGTATCTAGCTACCTGTTAAGACAAACTTATTGGAAATATCAGACTTCTCTGCGTTATATTTTGCTGGTTCTGTGGGGATTTCTCACACCTTTTGTCACGGCGAATTTCCAACCGCAACATTATTACTCATCCAAGTGGCAAAGTTTCATTCAAATTACTATTTGTGGTGAGATTAGCTCGGCCAATGACGTATCGTTAATGTACATAATTATACATTTGGCATGCAGTCAACAGCAAGGTTGTTACTCATATTCTCTAGCGAAACAGGCGATATGTTCAACAAATGAAAAACGTACGTGCTTAGCAAGATAGTCAAAGCCAATGCCTCTGTTACAGCAATATTTATAAACACTGACATCGTTGTAGCGGAAGTAGCAAGTCATCTTTATACCGAATCTCTCTGAATCCAATCTGAACTGTTCTTGTTAAGAAGTGGGATGGTATGTGATGTATCGATACTTGTTGACAGTGTGTATCATCTGACGTGAACGTGACATGCTACAAAAAAGAACCTAAGCATGTTATTGCTGTTATTGTTTTTGTTCATTCAACAGTTTTCTGTACGCCGCTCCCAGCCGACATAGCCACTTTGTGACGTTATGTCGATCAACAGTTAAGATTACACTCCGTTCTGAAGCAAAGGTAAAGACTATCCCGTGATAAGATGTTAGCATCATATATTTACCAAAGGTAAGTTGGCATCACCCAAATAAAGTAAACTGGGATAATGATCAAACGCATTTGACAAATACAGAGAATGATAAACGTAGGTTGAATATGTTTAGTTTATGTCAAGGCGTGGATGATCAACTGAAAAGCAGCACCATTTACTTGAATATCGTAAGACAGGATGGTTTAACATGGCATAAGCATATTAACCTGTCAGACTCATATAGACGCATAACAACGTATCTGACACTATAAGAAACCTACGAACGTAAAATATTTTATCAAATACTTGTTAGTCCAGCCACTTCCTCTATATTTTAGTATATGCGTAACAAACTAAACTGAATGGCCGCTGAAAGTGTGTGGTAGGCCTAGTTTTCCGTATATGTGTGTTAATTGTTCTGACATGACATTTTAAACTCTTCTCTTCGTCTTATTTTGTTATTTAAACAAAGCTTCAAATATTGAGGACGTTTCAACAAAGCTGACATCCGCGCCAACTCAATAAGCGCTGTAATACCAAAACGTGAAATATTTTTTTTTACCATACTTGGTTTTCTGTAGCCTGGAAACATATTCAAGCTTGTATAGACCCATGACATCTATTGCGAAAGATGCCTTAAAGGACCGCCTGACTCCTTGGCTCCTGAACAGATAAACTGGAAGATAAACGGGAGTGAATATTCTACGTCTTATGGTGGCAGCTAGATTCCTCACCCACACGGATGGGACTCTCCCCTAAAAGGAAGGTATTGTGTACTTAACTCAGAAGGTGTAACAGTGAGTGAGTGAGTATGGTTTTACGCCGCTTTTATCTATATTCCAGAAATATTACCACACACATTGTGCCCATGTTAGGACTTGAAAACCGAGAAAGTCTAATAATAACTATAACACAAGTTTGTATGGCTCATGGGGTGCATGAAAGGGGGTGAATGAAAACTGGGATGTAGATAGCTGCAATATGTATGCTGAAGAACATTTATAACAAGATAACAATGGCCAAATCTCAACAAGAGAGGCCAGCGTCAGATTAGTGCTGATTAATAATGGACAGATGGAGGTCGAGACTTGCAGTTTGGCGTCAGACTAAACTGCGCGAGGCCATCGCTCAGTAAAGGGACCACAGGTAAAATATTTTAAAAGAAAAAAACATTCTGAAAATATAGTTATTCATATGACATCAGTCACCATCTGACGAAACGCCTGTACAAGATTTGAGAGTCAGTCAGTTTCTGTATACAGAATGTGCTCAATGATCAAAACATTTATTGTGTTGAACACCATATAAAATAAGTTGAACCAATCTCAAAACAGTCATAAATACCATAAATACCAACTTATTGACATAACAGTGTTAAATGGAAGTAGGAAAACATATTGATGAATCAGTTAAACACACAAAAAATAATTTGTAACATTTTAAACAACCTTAATAAGCGTGTTTTGTGTAAATCATCAGCAGAGGGAGTTTGATATATTAGCAGTGTTAAGCCAGTTAATATGCCTTTAGTCTTGTAGGAACTACTGATAAACTTGAGGTGTTTCTGTCAGAAACGTCGCAAGTTTATGAAAAAGATACATCTTGTATTCATAGCGTTTAATACTTTTCGATAGAAATCAGGCGGACTCGAATTTGTCCTGAAATTGATTATTTGTTTTTGTCTCGGACAACACTATTATTTAAAGAAAATGTCCCTTTTTGTCCCAAACAACAAGCATTGTGACTTGATCATTTATGATATTATGCAAACGTGTCATCTAATTCTAGATGGAAATAGTTCTGAATTTGTCGCAATTTCCACTGCAGAATGAATTTATGTGTAGCTTTCATGACATTCACTGGGGAATTAGCCCGTTGAGATCTGGTTTGCGTGAAACGCCGTTCCACCGAAATCCCAATTAACATGAAAAAATAATGTTATGCATGTGATAGAGACCATCTCACTTAATTAGTCCTTTACTGAATCGAAATGCCCAACTATTATTCTGAAGCAAATTGCTGGACAGCTTGCGTCAACATGAAAGTGCATATGATGGTGTTAATACAAATGCTAAATATGTGTACAAGAATGCCAGAGTAAAACAATTGGCAGTATTTGGCGTTTCCAGTGCAAAGTCTTCTGTGACGAAATATAACCAATGTGAATGCTTAGCGATTGTCTGGTCACTGTGATCAAATGAACACTGGTATTGAATGCCATTACAATCATTCAGTCAAATGTTATTTGCTCACGAATGTGTCTAAAATTGTCGAAACTGAAATCTAACTTGACTCTTGTTAACTCTAAGTTCCTGTGGGTTCAAACGTTTGATTTCTTTGATGTATTCTACTGAAGGAGAATACGATGTACTTGGGATGAGATTATTTAGGAACCATTTTGAATGCTTGTGTATGAATTTTTCACAGTGATTATTCGATTTCCACCATGCCGTGCATCACCTGCCAGTTTCTTTTCATACTATACTGGACACGTGAACATTGTACGATGTCTGTGACGCTATGGACGGCTACTTGTACTTCGCATGTTGGAAGAACAAGACAGAACATCTCATTGCAGATTACAATGACGATATCGAGAAACGAATAACGTTGAAACCATATATCGATTTGGCGCAAAAGACAACTTCATCAGGACGACTCTAAGTTAAAATATCGCCTGATTACTACGCCGTTGGTGTCAAGAGAAGATAGGTCGTCGATGATTATATTTTTTGTTTTTGCCTAACTCGCGTTTTATGTACAACGTCCTTGGCAGGTGCAACAGGGTGTGTCGTCGCCTCCATGCCGTTAATTTTAGACACAAGGTTAGTTGTCGGGTGGCTAAGTAATGGGATGGGTTGACACCACTGAGACTGTGAACAGGCGCTTTACATCTTTTTCATGGACATTCGCTTTCACTGGACAGTACGACTGTGACAACGTGACGGAGGCACTATGTTCCAATTTGCACGGCGACATGATAGTTTTGGAGTAGTTCCAAAAGGATGTAGCTTGTGCCAGTAACAGATTGCCCTTTTATATATAAAGGGGGATCCTCCCTAGTTCCCCATATACCATATAATTTCCGGTAGTGTAGCGTAAACCAATATTTAAGACATTTCACTTGAATCTTCTCTTTCCCTTTTCATATGACCATATCTCAGAGCCATAAAGCAAAATCGGTGAAATCATAACATCAAATGCTTTCAGTAGACAAAAGTCGTGCATTAAAGTTTCTTGATTTTTTCAAAAGGCAGAACATAGCTTTAGATACGCTGTCTGAGAGGTTTTCCATTGCTTTATTGAATTTTCGGTTTCTGTTGAAAGTCACGTCAAGACAAGTGTAATCATCTACAAAGTCAATCATAGTATTTCCTTAACAGAACGTTTACTTAGAGTGCTGGGCCGCTCCCAGATACAAGTACCTTTGTTTTATCTAAGTTTACGTGTTCATAAGTATGGAGTGAGTTAAGAATACTTATTAAGTTCAGGGGATTAATTAGCAAAAAGGACAGCGTTACCTGCATAGAGTAGTATCATAAATGAAATAAATAGATTAACGTTCATATCAATATCTGGAGAAGTTAAGAAGACTCATCCATCATTTGTAAGGAATTCGTCTAGGTCATTTATGAATAAACAGATAAAAATGGGAAAAGATTTTCACTTGGCGCACATCAGAGTAGCATGGGAAGTCCGACATATTACTGTTTGATAACACACACGATTTGATGTTAGAATGCATATTTTGAATAAAAGTTTCAAAATCTACCATTAGTTCCATGGTTAAGTAACTTATGTCGGAGCCCGACCGTCCATACACAACCGAACGCTTTAGAGAAGTCAATAAAGGCACAGAACAGTTCTGTTTCCCAGTGTTTACTAATTGGTTGATCATATTCATTAATCCGATTGGATTTATAGAGTTTTTACGTTTATTTCTGCATTCTTTGCCAAACCAAGGTTTGTGATCATGACGCTCTTGATTCATTTTTGAACGGACGTTTCGCACCGAACGTGGCAAGTGCAGGATTGGGAAGCAGATTCATCGGTTGTGTCATCGTGACCTGTTGTCGATTGCAATATGTGTGACAGTCTGGAGACACAATACTTGTTGATATTATCTGCAAATAATTTAGATGTTTATGTCAAAGCGCTAAGGTTTCTAGATATTGCCATTTGAGGGTAAGTGTGTATCTATATTGTGAATCTTCAAGTCCTGTTCTGCTAGTCTACCATTGTAACCTAAGTGCAGTGAAAACATGACTTGAGAGTGGGTATCTGAGTAGAGGTCTGAAACTTCAGTGACCTCAAAATCTCTGAAAAGTGGAGGGCATAACGAGGAAGATACATAGTCAGGTAAACTTGAATCCTTACAAGCGACTTTGTCGATATCTTTATCTTTACCTAGTTACTGCCGTTACTGATGAACATATGTGTGCTACTTTACATAGTTATATTAGTGTGAGGCCTGATGCATTGGTGTGAGGCCTGATGCATTGGGTTTACCCTTATCTTGGTTATAAGATAATATAGGAAGAAAGACCGTGCCAGGGATATTTTCAGGTTCATACATACCGTTCACTCTATCAATATCAGTACGAAGTGTTTCAGTGACATGTTTGATGGTTCAAAGGTAATCACTTTTACTTTGCATATGTAAAACTGATTGCCCTGGAACAGGACACATATCCTCTGTAGCATTTTAGAGCTTTAAGGAGGTAAATATGCAATTCTAAAAGTACAAATCATTTTCAGTCTTAAGCAAGTCCTTAGATATGGTATACCATACAACATATTTACGTTCATCACTCATTAATGAAATGAAGTCCGAATACAAATTTGTAACAGCTAGCCCAATGCCACCAGATTTTCATATGAATTTTGATCGGTGGTGAAGATACAATTCATAGAGATCTCTTTCAAGTTTGTTCAGTGAATCTGTTTCTGTTTGAGCAACATAAGGATTAGCATTTCCATCACTGTGGTCATTCTCACATTTTAGAACAGTGCTGGTTTCATTTTCTAATAACATATAAAATTGTCAACATCTTGTGTATCCGGGTAGTTTGAAATGGTATCACCAGGATGGTCATCTGTATCGAAGTCTTTAATGCTCATATTCATATTTCCATACACACTTTGTGTTCATTGTTACATGTGTCCTAGATTCAGAATTTACATGTAAAATAGTACCAATACTACTTGACCAGTAGTATTGTATTTACATAATCATGCATACATAAAACAATGTTACATGATTGTTCTGTCTGGGAACTAAAGGGGTAAGTTTACTATTTGTAATACTCTTTGTGTTACCACACAAACTCTAAACAATACTACAGACTTGGTTTACTATATACAGGCATATTTACTATTTGGAGGGGAGTCACTGCATGTTTGGTCTACATTCCAACATAGTCCATTCTCTCCAACATAGCCATAATGTGTGCTAGGTCAGCCGAAGTCAGGGTAGGGTCAGGGTGTATCGGTGGCTGGGCACCAGCTGGGGTGATGGGGTCCGGGTGGCCGTGGGTACAGTACCTATTGTTCGGAGTGTGGGGCGTCCGTGGGCTGTAGAGTCAGGCTAGTTACGTTCTCTATCGTGACGGGGGTGGTCTCATGATGTCCATGTCAGCAAGATTTGGGTCGGTCTCGCTCACGGACGTTAGCGATTCCTTCTTGCGCTTGTTTGTTTTTCGGTATTTACTATATTTACTTTTAAGCATCTCAGTGTGTACCTAATGCAATCAAAACGTAGAAGTCATTACTGACATAAGATCGGCGATATGGTAGCCGCCATCTTCCCACGTCATCCATCCATGCATGGCCAGTGTTCAAGAGCACGCACATCAATCTTAGCAATATGCCTACGATAACTTTTGTCAACCACGTCAGCGACCCTGATCACGTGATCCTTTCAGTCACGGTTTACTAATATGGTCAGCGCCAACCACGTCAGCGACACTGATCGCGTGATCCTTTCAGTCGCCGCTTACGACGTAGCATTGGTGATTGGTTAGGAAAACTAAGTCATACTAATGAATCCTTTCCTATCTGTTGGGGTAAGTCATCTCAGACGTTAACTTTTACCTCTGTACTACTACAATACAGTGCCAGCATGCTTATTGACTGACATATTACCATCCTGTGAGACATCAACACGCGATGTTATTTTCATTGGTTTCCAGTGGTTACATTTAAGAGACGGTTAGACGGATTTTGTTTATTCTTTGTATCAGGGTCCTGCTGATGCATTTGCTTGATCCAGCAAATCATGTATTGTAAATGTATATGACACTCTTGTTCCCATGAAGAATGCGCATGTTTCCTTCTATGTTAACAAACTGATCTCATATGTGGCATTGTTTGACATGTCGCGTATTAAAATGTTTTGGTGAAACAAAAATGCCGTGATGCTTATCAAGTAATGGTCTATAGTCAAGTCTTGCCAGTAAAAGATATACTTCAAACGTTTCATGCAACTCAGGCAGATCTTTCCTGTTATCTAAACACACGCATATTGCTGAAAGAATTAAACGTGTTTGTTGAAAAAATATTGGCATAGTCAACTGATCATCAACCTCAACATTCTCTCTTTCAGACTTATTGGACTTAATTGAGGAGTGCGGAACACTTGTTTTTCTTGCATTCGAAGACGGAAACCACATTGTCTACAATTGATGAATGCTCGATCTTGGAAAAGCAGACATCACTGCAGACATGAACCTCCAGACTGATTACTGTAGTCTTCAAAATGTGTTGTGCCTTGTTTGCTTGCTTTGTGATCTTAGTTCTCTTTAATTATTTGCTTTGGTGGAAATTTGTACCTAACAACGCTTGGTCATTAAGTTTAAACTATTGCATTGTCTTCTCCTTTATTTCAGTCAACAAGATTTAGTGTCCCTCATTTTGATGTGAGGCAACGATTATAGATATGCGACAGAGAAGAATCTCTTTGGTCCGTAAGGTCCTTTGAAATTTACCACACGCTGCTTTCAACCTTAACAGGTACGTATTGTATGTTATTTCATCTAGATGATTGTGCAAACATCGGCTCCATATGTTTGCTGCAGAGGCAAACAATTGCAACAATGCAATTCTCAAGGTTTGTGAAAACCAAGTAGATCGGGAATATTTTGGATAGCTGTTTTATGTTGGCGTTGTTTTCTGAGATTCCCGTATGACCCAAGTAAGCATTTATGGAATCATCTTCAAAATGTTGTAGCCCGTTAATGCTGATAAGTTCTATTGTATTCTCTACTTGACAAACTACCTGGGACTTAGAGGGACACAGAATTTCAAGTCACGTTGGCAGATTACTTTTATAAAATGGCACTTGAACAGCAAATGTAAGGATTCTCTTCTTATCAGTGTTTCTTTTCTTTTGAATAAATGTTGTATAACGCACTGATTAAATAACATCATGGTAATTTGAAACACACCAATCATGAATGATAGATGGACTGGATAAGGAACATCTTTCATCATTAATATTGATTTCTGTCTTATATTTAGTGAAATATGACGAAACTTTAGTGGAGGTATATCATGTATGAAAGGACAGACCGATGAGTTGCAGGACATAAGAAAATTTGATTATTGCGGAATATTTGGTATCGTAATTTTGGCAAAAACAGTAATATTAGTCTCTAATTTAGGAGAAGAAGATAAATACCAAAGTGTGTTTGTAATGTTTATAATGCTCTTGGATAAAAATATTTATTAGCTTACTTCACATTTCATTAAGATATATTTTTTCACAATCTTTGAAATGTAAACGCAAACTTCGTTACACAAACTTCGTTATTGTACTCATGTATATAGAATTTGTATATATGGTGTATACGGGCCTGTGGGTTAATGTCAACAAACGTCTTGACTCAACCATTAGGAGATTGATGTTGATGATAGTACGTGACTGTAACAACAATAACTGATGGTCGACTTACAGACGGAGAACGTGACAGACGGGATAGACAGTTGCATCACTCTTGTCACTTTAATATCACCTTAGACCTTTCCCCAGTTAATACACCGAGAGGAAAAGCTGTTTCCGAGTAACGCTGGAGATGTAAACCAAGTTTACTTTTCTTGGTAACTCCATCGGGTATTGCTTAGTGTGGGATTATAGACGTTGTGCAGGAACCTATGTGTGGTAATATTCTGTAAGAACGAAGGTGTAAATGTTAGCATTCAGGTACATACTGCCATTCTGAGCAGCTAGTAGAAATCTTTAAAGCGTGGGAGGCTACTGGAGTTATTCAATAAGGTGAGCCCAAAGTAGGGAATGGCGTCAGTGGTTCCTCTTTGGGAAGTAATTAATCTGCTTTGATAACTGCGAGCGAAACGATTAAGTAGGTTTTGAAAAGGACATTAGCATGTGCAAGAAAATGATTACTGTGATCCAGATCCACTCAATCATTAAATTATTTGTGTCAGACTTACTGTGATGGATCTGTTACAAGACCATATGGAAACCTTGATGAAAATACTCGCGTCACGGATCTCGGGATTAATAACATGGACATACATATATATATTTTTGTTCATACAAACCACCTGTGCGCTGTCAGACATTTCTAATGATATGTTTCCCGAACATATGATCTGTGAATAGTAATTATAACACGCGAAAGTAATTCATGCAGCTAAATGGGTAATCGTTAATGATTTAAAAGTCCAAAACTACAATGTGTATGGTTGATGTGTTAGGGGATGAAACACGCAAGGCTCTTGTGAATCCTGAAGTTTTCTGGACATCTTGTGAAGGAATTTCCAAATCCAAAATACATGTCTTGTGTAATTCCAAATTGTGACATGTGTCATATGTTTTACTGGACAGTTATTTACTTGTCTTAAGTATCAGCGCGATGTCATAGTAATTCATGGGCTCTGCTTTTACCAGAGATTTCGTGTAATTGTGGAAACGATTTGTGGATATATTTACGAACGCAGTTCCATCCTAACGCTAATCCTAAAACCAGGCTATAGATCACCAGTACCTGAAGGTAGATCACCATCCTAGGCGACTTACAGTACCTTTGCTACTCACATAGACCCTAAAGACAACACATCTTACTGTGAGTCCCTAGGACGCAGAGAGCTTCTTCTCCTGGCTACGACACGAGAATGATCCTCAACTTGCGTACTGGTTTCACCAACGTCTGCGGACGTCAGCTCAGCTGACACTCTGTAATATACCGGCGTGCCATTCACAGTGGTGTTTTCGTTGTTATCAAAATATTTAAAATAAAATGTTTTACTATGTATCGCAAAATTTATTCTAATAAAGTCTATTCATGCTTAAACTCACTATGTAAGGAATCAGTAACAAGATACGACACGACTAGCCAAGCATTTTCTAGGGTTTGCTTCTAATGCCGATTATACAGTAGAGACGATGCAGATAAATGTATCACTCTTTGTCTCCAGTGGTTAATCACACGGAACAGGAAATTCGAAACATGCAGTATCACTGAATCTGCTGTCTGAAGCGGAAGAAAAAAAAATCAAACTGACGGAACAAAAAGGTCACACGTCTGACCTGTTAAATCATGGTTCGGATACTTAACCAGCAAATTAACCAAAATACTTGAATATACGTGACATTGAAAAGAGTAAGTGAGTGAGTTATTATTTAGCGTCACAATAGCAGTGTTTCAGCCATATCGTGACGTGAGCAATCCAATATATATCAATATGAAAAGAAACAAGAAAACACACACACACAAAACCAAAGTAGGTTTAGCACATGGTTCTTGTCATCAAAGGACAGTAGAATACTACTGCATTGCAGATATATAAACTCACAACTAGTACGCTGTCACAAAATCAAATTTCTATGGACAGTAGAAAATGAAAAGTGGCTATAGATCACCAACACCTGAAGGTAGATCACCATCTTAGGGACCATGGGGACTTACAGTACCTTTGCTACCTACATGGACCCTAATAACAATGTAAGTTTCCAAATTAAACGACCATTACATAAAATGCATCTATTTCTACAGAACTTATTAATCAAAATTCAACAATGAAATGATTATCATTTTCTTTTAAAGAACCAATAATTAAAAGAAAATTAACAGTGGCAGGAAGGTCCTTAACTGTTTTAACTTTGAAACAGTTACCCCTTACGATGGACATAGAAAAAGATCATTCGATTTTGATGGACGTTTGCGCCCATGTTGAGGACAGTATCGATCGCTTTCAATACATTCAGCTAATATATATATATATAGTGTCAAATGTATAGAAAAACAAACTGATAAAACGTTAAATGAAACGATAAGTATGTGTGCTATAATGCAAGTTTGAACTAGTCGCAGAGATCTTCCTTACAACAGAATTAATTTTGATCTTGCTTCCCGAAAACCATTTGTTCACAACTATTGCCAAATAAATCAGGATATGATATGACGGAATGTCGTTATACAACGCAATCTGGCTGCATCCAAATCGCGATAGCGTGTAAGTAATGAAGTCTTTACAAGAGAAATATCGGTGTTACGATGTCACATGATATCAAGCTGGAAGTCGCTATTTCAATTAGTAATCTCTTTCTTCTTACATAGGTCTAATCCTTCCAATCATCATGAAGAACACAAACGGGAAAGTCACAAATGATTAGAAATTCGACCTTTATTAAAGAATCAGGCGACCAGCTATAACTGACATTGATAACAGGCATCACCATGGTCATGTACACTGTGCAGATGTGGCGAGATGTTTCGTGGCCATAATGATAGAGTCTGAGTATTTATGAGGATAACCTGCATTATGTTCCCGAGTGGCATGGATAACAACACTTAAATGGTCATGGTGAATGGGTATCTGTGTTGATATCTCGTGGTAGTGTGGTGACACAGAGGCGATCAGACATTGCGGTGATTTGCGAGATACCAAGTAAAGATACTGCTGTTTCATCATTGCGTTGTCAGTCATCAAACTATTTAATTCTTCATCACCATTTGGATTTCAGACCATTTGAATCTCTCCCTTCAGAGAATCTAGACGCATTATTCTGTGAAGGAAGGATGACAAATATGGATGAACAACTTCTTTATTTTTAAAGGTTGTGAAGCCTGTGGTATACATAAGCGGTATTATACCACAGGCTTCACCATCCCTATTAATGTTTGCAGGCTTCGTTTGTCACCAACTGTTCAAAGTCCATGTGTTGTTATTGTGTCTGGCCTCCTACCCAGTCAAGCTGTACAAACATATCCACTACCTGTGTATATGCTCCCCTTCCTCATACTTTTCATCACTTACTTGATAACGGTGTTAGAACCTACACTGAAACGTCGTTCTCCTAGAAATAGATAAGTTGTTCATCCGTATATTGTCATCCTTCCTTACTACTCCAACTTCTCAATGCCTCTCAAGGAAATTATTTTGTGAAGCTGACTTTTGGATTTGATTCATCACGGTACGTACGGGGATTAATTTCAACATAGTCAGTGAATGAGGATCATTTGTCACTTGTAGTTTGATTATACCAAAGTCCAGAACCAGACTTTTTAGACGATTATTCTTATAGATAACGTGTTCTCACTTGCCGATAAACAACCGTAACCTTAAGACAAACCTTTAATAGTTGACTGAAGTGAAAGATGTATCCCCTTGGTCACGGGGTCTCATGCAGCAATTATATTCGTAAATCGTACATGGTAAATCATTCCCCGTATTAATATGTACATGTAAATGGAGACATTTGGCATCCACTAGATGATTTCGAAGTGGAATAATTTCCCAGAAGGCCATGCTGCTCATACGATGAGACTATACGTATGGGGATATTAGGTGTACACTTCTGCGTATCATCATACACGTACGATGGGGATTATTGATTTTTTATATCAATCTGAATAATCCATATTCATTTTGGTCAGGCATCTGTCACAACCGTGCTGATTGCAGCATTAAACACCGAAATGTCATTAGTTAAGTAATGGCATACGATCAAGCAAAATAAGAAGGTCGGTAGAATGTTATGTGTTCATAAGTGTCGGATTTCCGTCTGAACCTTCACAACATTCTTAAAACTGTTGTTTCATAAGCGGCTTCTAATAACCATACCCATTGTATGTTACCACGATGCAAATGGAAAATAAATATATTCATATGTTGGTTCTAATAACCTAGCAGAAGGCATGTCCATGTGGACATGCATGCTGTAATCGAAATACTTGCAATGGTTCATATTTGTCCCCTTCACACTCCGTAAGTGTAATTTGGCGTTAATATAGGCCCCATGTTACGTTTCTTTGGGTTAACAAAGTGCAGAAGGAAATGTCACAGACACGATAAACATCCCATTTTATTTTGAGGTTACCAGTAATTGCCGGACCTGATGCCCGAACTACAGATGTGTCTAAATTGTTCTCGAAAATATGCGGTGCCAAGTCGGTGGTCCATATGTACCTCGTCTAAACTAAGTTAAACACCATTAAGGAAGAGTAAACCGTAACGTTACCATGGTGGCAACGTCCTTTCACCGACAACAAAGTCTTGTGAAGCGATCACGAGAATTATACAAACCGCACACATAGCATCAACTTAACGTTAATCGCCTGACATCAATGCTTCTTGAAATACATTGTGTAGGAGGAAATATATTGTTGGATGAAATTGTTGTTCTGTGTCAAATACTAATGACTGCAGTAAACATTAATCTGTAAATGGTAAGACTTAGTGTGGTAATTGTGATATATCGTAAGGAAAAGGCTCTCAAAATAACTACTTGGGCATGCTCATTCAGCAAAGAAAAAGATAACTGATATTTAATTAGCTATAGTTTTGTATATCCTTCATTTAACGTTACCAAAATATCCAATCTGTAACAATGGCAAATGTTAGCAGAGTTATATCTGGGCTTAGCGATCTGCAAATGACTGTGGTCAATATATTGTTACAAAAAATCATTATTTTTATATAAAATCTAAACATGCTATATTTCTGGAAAGACACATGACCCATTTCCATTTGTAAACCTTGAAAAATGTACTGAAATCTAACAACTCTAGCTACTCAATAGAAGCATTCTTCTGTGAAATGTAATGGCAAACGCGAATCAAATACAGCATGGTCAGGAACAGCCGCAACAAGCTGTATATTGAAAGATTAAAAGTATGTATTTGTACCAATGTGAAACCAACATAACGTGACATACTGGATTAAAATTACGGGCGTGCTCTAACCGAAAGTTTAAACCATTCGCAAATGCATGTCGTTAGTTTAATATAGATTACGCTTTATCATATCAAACTATTATGTTACATGTACGTTAGCAGACTTTTTCAGCAGTGGAATCGTTAACAAATATGAAAAATAGACAACTGTACAACTTCAAGTCAATATTAACTGAATTAAAATCAAATTATTTTTCAGTGAAATGGTAATTGCGTCTGCACAAGGTAAAGTGAATCATGTTCTGCTCTTCCTCGTTCATTCTGAGATCAGAACAAGGGAAGTAAACTGATCGAAAAATTACCCCAGTTCTAATGGAAATCAAATAACTTCCAATTTGAGGTTTTGCTTGACCTAAACATGATCCATTTAGATCACTGTCAAGATAACCAAATAGAATGAAAGCACAAGTGCCTCACTGCACCCGGTCCTACTGAAAAGGAAAGTGTAACACCATTTTCACATTAATTCTAATAAATTGTGAATCCCCCATAACTTCAGTTCTGTCTTGTTACAACTCTTTTCTATCATTAGACTCCGAAGAAAGACCTGTTTTACAAACTCAAAACATGGCAAATAACGAACTCTATCGTGTAACGAAATGAATGAAACTGAGGTGTTTCCTCCTCAGCTGTCATTCATCATGATAGCAGATGCGCTCAGTGGTATAAAGAGCACTTTGACGTGAATTCTAATTAACGGTAACATGTTACTCTGCTACAGTAATAACGTCTGGAAAATTATGTAACAATTTCTGAAACACCTTCTTGGGTAACTTGGTCGGCTGCACGAACTATCGTTTTATTGAAGTTAGTGAAACTGAGTCGTGTCATCCAAATAGCAGGAGTGGTGTAACTTTATAAACCGATTTTATTAACTCTTAAGTAACTTGTATTACTCTGCTGTCACACGTTGTTGCCACTCACTTGTCTGTCAATAGCTTCGATTCCTTGTGTTTGTTCCATTTGAACAAAGTCAAATATTTTCCCAATTTAGGCATAATACAGTTGCGGAAAAATGTCACGAAAAGCTAGGTTAGTGTAATAACCGTTTGCAAATAAATTATGGAACATGAAATAGAGTTCTTGAGCTTGGGCCTTAATCCGGGTTCCGCCATTTGCCGAACATTCGCTACTGGCGACATAAGGCGTGATATAAGGTCATTGGTCCAAATGAAGTTTCGTTACATGTTACAGATTTGTTTCCTCTTTGAGCGACAACCCATTATTACCGCATTGCCATTACTTGTTATTTCCATTCTTTAGACCAAGGTATAACACCCGTCGTAATATGCAAAGTGTCACAATGACCAGCCAGTGTGGTATGTTTAGCACCAACAAACATCAATGGCCATATTTACAATTTTTGACTTTTCGTTATTGATAATAAATGACACAAATTCGTCAGAAGCAACTGCACCAACGGGCCATGCATTTTAACTTAAACCATATGTTCCGTTGATTTGTTATGTGCCCAATTTTCACGTCAATGCAAGTGTTGTGAAGCACGAAATCGGTCGCACAAGGTACGTTCACATTTTATGGTTGTACGAAAGTTAAGTATTGCGATTTATAAAATCATAAATACATCTGAATGCACATAACTTTCTCTGAACACAATGAATATACCGCACACTATTCTGTTGGAAGCTGATGACTTTGGAAAAGGCTTACATATTGCATTTCGAACTCGATATCTTCTGATAGACGGCATGTAATGGATCTGATAATGCTCCTCCATTGTGCACGTTGAGGACTTTTGACAAAAATTTGTAAAATGCGGATAATGTGTTACATAATCTGCATGGACTTTTCACACTGAGACGATTTAGGACATGCATGTAGTTGTGAATATTAACTTTGGCTTTTAAGGTTTGAAATCATGCATTTTTTTAGAATTTAAAGTGGAAAATGTCAAAACAAGTTGTCAACACTGGCATAAAATCTAAGTCCTTTCCGTGGCTTGTATATTTATCATCAGCTCTACAATCTGGCACATTGTCTGAAACGGATTATTTTCTGTCACAGTGAGTGCCGGATTAAAGAGCATTCGGCGAATTCAAAACGTTATACTCTTGCAAACTCAAATATTATTGGAAGTGAAAAGTCTCTTGTCTAGGACAGAGTGAAGCAAATCACGTTTCAAACAAATCAAGATCATTGAACGTGTATAGGTACCGGAGGAAACACGAGCGATGGTCTTTGTACTGTTATGTCATGTACTTTGTCTTAAATGAACGGCCGGCCATGTGTAGTCAACGCACAGTACCATCTTTACACAGCGGGCTTACTCTGTAATTTGGTTCGTTATAATGTGCAAAGACGTTATTCAACACTGATTGACATTGATCTCAAAACAGCAGCTATCAGGACCGTAGCGTTCGTCTTTGCCGAATATGTCTCATTAGGGTTTTTGTCTGGATGGGAGGATTTCATATTATGTGTGACAAAGCAGGAGAAATTATGATATAATATAAGCATGTTCGTCTAACGCCTTTGTTTGTAAATGCTTTGCCTTCACCAACAGATGCATGTGTAACGTTGTCATTGCAGCTAAGTCCCTGTGGATCCGTAATGAGAAATTCCATTTTGGCCATTGTAATAAATAAGAAAAAATGCTTGTAGATAAAAACGAAAAAAAGTCCTTGGGATGTTATTACATTTCACCTCATCTGTTTACAGTTTACCGCACTGTATCAATATGGATGAGAGTAGTTATGGATTTTTGTGTTTCTTTCAACAGAATGGATGTGAAATGGGGTCTTTAAGTCGAGTCCCTAGTATGATGATCTACCTACAGTTGTAGGCGATCTATAATCCGTGTTTTATAATGTATTGTCTTCTTTAATTACAACGTTTTAGCTTTTCATGCTAGTTTTATATTTATATCTGTGATATTCTAGTATTTTTACTGTCCATCGTGGACAGATTTTTATAGTTTTATCTATTCCATTTTAGTGTTAAATGTTCTCGTCATGATATCGATATGGCTAAAATATTGCCGATGTGACGTTAAATAAGAACTCACTCACTCACTTTAAGTCAAATATACTGTGTCTCCACGATTAAGAAATATCGTCACAGTTTACAGTTTACGTCAGACGTTATTACATGTGACTGTTGTAATAGTGTTTACCTGCTATAGGTATGAATAAGAATTTCAACTGTTTCATTAATGTTAGGCGTGAATAACGTTGCTTCATTCGTATAAACACTAGATTCTGGTCGAATGACAGGTACAGCAGTTGTAACAGTTTACAATATATAATCAATAACACACCGCCAGTAATCAATGAATTGAATGGAACTCTTGCAATTCAGTTTGATTTATTTCTCAAAACGCCCCCGACGGTGATACATGAAAATACACAATTAGAATGTTCGTATACATCAACAAGGTAACTGCATTCAGGTAAATATGTTTATCTGTATGTGTAGTAGTGAAGCTTCGCATTGGACAGATAATCCTACGTTTCGTCACGTCAATGGTACCGGGAAGGGCGCCAACAACTCGTTTGCACATGCCCATTGTTGTCAGAAGCTGCTATCTTTGGGAAGCGTAATTGTTGGCTGATGATACCACGACTTGCATATTGTCATGAGGCTATCACCGTAACACCATTACAACGCTGCTGAACCGTTATCACAACAATCGCGAAGTTGCCGGTCGCCAAAGTGCAGGGCGACCACGTGTCTCAACGCCCAAAGAGGAAAGATGGATACGAGGATCCCTCTCCGCACAGGTTCCAGATTGCTGTGACAACTCATCAAACCATTCCGGAACAGCTAATGTAATTACGGGACACGACACTGTTGTCCAGCCTCAGCGTAAATAATGCAGAAATCCTGGTTGTCGGTTGTAGTGCAAGACATACAGACGAATCCAGATTTAACCTTTCCCTCGGACGGACGTAGACGTGCATACAGATGTCTTGAGCATTATTTTCAAGCCTGTGTCATTTAAAGGAATCGCATAGGTTGGTGTTCCATGATGATTAGGTGTTGGATAATTACATGTCAAAGAACTCCCGTTGATGCTCAGGGCAATGTTACGTGTGTGGGATACAGAGATTAGGTTCGCGAACCTTTCCAAACGTCTTCATAATCATTGCCCAGGATTCATTCAAACAAGAAAACGCCCGTCCTCACTTAGGGTTGATGTTTGTTCTTCTTCAACTGCACAATGTTCAAGTACTGATTTCGCCTCCTCATTCATAAGATCTGCTCGCTATAGAGAATGTGTGAGTTGACACCGAGAAATGTCTGCACCGTCTGCCACTCGCTCAAGGTAATTTGACATCGGCGTCGCAAAGATTATGCGGAAAGCCATTCCGCCAGTGCAACTGATCTTGGTGTGGAATGACAGTATTAGCAACGCCGTTTTCCTTTCCAGGACATATCGAGGGCCCAGATCATAACCAGCGGCTTAAGTGCCTGCTGCGTGGACATGTGCACTGTATAAATATTCTATCCCATAATGTATAAGCTGTAGGTCTCTGCGAAAAAGTAAATGTGAGTTCCGTTATATATTCGTTTCTGGGTCTGAACAATGGGCTAATGATAGCTAGCAGATAGTTTCTTTGCATAATGTTACATCGCATGAGATCAATAAAATTATACATGACAATTTTATGGATAGCAACTTCTTGGGTTTATTTTCACGACGTTTCACCTCATCAGGTTGAGCTGAACTGAACAGTAAGGATAACTCTAAACTGTTAAGTGTTACTGTTCAGTTCAGCTCAACCTGATGAGGGGGCTAGGATAAGCCCCGAAACGTCGTGAAAATAAACCCAAGAAGTTGCTATCCATAAAACTGTCATGTATTACTATGCCAACTTCTAAATGCCTTTGAAGAATCAAATAAAATTATAATCATTAAAATATATTATTGAGACACTGAATTCCAGATTGAAATTCATGCGCACATTTTGGTGCAGTAGGTAATAAAGAACCCCCGAATGCAGTTTCTGTCAGGGATGCTACAATTCACAGCAGTGTGCATAAGCCGATCTTGGACAGATTATGGACAACTCAGCTGTTCTCAGAATAAGCTTGTACCTTGGTGTTATTTCAGACACAAGAATATAAGTGACTGAGCTACGTTTTACGCAGCACGCATCCATATTCCAGCTATATGGCGGCGTTCTGCAAATAATCGAGTCTGGACCAGACAATCCAGCGATCAACAGCATGACCATCGATCTGCGCAGCTGGGAACCGATGACGTGTGTCAACCAAGTCAGCGAGCCTGACCACCCGCGCTAAGCATAAGGGTTGCTGAAGGCCTATTCTACTCTGTACCTTCACGGGTCGCAATATATATAGATGTTTTTACAACTAATCACAGTCTCAGAATTATTCGTTAATGTCCTGCACTGAGTCTAACAAACCTAAGTAGGAGTTCGTGTCAAGTAATCTTTAAGACTAACCAATCAGAAAACAGCTTACCAAATGGCGAAAGTTGGCCTGCGCACATATTTTTGAACTTTTGTACCCGAATTATTCCGAAAGTCATTTTCCTTACCATCGCCTCCGGGTGATGCACACTTCAACAGTGAGTTTACAATCGCCGATAATATCGTTTTGGCAATATCCACGAATGTCAACTTACGGAAATATTAGCTAATGCCATGTCAACAGAAACTCCGAAGTGTATATACTTCAGGCCAAATATCTGTGTTTTATGTGGATATTCGTTTCTTGAGAGGTCAGTGTCAGTCACTGGGGAAGTTTGTAAAGTTCGCCGAACCCTAAACATTAACTACTGGTTCAATGCTTTCGGCCGCCTCGCATTTGATTGGACGGTCATAGATCGCTCATAGGTTTCCTGACGCGACCTCCTAATAGGGTAAGTGTACCGAATAATTCGGAGACAAAGTTTACTTTGAGTACAACAGCTGTTACATGTAGGTTGTGCTCCAAGTAGTTACAACTCACTGGAATATTACTGTGTATGGTAGTAGGCTTTATCTTATTTCCACATGCCATTCTATTTAATGAGGTCTATGAATTAGCATGAATGTCTACTTTTGTCTATTATTGGGCAATTACACGTGGTTCAGTGGTAAACCATATACTAAGATTAAGTCTCCTTGGCAATGTTTCAACTAAACATATAAGATTGCCAATGGCAGATTCTAGTAAAGCGCACTGTACAACCGACATACTTTCCTTTTGTCTGTCTTGGAGTAATAGACTACTCATATCTGAGATCCATATAAACATTTCAATCTCTGTTACTGTCAAATCTATTCCGACGTTGGTAAAATCGATGTTCGGCAACAGACGCTGATTCACAGACTTGTCGTATTTCGAAACGTGATAAATTGATTTGTGTTTCCCTTGAAGTCGTTGCAATCACATTTCAGATGAGCTCTTTCATCTTGGACATCTTGTATCTCAAATGTTGCTATCAAATATCTTGCATCTCACATGTTACTGTTGACTCTTTCTGAAAGTACTCTCACTAAGTTCTTGTGAAAATCAGATGAAACAATGTTGGGACGTTTGTGAATTTATTGTTTATATTAAACATGTCCATGATAAATCGAGTACGATGTGATATGCCTATACGATCTGAGTACTTAAAACTATAATCAAACAATAATTTCAGGATAGAATTGATTGTGAAGAAATACCAGTATGTAAGAGAACAAGACGCGGTGTTTGGACATAATAGCAATGCTTTAATTGAATAACGTGTACGCAGTTACGCTATTTGAAGTCCACAAATAATGGTCCAACGAAACTGATAAAAAAATCTCACGATACATCAGTTGTAACACAGTTGTAACACAGTATCGATACACGTTAGTGTGGCGAATAATTCCATTGAGTTTACACCAGTTTCCTAATGTTCGGCAAATAGCATGGTGAATGACCACAAAGGAAGTTATGTTTCTCTTCAGAAGAAGATAAGATCACCCTAATCACTGCAGCATAGACACTGTTTGTGAACGGCTTTCAAAGAATGCAAGGTCATCAGCTTAAAAAAAATATTCCTGGGAATGTTTATCTCGGATTTATCTTGTGCTATTATGTTCATTGATGAAACGACCAAACTGTCAGTTTAAGGCAACATAAATGCATATTCCTATCGGGAAATGTATCCTAAAAGTATCCCCCTACTCAGATCACCCTACACACGTCCTTAGGTGTGAGCCAAATTGTGTTCTTCGGCGCATAGAACTGATCTTCCAGTTTGGACCATGTATTCAGTGACGTATGTTGGTCGACAACGTTTTGTTCTGCTGCATGAGGTCATCACTTCGTAGTCAGACAATGTGTAATCGTCTTCACTGATCTGGTCTCCCGTTACATAGGGCATTCATGTGTTCTTATTAAACGGCATTACAGGAATGACTGAATGTTTTACTACTGAGTTGAAATACTGTGTAGACTTCACACACCGCGGTGTCACGGCGTGGACAAGCGGAAAGATCTCACTGTTCCAACGAAGGAAAACGTGACTGCCATGGATGTGGCTCAGTCATGATCTGTGATGAACTGATTCCCAAATGTATCAGATGTGTGGTGCGTAATTGATGGTCATGCGCACAGGTGTAGCATGGTCAGCCACTAGATCTGAACTCTATCGAACAAACGTGGAAGGTACACTCTCATTGCGCCCTGTTTTCGTTGAAACTTTACAGAAAATAGGCAATGTTGCTACTGAGGAATGGAACAGTATTAATAACAAGAATAAGGGAATTTGTAATGCGCTGAATCCCACACCGCGAAAAGGGGCATGATCATACAAGTGGCTTGTGTTGCCTGTGAGGAGCTAGAAGACTTATCCCACTTGGTACCCATTTTCTGCTTTGTTGAACAGTGTCAAGTGTGAATAAACTCACTGGCCTAATGCGACACCATAGTGTCATGGTGCATGACCGATGTCCTAGAAATTAAAGTCAAACTGCCGGTCACTCATCCGAGCACAGTCACAAGGTAGCTATCCTGACACTTATACCCCAATACCGGAATTTGGGTGCTGCATGTGGACAGATTTTCGTCTTTTTTTGTCTTTGCTGCCTGTTAGGCTTTAGTGTGGACGTCAAGTTTACGCCCAGTGGACTCGAACTGAATGTTTTTTTTCTGACGGTATTAATTTACAAAAGTAACGTGTTTCAAAAGAAACACAAAACAGAAATAATGATTTGATATATGTTTACACAGGGGATGAAAATCGATAAGTCAGTTCCGATATCAACATATCAGAGACATATTTCTATTTTAACAGTCTTGCCATTTGAGAAAAAATGGAAACGTAATATATCGTTGTTAAATTGAAATAAATAATTTCTATAGTTAGACCAAACAAGATATCGGAATATAAATGTCACACCTGTGTGTATCATCTTAAACATCTGAGGATTTTCTGAAGATATGTTGAGTGCCACTAACACATAAGTCTCAAGGGATGGCAATTAAAGCATCAGTCAGAATCACGTTGACTTTATGTCCATTGACATGTGATACTAACAGCCGATGAATGCTTGGTATACGAGATAGCTTTTCAGGATTGAACACAACGATGTAGTGTTACTTTGAGAAGTCTACACCACTGAGTATGTGTTTCTGTGTACGTATACTTATGGATGGGTCTATGAAGTAGAGATATTCAATGTGCAAATGCTTTTGGAGAGACAGAACATTTATGATGATTATTTTGAAAAATAAGTTAAAGGGAAAAAATCGTGATCACTATAAACTTTAAACTTGACACAGTTCTTCAGTGATGATGGTGACCTTCGCGTGTATTAAAAGAGACAGGGATATGCGTAACGTTAAATCGGTGAATGAATGTAAGTGTTCGATTTATAATCACTGGTGATACTGAAGAAGTATCTGCTGTCCAGCATACAGTGATGACACAATGTGGCACGCATGCCTGGTAGTGAAATAACGTCAGTGAGAGTTTAATGGCGCTCTAAAGTATTTCCTTATATCATTACGCTATGGATGGAATACTAAAGTTGTGCCTTTAATGTTTTTACTCACTCACTTTATCATTATGCATTAGCGTACGAGTTGCAGTGACCGTAGCTATCACGTCATAGATGTTTACGACTTTGCAAAAACAACGAGCACGTGTATTGTTCTGACGAATCTGATGGATAGAGTTATTCTAAAAGAAGATAACAGTTACTTATCACGAACACATTTCCAGTTAGTCAGTTGGTCATTGACAGTAAGTGTCGTAACTAAACTCAAAGTCTATAGATATTACGCTTTTCAAGGAACCATTATTGGTTCTCTTTGTCCAGGCTATTTTATATCAGATTCTCATATCTCCACATAAACCCATATGTAGTAAATATATTATTCTCTTCAAATGCACTGACGAGTTAACGACTAAGAATTTCTCCATCATCTGAAGGGCATTGCAAAACCTGTCGGTCTATATTCGATCCCGGATATTGTCGTTACAATCGTAACAGTGTGAATAATAAATTCGGCAAACAGAGGAGTACTTTATTATTAACTTGAAAAACACGAGCAGTGTCATGAAGGTTGTCTTCATATGATCTCATTACAAACCAAGCGAGCGCTGTACTAATTACTGCATTAAATGAAGTGTGTTCGGGTGATGGTGTCAATGTTAACGTTTTCTTTGAATGGTTAATTTTCAGTACGATGCCGGCTTTCGACTTTGATAAAGATAATACACTGAAAATACTCATTGCTTAATTTTTGTGTGAGGAGTATATTTAACAGTGGTCTCGTGAGGGTTTGTTGTTCCGAAACATTTTTACAGAGGGCCCACTCAGATCTCAATATATTGCGCAGATTTGCATCGCTTAGGCTCGACTGAAATCTATTGTTAAATGGTCAGTACCAGCTAAATAATATTGTCAGTTA
Source organism: Haliotis asinina (assembly GCF_037392515.1). NCBI lineage: Eukaryota > Metazoa > Mollusca > Gastropoda > Lepetellida > Haliotidae > Haliotis > Haliotis asinina. The sequence continues at coordinate 71,701,105 of NC_090282.1, read as the reverse complement.
TGTTATGATTTTCAGAGTGAATAAACAGATTATGATTTGTTTTCATATAGATGTACCAATGAGGCTATAAAAATTCACAACTGAAAGTTGTCATTGCTTAGGGCTTGTATCAGTTTTTTTCTGATGATGACACGGATACACAAAACCTTTCGTTATTACACAGTATAGAATGCAACTTAATAGACTTTTATCAATTCGATGCACACCTATAAATAGTGGTCATGTTTTCGATGAATATTGAGACAATAGTCAAAAGGCTTTTGTCAGGCTGGCAAACTCTACTAAGAATCGACTAAAAGGGGCGGTGTGGTAGTAGTCTGTATAACTAGTTGTGAAAGCGTTCGCTCGTCACGCCAAAACCCCGAGTTCGATTCCCAACATGGGTACTCTGTGTGAAGCCTATTTCTGGTGCCAACCCGCCGAGTTGTTGCTGGAGAATTGGTAAAAACGGCGTGAAGCCATACCCACTCGTCGACCAAACCGACCCAACAAATATAATGATACCTCATCAAGAAACCGTAGTTCAATGTCCTTTGTGTCTGCACGCAGACGTCATTCTTTCTGTACATGCAAAAGAGGAAACCATTCAAGTGTGCGAATGGAGGTTCTCAGGATCTACAAACACAAGCGAAACAAAGTGAGAAATTTTCCTCCGGCAAAGTTCCTGTATTTTCACAGTATTTGGGGCTAGTGGCAGTGACAGCAGAAGTTATGTCTGCTTTCTATGTGATCTCTAAGTTCTCAATGATTATCTGCTTCAGGTGAAATTTGCCCCCAGCAACTGGTGGCCATTAAAGTTATTCTGCGGCATTCCCTTTACTTTCGTTTCAGTCAACATTTGTCGTCCCCTTAGACCCTAGCCAGCCGTTATTGAACTTTGACAGATACACATCTGGAGGGACGTTTACATTAGCTTTGTCAAAAAGCAACATGCTGCTTTAGCTCTGAATATGAGTTTTTCTTGCATCTCTGGGGATCACATATCGGGTGCACTGACATGTTCATTCAAAAGGTAAACAGTCGTCTTGTGTGCTACCAAACCATGTAATTGGGAAGTTTAGGGAAAACATGCAGATTGGATGTTTTTGACATTTTGATTAAAGGACCGAGCATTTCATTGCCTGGGGCTGAGGGAACATGGGATTGTGTTCATGGAAAAATGCCGGAGAAATAGTTTGAAAAAAGGGACCCGAATTATTCTGCCACCAGAAGATGCATTGCTGTTGAAGGTGATCTTTCCTAACGAATAAAAACATAGTACAGTTCATAGATTCAATAAGAATACATTTGCAGCTGTGGAAAATAAGTATCAATTCTTCCAAAAATTCGGACATAAGATTAACAATTGTTAAGTTCCATCGACAATGGTATTTCGATGTGTTTTGTGAATTAATTCCCTTTTCTGCATTAAAACAACTTTCAAACAGTGTGTGTGTGTGATTTGAAACTGGATGTGAACATTCATGTTTCAGCATATGAATGATTTTGATTTGTGCACCAATTTTAGAAATATTACAGTATTACGGCGGGCGACACCAGAAATGCGATTCACACATTACCTGGCCTTCATTGTTATGACTGAACCTTTTAACCTGTACGTATCATCTTCGCCCCACCCATTTAAGTATTAAATAGGAAAAAATAGAAAGCCACGTAACTTCATGTTTCTAACTGGCCTTCAGTAACCCATGCCTGTCGTAGGAGACCACAAACGGGGACGGGTGGTCAGTGTCACTGACTTGGTTGACATATCTCATCGGTTCCCATTTGCGCAGATTGAGGTTCAAGTTGTTGATCACTGGGTTGTCTCGTCCAGAATCGATTATTTACATACCGCCGCCATATAGCTGAAATACTGTTGTTTGGAGTAAAAATATGCACACTCACTCGTTCTTGTAACTACACTGCACTCATGCATGTGACTGGACTGATCACTACACACGTACCCTGTATACGCAGGACAGATACAGAAGGTTGTACTGTTTGAAGTAATCCGAAATATGAGATTCATAGTTACACGTGTGTCATGAACCATTGGATTGACGACACCGTCCGCAAGGATTGATTTAGGAACCTAACAAAAGTTGGTATTCTTACTCATGGCTCCATGAATACATATCTCGCGTTTGTTAGAATACTTTTCCGGTGACGACTTTGTCTGTGTCTCCTACACGTAAACGTCTGCTTCACTTTTGGGTATTGAGACAGTTTACTTAAATTGTTACAGGTCATGTAAATGGCTTTTGCAGATTTTAGTACTTCAATAAAATTAATATGCAAACTTAGGGTTTATTTCTACAGTGTCATCCCCACGGTGACTGTCATGTATATGAGCCAAGCATTGAAAACCAATACGTTCTACACACGGAGATATTTGATGTTCATGTCATACAATTGTCTCTTTGATATCTATATTTTTTATTCCCAAAGCTCAAATAGAAATGAGAGTTTTGTTTTTATCACTCTATTGAGATCGTCACAGCTGCAACGTCTTCAATCGCAAGTACGACAGGTGCTCTAATATACTACAACCTGATACTGATGATGTGAAACTAGTATAGATTACGGATAATGATGCAACCTGACACCCGTTATTGGCCTAGCTGTATCCTTACACTGTCATTGACGTCACGGCAAAGTAACTCAACGTAGTAACTAAAATGTCTTCTCCTGGGTCGGAAAAAAACACATACGATAAGATGGAGCTAGCGTATCAGAATGTATTCATGAATCGAAATGAACAAGACCTTCCTCGAAGACTTTTGACACTACTTGTATACAGACACGGAGATGCAGAAAAAATACAGCACAAAATATCTTTATTCAATCGCGTGAACCCTAGACGCGTGACAAAGTTTCTGAGCCCTTACAACCCGGAATAGTCGCATGCCGTTAGAATAACGTCATTTGTGCAGGAGTGCAAGATGCATTTTCAACTGCAGGAGAAATCAAACGTGGTTAGTACGATGCAGAGCCATTATAAAACTGTGCAATGTCTTAAATAATTCTGCAAAGACAATAAAATCCATGTTGGTGCATGCGAAATGGAGTGACCAGGAAAGATTAAGAATGAGGCCCACCTTTAAAGGTGAGGATAATATCGATCAGTTCCAGTAAAATTCGATTGATGGTTCAATATATAATATTGGATATGATGCAAATATGTACATGCCACACTGACAACTGATTTGTTTGTTGTGGAAGTAAAATGAAGAATTTGCAATAACGACAATTATACTACATGTTGGAGCTTTGCTATATACATTTGCACACTTCAGTATCAGCGTTCGTAAATATTTGTCAAAGGTAGTTACCTGTAAATAATCGAGTCTGACTTCACTCAGATATAATGTGCATCTCGTCATCTAAGTATCAACCAAGGTACAAATCAGGACATCCGATGTATTGAGTCGCATCTTACGCTCTTAAGCGGTGCCAGTGTTATTGCAGAATCCAAGCACGTGTAAAACGACAAACACAAGCGAAGTGTATTTTTAGAAGACAGGTGCAGCGATTTCTGCAGACATTATTTGGAAGACATTCCGGCACAATGGATCTTTCGAGGGGTGATAGGTTGACTTGTAGTGGACAACATATGTTAGAGATACTGGAATTTTTTAGGACTAATATACTGAGTCAAAATAAATGAATAAATAAATAAATAATGAAACAAAAATCAAAAAATTTTCTTCATCCTTTCTTCAGGGCACTATAAAAGAACAAGAGGTGGTAAGATGGCTAAATTATTACTTATTATTTCATTGCTGAGATCGGTGTGATGTACTCGATAAACTGACAGTGCCACAATCAGTTTCATTAGCCGTTCCGAAACATGGGTATACAGAATGTCAAGTCACAATATGGACGTCGAGAATGGAGATTGGCAACCCGGAACCGACTTCAAATAGTCTGTGAGAAAAGTCCACCTCTAAACATCTCAGCCCTGGTTCGTGTAGCTAGCAGAAATCTGTGACGTGGGTGACGTAGGCCGATTTGACGGCCCTCTGCTCGTGAAGTCAAACGACCTTGGGCAATAAGAAGTGGTGCCAATATGTTGCAGACGACCTCGCAAGTCATACACAGTACGACGGCTGTATCCCATTGCTCTTGCGACGTCAATAAATGATCTTCCCGCTTACAACATGCCAGCGGCACGTTCAAGTTGCACATTTGACAATCGTGGCATTTAAAATACCGTTAGAACTGTAGTGTAAAAGTGTTTGGTTTTTTTTCAATTCTTGAGGTCAATGCAAACGCGCAAATGAAGAAAACTGCAATACGAAGATCACGTGATCGACTGCACGTGCAAAACCTGATTTGACACTAACGTCATTTAAAGAAGAATGGATGGTTTGAGTGGGTTTTGCTAACGTTTTTCTAGAGTCGAAAGAGTGGGATCCCATTGCGCATACACAGTTATATCATCAGAGAAAACATTATTCATTATTTTTAAAAAGTACATTTTGTGAAATTTATTTTTTGACTCAATAAACAAATAGATCAGTGTTCATAATTTGAAAAGTTAGATATATCCCTAGCTATGTTTTGTCCAGTATATGATCCGTCACACTGAAGGAAGGTGATCTGCGAGTATACCATGTTCCACCATGGTTAAGCATGGTTGTCTAGTGATTGTTTGTGTTGACTGTTGGATTCCTGTTCATCATGTTTGATGTTCACATTAATCGAGGTAGCTGTGTCAAGTATCAGTCAAATGCCCAACAAAGCGGACCCACAGTGAATGTTGTAATTCAAATCGGCAATATTTCAGCCATATCGTGACGAGAACAAACATGATGATAAAGAATATGTATATATTATAAAACTCGTCGTCTAAGTACAGTAAAACAGCTAGAGTATGACAACTCGAATTAAAAACTAGCATATGAATTTAAAACTAACAGCACAATTTGGACAATACGTTATATAAAAATAGGCTATAGATCAACAACAACTGAAGTTGATCACCATACTAGGGACCAGGGGGACTTTTGTTACCTGAGTAGAAGCACAGTCCATACAAATAGTCAACGTTTTATGTCTTCTAGTTTCACAAGGCGTACGTGTTTTAAAAAATCGATGAATGTTAAGCATACATATGAATAGTGATATTATGCACCTCCATGCACATTACCCATTGCTTGTCAAAAGCCCCAATGTATGGTTTCGTGACGTAGTTTATTGCGCGTAAACACATCACAGTGCTGTGCTGCCGTTGTTCACAATATTGAAAGCTGAATTGTCTTTCTCAGGCTTCCCTATCTACTGGCCGCCATCCAGTGGATGGATTATCGCTGACTGAGACATAAAATAACAAACAGAAGAACGAACCGCTTCCCTCAATTAAAAGACGTAAAAAGCTAATAATAAAAGAGAAGGATTTCAATTGTCTGACAGGTAACAGTAACGTTAGAAGCTCTGTCTCAGGCTTCACATAAATATGTCGCAAAATACGTTTCGATACGTTTTGCTCACCATGCTACATGTAATATCTATGCTCCGCGAGCTAATATCGATGCTCAAACATTAGTGGGCGTCGCGAAGCTTTCATTGTAAACTTGAGTCTTTGTAGAAATATGTTGTGATAACAGATAAACATTTTTGCACTGACATGCTGGATTCTTTTGGGTTTTCACAGTTGTCCATAGTTCTTATCACACGACACGTAAGTGTTATGTGACGTCCAAATAGGTCATGTGAACAAACGGCACAGAAAGGAAGGTCAGTGTGCTGGGCTGTGGTTATCAGCAATAGCAGGTGCTAGCCCTACGGCTCCAAATGTTAAAATGAAAATACAGCATGCCAGGTTAATGGTCGGTATTTTCTGCAGCATCGTAAAAGTTTTCGGAACTTTAACACCTTTCAGAGAAATCCGCAACATTATATCGAAAGTAAGCCCCTCTGGGCGATAGTGTGTGCATCATTCGAATCTTACGCAAACACCACACATCGCAATGTCTATAGTGAATAGAATCTGTTTCTGTGATTACTCTACTCAGTGTTTACATTGATGTGAAATCTACCGTAAATGTCACACATATTATACATGCAGTTTATTTCGACATGCCTGGTGATAGTTTACAGTTAGTTTACAGTGAAAATAGTGGTACGCTATTGAACATATGAATCTGTAGAATTTCATGTTATGACGTCCTATGCTATTTCCTCCTTGCCTCATGATGTAAGGCCAGGTCAAATGAATAAAATGGATGGGGTAAAATCTTTCACATTCTGCGAAGTGTAGCTAATGTGACTTGTCTAGTGTTGACTTGGAAGAGCTAGGAGGAGAAGGGAGCAGTTACTGATTTTTTTAAGAGACACGTTCAATCATTTTATCACAATAACCAAACATTCATCATCCTTAGTTGTTACTTATGATATTCAAGGTCCAAACTCAAGGCGACCACTGTAAATCTTTGACATTGGGATGTCAAAAAATATTCCCATTCAATATATTTCGGATTTCTTTCAGCGTCACTATCCTGCCCTCACTTAACAGCTGTCACTTATCAGCCCCTGACTGCCGGACTGTGGTTGAACTTATCAGATAATCTTTAGAGGGTGCTGTTTTCAAATGCATGATGTGTTTGGTACAGGATTCAGCTATGCTTCAGTCGACACGACTTGTCAAAATCGCTTTAATGGAAGCGTGTAATCAGGCATTACACGTTTATGTTTTAACTCATACAAACTATACACAATGTATGCATGTCTGTATACAAATTATATGTTATTAGGCATAATGAAATCTATTCAGTGACAACAGCTTCAGTGATACCTAACGAAAATGTCAGAAGAGTATGATGAATTTCTCAAAAAAGTGTTTTCATTGATATTTACAACAATCTTCCATATGACAGACAACTTACGCACATGTGGTAGGTGTACTCTCACAATAAGGCGAATAGCCACTTGAGACTGTTCAGAGTATTAAATGTATCAGGTTCTGTTAAAGTAAGTGCCTGTGCCCTCATTACATTAAGGCTATAGAAATCCTAAGCTTGTCCCCATATACCCTATACCGCATTACAATGTAGTACTACTTGTATGTTATGGCATTTATACACACACTTTCTTAATTTGGCAGGGTGGTATTGTCTATATTCATGTATCACAACTGTTTATCACATCTGATGAGACACGTGGAAGCGAAATGTCCACATTAAAAGTATTGCTCATATCTATTTGTCTGTTATAGATATTGTACTTATGCCATATCATGTCGCTAGTGCATGAGTTACTGGCTGCTTTACTTGTTGTTAACCAGACAGATCCATACAAGCGACGATAAATGATGTGTGTGTCATTGTATTATTATCCCTAAAACGTATATGTCTCATCCTTGAAAGGTGCATTCATCATAAAGCATATAACTCTCACAACGATGGCGTAATTATCCGAAGAAGTAGCTATTTCAAGTCAGAATGCTTATCTTTACACAAATAGTCTTCTCGAATATATAAATCTTCATAGCTGATCGTTATAACGCCAAAACGCAAATTTAAATGGTCATCAGTTTTGTTTTATTTGGAGAGAGTACGTAAATATGTTTACGCTGCTCTGAACATGGTTTTAATCGTAACACGTCTTAAGTTTTACGTGTTACGTACATTCCTGACCTTAACCCCAGTGAGAATGTGTTGGTATTAATGAAGGACAGCATAAACCAAACAGGGCTTACAAATGCTGATGAGAGGAATGAAGAAGTAGACGAATATTGGAATACGTTCTCACACGATTTCCTACAAACTTGATCGGTAGTGCACCTTGGCGCAATCAGCAATGTATTGCAGGTTACAGGAATGAAACGACACTTAAAAAACACATTTCAACACATTCATTTAAGTTACTATATATATAAAGCCAGCTGCCAAAATACTTAACGTGGTGAACATTTATGATACCAAATGTGACCCATAATAATTATCATTCAAAACAATAAACGTCGTGACCCAATAATAATTATTACTTATTTAATAATACAATGTACAGAAAATACACCCTCGTAACACAGCCAATATTTGTGGTGAGAGCATGTTTGTTCTTTCAATCACAAACGCTGTGAAATGTGGACATCAGAGACTATGAAAGTAGCTTACGTCAAGCTGTGTGAATTGTTATAATTTCATATAACAGTCGAGTAGTTTTTCGCAACGTTTGAAATAGATTACTTATGTATATCATCTTTGTGTTTTCAAATACATCTTATCTTTGACAGTTATGACAAAATGACTCTCTGAAGTAGATTACAGCACAAAGTAATTTCATGTCAGAATCTCCCTGGGGTTAACATTCTTTTGAGAGATTATTTATATCAGAGCCGCTTGCACGTATATGCATATACGCAAAACATACGTCAATAAATGGTGCACGGCTTGTCACAAAAACTAAAACCTAACTTGAATAGAACATTATGCAAATATATCAATTTTTGACATGTGAAATCATCCTAAAACTAACAAAACATTTTATGACATGAGTTAAAACGAGGTAAAACGCATAATAAATCGATTAGTTGAAGCTAACACAAGAAGTCTTTCTTTTACAAATTGATGACTGCACATGTTAAAAAGAAAAATGACGCTATAACCACCTAACAATCCCAAATAATGTTTCGTGTTGATCACAGCCGAAGCGTATACCTATGGAGTTCAAGCTGATGCATGTCACGGTATGTATGTTTCCCGTAATGCAGGTCTTAGACAATGACAACTTTGGCTAAACGGAAGGATAGAGATGACGTGACACACGTTTAAATATGATCAGTGAGTGAGTAGGGATTCGACCCCTTGACCGAAAGGAATCTAACTTGCCAAATGTGCATTCCTGAAGAGAGTATAGCGGCTTGTAATTAAAGGGTGATAAAATTGATAAAAACATACTTATAAATATTTCATTATAGAATACTGAATTACATACACAAGGTTGGATTCAAACCATAAGGCAAAGGACAATGTCCTGTTTCAAACTGTCCTGTTTCAAAATGTTGTAGATGTACCCTGTGATATTCGTGAGCATTCTTTATACATATGTGAACATATTGTCAAACACTCACTTCAGTGTTTGTTGTTTCCAAGGCGAAATGGTGTCATTTATGCAACAAAGAGAGAGGGCATACATGTAGGAAGTACTAGTATTTGTTCCAAATCTCATATCGTTAAATTGTACCAATAACATGCTGATAGTACATTAGCAAACTAACAGCCAGCTAATGCATTTGGCAGCATGAACGATGGATTGTATTGCCATGTCCGTGCTCACAGTACTGACATTACACTCTCAAACCCAGTAGAGTGGCTACTCAATGTAGGTTTCCTTACATGTACCATTGTCAACGATAATATTGGCGGTAAGTTCGATCGACATTAATGGACATCAGATGAAATTAGTGACTTCTACAAACTGCCAGTATGATCACATCAAGCATAATTAACTTTAGGCTGACTGTCACTGTGACATTCGGTTCACAGATCACAGGCAGGCACCTTTTCTGTCAACCGTTGCCATGCAATTTCTCACGTGACGCAGCTTCCTGGCACTAAGGCGAAAACCATCGTACAATCGTATTTCCGATCCGCTGGTGGAAGCTAATAGGCATTAGATGAAATAGTTATTCCTGAGCACTGACCCACAATCCCGTAACGCAAACAAGAGCGTATACTGTGTTTTAGCAAATTGAAGATGCACTAGTCTGGTAAAAAGTAACGTAAGATAGACTTCGGGCTTTTTACCCATTCGACACCGCAGACACCAAAATCGGCCAAGACTTCACAAGTCTCGACCAAGGAGTAGTCGCATCAAAATGATATATAGTTTCAGGAACCTAACTAACATATGATAGGTGGCGATTTGTTTCTGTATTACGTTCAAAATAGCATGACTGTACCCAACACTGCCGTCTGAATCTAGAGGATTTACCAGGACAGTATCCATTGTTGTATTCTGACTTAGGTCAGGTGTCTGGTCTTGACCAGTCACGGTCCTAATTGCAGACTGAAGCAAAAAAGCACCATCAGAAACCAATCTTTATCCAATAAAATCAATCGCATGTTACAGCTATGACAAGTCTATGACTCTTGACAAGAGTACAGTCATATTATTGATGTTCATAACTTTCGATGGATACCCGCCATCAAACGAATCGACTCGCGTTATTTAAGCAGAGTGCCACTGACATTGGGAAATGAACGACCATACATATTATTTCAGAAATCCATTTGTAATAATTTTCTGATTGTTGAAAAATGAAAATGGGAAGAGGATATCATCACATGTTACAAATGGAAACAATAACCCTAGTTTTTGCTTTCTTTGTGGTTTATCTGGACATACAAATGTGTATGCCTGCATTTTCATAAACAAATAACTTATTTAAGTTGGCTGTGATGCATTATGAGTTATAGAACAGATGTAATGCAACGTACAATAAGTTATGTTTGGACATGACGCAATATACAGCATGATAGGCCAGATATGGGGATTTAGACATACATGATATGTCATAAATGACTCATTCATCTGATGTAAGACATATTACACATATTAGATATAACATTGCATATCGCTGGATATTATGGGTATTCGTGACTATGTAGAACATATGTCCGATGTAATGATTTGTAGTAGTAATGATGATTTATGAGGTGATAATTTCTTTGACAAGCATAGACTTCATCTATGACCTCAGAGTGTCTGGGTTCTCGGTATCATGGCAGTATATGGCTCTGGTTGACTGGTGTTAAAAGAGTTAAACAGGCATGTGAGTCAAGTTAAAAGGTGCGATTGTACATGCCCTATGCCTAGTCACGATTTCCACTCTCAGTAACTTGATACGAGCCTTTGAAAGCGATAGAAGGACTAGGTGACATACGGTCGTGTCAATAAAAGGTATGCACGTATCCTACCTGAACTTGAATTGGAGCCGTTCACAGAAATGTCCAGTTTCCGCTTGTCTGAACAATTTGCGTACATCATCGGTCCCATATCATCAATTAGAGTATGGTCCAAGTGCTGTGTCAGTGGTGTGTTGTAGACTTATCATAATGCACTTAACACTTCTAAAGATATATATGTCTTAATGTGTTTTCGGGGATATAGTGTGTCTGTAAAAGCCGGAGAACCTGGGTTATGTCTTCAGGAAAAATATCTAACACTGAAGTCTTAAGAAACTATCTATAAGCAATTTTAGTAACGTTTCTTGAGTTTGAGTGGAATATATTCATTAAAGCGATATACTAATCTAAAAAATCAGATTTGTGTTTTGTTTTTGTTTTTTTTCTGAAGGATGCCAATTTATTTACAATGTGAATATAACTGGTTCTATCTATGAATGAATGAGTGTTGTTTTACGTTATTTTTAATAATATACCAGCAACATCACAGAGGAAGGAGAACACTTAAAATGGGAAATAGAAGAGAGAACGCCTCAACCTCAAGGCTACAGAACCCATGACTGTTCAAGTATTAGAAGATGGAATATACACTAAACTATAATAACGTATATGTCTGTTGTTACGAGAGTGTGGTTTTCCTAATTTGTATAATCATTGTTTAGGTGGTAGTTATTTGGGGTCACATTTCGCATCATAAATGTTCAATGGCAATAGTATTTTATCTGCACTCCTTTTCTAATGGCGCTACAGAGTTGCATCATATAAATACGCTTTGCTCGAATGTTTCCAACGCAGTGTCAGTATATATAAAAAAACTGGTTGTTGAGTTGAGGAATTGCACTGGGAGTTATATTGCTGTTGTGTGTCTCTCCCTATCATCGCCTGTTTGTCAACATCCTCTGACCTACCATCTACATACGAGATTGACACTTAGTCCTAAATGCTTTTTGTGGTAGCAAGTTCCTTTCAGTCAGTGAGTGAGTTTAGTTTTACGCCACACTCTACTATACTCCAGTTACATGGCGGCGGTCTGTAAATAATCGATTCTGGACCAGACATAATCCAGTGGTCAACAGCATGAGCATCGATCTTCGCAACTGGGAACCGATGGCATGAGTCAACCAAGTCAGCGAGTCTGACCATCCGATTGCGTTAGTGGCCTCTTACGACAAGCATAGTCGCCATGGGTTGCTGGAGGCCTATTCTACCCCGGACCTTCATGGGTCAGTCTTTCTGCTCTCACTCACTCATCAAAATTCTGGCAGAGTTAATATTTCATATTTGTGATCCATTACCTTAGACTTGTGTCTCAATTGCATTGTGCTAGAAATCTGCATTGTGATTCAGTGTAACTTGCTCATTGTTTGCTCATTATGTTATTGAATATCTTAGACGTGTCAGTGTTACATTTTGCTGGTTCAAAGGGATTTCTTACACCCTTTGTCACGGCAATGTATTAAATAAAACCATTCGCAGCGTGAATAAAACTACCTTTGAATGTATCACGGCTTTGTATATTTTATTTATGGACTTTAGTTTGCGTATTTGTACCAGTGGCACTTGGCTTAGATACAAGTCATCCTTTTGCAGAGATTACTTAAACTAGCTTAATGCAAATGACGGGGAAAAATATTCTCAGATGCATTCCTATTTAGGTGAAATGCGTCTTTCTAGAAGAATCAGTTTGTCCTATTTCGACCATCCCGAAATAATCAAAAAATATTGATTTATTCTGCTTTAGACAAGGATAGACCATTCCAAGTCAAATGTTTCCTACTATCAACAAAAGAACAAAGGTTGCGGAGTGTGTAAAATTGTAAAATAATCATTCCTATGATTTCGGCATTTTCATACATTTTCTGCTGATTTGCATTTGTGAAAACATGCAAAACGTGTCTTGGATACTCAGACTGGAGTCACTGTAGACAGAACAAGAAGTGGTCGTTCACGTATCACAATGCAGCAGTTTCATCTTTACTTGAGTAGAATTTATAGAAGTGCATTAAGGAAGGGGTGTAATGTTTATTTTGGTGTTTAATGTATTCCTTGCAAAGGGTTTTGCCGCTTCTATATCCTTCCTTGGTTGACATTGTTTGTGTAAACTGTAAGTACCGAGCTATTCACTCAAATGTAATCGTCAAATTAATTCCAAATATGATTATATTTCGTACTTTAAAGCTCGTCGTTATTAATTCCACTTATGTATGCGGTTAATCAATCCTATAGATGCATACGAGATAAATCCGGCATGTAAGAATCATACGAAAACCACATTCACCTATAAAATATCATTAACTCCGGAGAAAGAAGTATACATTCCCTCTGAAATGAAGAAGGGCCACACCTTTTCGGTTTCATCATAGGTGTGAACAGGTGATGATATCTTGACCTACCGATGGTACCAGTAAAACACATTCAAAAGCTCCATTTACGATTTGTCTATGTTGTATTTGCACTAAGTCAAGTATCAGACCCTTTGCTGATACCTGATATTCTGATATCTGAAATCATATACGCACCAGCGAAAAAGACGTTCTTGCTAACAAACATTACCTTCAAATATCGTTTTCGCATGCATATCACTTCAGGACAACATATGAGCATATGATCCTTGAAATCAAACAAGATGTGTTTAAACCACCACCGCAATGTTGCCATTCAGTAGGCATAAGAATCAATTTTGGGTCATACGGAGTCTGTGCGACTATAGAAAGAAGATCATTCGGCACATGTCCAGTGTATGGGCTGAATTATTGCAAAATGAAATCTTGAATCTGACGTTCAGAGACACCACTGTATGATAGCGAGGTTGTCAAGGTCAGGCTGATTTGCTTAAAACCTCAACAATATGATCGCATTTGTATAAAAGGTGTCAGTACGTACCAAGGGAAATGTTCAAGACGTGGTTGGAATAGAGCATTGGTTTATGAATGTCGGTGATAGACAAGGCTTGCAGGGCGTTCCCCAGAGTACAATTCAACCAGTGACCCACTAAACCAAGGAAAGGTTGTGTTATTGGTATTTGGTTGTTTAACGGAGTTATGCATTTACAGTTTTATATGGCGTTTCTCCACTGTACGTACAAATTAGACCTATCTGTAGCTTTCGATTGGGGACAGATCCTTCTAAAGAATTATCTGATTCGCGACCAGGAGATGATCTATTGATTTATGTCATTTCGAAACGTGACACTATCTAGTGACCACTAAAGATTCAATTCACCCTTTAAATGGTATTCTCAGAACATCCCGCACGTGATGCTGGTTTTAGCAGTACTATACGGTCGACTAAACTAAGGGAAGGTTGTGTTATTTAACGCATGATGCAGGTTTTAGTAGTACTATAATTCAACCTGTTAGTTTATGGTAAGTGGAGGTGACAGCGATATATATGCTGGCATCGAATCAAAATAGGAGAGAATCATATATAGAATTACATTTTCAAATTGCGTACGCAAAAAAACACACGTCACAAAAATATGTAAAGACAACGAAACTAGAGTCAGAGAATAATAAATGCTGTCACAATCGTGTGGTCTATCGAATCTGCTTGAAACTGTTTATCACTCGCACACACGAACTATGAACAAATGTTCATGTCAGATTTGTATTGTGTTATTTGTGTGTGTTTCAACTGACAACATACTTAAGCACTACGCTGCAAAAAATCATCCAGGATAAAATTGTTGGAAAAAAGTCTTCAAGAACGAGAGGCCTAAAATTCAATAATTGCGAAACGTTGTGGGCACTGGCCATCAAGGCGCACAGAGGCATTGCATTGGTCACCTCACATAACAACGATTTGAATTAATCAAGGTCTACTCTTGTCTCCCAACGTGGGTATTTCAGTACTCGAAGCAGCATGCGTTCGGCAGACAAACTCAAACTGAGATCCTGAAGTGATCATGAACCTAGGTTTGTAACCGGTATGTATATCAAATTTATTTATTTATTTATTTATTTATTTATTTATTTATTTATTTATTTATTTATTTATTTATTTATTTATTTATTTATTTATTTATTTATTTATTTATTTATTTATCAACCATGCTGATATGGCCAACATGCCATAAAGGGAGTAGGTTGTGGACAACGGCAACTGGTCTTAATTGATTCCTGTTTAGTAGCTGCTCTGTGTATGCGATATAACAATTACACATTTACGTCATGAAAAATAAATTATATTACGCAAAACAAATACCATATTCAATGAAACCCACTATATACATTTATTGAAATAAATGATTTAACAGTGTAACTGGAGATTTGCATTAATCGTTGAATGTCAGATTTGACAGAATATTGGCGAAAGCAATCTACTGTTCACCAAATCATAAAATCATAAATATCTTGTCAATCAGCCTTTATTCTCAAGACAATACCGCATTTGAGAATGGCCGTTGGCAGTTGATGGTGACTTGACACTCCGTTGGAAACAGTGTCTTGTCAGCCCCAGTGATAATCATTTCTAAAACAACGGAAAACGGCCGTTCTGTCATTCCATTACTCTGTGGCATGTGTCAAGGAAGTCTAATGTACTCGATTTATCCGCAAAACAGTGTATGCCTAAAGACGACACCTTGACACCAACAACGTCTTGCGTTAATGTGATGATCACTCAGTTGTGGGATAGGACGTGAACGTCGATCTTTCTCTGCTGCCGATTCATACCCTTTGAGGCTATTAACAAGTCACTTGAAACAAAAAAATATTTAAAGAATACAGACATCACTTATTCGTGGTACATAAAATTCGTTAATAAAAACAAACCCCAAATAAACACAATTCTTAGCGTATAATCGCAAATTAAAAGTACAATTGTTTGTACTTGGGCTTACTTCCCTCGAAACGAAGCAGCCGCGATACTCAGTCAGAACCGGAGGGTGTGCACTCAAGTGTAACGAAGCCTCTTCATTGGCCACTGGTTCATTTGTTCATTAGGCGGCTCTTTGTTTATGGTGTATAAGCCTGATAGGTGTTAATTTCAAATTACATGTGGTCAATGACTGAAGTTGTGCATTGCACATTGTCATCAGCAGACAGGCAGATAGACATATAGGTGTGAATAAACGCTGAGACGCTGAGTTTTCTCTGTGACAGAGTCTGCATATCACAGTCAACAATTTTCTTAATGTAACGTCCAGATTATTTACTTGTTTGTGTACACAACCACGACTAGACTACTGCTCACGACCTCATACTCCGGGCAGGCATACTGTTTCAAGCTCCGCAAACGTATTCAACGTGTTGAAACCACTTTTTCACTGGGGAAACATTAGGGAATCTTTTGAATTCCGATTTCGCGGGCTTTCATAGGCTGAAGAGGCATATTTGCTGATTTGTTTCGGTAAGTATACACCAAAAGGTATCAGAATCTGCAATGTTATGACTTACGTTGCATGTGACCTTTAAAAGTCATCTCCAATTTGCCAGTTGTCGCACTTGGTAGACCAAATCGTAATCAACGTCATTTGAATGTTTATATTATGTTCGTATATATCCCAATAACTGCCTTAAGATATTGTGCAACATTGCTCTATCTTGTTCCATCATAACCCCGTTCCCAACACGACAGACATTGGTTAAAAGAATATCAGAATAACTTTCAAACTGGACCGAAATGTACAGTAAACACATTTACACACTTCGCAATACATTTTCTTCAGCATCGCTGTTTGCTCTTACAGCAAAATATGAGGAACTCTGAATTTCCCAATTAATACTATGTTTAAGAATTTTTTGAGTCAAACGTTCTCGAAGCAAGCAGACAGTGGCTGATTCCTGAATAATGACATGTTGAAGAATCACGACAGGTCTTAACGTTAGCACAGGCTTTGTGGAACCGGATTCTGACCTAGAAATAGAACGAATCGGAGAAATTTTTTCATACTGGAAATGTTTCTTCTGGGGGAACTGTCTGAAGTAACCAAACTAGTGGTTCGTGCATAGAGGTAGCCTTACAGAAAACACCTGTGATGAGCAATTGGATTAACGGAGCAATAGCTGGTGTGCGTGTGTGGAAACCCAGCATTTCATCATGCTTGATTTGTGCTCAACTCCAAAAGGAAATTACTCTAACCCTAATGTATAATCAATTTACATAGGCTCTGCAAGCACTGGAAAAGGCAGGATGCGTTTATTCCTGGACAAAGCCTGCTATGTTTACGGTGCAGTTGATGACAGTTTCCTGTCAGTTTGCTTTTTGATCCCAGTTCTCTGTAATTAGTGCCTCTGTCGGAACTTGCTCCTGGCATTATGTGACCATTACAAACCCTGGTTCAAGTAATACAACAGTATTGTTCAGGGCCTGTCTCGTTTGCATTCGACATCTGACAGTCTTTTACAAGGAATCGAAATACCTTTTGTCAAAGATATCAAAACGCCATACTGTCCTTCGTTCATTTATCCTGGGGGCATCGGACCACGAACATTCTTACGTGTGGTCAAAAAGACACACGATTCTAAATATTGCTTTCATGAAAAAAGATTGGGTTTTTTTTCATGTTCTTTTTCTATATGCAAATTTCACTGTCATAGTGGTACTTGAAGATGACATTAGTAAATAGGCCTTGGTTTCTCAGGTTGCATATTTCATATAGATGTAAGCACATAACTCTATTTGGACTTTTTATGTGAACATTTATAAACTGCACAACTGTAGTCTTTCTCATTTTGATAGAGATCGTGTTGTAGTGGCCGTGCACATGTAAGACCACTGGCCGGAAAATCTACGCGACTGATCCTGACCAAATCAGAACACGCACAGAACGTCGTAAACTGCGTGGTATATGTATAAATGCTTCATACCATCCCGATTATGTTCGACTTGCCAACGACAAAGTTCATCCGTTTAACAGAAAATCCCACGGTTACACTTATTCAAGATTTCAGGATTTCAAGGGGCCATGTACGTTGTGATAAATAGTGACGGTTGTGATATTATCTCAGATTAAGTCAGCATCTAGTTCCTATAGCAACCAGCAAACAAATTACAGCGACACATACAAGTGTTATGTTATCAGGAAATACACAGTCGAAAGATCGATAGAGTTCGTTTTTAGGGCACTCACACGGAAGGAAGAGGGCTCTTTTACGACGTGAAGTATCCATTTATCCAGGCTATAAAAGTTAGACAAAAAATATAGGCAGTGACACATACATGGTACATATATACTTTACAACGAAAGTGGAACTAAACAACATGTGAACCAAACAGCTGCACATAAACCGCATATCATTAAAATTCATGTTGCTACACAAAGTGAATGTATATTGGGTCACCTTTTCCAATCCCGCTAGGGCAATTTTATGACGGCATTAGTGTAAAATCTCTTAGTTCCATCTTAGAAACTACGTTGCCATAATGGCATAAACAACGTCATTACGTCACACTGAAGCAAATTGTAGGCTACATCACATTATGGCACTTAACATCGTTCACAAAACGCGTGTGCCCATGTACTGAAAATAGCTACGTTGGGCGAGCCAGCATATGTTCAGCTCTAAATGTAAACTTATTTTCATGTACTAATTAAATCAGTGCGTTGAAAAGCTTGTGTGTTGACATTGGGTCAGGTTGGACTCAATGCGAGAATGTTTTAACATTTTACAAAGAGTTCTGATAGCGCATAGAGTATTCTATCCTGGAAACTGTATAGTAGTTTACTCAATTAGTGTTTTGTACTAATATATAGTTTACATAACACACAACGTTTACAGGCTTTCCTTAATGAGTCTGGATAGAACATACCCAACTCTTTGTTTTAGATTCTTCCTGTGGAGGTGGTGTACTGAGCAATTACCACTTGTGAAAGGAAACAAGGAACTTATGTTGTGAATGGAACATAATGAGCATTACTGGAAAACTGTCTCATTCAGTAAGGAGCTTTTTTGTGTTTTGGTAACATTTAGTTTGTATGTATATTCAAATGCTTTTCTCAAATTCTGTAAACATTCAGGAGAACACAGAGACGTATACGTATGGAATAAAAACATTTCCAATCCACAATTTGAGGTGTTTTATTATAAATGAATGTGATTTTGACTGAATTATATCAATACATCATGTATTTGGTGGTAATAAAGTCTTCATGCTGAGTAATTTCAATTATTTCAATCTGTTTTGATACTCTGCATATCCTGCATTCACAGTAAACAGATATTTTTATATAATTCCATAAGGGTTGCGTTGAACAACAATGTTTCATACTACTCATGATGACGAGAGCCTAACCCTAAACATTGTACGGCGAGAGGGCTGACCTCAACCTCCCAATTCATCATTTCTGCTGTTCCACCCTTTGGTGTCTACATTTCAGTACGTCGCCTGCACAGTGGACGTCATTGACCATCTCGCTCACACTTATCTTTGAAACACAAAATCCCGATTCCCATTTCCAACTTGCATCAACTGGGCCTCGACAAAAATTTGTGCATGCTCTTAATCAATTTGTTCAAATGAAATACCCGAAGAAAGATCAGCTTAATTAAAACCTAAATCAGGATTGTCGACTGTATCTCTTTGATTACGTGAAGATTAGTTGCGACTGACACGACAGATAAATTATGATTGCTCTATATCAGCCACAGATTGGGAATAGAACTCACAATAACCACTGGTGGCTCTGCAATTGAATCTCGACATTCTAGCCTCGCAAGAAAAGATTATCCTTTCAGATAAGTGGAAACGTGTAACTAAATGATACATGACGACCTACAGCATGCATGCATCTGGTAAGTCAACAACACCCCCGACAGAAACAAAAACACCTTTGTGTCAAAAATCTGCACACGTGTCTTATTTAATCAACAATCCTTAAATATATAGTGTATCCGTATTTTCTAGACTGCAACGATACACCCATCCAAAACTGTGTTCCACACTAGATATCGTTTGTGAGAGATCTCCTAGGAGATATCGTTTTGACAGTAGATTTTGAACAATGCCTTGACAATACTATGACGTCATGAAGTTGATGACGTCACAATGCTATGACACCGCAGCACTGTAAATCTAATGGCAGTGCTGTGTTCAGAGATGTACATTTTTCATTGAAAACTAATGTAGAATGATTAGGATGATAAACAGAATGTCACCCTTGTGTCTACTGTTATGAATTATATCAACACTTGTTGGTAAAGGTTAAAATATCCTCGGATATTTGTTACTTTATAAACTCGTGTTGATATATTTGATATCAGTAGACACTTGGGTGAGATTCTCTATTTATCCTTTCAGATAAGTGCAATAAAACGTATTTGTTTATGTCATCGATATTATGTTCGGGGAAAGGCAGCTTGTTGCAATTCACTTGTCGTTAAGTGGACAGTTACACTGGTTATATTTGCATCGAATAAAAAACCCCAAAACTTTCAGTCATCTTTGTAATCTCGTGCTGATCGTTCCTTTCGTCCTGTCATGTCGCCGTGTAATGAACAAGCCCATTATATGCATGAATAATCAAATATAAACCATTTTATCGTCAACCAGAACACCCATTTGTCAGACACCAGACAACATGAATTGTGAATAGGTTGGGGAGGTCTAACAGAAAAAAAAAACAAAAGAAAAAAACAAAACAAAACAAAACAAAAAACCAACAACTGTGGTGTGGTGGCAAAAACCTCCACATTAGATAGAGTAGTGTAGGCATGGGCATCCAGCTGTTCATCCTGCCCGAGAAAACCGTCCTTGTACACAATCGATGAATCTCGATCTGCAAGTGGTATAAAAGGCAAGATACATTTGCCTCCGGAGAAAACACAGTGTTTCGATCGTGTATTTGATTTCATTTTCCTGTGTGCTTGCTTTGTGATTTCAAAGTTCCCTGAGACAGTTTGTTTTAATCGAAACTGGCTCGTGGCAACTTGAGGTCAGTAGGAAAAATATCCAACAGTTATACAACAGAATTGTTCACGATTTGTGCCAACATTTATGTTTCCTGTTAAATGGATTCCTTATTTGCGTAGGAACTTGCTTTGTAACTGGGAATATCAGGGAATTGTCCATTGCACACTGTAAATCATCATGAAATCCTAGGAAGGTACAACCGTCAATTTTCCAAAAGTATACGATCGTTGTAAGTAATAAAATACTGATAAATATTTGTCTTACGATTTAGGTTTTGTGCGTTTGAACCTTCGGTACAGACTAGTGCACCGTCGTCTACCAGAATGTGTAAGGAGATAGTTTTCTAGTAAACAACTACGCCATAGAACACTAGTGACCAAATCTTGTCCACTTGTCGACTTATATGGATTAAATGGCAACTGTACCTAAATAAATATTCCGGTAATATATTGCTCCATATCTCAAAGCAACATTTGCTCAGGACTAGAGTTAGGGTACGGTTTAGCTTGAGGGTAAGGGAAGGGGGAAAGGGTTAGGGTTAGGGTTAGGGTAATGTTGAGGGTTAGGGTTAGGATGACATAACACTAAACAATATGGCTGTTAGGTATCCGGTATTCTGTAGGTGTATCCAACTGTGGGGGAAGGGGGAGGCCTTCAGTATTGGAGATAAGTGTCCAATATGTCACCGAGTTAGTTATTCAAGACGCAAACATGAAAACACTAAACCAAAGATTGTTTTGAAAGGTAACTTGTGTAAAAAAACTTATCTGAATTTGTGTCACCTCTAAGTTGCTCTATATCTGAATGATAATGTTATGGTACAAACACGTTATATAGTTGGGCCATTTATGTTAAACAATGTTCCAATTAAAGGCGTAATTTGAAGATATCGCATAGAATATAAAAAAGGCACATAGCAGCGTAGAAGTCATAATCCTGAGTTCATGCTGTACTGCATGAAGGGTGGGGTTCCATTTAAAGATCACGTATACTCTAGGGGGTGAATATACCTAAATCACTCATTGGGATAGTTTGTAAATGACACCTCGCCATTAAAATTACTCATTTTGATCTTTAAATTACCTAAAATCGACTTTTTTTGACAACAGTGCACAATTCTCAGCCACGAACGAACTTTCAACCAATCAGAGCGGCCCGTCATGGTGACTTAATATGTGGATAGATATGATGGCCTGTGCAGAATTCATCTACATTTCAGGGGGTAAACTATTTCGTTTACAGGTTTATACAAACCCGAAAAAACAGCTGTTGCGAGAAATGAAAGCTGTATGTTCTCACAATCTACTATCATTTAGTTTTGTCTCCTGCTTTTCCTAGTTTCCGAGTTACAGCCCTTGTTTTCATAGACGATTCTGTCAAATCACTGGGTGTCGCTAATTTGTAATCTTTGTAAAATGTTAAAAACCTACACGTTATTTGTCACCATTCACTTAATGATCAGTTGATGAATTTATGACAGGTATAATTAGTGGTATCGCCGCTTAGATTACCCGATAAAGGTAAACATTTAGGATTTCTTGTGTCTGGATCGATCAAGGGATTAACCGATAACACGCTGATTGATTAATTACTTTTATGCGGATTTAAATGAGGATTTGTCAAAAGGACGTTTCTATGTATGCACACTTACTAATCTATACTGAATACATTCTGTCGAGTCTGTTACAAGAACACCCTTCTTTCAAAGGATTTACCGCCAATACATTGATTGATTGCTCATTATTGTGGAACTAAGTTAATTTTCCAAAAGAATGACGCACATTATGCAATAAGTCGCCAGGTGTGCTATCTTGGAAGACCAATGAGACTATACACCTGAAACGATACATCACTTTTTCGTTTTCGTATATTAGACTGATAAAAGACACATCACTTGGGAAATCTGCAGATAGATGGTATATCACTCATTTTGTGGATATTGATAGATACATTCCTCGAACACGGTATTAACCTGACATTGCTCTTATAACGTTAATTTGGTTTAATTTCAATGTTTGCACTTTGTTTTTATTAAGTTGTAGCATTCAGCAAAATTATTGTTTTCGTCGTGAAGCGTAATGATACAGACAACATACACCAGGGCGTGCGTGCGAATTGTGATTCACATTGACAAACCATAAAATGTCTAGATATTACGTTCCTGTTATAAACTTGCTAAAAGTATCTGCATATCGCTTCTTTTAATTAAGTTTGAAAATGCATACAGGTATGATTATAAAGTATTTGGATTATAAGACTACATATAAAGACGCACATTGACAAGTGCTGGTGAGTGAACGTTTACAAACCAAGTGAATTTAGCAAGTGAAGAAATTTATCGCGCAGTATTTTCACTTCGACCCTCACCTCGCTTCCGTAGAAGAAGTCGTTATGTTACATGTTGTGGCATGCAAAATCCTTTCGGTCATGATTCAAATACATATTTAACTACTAGTAGAAAGTATTTTTGATTTTCTAACTTGAGGAAAAAAACCCATAATCTCAATAGCTCAAACAGACTTTATCCCGTGACTTCACGATTTTCAAAAATGGCGGCGCCCTGTCTGAGGATAAATGCTATTTAAGTTTGTTTTCACCGACTTATAAAATCAAAATTACTTTCTTCGGATAGTAACTTATGTAACTGATTGATGGCCAGTAGGATTTTGCATGACATTGTTTCTAACATAACAATTTCACTCTTGTTATGTTCACTCTTGTTATTTCCGGTGGAAATCTGTGCATAGTGACACCAACACTTGACCCCAAGTTGCAATTGATGTCAACACAACAATTCGGCATGTCTTTGTTGACGTCGAGAAATCAGCAAAATGACAAGCTTCATAGACATTTTCTATACAACTAACTGAAAATCATTCCTTCTATGACGTTACTGCCGGTCTGTGGCGACAGAGTTACGTAACCTATCTCTGGTTTCGTCCGCGAGCGAGAGTGAAGCAGGCGGCTCTTTGGCAACGTTTGATTGCTCGGTATGAATAAACCACAATTATTTTTTAAAGAATAGGTTTGTGTTCCACATAAGACTAAACACAAATCTTTCATATGTAATGGTTAAAAGAGTACAGCACATTTGAGTTTAATCGTTCTTTAAGAGTATGACATGCATGTGGCATATTTCTTGTAATGTCCGAACGTTTACAAGAAGGAGGCGGAAATAGAAAGCTTGAGAGTACAAGCCGTTTGATGTGCGATCTCTGGTGTCTCTCCAGACAACAGCATCCTCAACTAGTACGTTGCTGTAGGCAACGATGCTCATTTCAAATAGCATGGCTCCAAAATGAGTTGTGTTGCATGTTTAAGCAAGTTTAAGTTTACGGTTAAATGATCACATTTAGATTTTTTTCTCTTTCCTGGAATTGAACATATGTAGAATACAGACCTGTTGGATAGAAATACGTTCTAAATTGAAGTTGCTTTACATGTGACTGTAGCCCTCACGTTTAACTCAGGTCACAGTCTTGACATCGGGATGTACAGCCCAGGAAATCTATGTTGATGGGTTTCTTCGGTGTTGGACTGAAGCATGTATATGCTTTCCATGGAAAGCATTCATCCAAAATGATTTAAAAATCTTTACGTTCAAGATTTACATACATTCTGTGTGCTTCTAGAACTAGATAGTTTGCACCTCCTGTTATAACAGAAAAATGTATGCGGTAGCCCGACATGGAAACGAAGACAAACGCCCCTTTACCGCTTATAACATTAAATTGTTTAAAAGTGAGATCTATTTTTCACTTTATGACACTTAGATGATGATATTCGTCTGTAAATATTTATATTGGTGTCCATACTATCCAACATGTATCATTCTGCAGATTGTCAGTGCAATACATTTGAGAACGTTTTCCTGCTGCTACAGTAGAAAACATCACCGACAGCACTTGCCGTTAGCTGAAATCACTGACCACTGACTGCCATCCTGTGTGCAGACAGTTCGTCGTGATTGACTTGTGCGCAAACTTACACCACACACATTCTTGCGCACATTAGATGAGCCCTTAATCTTCAAGCTCTGGCGAATGCAAAATGCTCTTGCTTCCGGACATACCTCGATGTCAGTCTCCTGTCTGCTTGCGATCACCATACTCGCAATGATAATTTGCTCCTATAGAATGGCAACGTGTGGTCATTACAGCCGTCGGCTGAAGTTTCACAGTTCAACGCTGACTATTCAACTATTCAAAAATGAATCAAGATTAGGTTTTAACATCTAGTGTATAGTACAATGAATGCTGAAGGGTTAATGGCAGAACTCCACAGTTTGTATTCGTGCGTTATCAAATATTTATTGAGACTTCAGATATATAAATTCACCAATATGACTTCACAGCATCAGTGTACAGCAATAATTGATCAGGCAATATAAGTAAACTATCATCCCAACTATCAACGAAACCAAGGGAACCAATGTCTGTTCGTTATGCGCTTATCCGTGCTCTCTGAATTACTGTATGCACTTAAGTACGTCCCTTGTTTAAGAGTATCACGACCAACCCAAATTCTCCTGATGAACCTGCAACATCGCCGTCGTTGGCAGATGCTGCCATAGGTTAACTATAGCCAGTTTCGTAGCGCTTTCTTCAGATTTTGTGTACTTCGTCATTGACACCATTTATAACTGAGCGTGATCCACTGTCATCGCGGTAGATACACCCTCATTTAGGTAGGTTTGAAGGTTAACCTTTTTCTCCAAGTATAGTGGGTAACTCATTTAGTAAGTTCCGTCGTAAATATAATGCGAACAGGGAAGTTCATGTGCAGATTCTTTACTGATAGCGTGACAAGTAAACGACAGGCAATATTGTACTTATTTGCCTTTGTCTAATGGTGCCTTAATACCACAGAAATATGGAAACGCTGTACTGAGCAGCACTGCATCGTTCATTGTAGTTCCAATCATCATATAATGACACGTCATGATACAATGACTGAGACAATGTGAAACGGATCTATCTCTCCTTATAGTTACAGTCGTAAGCGGATTAACCCACCTCATGTCGTCATCTGTCCACACCTCAGGGAGCATCCGACGTTAATCATACAATCTGGGAAACAGTGTTCATCCTGTTTGTTGTTTAACTTCACGCTCAGCAATATTCCAACTATATGGATGGTCCAACTACCAAGATGGTTGTCCGGATCAGATTATCAACGAAGTGACATTGTGAACACATACTCGGATCTTCGAAGTAAGGACGTTTGCGATCATTTCCTCTACCCTCATTGGCCTGTGAGACAAGTATACACAAAATGTTAAAACCTAATTTTGTTATATTTTGAATAGTTGACAGTTGATAATTGACGCCAGTGTTGAACTTTACTGCTGTGAAACTTAAGCCGACGGCTGCAATGACCACAAGTTGCCAGTAGCAAGTTTCCACAGAAACAAATTATCTCTGAGAATATGGCAATCACAAACAGACAGGAAACTGACAACGATGTATGTCCGGCATGATATTGACATTCAAATGTCGACGATGATGGCGATCTGATTTACTATGGGCGAGAACTTGTTTAAGGGTATCTCAAATGGAGATGACCTTTAAATAGCCACAAAGGGTTAAAGTGACTGGAGAGACGTTTCTTTATCGGCTACACAGAGGGATCGACATTCACGTGTTATCCCATTGGTGAGATGTCATCACTTTCATGCCAGACGTTGTCCGTTTCAAGTTGTCGTCTTTAGACAAACGTAGCGTTTTGTGGATAACCCGATCAGTACTTCTGACTTCCTTGACATGTACAACAGCGTATGGTGAAGACAGGGCAGTGCCGCAGCAACGATGTTGTGTGGGATCACTGTGACTGACAGAACAGTGTTTCTCACGGAAGTATCAATGGACAATATTACTGTCACAACATGCTGGAGGCACAAGTGTTTCCACTTGTGCACAGACATGGACGTCATCCTGTGGGTTATTTAGGATGACAAAGCAAAAGCTAATGAGAACATAACGACTTCACTATGGTCAGTGGTCAGTCCAGACTTGACCCCATCGAGTATGTCTGGAATGTCACTTGACGGAGTGTTAAGTCACCGTCAACTACCAACGACCATTCTCAACGAACTTTGTGCTGCCCTGCAGGAGAACTGTCGTGGATTGAACGAAGGTAACATTGGACGTTTGCTTAAGAACATGTCTCATCGAATCCAGGATTGTCTAGAGAATAAATGCTGATTTACACGATATATATGTCTCGTCGTGAAAGATAACGCGAGCGGAAAATATAGTGCCCTGGCCAATAATCTGTTAAGTCTGACGTCCAACGTTTAATACAAGTAGTAGTAAGATGACCCAATCACGCTGATAAACCATTTATTTCAATAAATGCATGCAGTGGGTTCCACCGATTATCCTATTTGTTTTGCGTAACATAATTTACATTTCCTGACGTGAAGGGGTCATTGTTAACCACAGTAAAACACAGAACAGCTATGAAACATGAATCAGTTAACGTTTCACATAATCTTAATAACAGCAATTTCTGTTGGCCGCAACCTGCTCTCTTTGTGATGTTTTGGCATTGTACCTTCGTAACATATCTCAGCATAGTAAATATATAAATTTGGAATTATTAATTAATTTAAACCATACATGCTATGATCAGTAAATTAGTAATACGTATTACACAAAAACATGCGACCTATGTTCGCCTTCAAGGGTTTTCTTGAAACTATTCTCAAAATACTTCCAGTGGATCCATGCAGCCTGATGTAATATACAGAACCGTCAGCACACAGACTCAATCATTTCGACAAAACTAGTTGCATGACCACATAGGGATCTCAGCTTGTGTTTTTCCAATACTGAAACACTCCCGTTGAGAGATAAGAGTAGTAATTGAACAATTCAAATCGGTGCTTCTTGAAGCAAATACATAATAACCTACCTGTTCATCAGTTGATTGTGGTAGCCTTGTGCTGGTGATCGTTCGTTTCAAGGGAGAAGACATGAGCAAGATTAATATATGACTCTCGTTTCGTTGCCTCTACTCTTTTCTGTGGCATGTGTATTATTCTACGAGTTTTATTTGATAATGCTGTTGTACATATGATTCTCTCTGAGTTGGATTCTACGTCAGCACATATATCAGAGTTGACTGTCACCTCCAATTTCCTACCTTAAACTATGCTACCGTCTGATACTACTAAAACCAGCATCACGTGTAGATTGTTCTGAGAATAAAGGGTGAATTGACACTTTAGTGGTCAGTAGACAGTGTCATGTTTCGAAATAACATAAATCAATACATCATGTCCTGGTCGCCAATCAGATAATTCTTGAGACGGGCCTGTTCTCAATCGGAATATACAGATAGGTCTAATTTGCACGTTCAATGGAGAAACGCCATATAATACTGAAAATGCATAACATTGTTAAACAGATCGAACGATGATACCAATCACACAACCTTCTTTGGTTTAGTGGGCCACTGATGGAATTGTACTCTTGGGAACGCCCTGCAAGCTTTGTCAGTAACCGACATTCATAAAGCAATCGTTTATTCCAACCACGTCTTGAACATTTCCCTGGGTACGTATTGGCCCCTTTTATAAACAAATAGGATCGTATTGCTTAGGAATTTAAGTAAATTGAACTGACATTGACTATCTCACTTCATATCATGCAGGGGTGTCTCTGAACATCTCAGTCAACATTTTATCGTGCAATAATTCATCCCATACATTTGACATGTGCCGAATGATCGACTTTCTATGCTCGTTAGCCGAAGCTAATGTTTGCTGGCAAGAACAACTTTCCTTTGGTGACTATACCATTGTCTCCCTCGTATTTTTCCGCCTGGTATAAGAACCTAAAGCTGACATGGTCTGTTTGATAGTGACGTGACGTTCTGCTGCTGGGGACGATTCGACGGATAGCATTTTGATGGCTTCGATGGGTCTCTTGCCCATGAGTCTGGTGCCGTCGTCGTTGATGGCATCCATCACTCTCGGCAAACGTGTGACCCATTCGGTGTTTCTCTTTCTGGGATCGGGCTAGGGTGCGATTGAATGTGTCACCGATGGCTTGGCCATGGTGAGCTCCCGCTACACCTTGTCTCACCTGGACGTCGTGCTTGCCCAGCAGCTGCGACACGGCTTCCATGAACGTTCGGGATCAACTTGCCACACAGTGGACCAGGTCAAGCGACTGCATTTGTGGATGCTTTCCAAGTCTCTGGCGACTTCATTCAAATCCTTGGTCATCAGCAGTTGATTCAGTGTTAAAGCATCAAATGTTATTCTCAGTATGTACCAAGATAGATTTACCAGATGACTTGCTTTTCGAGAAATGCCTTGGCTTTCCCTTCCGAGACAAGCGTGACTTTGGCATGTGGAAGACACTCACACCCAGGAAAAGGGGTCGGCTGCATTTGATGTGACTTTTGTTCACGTGCAGCGTCGTCGTTAAATATCTTGCTCTGGTTAAACGCCTTGCTTGCGAAGAGTTTTTATTCCTGAGCATTTAGCCTTTGTTCGAATCTGGCGCAATGCTATCCATGTCGATCGTCTTGGGTGAGAGGACCCATTCGAATCCTCCGGTGGGGAGATGCTGACTCATTTCCCAGCCATTGCTGGCATAGAGGTAGAGAAGGTGTTTGGTTGGTTTGCCATGGTTGTGGCCTTTCACGTACTTGTTGGGTCTGGCATATTGTTTTGAGGCCATGGAAGTCCCGTGTTGCCAGCCTTTCTCTATGAACATGTGCATGTCGTAATCCGTCAGCAGTTTCAGTTCCACACTGGTCTTTTTCAACACGCCATCCCGAGAGAGATGGTGGGAAGTAAGATACCACGCAGGATCCAGACCATTCAGTTTTGAGCACATTTTCCTGAATATTTTGAACACGTGGGCCAACAGCAACATGTCTCTCTAGGAACACATTGTACTAGTCCGTCCGAACTGATGACAACCATGTTGATCTTACCCCAAATCGATTGGCTACTCAGTGTCACACTTACCTCTCTCCCACGTGTTTGGGATTACAACTCCGTTGGCCTTGAAAACATCAACATAATGTGTGCATGATTTATGTACAGAAACACGTCAGCACTTGAGCGAGTCTCGAAGACGACATTATTACCCTGGATAATAACATCAGTCTCACAAAGATTTATTTACCTACCGAAATCAATGTCATCAGCATAAAGTTTACACACTGGAGATTGTCCAAGAACCAGTTGAAAACTATTCATGTAATACGAGCATTATAATCACGGCGACTTCGAGTCAAAGCACCACCATCGCGTTCTCTGATTTTGAGGACATGCAAAGATTCCACCAACCCGATACGGAAAACACCTTGTACGTATTACACTTGATAAACAATGTGTCCTTGCAACGAATCTCATTTGAACTGGATTATCAATTTGGTCATTCCCTTCCTCGTTATGGATGAGGATAGCACTGTCATAGAAATAAAAAAAAAACCAAAGGCGTTCTACTGGACAGACGAGAAAATATATGTATAACCATCATCAGATAAAACGGATTACACGCTAACGAAGTTTTTCTTAGAGATGAACCAGCACAAAAGGTGCAAATTCATCGTGGATTATGCATACACTGGCATAAACGTCACGAAAACCAACCTGTCATATTCATTTTCAACCGGGCACGGCTCCCACCACAAACCTTGCTGGATATTCCTGAGAATGATGATTACCCCTTTTCATTCGAGGACATTACACTATCCTATTTTGTTAGGTTAAGTATACACAATTTGGAGAGTACACAGCCATGGACAACATGGCGAAAACGCTGGAAACAACCATAGATAGGTTTCATTTGCAACAGTCAAGTGAAATCAAATGACACACTGAACTAGAACGCAGAGAGCATTGTACAAAAAATATCACAGGGCAGTCAGTTGCATGGATGGTGCCAAAACTGCACCAACTTAGGATTAGATGCGGAAGGCGCCAGGTTCTTGGCCACCATCGTTGCTGTGCCTGTGGTGCTAGACATAAAAATAACATCTGGAGTGACAGCGTTGATTGGATTGGCACTCAACTAAGTGTCTCCGAGACTGCAACGCAAAGTGAACAAATACGACAAAGTCCAGTTCTAGCCAAATCAAAGGACAACAGGATAGAAGATCATATTTCCAATGCACTCACTGAGAGTAGAATCTCGGAAGTGTAGTTTCATATGGTGCTCTCGGAACCTGCAAAATACCACAGCATTAAGTAAGAGATCTGAACCAAGTCAGTCTCGAAAGCGAGAAAAAACACAGAACAAATAAGGCGTCCTCAGAAAAAGCAAACAAATTATTATTGAAGAAGATTCATGATAAACTGCTTCGCGGGCATCAACACTATATAGATGAGTGACATTTATTTTTCTTGAAAAAAAGCTTGGTTGAATGAGACTCAAATGCACACTTGATATGTGTATGTATACATCTAGGGATTGTTTTTATGGTTATACGTGAGAATTTATATTGGAATTCAAACTTGAGTGAGTTGCTTAGCCAAGCAATATGACCGTCAGGCCTAGCAACACTGATTGCATCAGCCAAATAGCACAGAGTTGATAAGATATTATGTTCTCCCCAAATGCACCATTTTTGAACAAACAGAACACTTATGTAGGGTAATGAGACGAACAAGATAATTGTACTAGTCAGTTTCTGATTATGATGCTGTTCATATGCTGCATTAAGCTATGCCTCATGATCAAACGAGGAATGTAAAGTCTTTTGTCAACAAATCTTAACCTGATATGAGTCTACCATTCCTTCCAGGCTTGGAACCAGTCCTAACTAGGACACTGTAAGGCTGCTGACTGATTCCGTTGTATTTAAATTGTTGACTAAATGTTTATGAAGGTTTTGTGCCTGTTAGAACTTTTCACTTCTTTTCACTACTCCCAAGGAGTAATTGTAGATCCCACTTTGGTTTCTCTGGCATGGTTTATTCCTCGCCCCCCCCCCCCCACCCCCTTTCAAGATCAAGAAACGACGACATAGAAATCCTGACCTCAAATAAGCCTTTGTTGTTTTTCAATCCATTTATACAATCTCCCACGTGTTAATACAATCTCTATACAATTATCCAAGAAAATATTCAGAACACTTCACCTATAGTACTGCCTCATGTCAACGGAGTTGGTTCACTAATATCTAACATGCTAAAGGAAAAATATTCAACAGCTACCTCGACCCCGTGGCATCAATACAGTCGAGAACAATAATGGCATCTGAGGAATGTTCAGGAAACACCTAGTCACAGGAAACCATGCGACCTTGTGTAAACAGCCTTCATTTTCTACCAGGACCTTACCTGTGGCTGAGCGCTTCATGTGCTGGCCACAGTCATGTTGCCATGGTTGAAACTCTTGAAGTGATTTTGTGTACAGAGCCAAGGACCTGGTCCCGTTCCATCATTGTGTATACTACTGACGAAATTAGTGGATATACACAAGGAGAGCTTCAGGTTACAAAATATAATCATATTTGGCTTGAATTTGAATTTGAATCCCTTCAAAGAGAAGAGTCGGTTCGGCGTGTCCAACTATATTATTAGCATCATTTTTTGTAATCACCATCAACTTGTATAAACAGGTGATGTGCAAAAGTGGGTGTCTCCAGCGCAACGGAGGTCACTTGAAAACACCTCCTAAATATACGGATATAGTTTTATTCATACTGTGAATATATATAAACACGTTATTATGTTTGCCAAAATAATCCAGCTTTTAATATTTGAACATTCATGAGGTGCAAAGTCATGATAACAAAACACCCGGCTTAACAAAACAGTGGTTGTCGGATGAAAAGGTTCAGACTGACATAGCTATTGTCAAGAGCATGGCCCTATTGAAAATATGAAGGACAAATAAAGGAAAGAAAATACATTGAAAAAAAACGAATAAATAATATTGAGGATATGAGGAAAGAAGTGGTCGAACATAGGGGTACGCTGTCACACGATTTCCTACAAACTTTGATCTGTAGAGTAGCTAGACGCATGCAATCGTGTATTGGAGTGTAAAGACTTTTCAGAAGTACTAGAAATGAGGTCTCACAAAGTACTTAAAAGCCACTTAGATTCGACTATTTCAACATATTAATTTAGTACAAATTGTTTAGTTCACATGCATGTATTGGATATTTGTGGAAATAACTTTGTCAGTTTTTCTGGAACAATAAACAGCTTAAATAGCTTCTTAAGATTTCAGTGTTAACTTTTCTTCCCGAGGACATAAACCAATACGTTCGGTGTTTACAGAAACAGTAAATCCACATTAACAGTAATAGCATTATTGAGACACATACAGTGTATGACACAGTGTTATGTTTATCATGAAAAGTCTACCACACGTACACCTCTGACTTGCTTCTCGGACAGACACCAGTTGTTGATATACGTATGCTGTTCAAAAATTCTGAAAGAATTAATTTAATACCAACCGAAAACTGGATTTTCTGTCAGCCACTCTAATTCTGACAAGAGCACATGTCACCAATCCTTCTTACTTTTCAAAGACTTGTGTCTGATGGACAATGGACAGTCGTATCAAGGTGTAGCATATTTACACTCTCATATTTTCAATAAGTTGACATGTTTGTTTGCACGCCCGAAATCAGTCGTTCCCAGTACACGAGTTTTCCCTCACGTCCCTTTGCTAAATGTGTGATGCCTGATATTAAGATTATCCGGTGTGATTCAAGTAAACGTTAATCTTAACTTGGGTGGTCATATTCGTGCTCCTGGTATATAATATTTGCAAAACAAATGAGTACTTTTCTAAGGACTTGCGGTGGAATAAGAAGTAAGTAAATGACACCTTGATAAATATGCAGGTCAGGGGTGTCTACATCCCCAGCCCCTAATCCCTTAGTAATATTCCAGTCCATAACCAGTATGCATTGTAATAGCCAATGCTGTACAATGAAAGTGAATTGACATAAAGCATCGAAGAAGTCAAATGTTTTATTAATGCAGTTTCAACCAGAATACTACACTATCAAACGCGAATTGCAAATGCATTCCTCATTCTAAAACACTGTACACATCCCTGTTTGTGTTAAGGGGTTTGGGGTCAATTCACAAACTATTTCGTTTAATGCCCATTAGCTTCGACCAGTGGATCGGAAATACTATACTACGCTGGTTTTCGCGTAAGTGGCAGGAATTCACGTCATGCTAGAAATTGCATGGCACCGTTTGACAAAAAGGGTGACGCAGCTTGGGATCTCTGAACCGAATGTCACATGGACACTCAACTTAATGCTAATTAAGCTCGATGTTACCATCTTGATGGTTTTCAAGTCACTAACTTAATCTAATGTCCATTAATGCCAATCAAACTGGTCGTCAATATTATCATTCAAAATGGTACACAACGTTAGGGCACCGTTTCACTTGTGACATGTGGTAGCCACTCTACTGGGTTTGGCGGCTGGTGTAGTGTCAGCAGTAAAACGCCTTCTGGGGTATGAATATAACAACAAAATCTATCGTTCATACTGCCGTTACAACAAAAGTCAAATGCATTTGCTGGCCAGTTGTTAATTTCTTACTGTTCCAGCCGAATGTAATTGGGACAATTTAAATATACGAACAAATATATGCTTCATGAATGTCCTTTTCCTTTGATACCAAATAATAACATTTTGCCACAGAAACTACATGTGCTAAAATGATTGAGTGTGTTTGTGTACATTGTTTTAGGCGATGCTCAAGAATATCACAGGACGTATCTAAAGTTTCACACGCTTTTAATGCTTCAATCATTTTACATTTGAGGACAGTGAAACAGGATTCAAGGCATGAGCAGCGAGTTCTTACTCCAGGAACTACACCACTAGTATGTCTACATTAACCATTTATCATTATGCTTTCATACCAATATCATGAGTAACGTGTCCTTACTCCAGGAACTACAGCACTGGCATGCCTACATTAACCGTTTACTATTATGCTTCCATACCAATATTGGATGTCTGACCTAAGTTACAACATTTAAGCCATTACGTAGGTCTTTGAAAAAAATGTATGGGACCGGATTCAGGCTTTGTGACATTACAAATGAAATATACCCTTTGCTTTGTTGGAGAGGAGCCTGTATTTACTAATAATGAACTGATGACCGCGTAGTCCACTCAGCTGTGTCCTTTCGTGAAAATTTGTAATTGTTCATTCGTTGAGTCTTTTAATAACGTCGATTTCTTCCATTGAATGTTGTTTGCGTTATCATGCGGAGAGATGGTAAAGTAGTCTGATTGCAACAGTATCTGAAACTTTACATATATTACGATAGTTAACATAGAGATGAGCTACCTAGGGGTTGTACCGACGGGGAGGAACACTAAATACATCGCTTCAGGTGCGTTTCATGCGCAATACACTGACATAGTGTAGTATACAGGAATACTGGTAGCTAAAGACTTTTCGTTGTGATTGTGAAAGGTGTGTTATTTTATCTGTGTAGCTCAACATAATTATTTACTCTGTAACGGGATCAACGCGGCAAATAGTACATGAGAGAGCATATCAGAATGTGTTCATGAATAGAGCTAAGCAAGAAGCACATTCTGCCCTTATAATACGAGCGACGAATCTCGTCATGGAATCATCAATCAAGGCACAAATCAAGACATCTGGCATATCTAGTCTCCTCTTACCGTAATCGTTGCTTAAGAGGGACACGTTTTGTATCAGAATCCTCGTAAGGAGGCAATTCACAAGTTTGAAGTGAATTTTAATATCATATTTCCAGCGTTAACAGTCTAGTGTGTCGAGAACGAGAAGACCTTGTTGGCCTTCCGAACAGACTGTCGACTGAAATTAGATGCAGTAAAGGAAACATGCAAAGCAGAATGGTGGGGTGTCATGAGGACAGCCTCTTCTTTGCCGGAGTGGTAGATACATTTTCAGCTTGAGAACGCATTTAACGCCATTAGTAGCATACAGTGCCACTATGAAAATGTCCTGTATCTTAATGTATTTTATGATGGCAACAAAATTTCTGTGCGTTATATCAAAAAGAAAACAAAAAGAAAGAAAAGGGAAAGGTTGAGACGGCATCCCCCCTCAGAAGTCGAGAATACTATTAGTCAGTTCCAGTGCAATTTCATTGTAAGGTATTGGATGTAATCGATTATGGCAATTTGCACATGCAGCTTTATCCTTGGGTAACCGAAAGGGCGGACTCGCAATACCGACAGAAAAAAACACACCGCCCTTAAGCATTCTGACTTTCAAAAAAATTCCTTGGTGCTTTTTGATACAAATTTTCACACTAAAATATTTGTGAGTTCGGGAATGTTACTCACAAGGTACCCGTGAACTAATCGAGTCTGACACCAGGAAATCACTGATGCGAGCGACGAATCTTGTCTTCAAACTATCAGTCAAGGCACACATTTGGACATCTTGCATAGCAAGTAGCCACTTGTGGTACGACTTCGTTACGTGGTACTAGTTCAGATAAAATTCACGAGTTTAATTTGTCATTGGAAGTGAATTACGTTAACATATTTCTTAGTGTTAACAGTCACGTGTGTAGACAATGCGTGTGCTCAAAGGTATTCGTCGGGATGCCTTCAGTCAAAAACATAAAACTGCAGAGTGGTGATATGTTCCGCTCGTCCCTTCCGTCACCATCTTGCTTTACCATGGTTATGTATGCAGTGGGCTGATTTTTTGCGTCGTATGTTGCTGTATGGTGGATTGCCCATGATAGTTTTCCAATATGTGAGCATTTAATCGAGGTCGCATGGTTCAGCATAAGGGAAATCATAGAATGAAAGCATCGTCCGTGCAAAGAGTCAACATTTCATGTCTGTCTGTTGCACAACGGAAAATGTTTCAGAAATGCCAGTGACAGGAATCAATATCAACGCATCCGTATAAATGGTGTCATTATGTACCGCTATCACATAATCTTTTGCTTTCTTGGTGACATGGTTTATTGCACTTAAACATACCACAATGCCATGAACCGTTCTTCACAATATTGATAGCTGGACTGTCTTCCTGTCTTGATTATTTACTGGCCCCATTAGATAGCTGGATTATTGCCGATTGAGACCTGAAATAACAAACAGCAGAACGAACCGCTTCCGACAAGTAAAAATACGTTAAAAAGCCAAACAATGGCACAAGAAAAGAGAGGATGTTAATTGTCCGGAAGGTAATAGTGTCATTTGAATTTTCGTCCCAGCTTTCACATAAAAATCCCACAAAATACTTTTTCGATAAGGGGTTCTACACACCATTCCACATGTAATATCCATGCTCCGCGAGCTTATATCGATACTCGAGCATTTGTGGGCGTCAAGAAGTTGTGACTGTAAACTTACCCTTTAAAGAAAGGTGTCGTGTGGCAATCCTTTTAACATCAGATAAACATTTCTGCGTTGAGCAACGATATTGTGGCTTTCGACACAGTAGTGTTTTGACTTTTCACAGTAGTGCATAGTTATCTCACATTCCTTCCTGACAGTGTTATTTAGCTTCAAGAAAGGCCATGTGTTACGTTTCCGGAAGGTAACGAAGTGCAGAGTAGGAAAGGCCACTGACAAAATAAATACGCTGTTTGACTGTGGTTATCACTAATTGCAGGGGCTGGTGTCATGGCTCCAGTAGTTAAGATGTACCCTAACACACAGCGCTAGCATGCCAGGTTGGTGGTCTGTATTTTCTGCAGTGACGTCAAAGCTGTCACCATCTTCGACATCTTCGGAGGAAATCCTTCTCAAACCTTACGCAAACTACGAACATCGTAAAGTCACAATGTCTTCGGTATGCAAAGTCTGCTTCTGTGATTACTCTACTCCAT
The DNA here is from genome assembly GCF_037392515.1 of Haliotis asinina. NCBI lineage: Eukaryota > Metazoa > Mollusca > Gastropoda > Lepetellida > Haliotidae > Haliotis > Haliotis asinina. The sequence goes on along the minus strand of NC_090282.1, from coordinate 71,663,547 downwards.
GCAACATGTCATATTTGGAATTTCACTTTCTTATAAATATATAAAAGTATAAATTGGCATGGCTCCCACGGCCGAAAGCTGTGATTACACAATGCCATTTAGAAAGCGGTCAGATGCAACATATGTCATATATGGGATTTCACTTTCATAGTAAAGTACAAATTCTAGTACTTTCTAGTACTTTACTAAGAAAGCAAAATCCCAAATATGACATATGCTGCATTTGATCAGTTTCTAAATAGCATTGTGTAATCATACTCTACCTCCATGTGTGGATGTAAATATGCCGTAGATGTAACACACATTTTATCATACTATGGACACTGGTCTCGGCAGTATAAAACCATCGTATTTTCTCGGTATCATTTGGGGTCAGATATGGAAATCGATGCGAGAGATCGGCTCAGGAACCCAAGTGTACAATTTCATACGAAAATTAAAGTGCATTTGTTGTTCAAAGGATTATGTAAGCTAATATTCGTTGACAACAATACGTGCTTACACGTACTGGGAACTAGATGCCGTAACGCATTCACCTGAACGGTCAGGAGTAATTACGTCAGCGGGCTTGTGCCGTCACGTATTACTACGCACATAGATAGAGACATAGATATGGGGGCACATCCCAAGACGTTTAGGTTCATGATCTCTGACAAATGATTTTTTTTCTAAATTATGAGGAAAGAATGACATTGTGGGATAAATAGGTTATCACATTCGTGTGATTTGGATTGGTTAAAATCCTGCTTGAGGCACAAACAGTACGTATTTCTCCAGGGCTCGCTAAATACAACATATATATGTTTATTCCTAATGCAGGATACTAACCACTCTAAAACACACTCGCGTGATAACCTATATTTACATGTACAGTATATCATGACATGCATGATGACAGTTTACGAGTTAGCTTATGCAGATAAACCTTAAGTATTAATACAAGTTTAAACAGTTATACGTTCTTGAATGTATGAATCTGGAGAGTTTTATGTCATGACGTGTAATGCTGTGTTACGCAATTTCCAACTAACTAGCTATGATTGTCATGGCGTAAAACACAAACGTCCACAGCAGCACACTGTGCTTGGTCATGTTTAAATCTCTGCCATCACAAATCTGGAACATGTGTTTGTCCCTATGGGCCAGGTCTGTGAATAAGATGGATAGGATAAATTATTCCACATTCCCGAAGAGCAGCCATTGTGACTTGCATTGTGTGGATTTGACAGACGTATAATGGGGGAGAGAGAACTGTTTGTCGTGACACGTTCCATCTGTTCAATAAGACGGCAAAACATTCGTCATCCATAGTCGTTGCCCACTTGAAAAGAGTCGAATAATGATCCATGCATAAAGAACGTCACCAGAACTTTTGAAGTTGGCCTGACTACATTTAACGTTCACCTTTCGATATCAAATGCATTTCGATTCAGTAGATTCTCCGTTTGACTTCGGCGTTACAGATGCAATTCCAGGTTGCAACATTTGTCACTATCCTGAAATGAAAATTGCTCAGATGTTGAGACTAAATCTTGATAACGGGGACATTGGACGTGTGACTGATGTACCTTACATTTCATCGTTCATGAAACCCATGAAGGTTGTAATTTTGGTGCAGGTGGGGCGTGAACCAGGAATTAAGGCGCAGTAGTTCCTTCACACACTGAATCGAAATCGGAATACAATGTATCATCAGTGATTGGGGTCAGCAAACGGCCCCTGGATACCCAATTATGGCTTAACTCCATTTTCGTTGTGATTTAGCATGCTAAAATATACAAAATACATGATTATCTTTATCCTATTTATTAATTGTTAGGAAGTACTAAAAATGAAATACTCATTGAAGACTGGCCCAATGATACCCCACACAAATGTCAAAACGGTTCAATGCAAACACGTTTGTCTAAAATGAGTAAACTGATATTAACAAAAATCGTCCACCGAACATTGGTTATTCGTGAGATGTTCGAGCGCAGTTTATGCACATGAGGGAGAAATGCTCTCGTATAAAGGAAAAGCGACGCTGGAGAGCTTGGGTCGTAAAGTGATGAGCTTAAGTGTTTCTACCACCATATAGGGCCATTATACGTGACATAAATGGTATGGAATAGTAAGCCTATCCATATATACCTTAAACCGTACGCTAGTGTAATAGTAATTGTATGTTATGAAAAATTAATACCCAACAATGTATCAGAGTGTCATTTATACAATAGACATATACACACAAATCCACATTGTAACAAGGTGTCATTATGTATACACATGCACGCACCTGATTAACTATCTCGTAGAAATATCTTCGTTAAAATATGTCATTCACGGTGATTGTAATCGTATCATTGTACGCTTTCAATTCATGGTTTATCGGCTGTTTTACTTATTGTTACACTGATCGATTCATGAAAAGCGACGATAAGTGATGTGTTTGTAGTTGTGTTATTATCAATGTGTCCATCATAAAGTCTATAACTTGCACAACCATCCTGTAATTATCGTTTTTCAAGGTAAACCCCTTATCGTTTTAACGCAGCATTCACAAGGCTATAAATCTCATGTCGCTTCAATGCTGATCATTATAATCTCAAAATCTATATGTGAGCAGTGTTTCTCTTTGGAGAGAGTAAGTAAAGTTTCAGATACTGTTGCGTTCAGAGTACTTGACCATCTCTCCTCAAGCCGAACCATACACCAGTCCTGAAAAGAAAGCAACGTATTACGCGACCCAACGATCAACCAGTTACACAAATTGACACAAAAGAATTACACATCTGAACAGAATACATGGTAATCAATTTGTCTGGGATTACCGATTACGCATACTGTCTCAATTCACGTTATTCTGTATGATTTTGTACTCATGCAATTAAGTGTCGTGATTAGTGAATACATGTACATGTTGTTTTATTATGATGCATTAGTAGTGTTGGGAAATGTGACCGTCGGTCCGATACAATTTTATTGAAATCTTCTGTAACCCTGATAAAACAACCCGCTTTTGTAGAAAGAGTATGTTTCTTCATTCTATCAAAACGTTGTAATATGTGGACCCCACAGATTATGAAAGTGAGTGAGTTAATATTTAACGTCACATCGGCAATATTTCAGCGATATCGTGACGAGAGCATTTAACAATGAAAAGGACTATATGCATATTCTAAAACCTGTCGACGAAGGACAGTAAACTAAACAACTAGAATATCACAATTAGCATTAAAACTAGATTGGAAGGTTAAAACTGACATCACTAAATGGACAATACAATATAAAAACAGGTTATAGATCGCCAACAACAAAACGTACATCACCACACTAGGAACCGTTGGGGCTTACAGTACCTTTGCTACCTGCATGGACCCTAGTTGGATTCCCACCATCCCTTCAGCCGCTGGCGATTGTAAGAAATTGTAGCCAATATTAAAATAACAAAAATACTCCCGTAAAATCCTGGTAAGTTTACATTGACTTTGAACGTTTTGGGACTTACGTACCCTCTCAGGAGGACAATAATTGTACAATACATCAACCCCTTTTGAGGGTACAGCCACTAACAATTCAAGTTACTAATCTAAACTACCAATCATAAAAACACAACTATCTACAGAACATAATAATCAAAATTCATCCATGAAATCAATTTCCTTTAAAAAAGCAACAATTAAATGAGCACTAACTGGGTTAAAAAGATCCTTAACGGCTTTTACAGTAAAGTACTTATCCCTTAAGACGGAGGATTCAACACAGTCAAGCAGGATATGCTTGGCCGTAACTCTCTCATCACAAGGGATATAAAATGGAGGATCATCACCTTTTAACAGATAAACATGAGTATATCTAGTATGGCCAATACGACATCGTCGTAAAATAACCTCTTCGAACCTTGACTGACAGCCCAAGTAGGTGAAACCAATATACGGTTTTATTTCATGTAATTTATTTATACCGTCTTGCAGTTGGGTGTCTCAATTAATATGACATTAGCTTCAGCTGTAAAGACAGTACTGTTGTCTGGAAATCTGATTATGAAAGTACATTGTGCCAGTCTGTGTTGAAATTGGGGATTTCAACATTTCATCTGTTTTGGATATTTTTAGAAATATACAATTTGATACTCGCAACGTTTACAAACTTAAATGAACTGTTGGATTCTCTTTCGTATTTGCAAAGAAATAAGATCATTTTCCCAAAATGGCATAACCAGTAAAATCACAAATTGAAATAAATACGATACAGGTCAAATTTTCCTTGCAAAATCTCCCATTTTGGAAATATTCTTCTGTGCCGAACATATCAATATAGCAATCGATGTTCTCACGCCAAAAATACTTCATTAAATTTGTGGACGGATTTTGAGAACACTAACATCTAATATGAATAGAACAAGTGCGATGGGAAAGTCAAACCCTTGATATATAAAAGCCATATATCTATAAACAGCAAAAGGCACCACTTCAAGATCTGCCTCATAATTCTAACACGTTTTTGGATATGAAATTGTTTTTGAGCTGTGCTCCCTAAACGCAGCCCATCCTTCCATTTTTGAAACTAAGAAGTGTTTCCATGGAAACCGAAAAAAATAAAAAATGACCAAAATGTGCAAATAACAAAAGGCACCACTTTGAGATCTGCCTCACGTATCTGTCAAGTTTTGCTAAAAGATATTCAGAAGTTTTCTAGTTGTGCTCCGGAAACGATGCCCTTCCGTCCCTTTGGAGACCGAAACGTTTCCATGGAAAATGAGAAAGCAATAAATCACAAAATCCTGTAAATGGAAAACAACACAATTTTTTATGTTCTGATTGATATATCTACCAAATTTTAAAAAAAAACAGCAACATGAATTTGAGTAATGCTCCGGAAACGAAACGACTCGACAAACTCAGTAGAGTGACTACATTATGAGTTTCCTTACCTTGTGTACCATTGTGAACGATAACATTGGGGATCAGTTCTTTCGGAATTAATGGATATCAGATGAAATTGGTGACTTCTGCAATTGGTGACTTCCGTCACTATGACATCCGGTTCAGAGATCTAAGGCTGCGGCACCTTCTGTGTCAAACGTCACCATGCATTTCCTCATGTGACGCGGCTTCTAACGCGAAAACCATCATACAAGCGTATGTCTGATCCGATGTTCGAAGTTGATAAGCATAATAGTTATTCCTGTGAATTGACCCCAAACCCAGTAACACAAACAATCACGTACACAGTTTTTCTTGGGAAAATGAGGGATGGATTTGCCATTCGCGTTTGATGATGTACTAGGTTCAAATCACATAATAACACAATTGGTGACTACATCGTCGCTTTGTGTCACTTTACTTTCAATGCATTGCAAACCCGTTGGACGTCCTTCAGGACTGGTTTTGTAAACATTATATACCGTGGCCACCCACGCACTGAGACATAATTAACGTTTATTTTAATCACATCGGATGATCTAATTATCAGGTATAACAGATTTAAGCAAAGCATAGGGACATGAAACCAAAGCATATGGAAACGAAGGAAATCTTGTGTAGTGAAAAAGGATCGATTTCTGGCATGTAAACAGACATGTCACTTTACTGAAGATACGAGATTGTAAACAGGCAATGCCCAGTCACGACTATCCATTGTCTGTCATCTGATACGAGCCACTGAAAGAGAAGAAAGAACTGGTGTCATGCGGTCTTGTCAATGAAAGATATGCATTTATCCCGCATGCCGTTGAATTAGAGTCGCTAACTGAAATGTCCACTTTCCTGGTGGTAGTGATTTAATTCTCTCTGAATGTAGCTCCATGTTTGAACAGTACACGAACATCAACAACCGGAGTCTGGTCCGAGTGGCGAGTCAGTTGTGTGCGGTAGACATGTCATAATAAACTTAACACTTCTAAGGATACACATGTCTTAATGGCGTCTCGGGGATTTATTGTTTCTGTAAACATTGGAGAACTTGGTTTATGTCTTCAGGAAGAAGATCTAACATTGGAATCTTAACATGCTATTTACAAATAGTCTTAGCAAGTTCTAAGAGCTTGAATAGAATATGTTTACTGTGTAGCATTCCCAGGAAAAAATAGAAAGTTGTTGCAGCAAATATCTGAATGATGATAAATGTACTGGCCACAGGCAGGACGGATTCGACAGCTACCGGTTTTGACAGCTTCAACTATACATGTTTGTGAACTGAACAATTTGTGCCTAAGTGAATATGTCTCATTCCTTTTTTATTTCCTCGCCTTATTTACTCCATACATTCTGACAGAACGGCGTCACCCCACGTGATGATATCCCATCTTCAAGAGAAATTTCGGGTATTGGTAGATAGGTTTCACGTTATCTTTTGTCCAAGTTTTGCATAGTTGAGAAAAAGCCAAACAGAAGTTTCACATGGAAATAAAAAATCATATAAGTTTTGATGCCCCGCTTTTTCAACCCATTAAGTCGCTGTATTCCGTATCTAATGGTGTTCTCATGTCTGATATTCTCAAAGATTTTCAAGTCTCCCCCGACTCACAATCAAACCACGTTGCCTGCAATCATACGGACAGGACCTCCTTGGCCTCCCTGCCCCTGCCATAAGCTCAGTCCCAACTGAATGAATATTCATTAAGTTTATGTATACATCCCGATATCTGAAGTACTATACGCACCACAGAAAAGACGTTGATGCCAACAGACATTAGTGTCTTCGCACTTGCTTTTGTCAAAATACGACCTTCTTAAACTCAAATAAGTTTTTTGTAACTGTCAGCTAAATGTTACCTCTGTTTGCTTGTCGTAAAAAACACTTTGGCATCACAGGAAGAGGGTAGATACGGAAAGTCATCTGCACTGTTGTACGAATATGGCTCAAAAACTGCAAGATGTGGAGTGAGACGTTCAGGGACACTAGTGTATGATATCTGTCTAGATGGTCAAGGACTGCTCGCGTTGCTGAACACCTCGGCAATAATATTTTTATGAAAGGTGTCAGCACGTATCCAGGGAAATATTCAAGACGGTGATGGAATATAGGATTCGTTTATGACATAAATATCAGTGATAGACAAGGCTGTCATAGCATTCCCCAGAACGCAGTTCCATCAATGGCCCAATAAACGCGAGAAACGTTTGCTATTAGTATCATCTTTCGACCTGCTTAACGCTGATGTTTATTTACGGCATTTTGTGGCTTTTCTCCATTGTACGCACCATTGACACTATGGAGAAAACACCCTTCTCACGTATTGTCTGATTCGCGACCATTGACATGACGCATTGATTTATGTTACTTGGAGACGTGTCGCTGTTTAGGGACCACCAACTCGCCAATTCACCTTTTACATGCAATAATCTCAGAACATGCATTTGGTTCATTATTATATACGTGATGCTGGTTTATCAATACTGTAACATAACGTGTCAGCTGGTGGTAAGAAAGAGGAAGTGAGAACGTTGATGTATATGCTGAAACAGAATCCAAATTGGGTGAAAATCTGAGATCCAATTACATTATCAAAATATACTCAGTACAATATGCATGCGACAGAAAATGTACAGGACACGAACAGATAGTGAGATAATAATCTTGCTCAATCGCAATCACGTATGATGCTTTGAATCTGCTCGTAACTGTGTATATATGAATGCTGAACAGCACAACGGGCACTCGTTCATCCGCTAATGAACTTGCAGGTTATCTCGCAATTGCTTTAGGAGCTTTCTACACGCACAAGGGGTCCGGAAACTACAAAACGTTGTAGGAACTGGTCATCAGGTCAAACAGAAGCATTGTATTGGTCACATCACATTACACTGATTTATATTGTTCAAGTCCTACTCTCTTCTCTCTCAGTGTGGGTGCTTCGGTATTGAAAACAGCTTGTGTTCAGCCCGAAGTGATCATGGAACTACTTTTATCGAATTCAATGAGTCGGTGTGCTGACGATTGTGTGTATAGCAGCAGGCTGGAGCCACTGAAAGGATTTGGAGAAGGGCCTTAGAAAAACTCTTGACTACCAACAAGAGTCACTCCCTTGTTGTTTGTAATATGTATTACTCATTTACTTTGCTACACATGTATAGATTAAATTAATCAATAACTCAGATGCATTTATTCCTCGAACTGATGTTAGGTGCAACAAAAACAGATCACGAAAGGAAGAAGGTTGTGGCCAACAACAATCGTTGCTGTAACATCACATGACAAACAAACATTCATTCATCTTTAAGCTTGTTAAGATTAACAAAGACCCATATTTACGTCCTTATCCAGTCAATACTAAATTAAACTATTCACAGTGGTGATATCCAACGTAAATGTCTCACAACTACTGTATACATTTTAATACACGGTTTATCAGTTAGGGACATCTGACAGAGTGTTACGTCAGTAGTTCTACGTTAGATTTGACAGATTATTGGCCAAAGCACCTTCCTGTCCATCACGTTATTGACCATGAAATGTAATCAATACCGTGTATTGTGCCTTTATACTCAAGACAATCCAATGTTAAAAAAAAACGTGTTGACGTGGTTCATTCCATGACACCCGTCCTGCAGTGCAAATGTTTGTTGAGGATGGTGGTTAGTAGTTGAAGGTGACCAAAACTCCGTCAAATGATATCCCAGACATGCTTGGGTCTGGACTGAGCACCAAGTCTGGACTGAGCACTTGCCATGGTCAGGTGGTTCTGTTCTCATTAGCTCTTGCTTTGTCATTATAAATAAAACACAGAATGACGTCCACGTCTTCGCACAAGCGGAAGCACTTGTGTCTCCAGCATGTTGTCACGGTAATATTGTTCATTGATACTTCTGTGAGACACATTGTTCTGTCAGTCACATTCATCTCACACAACATCGTTGCTGCGGCACCGCTCTGTCTTCACCATACTTTGTTGTACATGTTAAGGACGTCTGAAGTACTCCCCGATTTATCCGTGAAACAAAACGTTTGCCTAAACGAAGACACCTAAACTATTTCGGAATCTACGTCGGTCCTTCCATGTAGTCGATGAAGACTCGTCTGTTCGCTCACTCCTACCCGTTGTAGCCATGTGGAGGCCCTCTCCAGTCATCAACGCCATTTGTATCTTGATATTGTGATCGTAAATCTGTCACTCACTTAAAACATTGTTCACCATTGCTCTGTATGTTCACAAGTGCTAATGCACGAAGCCGTTCCTAAAGGAAGAGACATATTTATTTAGCTTAGAACGATATCAGAACAACTTTAAGTCTGGATTTTTGTCACAGACATTTACAACAAACCCACGGACACTTTTCACGATACATATATTTCAGTTTTCAGCATTTCATAGATTGCCACTATCAAGCATCATTCCTGAGATATTGTTCTACCACACGTGGTCCATAGACTTTTAGGGTACAATACATGGAACACTGATGTTTCAGTTAATAACATCCTTAAAAATTATTCGTGTCAAACGCTTATGAGGCAAATAGACAAAATCGGCCAAATTGCTGATTCCCGTCCACTGATTTATACACCTTGGGCACAACGTTTGTAGGTTCACGTCATTCGAATTTCGAAGCCAATGATGTAGTACAGCTACGATATGTCGTAACGTTACGAGCGCTTTGTGAAGCGGGTTATTGAGCAAGAAATAGAGGAGATCGAGAGACTGTTTCATATATACACCATGTATACACATAAACCTTCGGCAGCATTTCAGCATTAACGTGCATATGAAGTTACTATATGTTGTTACGGATTGATTCACAAGTCACAGCTAAGACTTTAACCAAGAACAATGCGCGAATGGAACAAGTAACAAAGAATTGTCATGCAGTTTACTACTGAATTCTGAATTTCTCAATACAAAGGTATGGCTATGACAGGAAATACTTAACTGGTAATACAAATTTTATAGCAGTATGGCACGCGAACAGTGATTACTGCAACAACAATGATAACATATATATTAGTGACAGAAACCCTGCTCACAACTCTGCCTGTTAGGGTATGATCAGCAAGGACGATGCTGATTTTCTGCTGACGTGAGATAAGAAACCGCTCGCCTTACACAAGAAATAGTCCGGAAAATTCCAGAATAGTCTCAAGGGCAGCTGATTTTAGAATAGACTTTATAGGTCATTATAGTTTGTTCTCCATTGGGTATGCTCGTAAGGTTCCCGCGCCTTAAGTCTAAATATATTCAAGCACTGTCCCTCACTGAAAATAGAGTTACGAGGTAAACCTGCTCACGAGGGGGTGCATGGGTGGATGTACCCTCGATGTTTGCTTATGTTCCCCGATCCCGTAGGCCGAGCGGAACATAAATAGACATCGAGGGTTCATCCACGCATGGGTCCCGAGGGACCAGTGACCAGTGCATGTACCTTACTGTACACATCATTGTCAGTTTTGAACTGTTTAAAGCATGGATATCGGATGGTACACTTCAGCCAAACTGTGTGAATCAAACGATTCGAATCTCGCATCTTGCTGTTTAACCCACAGGTATTTTCTTCGTATATTCGAGGCGGTGTAATTCCCTTCCCTTTCTTAATATATACATTTAAACGTTTAGTCAAAATGTATTTATTAGAATGTGAGGCAAATCTTACCGTAGCCATCTCCGTTCATCATGCGTGATACAATGTTATTCAAGATAAAGAAGGTACCACCACAAAGTATCATTGAGTTACAATGGTAGTGGTGTACATCAAGATGTACCTCACTTGCAAGCGGAGTACATTGAAAATAACAGAAGTGCGCTTAGCCAAATAGAAAACGACATTTATATGAGAGGGAAGATAAACAACGTTGTACCTCGTATGATGATGCGTCATAACACAAAGCGTTAGGACAAACACTATTGTTTATTATCATTAAATGGATACCAAGTACGAGGTTACAAAAATGTGTTCAAAGAGGCAAGAAACCCCAAATCGCGGACTCACTTTAAAGAATCTACATGTAGTTAACAACCTGCATACAGTAATAACGTTCGAACATTTTTGTAACCAGAAAAAAATTATTCCAATGCCGATGATACAACAGATTATTTTGTCACTCAGGAAACTTTCTTCTCGAAGAAATTATCTGACTCAGCCATACCAGTGGTTCGTGGATTGATGAAGCCTTACAGAAAACACCTGTTACGAGCAATTGTTTGAACGGAGCAATGGCTGGAGTAAGTATGTGGAAAGCGTGCATTTTATCATGCTTGATATGCGCTCAACTCCAAAATGAAATAAAACTAAACCTAGTGTATAATCAACTTACAATGGATCTGCAAGCACAGGAAAAGGCAAGATGCGTTTATTCAAGGACAAAGTGCAGTACTTTTACGATGCAGTTGATGTCAGTTTCCTGTCTGTCAGCCTTTTTGATCTCAAGTTCTCTGTAATTAGTGCATCTGTCGGATCTTGCTCCTGGCCTTATGTGACCATTATAAACCCTGGCTCAAGTAATACAGCAGTATTATTCAGGGCTGGCCTCGTTTGCGCCGACATCTGACAACCTTTCAGTAGACATCGGAATAAGTTTTGTCATTAATTTTTAAAAAAATCACTGGACTTTGTTCATACAGTACATTCTTCTATTTTTATGCTGAGGGCATCTGCCGACGTACACTGTTATGTGCTGTTAAAAGGACACACGATTCTGAACATTGCTTTCATGAAAACATTTCAGCATATTTTTTGTATATTCAAGGTCCATGTATACTAGTGGAGTACATTAGAAACCAACTGTAGATCCTTAGTCGCACGTTGGGACGATTCTTCATTTCACGTTGGAATGATATTTCATGATATATTCATACAAATATTAGCACAAAACTCTCTTAGGTTAAATAGGGGAATAATGTCAAACGGTGCAATTCCAATCTGTCTCATTCGATGGAATGTGTGTATGTAGAGGCCGAATTCAGTGTGCTATGTCGCCACGCTGTAAACTGTGTTATAAGTGCAAAAGCTTCAAATCATCCCGGTTGTGTTCGGCATGCCAACGGCAAAGTTAATCCGTGTAATAGAAAATCCGACAGCTGCAGTTTTTCAGGATTTCAGGGGGCTATGTACGATGTGGGAAGAAATGACGGGTCGATATATCTGTTTGATATTTTCTCAGATTTCCTCAATATTTGGCCCCTTTAGCAACCAGTAAACAAACTATGGCGCCACAAACAAATGTTACATATTCAAAACAGAAACATCTGTTAGATCGATATATTTGGTTTTAGGCAATATCAAGGAACAGGAACGGTATTTTACTGCGTGAACAATCCGTTTCAGTTTTCTGGAGGCAGCGGAATGTTAGACAAAAACTACACGTAGTGACACTTACTTGGCATCACTGCTACGATAACCAGCAGCGACAAAAATATGTATTTAATAGGGATAGTTGAGTAGATATTCAGCAGGGATGGAAGAACGCGGTACGTCATTATTCTTAACCCGTGTCAATACAGCTCTGTTGGGAGCACGGGTCAAGACACAATACTACCGCAAATATTACACTTGACCATGTACATGTATCAATTTATAGTAACAACCGGCCTTTAAGCAACGAAAGTGGTATTAAATGACATATGTAACTATATATATATCCGTACATAAACTGTAGTCTTCAGCAACAAAAGGCCACTCTGCTTGTCGTAAGAGGCGATTGACGGATACTACTGGTGGTAAGGCACGCTTAAAAACGTTGACACATATCATCGGTTCCCAACTGCGCCCAATCGATGCCCACGCTTTTGATTACTGGATGCCATTTTTAAGAATCGATTATATACAGATTATTACAGATTACCGATTATAACCAGAATATTGTTGAGTGTGGCTTGAAACTAAACTCACTCGTATGAACTGTAGGTCATCAACACTCCTCCGCCTGCTAACAGCAGTGAGGACTTGAATGTGTCTATAACAAGTCACCATTACCAACATCCACAATGTGAATGGCCAAGGTTAATGGCATAACGCCTTTGGTTAAGAAATCACTTAAGTTCCATCCTTTTAAAGCAAAGGAAACGACGGGGCCATACTGATCTAAACAACATCATTAAGCCACACTGAAGCAAATTGTAGATGACATCACATTATGCCAATTAACATCGTTCAAGTACTTCTAAATGTGTGTGCCTCTGTATTGAAATCAGCTTGAATTGGGGAACCAAACACATGTTGAGTCTCCAAAGCAAACTGCTTTCCACAAACTACTTAGATCCTTTTGTTGAAGAACTTGTGTGTTGAATCAGTTTGGAGCCCGTGTGTCTAATAATTAGAAAGGCTTTACAAGCTCCATTGAAGGAAACGAGGAATATTCTTTCCTAAACCTATACATTCACATAGTTTTAGACAAATATAGATTCGACACGACACTGGTATTGATTTGGCTTAATAAGTTTCCGTGAACAGAACAAACTAAAATCATTGTTGATAAACAGTCTCACTCATACATGACTTTCTTGTTTCTATTTAGTAACATTTGACACGCTTTGACGAAAACAAGAATGTTTGAATGGTTTCTACTAGCTCCGGAAATATCTCTTAGAACATAAAAACGTATTGAATGAGCATTTCCAATCCACGATTTGACCTGCCCCTTTACAACAAAATAATGTAATTTTCCATCACTAATTGTATTGTGTGAATATATCCTCTATTATGTGGATAGAAAAGCCTTCACGTTGAGCAAATTCAATTTTACATTCTCGATGTGCTGCTTATCTGGCGTTCACTGAAAACATTTCTTTTTTTATATCTGCAAATGTATACATGCAAGAATTCAAATCATTGTTTATGGGTGACAAATCCATGTGAACATTTCGCAATCTCGAAGTAAGCGGAAGACCTGTCGCTTTAGTTCCTTTTTATCACCTGGTGCCTTTTTGGATTACCTTCACATACATCGAAAAGAACGAAAGCTTGAATGAGTCTAATTTAATTTCTTGTTTTGATGTTTAGTCCGTTCTAAAATGTAACCCGAAAACAGATGAGTGTTGCCCTATACAGCTTTGTTTCATATCACAAATAACGACAAAAAATGTGAAAGTTTGTTTGAGGAAAGGACTGACTTTCCATCGCATTCTTCCAATGGCTCCAGCATTTAGTGACACGTGAAGGTACCGGGATAGAATAGGTCTTCAGCAACCCATGCTTGCCATAAAAGGCGACTATGCTTGTCGTAAGAGGCGACTAATGGGATCGGGTGGTCAGGCTCGCTGACTCGGTTGACATGTCATCGGTTCCCAATTGCGCAGATCGATGCTCATGTTGCCGATCACTTGATTGCCTGGTCCAGACACGATTATTTACAGACCGCCGCCATATAGTTGGAATATTGCTGAGTGCGGCGTAAAACTAAACTCACTCACTCACTCCAGCCTTTGGTGTGGATATTTCAGATCGTCTGTTTTCACCGTAACAGGAAACACGCACAATTTTGCCAACATCTGGTTTTCTACCTGGCTGAGAGTGATCGCTTTCAGCAAGAATTTCTTATGATTATATAACGGGTTTAGTACCTTGTTCGTTTTACTATTATGTGTGTTCATCGAGTTATGTGTAGCCGGATATCGTTGATTAGTACATTCATTTAACCCAAAGTAGTTTCCCAAATAGTATGCAAAACAACAAATAACAATTATCACAGAACAGCTGACATAAAACTTGTACTGCTGACAAAAGTAATGCAATACCGCAAATTTCATGTCACTGGATTGCTTTCGAAATTGATCTTTTCTGTATACATTAATAGGGGTAGAATAATGTAAAACATATAAAATATACCTTGCATGGAATGAAGTGATTCCGTGGAACCATGATACTCTCTCTTTTCTGTATTCTCAGGGGAACATCTTCCCGAGGCAAGGGTACTAAATGACTATAAAATTCCAGTTTACAACCTTACCACACCATAATGAATATATATTTTTGTATGGACTATCGATGTTACATGGTCCCATCGAACGGGTTTATTGCATCTGGCAACTGTTTCCGGCGATTGCAGGATTTACAAAACATTTGTATTCTGACAACGTGGCTTTGACAAATATTATTCATGCTATTAATTCATTGCTCAAGCGATTTGGAAAGGATCTGTTTCAACGCAGGGCATGGTTTTCGGTCAGATATCTTTGATTAGGCGTGAGTTGCGAGTTGCAAGTCGCAACTAACATGGGACATAGACGCTGAATGGTATAGGAGGCCAGAGAGGGACGTGAACTCCAAAAACACATACTGGCGGTGCGATCAAGCCTCGACTTTACAGTGCAATCCAACAAGGGTGGAGACTCCTAACACAGTGATACATGGCCACCAGCATTACATACTTGTATGTTCTGGAACGTTAACCTTACCCACCGACAAACACACAAGGAAAAAGCGTGCGTCAAACACCTTAATACATACCTCATTTAACCAATACTCTCTTCATCTGTCATTTTGCAGACATTGACACGTGTATATTTGCATCTAAAGAAAATTAATCCTTTTCGTCACTCTAGAACGTTCGTTCCGTCCTGCATTTTTTTGGGCCACAGAGTGAACAGGTTGATGTCTATTCACCTGGGTGATCATTCCCTAGACAGCACATAACGAATTATGAAGTAATGGGGGAAGTCTGGCCGAAAAGTGCTGCGGTATGGTGACCAGATAACTTAACATTAGCTGGTGCAGCGTATGAACAGGCACCCTGCAGTTCATCTTGTCTGCTTTCTGCCTTAACTAAAAAGAAAACCATCCTTGTGCATAATCGATGAATCTCCATCTGCAACTGGCTGAAAAGGCAAGCTTGCCTCCGGAGAGTGTTTCCATTGTGTATTTGATTTTTATTTCCTGTATGCCTGCTGTGTGATTTCCAAGTTCACTGAGACAATTTGCTTCACGGGGAACTGGCTCATGGAACCTCTAGGTCACCGGAATCCCTGGTTCGAGGTATACGACAGTTTTATTCACGAATTGTGCCAACATTTAAAGTCCTGTTAATATAAAACTTACTTATGTTGGAACTTGTCTTGCACGTGAGAACAGCATGGAATTATCTATTGCCAACTGTCATCCTTAAATCTTAGTAAGGTGCAACTGTCAATGTTACAAACGTTAAGACTATTATCACTGTGACATCAAGATTGTTGTAAATAATATATCTTCGAGAAAAGTCTGCTAAGCAACTTATATGTTGTGAGTTCGAAGTTTCGCTACAGACTTGTGTACCGTCGGTCACCATAAATGTCTTAGCGGATATTTATGTAGTTTAAAACTAAACAATAGAACACAATTGACCAAAGCTTGTCTACCTCAGTGGGGTTCACAATGATTCCTAACACATTGGTTACCAGCTGCTGAATGCATTGCTGTATTTTGTTGTTGTTGTTGTTGTTGTTGTTGTTGTACTTTCAAGAACGTAAAACACTTTTTGATGTTATATACTTCGATTCATATGGACTAACGTGCAACAGTCGATTGGTGTTTTGCGGTTAGGGTCTTCAGTCTGTCACAGGGTCAGGGATTTTAGACGCCGATATTAAAGATGAAAACACACAACCATGACTGTCGTATCTTTAAGAGTCAAATTGTGTAGCTGAGTACGTTTTAGTTGTGTCATTTGTTATTTGCCATACATGTTCATATGTTGAAGGTTCACTCAATGATACAAACACTCTGTATTGCTGGACCATTTATGTGAAACATGATAGGAACGTTACAGTCCACACAATAGTGTACATAGAAGACGAAATAGTGCATCATGACCAAAACCATATTGTGGATCAGAGGCTACTACAAGAAGGGACTCTCACGATAAGATAATCGCAAAGATATCTACCTGTCTTGGCACTGAACTTGGTACAGACCCTGTTTTCAGGTTCTTTCCAAATGGAACGACTCCTTTCCTTGATTTCGAACAGTTATAGGCTGACATCTGAAATCTTCCACATTTATTGACAGAACATAATATTCTAGAATTTTATACTTACACAGATAGCTTCACTTCGTAAAAATGTATAAGACTATTACATGCACCTTACATGTAGGTCATGAAACATGATACACAGCATATATATAGTGTGAATCTTGGTAGCACACAGTACCTTACCAAATTGGTCCCATTTCATAATAATGTATTTTATGGGCAATGATGTGGTCATGTGAGCGAGTGAGTTGAAATTTATAGCCAACTCATATTTCAGCCATTTGACTTAAACAGTCATTTTGTTTACAGTAGATAACAAAACACAAAAAGGACAGTAAGACATGTAGAATATCACAGTACCAGTTATTAAAACAGTTACTATAATTTAACTTAAAAACATATGACCATATTAGGGACAATACAACTTAACAATGGTCTATAGATCGCCAACAATGGTAGGAAGATCACCATACTAGAGACCATGGGGACTTACATTACATTTGCCACCTTTTGAACCCCACTGAATTTGCACGAACCCTTCAGTCGCTGTCGGTGATAGGAAAGCCCAGCCATGATCTACCTAAAATAAAAGATACTACGTTTAGAAAGACCTGGTAAATTTAAATTCCTTTTGGATGTTTCGGGACTTCAGTACCCTCTCAGGAGGACATCAGTTTTATAATACTTTAACACCCCCTCCTTTCCCACCTTGAGGATACAGACAACAGCAATCTAAGTTGCCAGTCTACACAGCAATTCGTTGAAATTCATCTACAAAACAAAATAAATCAATATGAATGAAATCAATTTTTTTAAAAAGAAAACTATGATTAAATGAAAATTAACAATTGTAAAAAGAGCATTAATAGTTTCTACACTGAAATATTTAATCCATAAATATTTATTATGATGAAAAATTCAATACGTTCTCTCATCAGAACGGATACAAACCTTTCAAGAGGTATTCATGAGTAAATCTTGTTTTGTCAGTACGTCGTCGTATAATAAAAGCTTCAAATCTGGAATGAGAAACCAAGTTGGTGTCATCAATACTGGATTTTGTTGCATATAATTTATTGACACCTACCCACTTCTTCTGCATCAGTATGTAAGTGTTAATACTAGCTTCGTAGTCAGAGTATAGAAGAAGTGTCACAGATTTATTGAGTGCTGACCTGGTGTGTTTATGTACGGTATGTATATTACCGTTGCAACTAGTCAGCTTGTAGACCAACAGGAAATATACTTAACTTGTCAGGAACGTGCACTGCTGCAATTATTTTGTAAGAAAAACGAAAGCATCCGCTCCCAGGTTCTTGTCGAACTGGATCGTTAGGTTTGGCCCATGTCATTGTTTTGGGAAATAATCACCAAAGTTGTTCCTTTAGATCCCAGAATTGATTTCTGACAACGAAAACATTTTCATTCTGACCACTGGATCACACATATTCGTACAGTAAGTGAACACTACATTTAGCGGTTGGACACATACACCAAAATGCCCTTGTAAGGGATTGCATGGTGAAGCTATTTTGGGTGTTTTTATTTTATATAGGTATAACAGATTTCATGATGTATCCATAAAGATTCAGCGTGAAAGTGTTCATCATTCTGTGGCAAGAAGGATTACATGAAGTTTCTCCTTTTTATGGGGTGATATTAGAACCAATGTAGCCTTTTTCAGGTGCAATCGAGTATGCTTTGTCTACCATGATATCATTCGACACTTGTTAAGTTGTTTGATCAAGGCTATATCACCAAGAGGCTCCGTATACGTTTTACGACGTTTTATGGTAGAGATGTCGACGAAATTTCAAAATATCATGCATCAGAGACACACGTGACGTCCGATGCGATTTCTTATTTTGACTTATACCATCTACGTTTCCTATTTATTTCAGATGAACTAATGACTAGACATAGCATATGTTTATGACGGGTGACACTGGTGGGACAGGATACGCTCACCTTTTCACGAACACCAGTTATCATATCACATCATAGCGATTTATATATAAACATGTTTTTTGTCATTATATCGCATGGTGACAATTCACTACAATCGACTATGTGATGCACCCAGTCAATCCATATGGCAGAACATCAACAAGTGGTGTATACCGCACTTGAATTTTTCGTTTGCTTGTTATGCCACACAAAAACAATATTTCAGCCAATGTCTGACAAGTCGTGACGGAGACAGCGAATTTATGTTTAAGTATCTGACTTAAGACAATGTTATTCAGTTCAAATGTACACTGACCTACAAAAGTGTTCTAACCTGTCCATTATTTCTATCAAGTTAACAATTGTCTTGCCTGTGCATATGTTTGTGAAGCAGTTCCGCGCGTGGTATTCTTTCATGCTTAAATAAAATTACTCCACACAATCCAGTAGAGTTCAGCCAGTTAAATGGATCGAACATACTTACTCGACTATTCGATTTTATTAAATTTATGCAGTAACACAATGCCGGAGGGTACAATTCGTTAAACACATCCACAAAACTTACATTCAGTAAGTAGGCATGCCTTCAAAATGTTTTGTCTTTTAAGTCTCAGCTTCCAATTACGGTTAAATCATAAAATGTTGTATTTTTCTATTTTTGACAACTAGGCACATGTAGCATACACATGTGTTCGAAAGAAATATATCGTAACTTGAAGCTGTTACACACGTGGCCCTCACATTTAACTCGGAAAGAAACCTTGAGAACCGCAATTCCATGGTCTTCCCACTAGCCGTTTCTGCTTTTTTAACTGTTCACTCAACAGTTTAAGCTACATTTAATTACGCTTTGGAGATATAATGGCCACCAGGTGACAGATATATGAGACTCAGAAATTCACAATTACCTTTCTACTACAGTTGCGAAACAATAACAGAAAATAAGGATTCTCCTGTTTCTCTTCAGTGAATGATTTACTGCGTATCCACAGAGACACTGCTATAACAGTTCTCATTTTGTCTTTGCAATATTATTGGTTCTAAAGACAAATGACTGAACTGAATACAATGTTTCCGATCCGCAAATTGAGCTTCATTTTGGTATGACAGTATACGGCCCTCAATGAATAATTGTATTATGCAAATAATGATCTAGTTATTGGTAGAAAGCCTTGATTTTAAGCAAATGCCACTACAAATTGACTAGGTGTCCTGCTGATCCGGCGTGTGCTAGAAGACAGATCAGCTTGAAATCGTATTTATGTCTGAATCCTTTCCAGTTTACGCTACTTGAATTGATGTTATATATAAAACAAGTCCTTGAAAGATAACAGTACATGTGTGCCCATCAGCCTTTAAACATCTGTTTAAGTTACGTTTGACACTCCATATCTGATGTAACTACAAGGTCTGTCACTTGTGGATATTTCAAACGTTGACGTCAGAATGAAACAATCATGGCTGCTCAGAGTCCATGCCTTGAATCTGTCCAAGCGTTCCAGTAGGATACGTATGTTTAAAGGAGAATACTAATGTAATTTCCTTTTTGATAGATGATAAAGGCATCCTAAAACTCACCTTCCGTTATCAAAATTTCTCAAAAGGTGTATGAAATTGCAATACAAACGTGTTCCCGCGTATTACGGAAACACCCGACATTTAATGATCAGAAGCGAGTATTACGTGACATGACGCCAGATGTGCCTAGAGTCGATGGCTGCCTCTTTGGTTTTATTTGGCAACTTGATTGTGACCATGGTTACTGAAACAATAAAGATGTTCCCGATGTCATTTTTGGATGTTAGATCGTACCAATACGAGCCGATTGTACATTATGCAAAACAGATTTGTTTGTAGTCGCTCAAAATGTTCCCTAGATGACGATATTCGCCAGTTACTCTCCATATATAATTTTCCGGTTTGTTTCCTTACTATCAAATATTTGTGATTCATTTCAGAAATAGAAGTGGAAACATCAGATTCCTGCAGCTACTTTCGCACCTGTACGTGGTGCGAGAAGTCGGTTACAGACATTGAGAAACATGTAACCACACTGGCAACTTTATACAACTCAGAACGAATCTTCAGATACGTCTGTGGCAATTTTTATGAAACCGTGTTTTTCTTGTCACGTATAAGTAGATGTACATATGTTTTTTCCTGTCACGTGTTACGGCTATGTCGTCACAATCAATTGTACTTTGGGCCACATGGCCGTAATATCAAATGAATGAAATGAATTGAATACATTGGTGGCCCTGTTTCGATGTTATGTTATGTTAGGTAAAATCACTGAACAATAGTGAGTGAGTGAGTTAATATTTAACGTCACATCGGCAATATTGCAGCCATATCGTGACGAGAACATTGTTGAAGAAAGAAATATATGTATATGGTAAAAATACATGTCAACAAAGGACAGTAAAACAACTAGAGTATCACAATAAGAATTAAAACTAGCGTGAAAAGTTAAAACTAATATCACTATTCAGACAATAAAATATAAAAACAGGCTAAAGATCACCAACAACTGAAGGTAGATCACCATACTAGAGGCCATGGGGACTTACAGTACTTCTGCTACCTGCATGATCCCTAGCTGGATTTAAACCATCCCCCCAGCTGCTGGCGATTGTATGCAAGATTAGCCACAAATTAAAATGACAGAAATACTACGGCTAAAATATGGAAGACTAAATTTAACGTCATATGTTTTGGGACAATTTTACGGTACTTCAACCCCCCTCGAGGATACAGCCACTAACAATCTCAGTTACTGATCAACTTCCAGTCATAAAATACTTATTCATTTACATGTCAGTCAACAAATCTTATTCTTTTAAAAATGCAATAATTAAATGAGAACTTACGTTACTAAAAAGGTCCTTCATAGTTCTTGATTTGAAATAAGTGCCCCTTGTGATGGAATATTCTACACAGTCAAGCAAGACATGCTTGACCGTGATTATCTCATCACAAGGGATGCAGAACGTAGGATCCTCGCCTTTCAAAAGATATTCATGCGTATACCTGGTGTGACCAATACGACATCGTCGTATAATGACCTCTTCACATCTAGACCGTCAACCCAAGTAGGTGTAACCGACATATGGTTTTATTTCATGTAATTTATTGATACCTACCTGGGTGACCCACTTCTGCTGCATCAGATCACGAATGTAAGATCTAATGGTAGCTTTATAATCAATATAGGGAATAAGAAGTGGTGTCACAGATTTGTTGAGTGCTGCCTTAGCAGCAAGGTCCGACAAAGTGTGACCAGAGATTCCAACATGACTGGGTAACCAACAGAAGACGATGTCGTATTGGCCAGTCGCAAGACCATTATACATTTCAATAATTTCTATTAAAAGTGGATGTTTACATGATATGGGTTTAATTGCCTGAAGGCAAGAAAAAGAGTCTGAAGAGATGATATATTGTT
The DNA here is from genome assembly GCF_037392515.1 of Haliotis asinina. NCBI lineage: Eukaryota > Metazoa > Mollusca > Gastropoda > Lepetellida > Haliotidae > Haliotis > Haliotis asinina. Next base: position 71,641,295 of record NC_090282.1, on the reverse strand, counting down.
TACACTTAGGATGTCTACTGATATATTTTAAAGCTGTTAAAATGGCGTTTGCTTCCGCCGTGAAAATAGAGCTGTTATCAGGCAATCGGGAAGATATTGTTTTGGATCCAATGACAGTGGCACAAGCTACAGCGCCACCATCCTTGGATCCATCTGTAAATAAGGATTTATATGTATTATATTTAGTACGTAATTGGCTAAATTCTTGTTTATATTTTAGTTCATTAGTTTCTGATTTTTTGAAAGTGGTCAAGGTTAGGTCCACTTGGGGCCTAACCACTTGCCAAGGAGGAGAAGAAAAGAGACGAGAAGGAGCTATACTACCCAGCTCAATGCCAGCAGCAGAAATAAGTGGTTTTATTCTTAAACCAAGAGGAGGAACAAAAGAAGATCTCCTATTGCACAAATTCTCGTAGAGAGGATTGAAGACACAGTTATATGCAGGGTTTGACTCGCTGGAATATAGTTTTGTTACATACTGTAGAGCTAATTTTACACGGGGTTGTTCACGAGATGGTTCATCGGGGTTGTTCAAGAGATGGTTCATCTTGAAGATGGGTATCAAGTGAAATAAGACTATGAGGCGTACCCCGACTCACCAAAATAGAAGTGCCTCCAGTGACCCTATCACCATTTGGAAAATACTGATGATAACAGTCATAATTCTTTAACTCGAATTTATCTGTGGATTTCAGATACGTCTCTTGTAAACACGGTGCAGATGGTCTGAAATCCTGAACCAAAAGCTGTAAATCTGTAAAGTTGTTTCGTAATCCTCTACAGTTCCACTGTAATATGTCACTGAACAATAACTGTCGATCCAGGTTAGAAATTGTTTTCAGGAATCCACTATCGTAACAGATGGTTGGTCAGCCTTACTTGAGGCATGTTTCACAAATACGCAGATTGATGCTAATGATGTCAAATGGCTGTTTGTCATGACCAGACGACCATCCTACATATTTCAATATAGTGCGGCATTAAACAACTAGCAGATAGTCGAGGTGGTTTGCCATGCGAACACCCAAACTGACTTCACAAACTGTATTCTCAACGTCCGATGCTCTATTCCTACTGGACATAGGGGGAAAGATTGGTGGATTGATCCGCGCCCGTCTGTAGCTATAATGAGAGGGAAGGGAAAGAGACAGAGACCCATTTCACATTGCCTCCACTCATTTTGCCATTATGTGTCATCACATGGTGATTGGAAAAACAATGAATGGTGCAGTGCAGCTCAGTACAGCACTTCCATAGTTTGGTCGTATTAAGGCACCATTAACACGACAGGGCAACAAGTAAATTCAATACCTTTTGACATTTACTTTTTATGTTATCAATGCAAAAAAAAAACCCGCACAAAACATTCCCAGTTTGCATATGTTTATGGCGGAATGATGAGAAATGAGTTTTCCACTGTACTTGAAAAAAATGGTTAAACTCAAAATCGTACCTCATGGCACTAGTGTGTGTATCTACCGCGGTAGCAATTGAACGTGAAAGATGTCAACGGAGTAGTAAACATAGTCTGAGGAAAGGGGCTACGATACTGGCTGTAATTAACTTATATCGGCGTATGCCAACTTGGGTGATGTTGCAGGTTCTTCAGTGTGATTTGAGGTAGACGTGATGGACTTCAGGGCACACACTGCACTCAGTTAACGAGAAATCACGTATATCACAAACTGACGCGTAAACGAACTGTTTTGTCTTAGCCATTGACAGTTACTGTATAGTGTAATCGAAATGCGCACAACGAATAAAACTGATTCCTGTGTTTTCGTTACAAGGATGATTATTAAATTTGGATGACCAGTTAATGAATTTCTTATGTCTGAAATCCCGTTATAGGCCACATGTTAAGGCAGAATATATTTTTTATGAACATAGGTAATTCTGACTCAGTAAAATCATGTAATATCAGCCATGTCAGTGTATAATTCTGTCGACCTGGTTTCATTGACATCAATCGTGTCGGCCCATGAGACAAAACAAACCATCACAGTACATTCACGTTTGTTTTTCCTTGCTGTAAAATTTCCACATTTTGTTTATCATATCTAATTACGCTTCTAAAATGAAGTCCTTGAACAGTAAAATATATTAAATAGCGGGGGAAATACATATAGAGCTCCCAAAGTGAACTGATTCATGTCATGATGATTTCATTACAGAGTTGAAGTTCCTGGATGGAGTCAGGCTGGAGCCGACATGTTCTGTTTTCTAAAGATTGTACAAAAGCTCATGGAATCGACCATGTGTAATTTCGTCTTCAGTCTTTTGAAACTGTTACTCACTTTATTTTCCACACGTTCGCATACAACTCGCGACAATTAACTTAAATCCATTAAGTCTGCAAATCATAGGTGTGATCCCAACTGCAATTATGAATGTTTATTTTACTTAATTATAGATTCAAGAGTTCTGTCATGTAAGAAAATGAACCAACAAGTAAAAAATGGGTGCGATCATTTTGCAATTGCGCGGATAGCAAAATTGTAATTCCTATTTAGGTTAGTATGGTTCCATAAGGGCTTTCAGTTCCCCCTAGCCACGTTGTGAACTGTCCTTTTCCATAAATGTATATGTCAGAGGTCATTGATTGTATTATGCAAACACCTCATCTAATGTTGGGTAGAAAAGTTGGTTATCAGCAATTTCCATTCCAAAGTGCCCTAATTTGGCTGCCCATCCCACCTTCATTGGAAGATGATCCCCCATAAAATAGAATTTGTGTACAAATCTTTCCGAGTATGGGTACAACTGAAACATCTGTTTATCTAAAATGTAACGGAGAAAAGATGCCCCATGAAGGATTTTAAAAACAAAACCTCGACGTGATTGAACACAAATAAATGTTAATTAATCTGACGGTATAAAACTGTTTTGTCCCAGGAGGCTTGATGAAACAAAACCCACCAAAAGTTGCTGAAAATTGCATGTTTTGTTTACATGAAAAAGAAACTCCTCTTCAATCGTCCTCTATAAAAGAAGAAATATCCCATACAGCCGGACTGCCAAACAAAGCAGTCTTCAAAAGTGCAGAAACGCACTAATTTTTTCATTTCGTTGGAGATTTGCTAAGACTAAACGAAAATGGCACACGGTGAGCGACAGGAAAATGTCATTTTAAGATTTACGCACCTTAACAACCATGTGACGGTGTCCATGCTGACGACCAACACGTTCGTAAGGCGTTATTCTTTCCTGTATGTTTACCAGTGGGCCCTTCCGATGTCCATGTATTGCAAGAGGCTACTTAGATTTGATTTTATCAGGTGGTGCTGCGCACGAAGGGTAAAAGCACTCATATAAGCAAATATTATTTGTACGTGAATATAATTGGCTGCGTGAGGATTAAAGTCATAAGTATTGTGTTACCCCTTTTCATGTGTGGGTGTTATTGTAAACATACTAACTACACATGAATATCTGTATTTTGATGCACACAATACAAAATGGGAAGAGTAAACAGGGGTTATCATAATGGGTTTATAGCCTACATGTATGCCATGTATATATAAGTCTTAATTTCTCTCATGTGTGTGTTACTTGCATTGTAGCTCACTTTTTCGGTGTGGTTGGTCCACTTGCATTGTAGTGTGTTTCAAACCAAGCATAGTGCCTGTCCAAAAAAAATAATGTGACGGTAACTCTCAGCCCTTCAACCAGGTTCGGTTGTTGCTCTTTAAAGGCATGATTGTACTGAATAAATAAATTGATTGTTGTTCTATTATATGTCACCTGTATTTTCAGTTACATTGCATTTATCTTTTTAAGACAACTAATAATAATTGCTTTGAGTTTATCCATACACCTGCACAGTCAGCTCTTATAAATAGGTAACACATGTTATAATGTTCAGTAGAGGACCTGTCAGACGTCTTGCCGTCAAAATATCGAGTGTGATGCCATTTGCTTGCCACGACAGAACTGACGCCCGTGCACAAGAAACACGGTGACGATCCAAACATAAATTACATTTTCACATAAAGACATTGTACCAAAATGCAGGTCTATATTTTCTGAAACTATGAATAAAATACATACAGATCTCTTTTATTTGGGCCAGCTTCAGAAGGCAGCCGACGTGAGAAACTACATTAACTGAGAAATAGCTGGAAGTGTGTGCGTGCGTGTGCGTCTGTGTTTGTGTGTGTTTGTTTAGTCACTTAGCACTTCATCGTGTTTGCTTTGTACTGAACTGTGTACAATCGATGGACCCAAAACGAATAGGATTGAATGTTTGTCAACTGAATGGTAATGCTGAGGCCGAATCATCGAACATGGTTACCTTTGAGATAAGCAAGTGGACACATCATTTTCATATCTTCATGAAACAATACAAATCCTAGTTCCGAAAGCAGTCAGAAAATGTCCATGTAATCTGAATAACTCAGGAAATCGCCAAGGAATCAAAGCCCATTTATACACTTTAAGTAGTGATATATAGCACTTTCTTTTCTCCAATCATCCTAAAGACCGACGTCGGATTAAGCACGATGCGAAATATCAGTTGCGATGTGAAAAATACCCCATATCATTTTACTACGTCAAGAACGTTCACATATGACATGTACCTAATGGCACTAACAGAGCACACCTACCTCGATAACTGATAGTGGAACTCACTTAAATATGGAATCAGAGTTGAAGATTACCAGGGTTAAAGACAGGGGTTTACGGGTTGGTCTCTACTTACATTTATCTGTGTGTGGCAGCGAGGCGCGGAAGCGGGTTTATCAGGGGGTAAGTAAGAACAGCAAGCCGAGCTATTAGTGTCATTGTCTCTTAATGCACAGGAACAGATAACTCAGTATTTGCACTGAAGTGCCTATCATTACTGTAATTCAATGTTTGGAGATAAGAAGTTCATGGTGGACGTCTTTTCAAGGCTTAGTTATAAAATGTATCATTATTACTACATAATTCACACAAGATTACTGAGTTACAGATAGTAATCAGTGATAGTAGTGCTGTGTAATTCTGTATATTTGCAGCAATCATGTGTAAATGTATAGACACATTTAAATCAGTATTAAAAGCGGGGGTCAGTTCCTTGTATGCTATGTACGTATCCTGAAGCGATAATTGCTCCTCATAATATTGATCACTGTATTGTTTGACTCAGTATTTCGGCATGTTGCTGAGTGCATCTCATATAACAATACATTAAACTCGATCCTACCTGTACACGTTCACCCCGTACAGCAGTACGGCTGGCTGGGATTCAACGGCACGTGAACTCTTTAACGAAAGAGGGAATACTCGAACATAACTTCCATTCTGTGAGACTGGCTCATGAGCAAATCTCGTGATGCTGACCTTCGAATTCGTTATGACTCCCACTGATTGCCATTGACCGAACCATTTAAACTGATACCTTCAATTTGGTAGACAGCTGCATCTGTTGATGTCAAATATGGCGGAGCATAACGCTCCTTGAACCTCGGTCTTTGCAGCTTGGAAATCCATAGCGGGATGAACAGGTCCTTATTTACAGCCCATGGTAGGTCGGGAAAGGGGATGCTGAGCTATTTTCCTTTCGGTATGGCTTCTCAACACTCGGATTCAAAATTAAATCGCATAGATTCTGTCAGCTACGCCTATTCGATAAGAGTACTGGCCACGTTTCTTAGTTTCTGAAGCTTCAGGCAAAGAACCAATTAGTCTGAATCCATTTCCAATCTGCATCATTGCTGTTTATCTGCGGAGAAGTTTCGACCAAGTTCGCTCCTTGTTGAGTGAGCAAGAAACAGTAATCCATCATCCTGCAGAAAATGACAATGTGTGTCGGAAAAAAGTTTGTTGTCTCTGTGGAAAAAAACACTATACATGTTTGAAGACAGCGTCCATCAAATGTCTGTCTTAGATCACATAGCTAGGTTTTGACCATTCAGTACCTATATCTCAGCGCGTGAACATTCTACAATCGATAAAAGCTGCAGTTGTTGTAATCTTATGTTGATATAGGGAGGAAATACAGAGCCGCTGGTTTTGTGTATGCTGTGCTGTCATGGTTGAACTTATCTAATCAAGGATGCTTCACTTGAGAAGTTAGTTAATATGGTTGGTTGACAATGCTGATGTTATAATGTTAACTGTCGGACAGTCGGATACATAAGGGTTTGAAACAATCTTTCACAGCTGCGAAGCAAAAATGTCTCAAAATGGACGACCAACACCCAGACACCTAGCTCCTCACTCTTCCCCGATTCTGAGATCAATTCGATCGTAATGGCACCTTTGTCGAGAAAGTGTTTGTCTACACTCCTCTATGCTGTTACTTCTTTACGTGTGTGTCATTAGGAATCTTGAAATTGACCTGTAAAACTGCCTCCAACTCTGTGACACACTCGTGCATAGGCCCGGACTCAAGATGTAGAACCAAAATGTGTGCATGTGAAAAAGAATAGATACGGATGAAACTATTTAGACTGAAGCGACATCGAGTGCAGCTGCAAGTCCCATCACGGAAGGTTATTTCTCCTTTCAGGTCACCGTAGTCCTCAATATATGGAATCTCTCCACATATCTACTTCAAAATATTCCTTACTTCCTCGCGTTATACATCCATTTTTTTGCCTAAGAACTGACTCTGCTTTGCTATACACCTATCTTAGGCTGCCCGTTTAACTATGACGTTTACTGTCTGTCAATATATTTCCGACTTGGTAATGAGAAGGATAACGTTGAGGATTACAGTTACAGAGTTTTCAGCCCATGGTGGTCCGGGTTAGAACTGGTCTTCAGAAACCCATGCTTATTGCAAGAGGTATCTAAAGGGATCGGGTTGTCAGGCTCATTGTCTTGTTTGACACATGATGGCAACTGATAGATTGATGATCATGCCGATGACCATTGGAGTGCATGACCAAGACTCGGATATTTATAGACGGCTGAAACAACAAACAAACTGAACATTTTCACTCCAGGAATTGCTCTACCACGAATTCATGATACTGCAGCAGCAACCAACAATATTCATTTTCATCTCCTTTAACACTTTCGAGATGCGCGTTTATAAACGGCTCTCAATTTGGTGAAATACGGACAAACCAAAACTTTACCCCCTGAGTGGCGTAAGGCTAATACCATTGGATCCAAAGCCGTTTCTTCAAGAAATCAAGATAATAGTTCATTGATCACTGCAGAGGACAAAACTATATTTTACAGCTCATTATAAAACAAAAACCGTGAGACAATTCCATCATCTCTTCAGCCTACGGACACATAAAAGTGGCTTCTCGTATCATCCGGTAATTGAACCTCAACATACAGAACTTATCATCGATCTTTTGCCTCTTCAGAGCCAGGTCGTCAACAAGAAGCTCCGATGTTGCAGTGAAGTAGTTCGTGACAAACCATTATTTGTACTTCTCATCCCATATAGTGATTTTAAACCATGTTATGCTCGTGATCTTATACACAAATCCTGGGTGGAATACATGAAAGTGAAGAATTCACATACTGGGTCACACACATACTGGGTCACACACATACTGGGTCACACACATGCTCAAAAGCAAAATCCCATGGTCCCAAGTATGGTGACCTATCTTCCGTTGTTGGCGTTCTATAACACATTTTGATGCTGTTTTGTCCGCATTTGAAAACAACTTCAGAGATAGATGCTAGTTGTTTGCTTCTAAATTACAGTAAGATCCTCGTTGGTTTCGTTGACAGGTGTTATCATTTCCATGTATTTATGGTGGATTTACAGCTTGTTTTAGTCACGATGTGGCTGAAATATCGCCGATGCGACTTTATTTTTTAACTCACTCACTCACTCACTCACTCAAAAGCAAGAGTTATCCTTTTCACTCGTAATTTTGTGAATGAAATTTTCATCCAAAGAAGGTGTGAATTAAAACCGTACTGTGGCTGTGTACTTAGTGATGACCCCACACGAAGGCCGATGGATTCGAACCACGAACCTAATGCAACAGGTTCCAGACAGCAACCTTCAAAGCTCGAACCATACCTGGAAACCGAGAGAAGTTTCTGCGACAATGTTTCGACAACGTCGACGGTATCAATACAAGGACGACAATGATTGTGATTGAGGGGAACTTGAGGACTCCGAGGTGCCGCGACGGGATTTTGCAATTTACCATTTTAGCAACAAAGAGGCGTTTACATACCGTGATGCCACGACTTATCATGGATGAACCACAACCACGTCAAACCGAATTCTAACTCCTCCAGATCCTTCCTCGGATACGGAATGATATTCCTTTGGACGTACTAATAACCTAAATGAGACGCAAGCGCCCGCGCTGCACAAGGTGGCACACTCTTTTCTAACCATGTAAACCTGCTTGTGAATCCCCTGCTGCTGTGGTGAGGTATATATGTACATGTCAGGTGATCGTGTGAATTACTCGTCGTTCCATGAAATAGCCTTTCATGGAGGCAGTAAATTGTGGTTGTTGTTTGTGTGCCCTAATAATTTTGCCATCAGCTGGAATGTATTTCGCTTGTCAATCCACATGCATGCTATGGTCATTTTGCAAAGATGTTGTACTGGCTACATTCAGCTTACATACGAATATTTGCTTAAATCAGACGAACAGTAAGTGACTGAGTTAACATTTATCGTCTCATCTGTAATATTGCCGCCATATCGTGACCAGAACAATAAATTTTATACATAATACTTAATAGTTAATTGTAATATGGCTATATATGGCCAACAACTGAAAGTCGCAATACTAGGGACCATGGGGACTTACAGTACATTTACTTCCTGCATGTGGCGTACCTGGATTTACAGTATCCCTTCAGCCGTTGGTAATTTAGACACATCCAGCCATGAAATACAGTTACACATGTACTACGATTAAAAACAGTGGAAAGTTTTAATGTACTTTGAATGTGTTGGTACCTTCTCAGGAGGACAGAAATTTTACAGTACGTTAATCCCCCTCGAGGATACAGCCTCCTACGTGTGTCTGGTATGACGAAAATTCAACCGTAAAGCATATTTGCTTGACTATGTGAACTTCGAAAATTGCAATTGATGCATATTATTCATCAGTTAATCTTACAAAGTCTGTTTGCTCTGTGGGCAGACACATCGTCGTAAGCTACTTGAAAGAAATTGGTCTGTATCATAAATTACAAATATGGCTGTGTATAAGCAATTGGTGGCTTTTAGACTTGGTGTGATGTTTTTTAACGGGATTATCGAAGGTTCTGTCCAGGAAGATGACGTACCGCAAACCTGTACTTTACGAAACGTAATTCCTATCATGAGGAATGCTTCCATCATGAACCTGTCCTCCTGAGTGGGTATGTAAGTCCCTTAAAATTCAATTTAAATTTACCAGTTGTTTAAAATGTAGTGTTTTTGTCATTTTTATTTGGGCCAATTATAATTTTGACCACAGTCTCCATTGGCTGAATAGTTGATATTTCCAGTTAGGCAGCAAACGTTCTGTAAGTCTAGTTAGTTTTACTGTTTGTCGATAGACATTTAAAACCGATTAGCTAGTTTTCATCGCTATATGGCTGTAATATTGCCGATGAGATGTAACATTTTAAATCGTTTACTTGCTCTTTTTATTATCAACCAGAATATTAACATCCCGTCGCAGAACGTATGTTGCTTTATATTGGGTGGTATTGCGTCCAACCACCAGTACCTCAACTAATGATGTAAACAATATTCGGGTACCTTGGAGTCTAAGCGAGATTGCCCAACTGTGAGTGATGGTAGTTTATTACCTGTGGTGTTTGAGTTACATTAAGCGTTTACTCTCTCACAATCAAGGAATAGGTAAAAGTCTTGGAGCTTCGCTTCCATTCTCGGGAGTGCATTGGCGATTTGTGAAGCTCGATCATTATTACTCTTAAAAAAGAAAATGTCGACATCTTGAAATGGATTCGATATGTTGTCACAGATGGAAGTGTTTTGTCCACTGGCCTATCTTCGTATGGTGTGGAGTGGGGTTCCCTATATAACTGAGTATAACACAAATGTATAGCTGGATGAACGGCGTAATAAAAAATCATGTATACTTGTAAAAGTGATAAAGAGGTCGTCAGCATGATTCGTACATGTTACTGCAGTGCATATGTATGTCCATAAGCTGTCTTAAATTTGACGGATGCTTTCATAACCAATATCTGGTAACATCATGGCACGATAATGCCTATATCTATCACACATGCATGTTACGCACTATCAAATTATTATTAGCAAAGTGTGGCCATACATGTACCATGTCTCGCCAGGACACCAGGGACAAACATAAGCAAAGGCAACTGATTGATATATCAATTTCTTTTAATGTAGTTATTATACCAAGAATTTCAGCACTACCGGCGCGTGAAACGATCATGGTATGTTTACAATAAAATAAACTGATCCCGGTGAAGAGACATTCATGCGTGTGTTTTGTATGAACATTGTTTCTATTTCTGTTGCCATAAGCTTCAACTACTCCATCCTGCGTGTGTTAACATTGCATTATCCAATTCAAAGTACATAAGGGTGATACTGAAAATGAATTCTGTAAGATGACTTCAGGCATACTTGTAAGCTTACAGAACACGATAACTGTAGCAACGCCAATCATAATTTTCAAGAATTACGCTTCTGTGAAAACGTGCGTACATGAGTGTTCAAAGCAGATTGTTTTGATGGACAAACACGTTCGTTAAGTTCACAAAGTGAACATACTTTTCCACTATAACTTCATCAGTTTTAGAAGCTTCTGTATAAGAACCATGACAGAAACAATATGAGTAGACGGAAAGCCCTTGAAAAATGTCTTCTTGAGCCTCTTACAAGATTCAATAGCTACCATTTTATACACATTTGGATTTGCAATTGGATAGCACCAGCTTAGTACACCACCCGTTCACTTTCAGAACTTTCTTTCAAAATAAATGTTTTGCATCATTGGTTGTTTTAACCTACAAAAATGGTTTGGGGGATTATGCAGACAGCACGACCCCAGCTGCAACTTGAGCCAATGCATTGTTTTGAGGCATCCTTTGAACACACCTCTGCCGCGGAGTACATTCAAATAACTGTCGTCAGAAAATACCACACTCAGAATCTCAAAGTCGTGATCCTTTGAAGGGTACACACAAATTACTAAGGGTGTCATGGCCAAGGATATAACGTGATCGCATTTAAGTCAAAGTGTTTCCTGACAAGTATTTACTGTCACTGAAAGTTCAGTGATGGGCTCATTTTCCTATAGTGCTCCCAGGTTTCAGAGAGGTTGATGAAGGGATGGTTTATTGTCTGACGTTGAGTTCGACGGACTACTCTGGACTTCTCCAGATGTAACTAATTTCCCTCCTGTGGTTGAAAATGCTAAACACTCTGTGTATCCATTGACACCATGAGACCAGATGAGGTTGCTGTAATACAGCGAATAACCATTAATTCACGTAAACGTTCAGAAGCACACTATACTCGATGCAAGGTAATCCTGATGGGTTGCAAGGTTTTTTTTTCTTGATATCCATTGTTTGTTCAGAGTGCCTATATTGGTCACCTTTTTATATAACAAAATGTGTTTCTTTCGCCTCTGTATGTGTTGATGTCCCCAACAGCCTTAAATGAATGGACTCCGTTTCACGAGTGAGTTCAAATTTATACTATCCTAAAAAGAAACGCATAGGCGATATGTATCTTGAAACACCTACTAATTACCAACTGTGTTCAAACAGTCTTCAAAATATGTCACAAACGTGTTGGTAACATGATTTTACATAACCCAAATGCATTAGTGAAAGATCAATTTTACCTGAAAATGTTGATTTTGATGGGATTTCTTACAAGGATTAGAAAGGCATCGGTACAACGCTACAGAAATCCATTTCCATTGGAAATCGTGAAGAAAAAATGCATTTACTGCCTGGCAATGAATACCCAAATTACTTTCAGAAATTGTTTTGTAGGAATTTCAAGGTCAAATCACTACGTCACGTCTTGACACGGAATTTCGCCTTTGAAAGAATACGTGCTGAAGATTACCAATCTTCTGTTGGCAGAATGTTAATCTGAGCAAGATATCATGGCTTGCAGCTTGTTACAACCAAATAGATGTAACAAATGACTGTCCCCGTACAGCTAGACTTGAGTTACCACTGCAGCCCGTGCTCAGTACATACGGGTAATGCTGTTGCGTGATCCTACTGCCACGGGTTAGAGCACTGCAGTCAGAGTGTCTGGACCTCAGCGGACATCCGGTCAAACTGTACAAAACAGGTTGAAGGAGATTGGTCTGAGAGCCAGGAATCCCGACGTCGTGGTCGTCACCATCGCGCTTAACGTCTCCGTTTTCTAACAGTATCCACTTGGTTGTATAGTCATTACCTTCCCCTAGACTGGTGTAAAATTTCATGCTCTAAAGTATGTTTGTGGACCAGTTATACAAAATTTCGCTACATATTTCTCGTCTATGCGTTTCTTTTTCGGATAGTATCTACTCAATCGAGAATACTTCAAGCATATTGTAACTAAAACGTTGTAAGTTCAGGATAAATGCAGTTGAAATATAAAACACATTTCGGCAACAACTAAAATCTCACAGAAATGTGATTTAAAACTAAAATTAAATTGCCATCAGAACAATACAATATACAAATTAAGTGTATATTTCCATACTGTAGACCGTGGGTACTTACAGTACATTTGTATGTATGCAGACTTGCTCGTCCGTTTATCGAAATTCGAAACTTTGAAAACGACTGAAATCAAGAGAAATGTTTGACTTGACTTCATACCTTCGTCAGTTAGAATGTTTATCAGTTGCAAAGCCAGCAAAGAAATCTGGGGAATTTGCGATTTAATATTTTACCTAAAAACAAACCCACTCTAACTGTAACTTACCGCAAGTGTAGATACTTTAATTACCGATATCCAGCTTGCCTAATGTCATGTTTGTCATTTCACTATGCAGTGCACGTTAAAGATGACATGCGTAATGGCACTAACAGAGCACACCTACCGCGTGAACTCACGTAAATGTGGAATCAAGAGTTGTCGATTACCAAGGTTAATGACAGGGTTACGACATTTGTCTCTATTTACATTTATCTTTGTATGGCAGGGAGGAGCGGAAGCGGGTTTATCGGGGTTTATTAAGTAAGTAAGAAAAATAAGCTGAGCTATTAGTGGCATTACCTCTTAATGCACTGGAACAGATAAACTTTGAACTTACACTCTGGTGCCTATCATTACGTTGATTCAATGTTAAGAGATAGCCAGACCTATTTCTGATTACACAGTCATTGATACTAATCAGTGTTAAAAATCCCTTAATCATGGTATATCAGAATTTACAAAATCTCACTGAGTTAGTAATGGTTATAAGTGACAGTAATGGTTCCCGTCTGTATTATGAGTGAGTGAGTAAGTGAGTTTGGTATTAGGCCACCCTTGGCAATATTCCAGCACTATGACATCAGAAATGGGCTTCACACATTCTGCCTACGTGGGGAATTGAACCCGGGCCCTCGTCATGACGAACGAACCCTTTACCCATCATGATAACAGCCGCCCTCTCTGCATTGATTTATGAGCGTGCAATTTATACACCTATATGTGTGAACACATCTAAATTAATACATGTGAACAGGTGGCACATGTGGGTGCATCTGTAAGAAACATGACGAACCAAATCGTTCGCGTCCGCCATTAACCTATCACAACTGGAGCTGTTTTCATATACACTTTTACAAAAATAAGTGATTCGGTATATAACTGTAGAGACTGGCGGGTTGTGTCATGGGCCAATCTGGAGACTTAATTACGCCTCACATTGACTGAAATTTGGCCGAACCAGTTTTACCTTTAATTTGGTAGATCGCTAGGTTTGTTGATCACATTTGTTGGAGTATAACACCCATGTAAACTTTCAGCTTTGAAATTCGGTCCTCATTTGCAGTCGGTTGTGAGTGGGAAAAGAGATACAGAACTATTTTGCTTCGATATGACTTCCAAACGCCATGATTCAAAATGGAGTTGCATAGATTTCTCGTCTGACGAGACTACGCCCATTTAATCTGAGTATTAGACACGTTTCGTATTTTTTTAGCTTGTGGCAAAGGATCGATTAAACTGAATCCACTGACAATCTCCATCGTTGCAGCCATCCCACTGAGAGGTTCCAGAGATCACTCAGGTTCGACCCAGTTTTCTGTGCGTAGAATGTGCATGGAAAGAGCAATCCATCAGCCTGCTCACAGTGTCAAAGTGTGTCAACATCAAGGTTGTTGTCTCGGTGCATACAACACAAGCACTAAAAGATTTGAATATACAATGCAATATTGAAAGCGGTCAAATGTGAGGTGTTATAACTGGGATTACACCTTCTCAGTAAAGTGTAGATTCTTGCAGTTTTGAGTCCCATCCTGAATTCGGACCCATACCATCAGAGTTATGCACCTACTGGCCAATATCTAGAAGTCGTGCCAATTAACTCTGGGTTGTTGAGACAAACATTCATGAAGGTCATGTACTTTCATGATGGACAGTAAGTATGTGATTCTGCAGTTATGGGTGTGCACGTTCCTCACTGGACTGACAGTGCATGATTTGCGAGAACTCACCCAAGTAAATGGACATCAACCATGGTTCTGTTTCGGTTGTCGTTAGCTTCATGTACTCCCATCCTCTACGATTCTCCGTTATTAACTTCCACCTGCAAACTGGGGATCCTACAACCAAATTTCTTCAAATGACTTCAGGCATACTGGGAATATTACGTAATACAAATACATAACAACGCGTATGACGGGCACAATGTCAAACTGATGCAATTTCATAGTCACATCACATTACGCCACTCGAACCATTCAATCCTTTTACGCATCTCAGGAAACATGTGCGCTTGAGAACTGGAAGCAGATTATTTTTGTGGAACAAACAGGTTGGTTTCCCCAAATGGACCTCCTTCTGTCGAGATTATGTGATCGCCTTTTAAGCCTCTGTAGTAACGCTAGGTTGAAATTACTATAAGTAGATTTAGATTTTCTTTCTCGAACGTTCTTGAAAGCGACGAGGAATAGCTTCCTGGATGTAAATGTTATTTACACAATGTTCCAATCTTCTACATATTCACTCAAAAAATATCATTTTTTGCATTCCGAGATTGCATTTCAGCCGTGATCAAAAGGGAAGTCCAATGTCAATTACAGCACAGAGATCATCATGTGACATTGGTTTTCTATTAATGTTAATTTCGCTGATCGTAGATTTAACAGTTAGCGACAATAAAATGGCAGTTGTAATGTCTTTTGCAATTGCCTGGATAACCGAAAGTCCACTTTTGAACTTTCCTTCTGTATGTGTCCTCTCAACATTGGATTCCGGGGTAGTCGTCAGCAACCTATGCTTGTCATAAAAGGCGACTTTGCTTGTCGTAAGAGGCGACTATCGGGTAGTCACTCGCTGACATGTTTGACTCATGTCATCGCTTCCCATTTGCACAGATCGATGCTCATGCTGTTGATCACTGGATTGTCTGGTCCAAACTCGATTACTTACAGACCGTCGAGATATGGCTGGAATATTTCTGAGTGCGACGTAAAACCCAAATCGGTCACACACTCACTGAACATTGAGTGAGTTTAGTTTTACGCCGCACTCAGGAATATTCAAGCTATATGGCGACGGTCTGTAAATAACCGATGCTTATTCCAACCCGGATTTTCACGAGTCTCTGATCATTGGTTGTATGAGGCAAACATGTCTTTTTGTCAGTCAACCCTGTCAAATCCGCATTAATGTCCCGAAATGCAGTCAAACCTCAAATGTCACTGTGCGACATGACAGATTTCATTCTGATGTCGAATAATGACGTAACGTCTCTGTTGGGACCAAAAATGAGATGTTGGAGATTACGATACTTATATTTCCCAAACAAATGGTTCACAAAATACACAGTTTTGTGATAGATTGCTGCAGGAAACGCGCTCGCGCGCATGTGTGTGTGTGTGTTTAGTCACGCATGACTTTAAAAAAGGACCGGTCCTACCGAAAGAACCTCATGTGAGGAGCTGACTAAACCGAGAACAAGCTGAAGGAGTGTGTGTTGTGACAATCTGCACTTCATCGTGTTTGTCTTGTGTCCAGCTCGAGAAGAAAACCACCAGTGAGTACAATCGATGAATCCTCGATCTGTAAGCGCTGGAAGAGACACGAGACTATTACCTCCGGACAAGTCCTAGTATTTCCACGGTGTATTTCATGTAGGTTCTGGTTGTGGTATTAACCTGTTTCAATCGGAACGTGCTTTGGGCAACAAGTGGTCATAGGTATATTCACGTGCATTTTGATATTTTTTTCTGTTTCGAAAATGATTATCATCTTTTACACTCCATAGAATATGTTTCTTCACCCTTTAGCTTTGGTCATGTGTCGGGGTACGTTAATTACAGCTGTAAGCAACTACGTGTTTTACCCTCATGTACGAATCTCTTTCAGGAGTGAGTTGCGTTAATATTTAACGTCTCGGACATATCGTGACGAACACAATTAAATACATTTTGAAGAATACAACCTGTCGACGACGAACAGTAAAAACACAAGGATATCACAGATATGAATATAAAACTAACATGGAGACAATACAATATAAAACACAGGTTACAGGTCCCCAAGAACTGTGAGTAGGTATGAAGGCATACTTTGAAGCTTGATTACTGAGTAGTGCTTGACGCGACGGTCGGTCATACAATAGCTGCATCGTGACAGGCTGCAAATATAGCCCTCCAAATACTGATATTAGTTTGAACTTTCCACGCTAGCTGTAAACCTAATTGCGATATTCTAGCTCTTTTTGTGGACAAGTTTCTGTAATATATATATTCCATTTCAGTTTTAAATGTTCTCGTCACGACATAGCTGAAATATTGCCTATGTGACGTTAAATATTAACTCACTCACTCAATCTCCGTAAGGAAATGTATTAAATAAGAAAATGTATTACCGGCCACTTCATCGAAACAGTCCATTTCTTTCCCACTATAGCCTGAATGTCAGACACTTGGAGTAGGATTGAGGTAAAGGGGGTACTGTTGTGACCCAGATTTCCAAAAGAAATTAGAGGAAAGAAGTAGGTTAACTGTAGTAACAACTTCTCACTGTCCTCACTAATGTATATGATAGTATCTTAACGACAGCTATTTGCAGTCAAAAGACCAAATAATTCATTTTATACTGAGCTATCGCATTCAATCAAGATAAAAGTGCGGGTTTTGCACATGAACCTAATATACGGTTGAGAACAATGGTGACCGCTTGAGATCAGGTGATAGTGCACAAGACTAAGATAGTACATACACAATACCACATTCTCTGATAGCTTTTAAAGAGGAAAAAACGACAGAATTGATTCTGCATACCTATTCCTATGTTCATGCGTAGCATTGTTTGTACATGTCAGCATACAGGATTCATAACATGTATGTATTGACAAGAGTGTCACTATGTCAATGTTACTAGCATGATCTCGCGTCAGATTTTCCGAATGCAAACTCGAAGTATTAATCGCAAGTCGCTATTCGGGAAGACGTAAATACCCAGTATGATCCAGATCTAAACCCCTTGTTACTGCGTAAGTAGGGTAATCACGGCTGCATTCCATGACATTAGAACCTCTTTCAATCGTAGTGTTTGACTTGCCTTCACGCTCTCAATGCATTATTAGTGCAATTTTTGTCATTTGAACAGCGATGTTGATAATCCAATCTAACATCCGACATCAATACTTCTGTGATCGATCAATCGATACATTTTCTTATTTTTTAACTAAAACAGAACATCTGGGCCAGCAACAAACACAGCAACCAGCCGGTTACCGCGTAGCCTCAACATTTACGACATTCTAAAAGAAAACATTAAAGTGGATCTATACATTTTTAATAAAACTTAATTTTTAATACATTTTAAGGGCATTCAACCGTTTTTCTACAAGGGCAGATGTAAGATTCTGCAGGAAGGCACATATCAGATGCAATGTAGAGTAAATGTAACGTATGACACTTTGAATAAAAATACAACAAAAATCCCCAAAAACTTTAAACGCAAAACGACACCTACAGCGATAAACGAAAAGCAAAAAGCATTAAAACTGAAATTGGAGTAGTAGATTAGCAGGGTTTGAAGAAAGGGTTACGACATTGGTCTCCCCTTGCGAAGTACATTAGTCTGTGTCGGTATACGGCAGGGAGAGCGGAAGTGGGTTCATCAGGGGGTAAGTATGTAGGAAGGGCAAGCCGAGATATTAGTGTCATTGCCGTAAAACGCGCAGGGACAGATAAACTCTTCACACAAACTTAAGTGCGTATCATTACCGTGATCCACTTAGTGATGTAATATTCGCCCTGTCACCAGTACGACGACATATATATATATATATATATATATATATATATATATATATATATATAGACTGACGTAATTTACCTAATTACTTGTTTCTAAGATGTTATCGGTGTTGGCAAGGTGTGTTACTCCTTATCTCGATAGCACAGATTCTTATTTAATTAATTTATTGCAAGTGCACTCAGTAGTGGCATTAGATGGTTTACGGTACCTCTTGGTGGTATATATACATACATGTACTTAGTTACAAGGTCTAAGCCTTGATGCCATTAATTATGTGCAATCCTTACTTTTGTTTGTGCGATATCCTCTCGTTTCGATGTATGTTTGTAAAATCAAGATTCAATAGGGGCAACATGTTGAGTGAGAGTAAAAACATTTCACTTGCGAATACTGATACCACGTATTTCCACTTCAGGCCGACATAAGCAAAATTTGAGGATCATTCCGTATTAACGTTAGTCATGCTCCTGAGATGATGAGACGAAACGACCGAAAGGAATGTCTGCTCAGGCAGAGTAGCATGATCTACATTGACAGTCAGCCGTCACATTACGGGACTATTACTGAGTGCGCCTTTAAACAACAGTGGGAACGTAAACCGATGTGTTTACCTTCGCCATTACCACATGATGGCTTTATGTTATTTCGCTACACATAAAATGATCTCCTAATTATATCCTAAAGTAAAAACAAAAACACAAAAAACATTGGAATCGCATGATCCTCTACATTTTTGGAACAGTATGTGTTGACTGCATCTTGACATTCGCAGATCACATGCATGAACCAAAGCCTATTTCCCTCAACCGTCACTAATTAAACTTGATTAATTACACGTGTGGGGCAGCCCTTCTGATACATAGATGATTAAAACACGTTTAAAAAGCCCCGGTGCTAAACGTGAATGGCAGACCAGATGATTACAGCAATTTTATCCAAGCCACTGAGTCTTTGCACTGTATTGAGCCCGCAGCGAGAGGACAGAGTTCAGGGTACGTTAATCAGATCGGGGTTTTGCGGGATCCCTTGGTTCTTGGCATTGAAAAATGTGGCAATTATTGACCAACAAACATATTAATGTGTCGGAAAGTGTGACTCGTAAATGAAAAGCCAACTAATAACGACAGATTCTTGATTACACCACAAATACGCATCAGAACGAAGACGGCCACTCGTGAAAGCTGTATATACATCTTCAGAGGTTCATGGTGTCTGCACCATCGTTGCGTCAGTTTCATATATCTCATTAGTTGGTTAGCTTGAAAACTGCACTTTAAGCTGTACAACCTGGAGACCGTTACTGGAATGTTGCAGCAGGTGCACTACATACATGATGCGGCCATCTGGTTTATTTCAAGTCTTTCCAATCTGGATCCAGTTTTGAATTACCTTAATCACTGATGCCTATATGAAGAAACTTGCCGTCTAACATAACAAGCCTGGAACATCGCATCTGAACAAAATGTATTTTTTGCGAGTTTGACATCAAGGCTTTTTACTTCTTCTTAAAATGTCGACACAGTCACAACAACGCGGCTTTACAAACCATAACATGTTTGTCTGCAGATACTGATAGACATACGTACAAACACACCTGCATTATGTGCTGTTATGTTCATAACATCTGTATAATAACAAAGTTATCTTCAGATCTGTACTCTATCTATGATACTCTAGACAGATTACCGTCGACATATATTTAACTAAATGAATTTCATCATGAAATTATCTCATTTTCAAATATGGTTGAAAACTTGTGACAACATATCTTAACTTACTCACTAAGTCATTTAAAGGTGCATTAATCTTAAAAGTACGCTAAATCAAACATTACCTCACACAACTAAGACCGAGAACCAGTGGGCGAAACACAATAAAATAATATGGACTTACAGATACGCGAACCACTGAAAACCAACTTAAAATGTAATGTATTCCCTTGTAAAAACAAATTAAAGAAAGACACCAATGCAATTTAAGCTCAATTTAAACTGGATTTAGATTAAGGGATCTGGTGGTCAGGCTGACGTGGTTGTCACTTAATCGTATCGCAGTTCTGTCATTTCCAGATTGCCGTAATAGACTTGGATGAATGATGAGTACGGCGTCAAACAAGCAAAGACGAGGAGTAACATAGAAAGACCGTTTACTCTTCTTCGTGGTGACGCCGATAAACGACTACGATTTGTGCTATAGATAGAATATATTTTTGTCTCTACTTCATGGAAAAGTCCTGTCTTTAATATAAAATTCCAACAATATTTGTTTAGAAAAGCAAGTTCACAAGTTTGTTTCACAACATCGATTGTGCCCATCGAAAATTTGATGTGTTGCGTTCTGACGATGACAAAACCTCTTTACTGGGTTCGACTCATGTATTGTACTAATACATAGTACTCCCTGGTATAACACTATTTGTATTTGCATAAGCCGTTGTCAAGCAATTGTTCCACATTTCGGTGTCCATTCATGTTGATGTGGATTTTTAAAAACCTGACCCATGTATATCCAAAATATAAGTGTGTGTACATGTGTGCTTGTCCTTGATGCCAACACGGGTGAAAAGGTAAATATTTTATAGGCGCTTATGACACTAGTAAATATGCACTCGTAAAATCATTTTATCTGTATGGTCTCTGAATAGAAGGATTATCATCGGAGATGGGTCTCTGCTGCAGATGATAGAGCACGAACGGATAATGGTAGCAAAGATGTGGTTGCCGTATGATTTTACTTAATCATGCTGTAACTAAACAATTGACTGACCTGTTCAGATTTACAACAAAGTATTTACTGTATTGAGGAACGATTCATACTGGGCCAGCGTTCGTCCAAGACTGTAAATCAGTACATACATGACGCAGAAGTCGTGCATCTAATCGGGAAAATGTGACCCAGTGATGGACTGATATTTCATGGAATATCAAGATACAAACTTGTGGGTTTAAATGGGGCATAAGTACATTACATATCGCAGCCATAAACCCTGGGATGTTCACTGCTAAACAGGAGGAATATTTATTCTAACTGCAAAAATAAAGGTAATAATTCACCTGCTCCTGAGTTAATAATATTCTTGCTGGTTGGGAGATAGAGTCGCGATTCGGGAGGGAATATTACCATGCAAAGTAACTTCATCAATGACGGATTGTAATACTCTGTAGAAGCGCGCATGTGCATCACACGTCTTCACAGTCAGTTGGTTAGTTGGTAAAACTGTAAGTGGAATGCTTGACTTAACCATCGATAGCAGGTAAACAATACAATAGGCAAGAGGACTGCGACCCAATAGACACCAGTTGTTCTTTCATTTCATTATCAACGCACGGTGATTTGGTAATGATGTGTAACTGTAATTTCATGTATATCATTTCTCTGATACCCTTCAACAATCTTCATAGAGCCCTCTTCCCTTGATTTATCTGCTTGAACTTGCAATTCAAAGAGACATCACATGTTTTATTGTGTCGTCTGTGCACGGAAATTGAGAGATTAAACAATATCCACGAGGTTATAAATATGACAAGACGACTTGCGATATCCAATGTATTCTATGTGGAATATGGTATTCCGCAACTACAACATTTTAGATTTAGCCTTGAAGCGTTCTAGTGCAGACAGGAACAAATGAATACATCGGAACGTTTTATGGTGAACATGTGGAGCACATTTTCACATCTCACGCATAAGTGACAAGTATGGTTCGTTGGTATTTTCGTATGTTCATATTGACAATAATGTCAGGCAAATAATCGTCTTAAAATCCCTTGTGTTTGTTTCAGGTGCTGGTTATGTTCTACTTTTCGCCATTACATGCACGCGTCGATTTCCAGTTTGAGACAATAACTGAACTTGAATATATATGCGCAAAAGAATATTACCGTGAATTAAACAAACAGAACAGGAATCTGATACATATTAATACAACTTAGTGAGTGACTTTGATTTTTCGCTGCACTCAGCAATATTCCAGCTGTATGTCGGTATTAAGACAAGACACTGCAAAACAGTTACAACGGCATCACACAGTTGCGTTGTAGTACAGCACTGAATGACAACGCAAGTACAACGCCAGAATTAATTCCAATAGAAATAATTATGGTGTCCGATGATGGGAACAGCCTGACCCTAAATGTGTTCAAGCTTAAAAAAAACCTAGGAAGGATGTCCAGATTTGACGAAACCACTTGACTTGATGTAATGTGAGGTGATAGATTACAAAACAAGTAATAAATGAAAGAGGCTGGAATAGTGATCATGCATAAACCATCGTCATTTCGTAAGTTTTTGTTATCTTGATCGTAATTTGAGTCGTGCTATTTCGTAATATTTTCCTCATTTCATTGATGCCATGTTTTAAGTATATCCAGAACACCGCAATTTAAAAGTGTATTTTGACTTCAAACCATTACATCAGCACGTGCCATGTACGCAATTCCCAATTTGGGCCATGTAGACTTAGGGTGCCCATTTAGCAATACTTTACTGGTTTTGCTTTGGCCATGTTTCACATTACAGAATCGCCAATGTGTCTCTCGAGAATTTTTATCCGTTTCCGTGATTGGACTTATTTACAGACGAGGAAATCGATCCTCGTTTGTTTCCAGCAAAGCTGATTTCGGCGTCAGTGAGTTCGATCCTTAAAATCATATCTGTTTGAGATCCGTGGATGTAGGCCATGATTTACTGTTTCTTACTGCTCGTCCATTTGACGCGTTTCTTATTCCCACCATATGTAGATAAGTAATAATGTGTTAATGTTGTTCCTTTCCTAGTATGGTGCCTTCAGTTGTTCGCAATCTATAGCCCATATTGTATTGTCCTCTCTAGTTAAACTGTTTTAGATATAATTTCTAGTTTTAACTGGACACCTTCAGTTGTTGGTGATCTATAGCCCGTGTACTATATTGTATAGTCTTATTTAATTACTAGATTGTTCAACTTCCCCATGCTAGTTTCATACCTGTACATGTGATGCCCTAGTATTTTTACTGTCTGTCGTGACAGGTTTTATTCTTCAAAACGTTTTAATTTTTATCACGTAAATTGATTTCGTCACGTCACTGCTGTAATATTGCCGATTTGACGTTAACCTTTAACTCACTCACTCACTCACTGGATACCAGTGATATACTAGCGGTTTTCATATGCATATTCTTCGTCAACAGGGTTTTAGTTTCTAATTTTCATGATATACAGTGTAATCATTAATTGTTCTCGTCACCATATGGCTGTAATATTGGCGATGTGACAATTACTGTTAACTCACTAAAGTTGTTCCTTGGAGTAAAAAAAAAAATTAACCCCTTCCTAAAATCATAGAAGCATGACTTTAATTTTAGCAATGATCACTTATACCTATGGAAAGGACTATATTCATTGTATATTAGTAGGTCCATCGTAAAAATGTCTTCGTATGACAACTAAAGCGTTCATTTTCAAGCAAAAGAGGTACCAGTACGACCAAAAGAGGTACCACAACAGAAAACGTTTAATTGTACGTCTATGGCAATCTGTGTTCACGTAAATATGTACTGCTATTAACTAATTGCCCCCTTAGAGACGGGACCCAGTCTATGAATATGTGGTCTTCCAGCATACAAATGTCCATTGTGTCCATTGTGTTTTGCCAGTCCACACACCTCAGTGCTGATAAGCTTGTTCCATCCACTGAGGATGTAATCAGGAATACACTTCATTAATTAACCATGATTCTCGTGAATGACTGTGTCTGTGAATGAACTAACATATACCAACTGCTGGAAAAGAAAATGTTGGAACATAACTACATATGACATGTTCTAGTGTTATACAGGAAGTGGTCTTTGCGTAAAAGGAGATGATTTCTGTATCGATCAAGGACGCGACTGGTACTGGCAATTTGAATTGATTTATTTCTGTGGTACCATTTTTTGCAACCTTGTCCATCAAGACATGCCTATTGTATCATACTACAACCTATTTTGTCTAACAAAAAATATGGCGTGTGGCTTCGACATCGGAAGGCAATTTCCATTTTCCATCCCGACCTTGCAATGGTGACCGAGACCTTGTGCGATTAATCTCCTTGCTCTATTCCTTTTTGTGTCACTGAGCTAGTTGACGTGTAATGTTACACCATGTATAATCAAAAGGTGTGATCGTTATATAAAACGGGGTCTACTGTATTATTATTTGCAGTTTTGCAGTTAGATTGGAATCGGTGACATGATATTTATACCGTTCAAATAAATGTTATCTTGTTCATTTTCTAACCCTTAAGGAATAAGCACCGAAACGAGAGAGACATTAAGAAATCATTTGATTTCAAAATAGCATAATTATTAGTTTGCAGTCTGTTGAACCAACACGTGTCATATGCATATAGTGTGCATTTAATTAACACTGTTTGCGTAAAGTGTTGGACAATTATATGTCAGTTTCTGAGAAAACACCTATCTATTACAGCTGTGAATAATACTTTCTTCTCGAACCTAACTATCCAACAACAAACTGCCTATGTAAGTGGTTTATGTTCCCGCTCAGATACACACTAAAATTCCCATAATTACTTGCTTTCATAACAACGCTAATTATATTTGCTGGCGAAATTAGATCGTTCAAAGGCCTATCAAATATACACAAACGAAGGGCGTACATCCCTAGGGAAACATCACTCAAAGGCTTAAGTACCCAAGTAGCGCTGGAGACCGACCTGGGATTTGTGAAAAGAAATACCTTTTCTTCATTTAGGCTGTCGTCACTTAATATGCCCCTTTAGCAGCATCCAACTGGTTTTGCTTTGGTTGGGTTTCACCTCCCAGAATCGTCAAAGTGTCTCTCGAGACTTTATCCGTTTTCCGTGATTACATTTATTTGCAGTTAATCGTAGGCGAGGCATTCGATCCTCGTTTGTTCCAGCAACGCTGATTGAAGCGTTGGTGAGTGTGTTCCTTCCAATCATATCTATTTGACATTCCTGAATGCCGCTTCATGCACGAAAAACATGTTTTTTGTCTCTTATTGCTCGTCTCTGATCCATGCTTTAAAGCTTCTCATACATATACGGATTAGTGATGATGCCATAATATTGTCGCTGGGAATAATTAAAACACTTTATCTCTATTCTAAAGTCACGGATGCAGTTAGAAGTGACTTATTTTCCCAGAGTCCTTTCATGGCTTAAGAGTTTGTTTAAAGAAATAAGCAGTTAACAGTGGGTATGTAATGACTAAAGTGAAAAATACAATATTCTTTCTCAAACAGAAGATGTCCGCCATTAACGCGCGGATCCAAAACCCTACCCCAAAACATCCACAATATCTGAAGGAGTTGCTGATAATCAAAGAAGATGAATACGAATTATGAAAACTGGCCACGAAAGACAAGCTGAACGTAACATCACAATCGGTCGGCAGCTGATAAGCGAGACGGCCTCGGTTGTCGACCGATTTTTCTATGTATCACCAAGCACCATTAAACTATATTTGGGCCGTTATAGTAATCTGGGTCATCTCGTGATCTTCCAATATCTTGTTTGAAACGTGTACTGAGTACAGACAGACGTCGTGGGGAGCCGTGAGCTCGAAACTGCATATAGGACGTGCCATGATTTAGGGTGAAGAAGTGTGGGCTGCTGCCATCTTCCTACACGTTTTGCTGCACGTCCTTGTCATTATGCAAAAAGCAAATGTTAGCTTTCAGCAGGAAAACGCACGACCACACAACTGAAGACTAACATCCGGGTACTCAAAAGGTCTCCAGATCTAAACCCCATTAATCATTCACGGGATGAACGTGATCTTCTGGAATCAAGTCAGCAGCATCCACAGAACGTCTAACTGTTAACACAAACACTGCAAGACGAGTGAGCATAAATTCCCTAGACCACAATTCGTAGTCTGACTGGTGCCATGCCGCGACAATGCCTGTCGGTTCTGGACTCTCATGGGGCCATACGAGATATTAGTAACAGATGACCTTCACCTTGACACTCGATTGTTCGTGTATGCCGCGATAACTGACTTGTGCAACATGACCTGTTGACTATTTATGTATTATAAAACATGCCTTTTAACAAGAAGTTTTCGTTTCTTAAATCTTGCAGAGTATATGCTACAACCATACTGAGATTGTGCTTTCTTCCTAACTATATGTTTGTTCTTCGTGTTTTCACTGTAGTGCAATGGGCTATGTGTACAAGTGAAGGCAGAACCCATTATATAAATCCATAAAAGTTGAACATACACAGTACACCGACTGATGGTCAGCTGCATTTTGTCGGTCGACACACTAATGGTCTCCGCGATGTGTAAATGCTTCATCCATCCACTGTCGATGCGATCAGGAATAAACTTAATTAATTAACCATGACGCTCGTCTGGGTTTGTGGGTGAATGATTATCAAGACTGTCTGTGAATGACCTCAAAATACGGACATTGGGAACACAAAATGCCAGAGCAGAGAACGCGCTACATACAAATAGTTTTAGTATCGATCAAAGATGCGACTTTTAATGGTTATGTGAACTGCGTTTTTACTGATAAACTATTTTTAAACACATGTGTGCCCACCATAAGATACGTATTCTCCCATATGATACTCGCTATCTGACTATTAGAATGCCGCGTCAGTGATGTTACAGGTTGTTTGGGGACTTTCAAGCTTAGGTAGTGTTATGGTGTGTTTTCCATCACTACCAAATACTTGTCCGGAAGATGCAACATAAGTCATATTTGGGATTTCACTTTCTCAGGAAAGTACAAATTCTAAACTGATGGGTTAAAAAAAATTATACCAACATTTGAATCATGAAATACGACACATAAAACTATGTTGACATGAAACATTAGGTCGGATTCATAGAGAATTTATTTGCCAACATTTTAATGGAAGTTACACATCAAAATGACATAAACTGTACTGATAGGAACACAAGTTATGGCACTGGGGTAAAATGTCAACTTTCAAACTCAAACTTTCCGAATATCACTTCAGAAAAGGGAAGATTTGTCCTCGTTAAAGCGTCAATAACGTCTGTGCCCCCGATTGGCATCAATGCACGCTTGAACACGTCAACGAACAGAGTTGATGAGACGTCTGATGACGTGATTCGGTACGGCTTGCCATTCCTCTTCCAGTGCCTGTATCACGGTGTCTCTGCTTGATGGAGGTGGATGTCTGGCCCTTATTTGCCGGTGAAGATGGTCCCAAAGGTGTTCAATGGGCGACAGGTCTGGTGATCTGACAGGCCACGGCAAGGTGTTGACGTTGTTTGCCGCTAGAAAGTCTCTTGTAACCCTGGCTGTATGGGGACGAGCGTTGTCGTGTTGGAACAGCACTCGTCGGTTCTGTTGGAGGTAGGGAATGACAACAGGGCGAAGCACGTCGATGTACCCCTGGGCATTGAGGTTTCGTTCAAATACGACAAGGTCTGCTGTGTGGTCACTGCATATTCCGCCCCAAACCATCACGCTTCCACCCCCGAATGGTACCGTCTCCTGGATACAACATTGCGCCGTCCGTTCCCCCCTTCGGCGATATTCACGGATTCTCCCGTCAGCTCGATACAACTGGAACCTGCTCTCGTCCGTGAACAGTATCCTTTGCCAGTTCCGGTTCTGCCAATGTTGTAATCTCCTTGACCATTGGAGACGGTTACGTCGATCTTGACGGGTCAGGGTCATTCCACGGAAGGGCCTGTAGGCTCGAATACCATGTCGTCGGAGACGTCGGGAAACAGTTCTCCTGCTGACAACATGGTGAAGAGCTGTTGCTGCCGTCGACGTCACCGTCACGAAACGATTACGAAGATGAATGGTCCGCAGATACGAGGTCTACCGCTCCTTGGCCTGTCCGCGGTCGTGCCTGTTTGTCGTAATCGTGTTTGCAGCCTGGGTATTGTTGTACGGGTGCAGTTGAAAATTCTTGCAGCGTGTGCATGACGTGCTCCAAGCTGGATCATTCCAATTGCTCTCTCGCGCTGTTCTGCAGTTAACCTCGGCATGTCAGTTACGTGCATCGGTGTATCATTGATGTAGGGCTTGCCAATGGTCGTTTTTATACCGTTTGCCGCCATCTTGTCACGATGCACGTGCATGTTGATTTTCACGTAAAAGGTTCAATAAAGTCCATATTTGGGATGATGCACGTGTTTTCCTTGTTTGACCCAGTAGAGTTGCGTTCGGGCGATTTTTTCCACTTCAAAACTTATGATGCGAATCCAAAATGATATCATTATCTTGAAAAATATTTTGGTATAGTCTCTTTTGCCCTTCAGTTTAGTACTTTCTGGTTGAGTTTCATTCGGGATTCGAACCCGCACCCTCAGAGTCAGGCACCTAATCGCCAGAGCAAAAATGAAAGTCGGACAGCTGGTAGTCTAAACAGCGTACTTTGTGTACCCCTCTGATAAGTGATATAAGTGATATTTTTGTGGAAGTCGCGGTGGTTGAGTGGGCTAGGCGGCTGACTTTGTGTGCTGGCGATTAGGTGTCAGAGTGCTGCCATTGAAGGGTGTGGTTACCATTAATATGTTGTCAGATGATTGGCCCTACGT
This sequence comes from Haliotis asinina, assembly GCF_037392515.1. Classification (NCBI taxonomy): domain Eukaryota; kingdom Metazoa; phylum Mollusca; class Gastropoda; order Lepetellida; family Haliotidae; genus Haliotis; species Haliotis asinina. The sequence continues at coordinate 71,612,399 of NC_090282.1, read as the reverse complement.
CTTACGAGATCACCTTTTTCACCGAGTGAACCTTTGGTGCTGGATATTCATTTGTAATGAAATCTGAATTCCACCGATAATTTACATTTTCTAAACCTGAAAATGCAGATGTCGTGTTCATCTTCAAGAATTTGGCCGCTTTACTTGACGAGAGATGTTGGATTATCTAACAAAAACGGCGAATCATGTGCCACAATCAAACTGGCCACCATTACTAAAGTGTTTTGAGACGGTCCCTAAATAACTATAGTCAGTTACACGATCAGGGCAGATAACATGATAAAGTGTTGAATGCAGAAACTGTTCGTTCTTGGTGACAGATTGCAAAGGACATCTTCTTTCTGTTTCATTCTTCAAAACTATGCACGAAGTTTTAATATTTTTGCTTAACATGGGGAAATTTTCCTGAGAGTAGCAACTCTGTCCTCGTGGTCAGTTGGTGTTATTTGAGAGACATTTGCCAAAAGGGGTGTCCCTAAGGTTGGGTTGACAGACTATAATCTAAACTCAACGTGTCTGTAGGTGTAAGATTATGTTTTTTCGCCTTTTTAAGTGACATCAGCAATCGATCTGCTTTCCTAAGGGCCAACATTGCATCCTGTCAACACATGAAGTTCTTTCTGTCGTTTATCGTGCGAGACCTAGTTAAATGAAGCATTGAAATATTTTATAGTGTACAACTTTGCTTTACACGTGTTCATTTTTCTCAGGTGTAAAAATCAACGTTGTCATCACAAATAGCCAATATTTCATGAGCATTAAATAACGCATTGATAAGATATAATCTCATCAAGCCAAGAGCAACCTAACGATTCTTTCTAACAGGGTTTGATGGAAGACAATTCTTGCAGTATAGAATAATTTACTACCGGCTGTGATGAAAAATCACAAGTTTTTTCATTAGGCTCACACAATCGTAAAATTGCATTGAAAGCAAAAGGGTTTTTATTGAGCGAAATTACCATAGCCGGCTGTCTGAAAGATACCCTTTGTAAGTGCACGTACAAATTTACGTTTTTAAGATGCTTGAACAGCAATGGGGTAGTCCGGTTAACTGTTCACTCGTCACAATGAAGACCCGGGTTTGATTTCTCACATGGATACAATGTGTGAAGCCTATTTCTGGTGTGTCAAACCGTCAAATTGTTGGAGCATGTCTCAAAGCGATGTCAAACCTAACTTACTCATTCATTTCATTCCTGACAAATTTATGCGTCGTGGTTTAAGAGTGAGAAACAGTTATACTGAATGTAACACGGCAAGAGATCAGTATTGGATGTTGGTCGATGTTGACAATCAGACAGATGCAGAATAGGCCCAAAGGTGACAACTCCAGTAAATCTGTGAAACGTTCGTGTGCGTGCGTGTGTATGTGTGGTATGTGTGTGTGTGTGTGTCAACACACCAACCAGCCTTGTATATACATGGTAACTGACTGATTCCGCAGCATTCCAGCGAAGTATCGAAGTTTCACGACTGGCAAGTCCAAACACATCAAAGGGAGGTAACTCTAAAACGCTACCTTAAAGGCGTGTCGCTAAAATACCATTATCGATGATACGAAATGTGGCCCATAATAACTATCACATTAAACTCTAAACATTGTTACCCAACAACTATTACTTAATCAGTAAGAATACAAACTACAGAAAATATACTCAGTCTCGTAACAACATAAAACTACAATAGCGCTGGGACGTGTACCCAATATACAACTCTATTAGGGCGCCTACTATGACCAAGCTCACGCCGATGTCCAAACCCAAAATGGCAAAGTGAAACGAAATATTCTGAAGTGAAGACAGCCATGATGACTACAGAATAGTGTCACGTTGTCCTATTGGATGGGTGACCCAAACAGTTTTACCAACGTTGCGGTAAGCAAATACTCTCTTGAGAGTATTCAGCCACTACTAATCCGATAATCATCCCTGCCGCTGACTTGCAGTCAGGGTTGGCTATCATTTAAAAGCTATGCATGGTTGCAGTGTATATATTCACGATAGATCCAGAACCACCAGGGACAGATCAGGTTTCGTCCATCTAACTGATACAAAGATGATAGAACTAGGTTAGTGTTGGCCGACTTCCTCTAAGACGTTATTGGAGATCTCATTCTCAAAATAGAGCAGTTTGTTATTAATTTTTCAGATGAATGTCTCTGTGGCATATCAGGTGACCGGAAACATCACACTGAAATGAAGTTCCTCTGACTTCTGAAACATAACTTCCATTACAAAGTATTCAAGAATGCAACTTCGATCAGCTGGCAGCTAATACATTCATTCATATTTTCCCGTTTCTATTATGGTTTACTTTTCCGAGACTCGTGAAGGTCCCGGGGTAGAATAGGCCTTCAGCAACCCATGCTTGCCATAAAAGGCGACTGTGCTTGTCGTAAGAGGCGACTAACGGGATCGGGTGGTCAGGTTCGCTTACCTGGTTGACACATGTCATCTATTCCCAGTTGCGCAGATCGATGTTCAAGTTGTTGATCTCTGGATTGTCTGGTCCAGAATCGATTATTTACAGACCGCCGCCATATAGCTGGAATATTGCTGAGTGCGGCGTAAAACTAAACTCACTTCTTTACCGAAAGCACAATTATCGATACAAGGTTCAGACGAAAGGCACGAAAACTGCAGCATATCTCATGCCTAAATTCGTCGTTTCATTTGCAAGAACAATCATATCCGGTACAACATTTTTTCCCATGATGTTCAATCAACACAGGCACGTCTTACAATGTTAACGACTGTTTTCTATTCGTCCCATGTTTTACATCGACGCCTTGTGGACTAGTAGGTACGCTACATAGCGTGTTTGATCAGCAAAAGTAGCTTTACAGTATCTTAGCGTACGAACGTGCGAGTTCACGTTGGAGTCCCGTTGCATATGTGTTATCCACTATGCATGATGTCCCGTTCAATTCTGTAACAAATGTTTTAATAAACTATCAGTTCCACTAACAGTATAACTGGCAACTAACAAAGGAGTTCTGCTTGAAATTCCTTTTGACATGCACATCAGTTCCGACGTGAGCCCAGGTTATTTTACACATTTTAGATAGTGAGGCCATTGTAAAAAGAAAAAAGAAATAAACCCAAACAAACAAAACAGCCAAAAATCCAAAAGAACAAAGTAAATCATCCAGTGTGTCCGTACGATTTTTGGAAACTGGTTCCACGGGATATACGTTAAATACTAATTGCATGGAAGCTTTTCTTGATTTCCCTTGGTAATTCACGGTTTCTCTGAAGATGATTAATGTTTATAATCTCTGCTCATGCTCCTACTTAAAATTTGGGACAATGCACACGTCTAGATACCCCACACTGAAGTAGAATTATCATTTAGTTGAGTTGAACTTTTAAGGAAGTAAAGGGGACGTCAAGTTTACTTGAAGGAAATTTCCAAACTTATTGTATCAGTCATTGTGACACATGTGAAGTGTGATGCAATTTCACTCGTGCCATATGTTCCAGTGTACTTTTTTAATATGTGTCTGATGGTTTTACAGGGAAAAGATTGACTTGGTGAGTAGGTGTCTGAGCTGGGAACAGCATGGGAGGTACAATGCTTACAGTAGATGCTCACTGCGCACCTGCTTATGATAGAATGCTATAGTACCGAATAGCAACGATGGGCAAGTCTGATTATGGAAAGGAATTGTGGCCTTTGATTATGACGAAAACAAGACACTTTGCATATGAGTACATCAGCAAAAATTATTTCAGTAACTTCTTTGAGAGGTATTTTAGAAGTTGTACTCTTTGTATCACTTGATAACGGTGTTAGTACCTACACCACAACGTTGCACTCATTGCAAGAATTTGACTATCCAGAGAACTTTGTTTTCAACTACTTCCATAGTTAAACAGAAGCTACAGTTACAGCATGTTGGATGCGAGTGATGAACATGATCACTCAGTTGGCGAATGAATGAGTTTTATCACATGATCCATTCAGTCTCTGTTAGGTTTAGTAAACGGCGACTAAAGGAAATTAAAAAAACCAACACACATAAAACTGTATACAACGTGTATAGAACACATTATTACAGGTATTCGTATTAAACGATTTTTTGAAACAGAGAATGCGGATAACCCAGTCATGTAAATGTACTCTTCTTAGGGTTGCGTTCTGACATCAGTTTAGCCGGACATCCTCCTTGGTACCACCAAGGTTATGAACGTCTTAATCCCGCATCACATTTGTCTTCCTTTACACATTTCCCCACAATTCACTTCATGATTAGGAACCATAAAAAAGCGGGTCATCGTACAGCACAGATCCACCCAACCAATGTTTAGCACATTATTACCGGACAGACATTTGCACATTATTACCGGTGGTAAAGTTCTGAGATGTTGAACATGATAGAATGACTCACAAAGACACCCTGAGGTGCCTAAAGACAAGATAATGAATTTGAATAGATGATGACGATGGAGACAGCCTGAGCCTCATCAGTGCATATTGAACCATAGTATGGGATTCCTGATGAAAGAGCCATGGTTCAAACGACTGTGGCACTGGCAGATATACCGCCATCCTTGGATCCCTATGTGAACATGGAAAATATGGGTGTTGTATCTGGAGCGTAATTGGTTGTATTCTTACTGAAACAGCAAAGGATGTGTTTCTGTTTTGTTTGTTTTTTCAGTTTGCTGAGCGTAAAATCTACGGATTCACCATCTGCCAGGTCAGTGAGTGAGTGAGTTAATATTTAGCGTCTCATCGGCAATATTGCTGCCATATCGTGACGAAAACAATCTTATTTATATCAGTATTAAAATCAATAATTTGATTACGTAAGAATAAAAACACTAGACTATCACAGATATGATAATATAACTAGCATATAAAACTAAACCATTGTAATTAAAGAAGACAATACAAAATTAAACACGGGCGATAAATCACAAATAGCTGAAGGTAGATCACCATACGAGGGACCATGGGGACCTTTGCTACCTGCATGGACCATAGCATGGTTGAGTATGGAAGGTGGAAAACACAACTGTAGGCTGTGTTTGGTTGATTAGATCGTAGTTACTTAAGTTAGCTTACATTCGTATATCATTATCGGCATGGGGTGCGATGACAATTCAGTATAACACCACTGACAAATATTATTCGAAACGGTAAGCCGTAAAATCGAATGTTCGATGTCATCTTTTGTTCTAATGACTTCTTTTCATGTCACAAGAATTGCTGAAGATAATAAATGACTTATGAATTATTCATGTTTGTTGTGGACCCACGCAAATCCAGAGTAGCATTCCATTTTCACGTAAAACAAACATGGCGGGCTTCGCCGTAACTATAATATCTGATATCAAAGTTTACACACGACAACACTGCAAACCTCGTCGCAAAACTCCTCACTTTTTTCTCTCAGGTAAATATGACGAAAACCATTTTTTCAGTAAATATGGAAATACAGACAGGGATCATTCTGCATTTTATCTTTTGGGGTAGAATACTGGCAAAACTGGAATCATGTAGTCTGTCAAGCCCATAGTAAACACAAACGACTATTACGTTTGATTAACCATTCGAAAAACAAACACGTTACATGAATGTTGACGAGGTAACTGGGGTATCACACAACCTGTTGAACGTTTGTTCATGTACCAACAGGTTTCCCACTATCGTTCCTAGCAGTTTTGTATAAGTAGGCACCATCCTTTGACTCTTCACTGAATATGTAGATAATATACTAAAAGATTCGCGTTGATACGAACGTATATCAGTGGCCTTTTTACCGAAGTAATATTTGCTTAAGACTAAAAGCAGTATTTCATTGGACAAGTAGGGTGCAAAGGAATAATCTTCAATTATTATCTTTTAACAAAATATCAGTTACACATATGTAACAGTAAGTGTTTAATATAATTGTTTGGTTAAAGAATACAATGACGGATTTATGGACATTTCATATTTTTATCTATACAAAACTGCATATTACTTAATGGCACGTTATAAAAGTCTGTCAACGAAGGACAGTAAAACCATCCAGAATATCACAGAGAATTTAAAACTAGTAACTAGATCTAAAACAGTTCAACTATAGTGGACAATACAATATAAAAATTGGCTATAGATTGCCAACAACGGAAGGTAGATCACCACACCAGGGACCATGGGGACTTACATTATGTTTGCAACCTATATGGACTCTAGCTGGATTTACACCACCCCTTCAGCCACTGGCTTTTATGCACAGAATTAGCCATACATTAAACTGACAAAAATACTACGATTAAAAACCTGGAAAACCTAAATTTACAGCAAATGTTTCGGGACTTATGTACCCTCTCTGGAGAACAATAATTTTACAGTACTTTAACCCCCGTTGAGGGTAGAGCCACTAACAAATTGAGTCACCAATTTGAATTTCCAATTCTAAAATATTTATCTATTTACAAATGAGTTAACGGATCTAATTCTTTTAAAAATCCTATAATTAAATGAGAACTAATATTGTTAAAAAGATCCTTCAATGTTCTTGATTTTAAATCATTGTCCCTTGTGATGGAATATTCAACACAGTCAAGTTTATCTATACATTTTATATATTTATTTCAAATCCAGTTCTATAATATACCTAAAATACAAATATAATGAGCTACAATTTTCGCAACAGACGATCGACATAGGATTTGTTTCGTGGAAATGATCAATAACGAATGTGTATGTTAGTGAAGATAAATCATATTTACCAGAAATTTAAAAGTTATTTTTTCTAGTTTGCTAATTACTTTGCTAATAGTAATCCTACCGAACATTCTATGTTTTCTGTGATGTCAGACAGATGTATGATCCTGAAAGGATGGTGTAAATTCAGCTGGGGTCCATGCAGGTAGCAAAGGTACTGTAAGTCCCCATGGTCCCTGGTATGGTGATCTACCTTCCGTTGTTGACGATTTAAATCCAGCTGGGGTCCATGCAGGTAGCAAAGGTATTGCAAGTCCCCATGGTCCCTGTTATCGTGATCTACCTTCCGTTGTTGCCGATTTATAGCCTGTTTTTATATTGTATGCTCTAAATAGTAATATTAGTTTTAACTTACTTTTCAAGCTAGTTGTAATGCTAATTGTGGCATTCTAGTTGCTTAATGTTAACTTTCCACGCTAGTTTTAATGCTAACTGTGATATTCTAGTTGCTTTACTGTCCATCTACATTTTTTCCTATAACAGACATATATTCCATTTAAAAAATAAATGTTCTCGTCAGGATATGGCGGAAATATTGCCGATGTGACGTTAAATATTAACTCACCGACCCATTACAGTTGCCAAAGATCCGCAAGATACCAAAGGAACTTGGCAGGGGTCAAAACTGATTCCCTCAGATTGTTTTTCACTCAAAACATCTGCTCAGATGGAAAGGTACATCTGGGATAAGCATGTGTCCTGTGTACATTTCTATCCAAGGCAAAATCACCCCAGTCACCATCGAAACAACCATGAAAAAGAACACTAAAGTCTCAAACGGATGTACTTGGTTCGGATCCTTTAAATGACACCGATGTGTCCTAAAGCAACCCAGATAGGGTACATAGCTTGTAGACCTCAAAAACGCAAGGGGAAGATCCCTAAAAAGTGTTATGAGAGTGTATTTTCTGTAAATTGTATTATTGATTAAGTGACAATTATTATGTTTCAAGATCTGAGTGATAGTTATTATGGGTCACATTTCGTATCATAAATGTTCCCCAATGGTCCCCAGTATGGTGATCTACCTTCTGTTGTTGGCGATCCATTGTATGTTTTCATATTGTAATGACCAAATTGTACTGTGATACTAGTTTTAACTTTCAAGGCTAGATTTAATTCTCACTGTGATATCTAAGTTCTTTAACTGTCCTTTGTCGACAGGTTTTTATTATATATGCATCTTTGATTTCAATATTTAAGATGTTCTCGTCACGATATGGCTGCAATATTGCCGATGTGACGTTAAATAATAACTGTCTCACCCATAAATGTTCAGTGCTATAAGTATTTTAGCGACAGGCCTTTAAGGTAGTTCTCTAAAGTTATCTCCCTTTGACTTAGGTAAATACGAGACTACGAGAGAATTCTACGTTGATTGCAATGGTTGCAAAGTGCTCGAATGTTCAGGAATTAGTAACTTTGTATATAACGGCTGGTTAATGTGTTGACGACAAAGGAGGACACACACATGGGCACATTAAATAGAGTGCATCAAACTGCCTCTCCGTCAACGCTTGACCTGCATACCAGGTGCCTGACCGCTCATCGTGTAACATTCAGTATTACTGTTTGTCCCTCTCAAACCAAGACGTTGGTGAGTTGATATTATACTTGTGACCGTTTACTTTAGATTTGACTCAGTGCATTGTACATGAAACCTCTATTGTGAATCTTTGTATCTTCCTTTTGATTACTCAGTACAAAATATCAAAACTTTTAGACTTCTCAGTGTTATATTTTGCTGGTTCCGAGGGGATTTCTTATACCTTTTGTCGCGGCAAATTGTTAACCGTAATATAAGGCATCTGTTGAAATATTTTCAGTGGAACTCCATTGATTTGATGACTAATCTAAACAAACTACAACTATCAGACAAGGACTTAAAAAATCGGAGATCTGCCAACAAACAAATATATCTAAAGCAGATAGATACTTGTAACTTACGGCAGTTCGACGCTTATTTTCTTTTCCGGGTGGTAGCACTAGTTGAGGAAGGTCAGTCATGACATGAATTATGTTGTCCATAACCATGCTGTACTCAAAGCAACTCTTTAAGCAGTTACAATGAGACTCACTTTGAACTTCACACTTTATCAGCGTTCAGAGTACATTCTGCTCAGATTAGCTCTTTAGCAGCTGCAGACAATCTATTATCAACTAGGCCAGTCATCTCTACTCACGGGTGATTTGAATGTTGACAACCTACTCTCGGAAACGAAAAATGAAATGAAAATTCCGGGAGGATTTAGTTTCAAATTATGATTTATGTATATATAAGGTTCACACATATATTCACCTCCTGGCAATGAACGTTTCAGGCTCTAGGTGTACCAATAACAGACTCTTTCTAAATGAATTTGAAGGGTCAGTCAATAACTGCGAATGCTTCTGTAGCAACGACTATTCTCATACAATATGAGACCTGTAACCTGTAACCCCATCTGATGTTCCTCTGTCATCCAGATCAAATTCCAAAGAGGCCAGTATGCCATTTTATGAAACGCTTTGTGCTAAAAAACTTAACCCCGTGCTTCTTAATGCTGCTACTGAATGGTTTTACTGATGTGCTAGTACACCATAGCTGACGAGTGTATAAAATTCTACCTATTCAAAAACTATGGTTCATACATAGCAATAGCTGCAAACAAGCAAGGAAAAGGCACGAACAATATCTCCGTCGCCATTCTATGGTCAAAAAGTCTAACATGGCTTACCTAAAACAAAGTCGATGCCAGTGACTGTGTGCTAAACATCAATTTCCAGCCACTTGGTGTGACGCTATGATTGTCCAACCACCTGAACCTTCACGTGGCCATGTCATCCTTCAAATAACGCACCAGTTTCACTAATCACCGGTGTTCGCTCAGTTTAGAATTTGTTCGATTGAACATGTACTGCGTTTATAATCATTTTACAAGAATGTCATAATCAATACGCAACATAATGTGGTCTTTACGTTTTGTTGGTTTGCTTGGTTTTATCTCAAATGGTAATAGGACAAATAGGTGTTTTTAAAAGGATTTGCACTATATTCGAATGAAAAATCGTTTACCTCAATTTTTATATGAGAAGCAATTTCAAGTTTTAAAAGGCCACTGCAATTATGATTTTAAAGGAAATTACACGGTGTTTAGAAAAGGAATTCAAACTGATTCGATTTCTGTCGAAAACATAAAGTTCAGTTTAGACGCTGCACTTATTAAAAATGAAAGGAGATCACATTCCTTGGTATATTTCTCTTCAACAATTGACCTTTCTGCCACTTATGGAATGTTAATGGCACGTTATAAAAGTCTGTCAACGAAGGACAGTAAAACCATCCAGAATATCACAGAGAATTTAAAACTAGTAACTAGATCTAAAACAGTTCAACTATAGTGGACAATACAATATAAAAATTGGCTATAGATTGCCAACAACGGAAGGTAGATCACCACACCAGGGACCATGGGGACTTACATTATGTTTGCAACCTATATGGACTCTAGCTGGATTTACACCACCCCTTCAGCCACTGGCTTTTATGCACAGAATTAGCCATACATTAAACTGACAAAAATACTACGATTAAAAACCTGGAAAACCTAAATTTACAGCAAATGTTTCGGGACTTATGTACCCTCTCTGGAGAACAATAATTTTACAGTACTTTAACCCCCGTTGAGGGTAGAGCCACTAACAAATTGAGTCACCAATTTGAATTTCCAATTCTAAAATATTTATCTATTTACAAATGAGTTAACGGATCTAATTCTTTTAAAAATCCTATAATTAAATGAGAACTAATATTGTTAAAAAGATCCTTCAATGTTCTTGATTTTAAATCATTGTCCCTTGTGATGGAATATTCAACACAGTCAAGTTTATCTATACATTTTATATATTTATTTCAAATCCAGTTCTATAATATACCTAAAATACAAATATAATGAGCTACAATTTTCGCAACAGACGATCGACATAGGATTTGTTTCGTGGAAATGATCAATAACGAATGTGTATGTTAGTGAAGATAAATCATATTTACCAGAAATTTAAAAGTTATTTTTTCTAGTTTGCTAATTACTTTGCTAATAGTAATCCTACCGAACATTCTATGTTTTCTGTGATGTCAGACAGATGTATGATCCTGAAAGGATGGTGTAAATTCAGCTGGGGTCCATGCAGGTAGCAAAGGTACTGTAAGTCCCCATGGTCCCTGGTATGGTGATCTACCTTCCGTTGTTGACGATTTAAATCCAGCTGGGGTCCATGCAGGTAGCAAAGGTATTGCAAGTCCCCATGGTCCCTGTTATCGTGATCTACCTTCCGTTGTTGCCGATTTATAGCCTGTTTTTATATTGTATGCTCTAAATAGTAATATTAGTTTTAACTTACTTTTCAAGCTAGTTGTAATGCTAATTGTGGCATTCTAGTTGCTTAATGTTAACTTTCCACGCTAGTTTTAATGCTAACTGTGATATTCTAGTTGCTTTACTGTCCATCTACATTTTTTCCTATAACAGACATATATTCCATTTAAAAAATAAATGTTCTCGTCAGGATATGGCGGAAATATTGCCGATGTGACGTTAAATATTAACTCACCGACCCATTACAGTTGCCAAAG